>NW_027328742.1:14413247-15053247 GCF_048564905.1 Vicugna pacos | reverse complement strand
CCTCATCCTCCTCCTCCACCACCTCCTCCACCTCCTCCTCCTCCTCCTGCACATCCTCCTCCTCGTCCACATTCTCCTCCTCCTCGTCCACATTCTCCCCCTCCTCGTCCACATTCTCCCCCTCCTCGTCCACATTCTCCTCCTCCACATTCTCCTTCTCATCCTCCTCCTCCACCAGCTCCTCCTCCACCACCTCCTCCTCCACCACCACCTCCTCCTCCACCACCACCTCCTCCATCACCTCCTTCTCCTCCTCCATGTCTTCCTCTCCGTTGTTCGTTCACAGCGATGCCAGCAGTGGCTGGGGGCCGCCGCTGCCGCCGCCGCCCGCTGCCGCCGCCTCCCGCCTGCCGCCCGCCTCCCACCGCTGTCTCCCGCCTCCCGCCGCCGCCCGCCGCCACTGCCTCCCGCCACCGCCTGCCGCCGCCTCCCGCTGCTGCCCGCAGCCCGCCGCGCTCCCACTCCGCGCGGCGAGAACCGGGCCCTTGTTCGTTCACAGAGATGCCAGCAGCGTGCTTGGTGCCGCCGCCACCACCGCCTGCCGCCGCCGCCTCCCGCCAACGCCCGCCTCCCGCCGCCGCCTGCCGCCTCCCGCAGCCCGCCGCGCTCCAGCTCCGCGCGGCGGGAACCGGGCCCTTGATCGTTCACAGCGATGCCAGCAGCATGCTGGGTGCCGCCGCCGCCGCCCGCCTCCAGCCGCCTTTTCCCGCCTCCCGCCGCCGCCCGCCGCCGCCGCCGCCCGCCGCCGCTGCCTCCTGCCGCCGCCCGCCGCCACCGCCGCCCACCGCCGCTGCCTCCCGCCGCCGCCTGCCGCCGCCCGCAGCCCTCCCGCTCCGCGCGGCGGGAACCGGGCCCTTGTTCGTTAACAAAGATGCCAGCAGCGTGCTGGGTGCCGCCGCCACCGCCCGCCGCCGCTGCCTCCCGCCACTGCCCGCCTCCTGCCGCCGTCTCCCGCCTCCCGCCGCCGCCTGCCGCCGCCCGCGCGGAGCGGGAGCGCGGCGGGAACCGGGCCCTTGTTCGTTCACAGCGATGCCAGCAGCGTGCTGGGTGCCGCCGCCGCCGCCGCCCGCCGCCACTGCCTCCCGCCACCGTCCGCCTCCCGCCGCCGTCTCCTGCATCCCGCCGCCGCCCGCCGCCCCCCGCCGCTGCCGCCGCCGCCGCCGCCGTCTCCCGCCTCCCACCGCCGCCCGCCGCCGCCGCCGCCGTCTCCCGCCTCCCGCCGCCACCCGCCGCCGCCGCCCGCCGCCGCTGCCTCCCGCCACCGCCCGCCTCCCGCCGCCGCCTCCCGCCTCCCGCAGCCCGCCGCGCTCCCCGCTCCGGTAGCGGGAACCGGGCCCTTGTTCGTTAACAGAGATGCCAGCAGCGTGCTGGGTGCCGCCGCCGCCGGTCTCCCGCCGCCGCCGCCGCCGCCCACCGCCGCTGCCTCCCGCCGACGTCTCCCGCCTCCCGCCGCCGCCTGCCGCCGCCCGCAGCGCTCCCGCTCCGCGCGGCGGGAACCGGGCCCTTGATCCTTCACAGCGATGCCAGCAGCATGCTGGGTGCCGCCGCCGCCGCCGCTGCCTCCCGCCACTGCCCGCCTCCCGCCGCTGTCTCCCGCCGCCCTCCGCCCCGCCGCCGCCGCCGCCGCTTCGTGGAGCCGTTCGCGGGGCCTACCTTTTCGAAGAGTACCCATGCCCTCGATGGCTCCAACACCCCTTGTCTCTTGACTCCGCGTCCATGGGGCCCCAGGAGCCACCTCACGTTCGCGGAGAGGGCTGGAGGACACACAGCGCTCACCGCTCCGCTCCCCTTCGGCGTACATCCTCTCTGGAAGCAACTGGAACAAGGCAGGGCCCGCCCCAGGAAGGGGGCGTGGCCACGGCGCCCGCTCCAAGGACCCCGGGTCAGGCTGCCCTCCGCGCCGCGTGAAAAAACGCAGCCCCACTGTGATTGGATGAGGCAATGCACTATAATAAATGAATGAATAAAAGCTATATAAATATGAGGCACACATTAATGAAGAGACATGTTTACCACCAAGAATTGTGGAGTATTTCTTTACAAGAACATTTCAAGGCACAAATAAAAATACTTCAGGAAATATATACTAAATCTTTTAATTCAAATAGTAGTATAGAATCCTTCTCAGAAAGATTATTGTACATTATGTCTATTATTTTACAATAATAGAAAATAAAATTAGTAATACAAATATTTAAAGCCAATCATCAGAATTAAATTAATATTTATTTATATAAACAATGTAAGTAAGTAAAAATCATCAGTTCCATTTAATATATATATATATTTGTATATACACACACACATATATATATATCTGAATCATTATGCTGCATACCAGACACTTCAAAAGCCACTTGGTGAGGGCCAGATGCATCATTTAATCAGCCTTACAATATCATATTACTTTCAGGTGTACAACATAGTGATTCAATATTTTTTTACAGATTACACACCATGCAAAGTGATTATAAAATACTGACTATATTCCTTGTGATGTATGTGACATCCCAGTGTCTTACTTGTTTTACAATTGGTACTTTGTAGCTCTTAAGCCCCTTCACCTATTTTGCCCCTACCCCTGCCTCTCTCCCTGTGTTAACCACTAGTTGTTCTCTGTATCTGTGAGCCTGTTCCTGTTTTGTTATGCTTGTTCATTTGCTTTGCTTTTTAGATTCCACATATAGGTGAAAACATACAGTTTTGACTTTCTCTGGCTTATTTCACTAAGCATAATGCTCTCCAGGTCCATCCATGCTGTTGTAGATGGTAAGATTTCATTCTTCGTGTTACTCAGTAATACTCCATTGTATGTATTTGCCACCACTTCATCTATATATCTGCCAATGGGCACTTGGTTTTCTTCCATATCTTGCCTATTGTAAATAATGCTGCTGTGAACATTGGGGTGTATATATCTTTTTGAACTAGTGTTTTTGTTTTCTTTGAATAAATATCCAGGAGTGAAAATGTTGGATTGTGTGGCAGTTCTATTTTTAATTTTTTGAGGAAACTCCACACTGTTTTCCAGAGTAGCTATACCAATTTACATTCCCACCAACAGTGTGCTAGGTTTCCTTTTTCTCCACATCCTTGCCAACACTTATTATTTCTTGCCTTTTTGATGATAGACATTCTGATATGTGTAAGGTGATCTCTCTTTGTGGCTTTGATTTGCATTTCCCTGATAATTAGAATGTTGAGCATCTTTCCATGTACCGTTGGACATCTGTAAGTCTTCTATGGAGCAAGGCCTACTCAGGTCCTGAGAGGGAGAATTGTATGTTTTAGAGTAAAGATAAGTTATGGGAGTGAGTGATTTTACTCATTGTCTCTGTCCTAATGTAGACTGAGAATTTTCTCTCACATGGGAGTTGGGGGTTCAACTCTAACTGTGCAAGGCATCGTGCTTAACTTTGGGGGAATAAAAATAGGAATAAGGCTAATTCCTTGAATTTAAACATAGGTGCTTAGATCCTATAAATGTCAAAAAAAAAAAAGAATAAATGGAGAACCAAAACAGAAACTAAGTGTGGAAAATTGAAGGGATAATAAACATAGAAATGGTCATCTTTCAGCTGGCCACTGAAGGGTGGGATCAACTTTATCCGCTTGACATCTGGATTGAGGCACACTGACCTGTGGCATTAATCATTTTTTACTGCACTGAGATTTGAGTAAAAGTCTCAAAATTATACGAAGGATAATTATGAAAATAACTATATGAAATATGACATTGAGTCTATTGTAGAGTGTTGCCAATGACTTTGCTCTTTATAGCATAGGATCCTGAGAGAAACTGCTGTCTAGTCTTAGTTTCAGTAATATTTCTCTTTAATCATTGGTTCATTGTATGGACTCTCTAAATTGTGTAAATGACCAGGTTTTAATTTTAACACAGTCTGTTTGAAATGAAATGCTTGGCCCAGCCACGTTCTGGTTTCATTTGCTAGTCCTAGTCTTGTTCTCCTTTATTCTTTTGCCCCATTCTTAGGTCTGCTTATTACATTTTGTATATCTTGCCTTTCATCTTTTCTACATGAAGTAGGGTAAACATGGCTTAAGAAAAAAAACAAAACTTAAAATGGTGAAAATATAGTTACAAAGTATAGTCAGAATGTGAACAGAGGTAACCAGAACGTGAACGGAGATGTGGCTTGTCTGAAGGTGTCATACCCTTTCAAACATAACGTTTCTATAGAAACTCCATTAAAAAATAAATAAATAATAAATAAACCTAATTACCTCCCCCCTCCGAAAAAAAGAACAATAAAGATGACTTACAGAATTTTACAGACAACCTCTGAATTCAGAATTTTTGGCTACCTCTATGCTAAAATCTTCAGTGACTATACATTCCCTACTTTTTTTTTTTCCAGGTCCACTCTAATTCAGTATGATCTCATCTTAACTTGATTATATCTACAAAGACTCTATTTCCAAATAAGGTCACATTTATAAGCACTGGGGGTTAGGCCTTGAATTTGAACATTTCTTTTTGGAAACATAATTCAACCCACAGCAAACAGTAGTGATACAGCAAAAATTATACTACAAGCCAGGTTTTGCTCTTGCTCTCCATTGAGTCTTGTTACAAACTCCCTACTTCTCATCTCAAGTAGCTGTACAAGTTCATAGTTCCACACTCATCTCGCAATATTTCCACTCTCAGTGATTGCTGCTCTGCCTCTGCTTTTGTATATGAATTCTCCCTCATTGGATAGTCCCTTTTGATGAATGAGTCATTGGCTGAGATAACCAGATGATTATTTCAGTTGTTATATGATTCCTCCTTCCAGATGACCCAATCTGGACTCCAGTGAGCAAGTGATAACCACATTTCCTCATGGATTCATGTCCTGGAATGTTGATGCCACCACTTGTCTCGGACAGAGGATCCCACACAAGGCTTAATCCAAGTAAGGGGTCTTCGCTGACCCCTTCCCTGTATGTAACAGTTACCAACATAACATGCATGGAATTTGGAACTGGATCGAGATGAGTTCAACCTCTGATTTTGAAAATACTGGGACGGACTGCTGTACCTGGTCTCGGAGAGGCTCAACCACGTGTAAAACTGAGTCCCAGCTTCCCTGACACTCCAAAGACTAAAGTGGAACAACTGTGAGTTCCATTAGTCGCATAGGAAACATACTAGGTCATCAAAAGAGATAAATCATGTTCACATACAACTGCACAGTAATTGAACAAAAAATACATTCTGGTTTTGCCCCTCCTGAAGTGCATGAATTCACACATTAATTCAACCCTTAAAATGTGTTCATGTTAAAAATGAAGGAAAAAACACCTCACAGTTTGGTTGTGAGAAATGAAGAAAATATTAAAATTTTTGTCACTGTTCCAGCACACAATAGATGCTCAATGAATGTTAGTTCCCACTCTTCCCACATAAACAGCAATAGAGCTCACAGTGTCATCAGTATCATTCTATTATGCTCTGCTTCAGGACAGGTTTTCAGGGCATGTTTACATTTATTTTGTAAAATATTTATGCCCATGATATTCCTAGGAATTTCCTTTAATTTCTTTCAGTAATAAATATTTGTTTACATAGTTATTTTTTCTCCTCTACCCAAAAATCATTCACCAGAGTTCACACAGGTTTTGCAAGCCAGATCCCTGAGACTAACCTTTTCCAACCTAGCTAACCCAACATTTTTCAAATTAACAGATTGAGGTGGTGCATAGAATTACAGTAGGCATTTTCCTCTTCTCTTAATTTTTAGGTCCCCAAAGGCTACCTGAACACCTAGTGTGAAACCTGGAGGCAGAACATCATTATTTAAAATATGAAAAATCTCTCCAGTTGTTGGCCAAACCTCCTTTCCAGATACAGGACAAAAGCAGCAAGGCCATAACAAAATGCAAGAAAATTTATCTGAAAACTTCAATTAAAGAAACACGATTTTTTTTCAGACATTATCAAAGGTTGACAATGCAATTCAGATTGCATACTAATTTCAAAAATTGTCATATCCAAGTGATTATCAATATGGCTCTTTTGTTTGTAATTTATAAATAATGATAACATATTTGCAATAAAGTAGTTAGCTTGTTTTTTTAATAAGACCAAATATCCATTCATTCACATTTGAAAGCAGATAATCTACCAGAACTCATTTTGAAGTTGGTGGAGGAAGTTGAGAAGAGAAAAGAAAACTTTTCAGAATAGGGATCAGTTAAACATTGCTACATTATTTAGATAAACAATGTAACTGACAATAAAAGGAAAATGACATACCAGTAAATGTTTATTTCCTTATAATTTACCCTCCCTAATGGATATCAATCTTAACCTGCCATAAACTAAATTTAGTACCCAAGTAAGAATGCTACAACTCTCTTTATATTATCAGTAACACAAGCATGATTGCAGAATTTGTATATCTTGAAGTTTATAATATTTCCTGCTTTGTGAAATCAGGATAAAAATCTGCTTTCATTAGTAAGTTTGGGGTTTTAGGGTCAAGGCAAGTGGAGACTCAGAGTGACAGCTTTTGAAGAGTTAAATTTGTATGTTTCTTTAAAACGTCTAATCTAGGCTTGTGTGCTTGGGAAACATTGGAAAATGTCATTGTAATATTGATGTATGCTTCCCTAACATGTAGCATATTTTTAGTAACCTCCTCAAAAATATTTTCCGTAATTGTATTATTTCTATTTTCTGTCTTGCTGTTTTATTCAAATAAGTATCAGTCTAGTTTCTTATTATTTTATGAAACTGTGCTACATTTTGCACACGTGAAGTCTGCACATCTACACATACTTTTTTTCCCTTTTACTTTTAAATGCTTCTGGGAGTATTTCCTAAGAATAAGAATATTCTTTCATGACCACTGTATAGTTAAAATTTTGGAGATTTTTATATTGATTCACTATGTTTTCTGCTCTACATATTCCAATTTTGTCAATAACATTCTTTATGGCAACTTTTCCCTCTACAGTCCAAGATCCAGTCCAAAATCACACATTGTGTGTAGTTTCCTTCTGAATCTGGAACACTCTTCAGTTGTTAACTTTCATGACAGAAACAGTTTGGAAGATTACAGACCCTCTCTTTTTCTTTTTCGTAATGTGTTTTAAGGGGTTTGTCAAATTTCCTCACATTAGTTTCACATTTAGATACATATCCTGGCTCTCATTGCTATATAAAACATACCATGCCCTATTTAAGGTACCATATTAAGAAGTTCACATATGTCTGTCTGTCCCTCAATGTTTTATAATTCATTACTCTCCCTGTTTAATTATCTTGTTCCAGTCTTGGTTAGCGGCATCTCCTTCAGATGATGGTGTCCTTTTAACAAGTCATCATTTCTTTTTACATATTTTTACTTTCTGGCATAAAAAAATTAGTCCAGACTCAACTTACCCGGTTCTGGACCATGAATTGGTAAATTACCTGAGGATTCCTGTTCAATTTTTCATGGAGAGCATTAACAGAGATGTGTGGGTTCTACATACGCTCATTGCCACTGAAGTTTCTTATTGACGCTTGTAACAGAGAGTAGTAGTATTTATAACATAAATTCATACTGATACATCCAACTGTAATCCATCTCAATGCTATTCTTCCTTCCCTCATGCCTTGCTGCCATTTTATATATTCCTTCATCTATAATGAGGACCTTGGCTCCCAGCAATATTAATAATACTTATTTTCTTAAACCTATAAATCCTCTGTAATAACCTGAGAATTGTTTCGTCCATACTACTACAAAAAAGGAATTCTACATAAAGAGCTCAAGATTTCTTTGCATTTCTCTCCAAATCTCCATATCCCACCCCTGGACTGAGGGTATAAAGTCACATACTGTGTTCTAGGTTGCTGTGATTAAATTTTGTTTTGTTCGGCTTTTTATCTCTTTGATGCAATATTGAAATAGTTGAGTTCATTTGTTTCAGTTTTAGTTTTTTTATTCTCACTGTTGTTGACTTATTTTAAATTTTTGAACGTGTAAAACATTAACATGCTTCCAAGAGTCAAAACTATGTGAAAAGGTACACTCATAAAGTGGAACTCCTTCTTTTTTCCCTTCTCCTTTCCACTCATACCTGGCCTGTAATAATTTCATAGTTTTCTGGTTCATCTTTCTTATATTTTCCTGTGAAAAACAGATATATGCATGCTTTCTTTATATATATATATTTTTTTCTTTTGCCTTTTTTTTTTAATTTAACAATTTATCCTTAGGGGAGAAAGTGGGAAAACTTTTAAAGAGAGAATGAATTTTGCAGCATTCACATCCTAAAACACACATTTAGAACTCAATGCCTTCCATGCCTTAGTTGCAGAAATGACAAAATTTGCCCTTTTGTGTAGAGCTTTCTAAAGTCTGGTTTTGATAATTTGCAGACATGTAAACTAAGAAATACTTTTTGCTGCCATTTCTAATCCTATTTGAGTTTTCTAGTGGATTCTGAGAATCATATAAAATTTTTACATAAGCAAACAATGCAGTAAATCATTGCATATATATATGTGTGTGTGTGTGTGTGTGTGTGTGTGTGTGTGTGTGTGTGTGTGTGTATACAATTCCCTAACCCTAGTAAACAAATTATTCCTATGGCATCAATATGAATTATATTATTCTAAGTAGAACAAGCCACTCAGGAAGCAGTTTTACTCAACACTATTGCTTCTGGATGAACTGTAAAAATGTCACTGCAACCTTTTCCAGACTATCTCAAGTTTATAAAATAATAAGAAAAAACGGTTTTTAAATAGATGTTACAAATTATTTTTCCTTGATGTTTCTTGATATTTACTGCCTAAATGTCCTGTTGAGAATTAAAAACTGAAAATACCATTCTGTGTGGGTTACGTTACATTAAACAAAAATTTTTAATATAGATTTTCCTTATAAAATCATGATTGTCATAATAAAAGAGATGACACTACAAACACATGCTTCCCCTTCTGAAGAAAATAAATACATTCAAGCTTCCTAGGATTGTTTCTCTGTTCAAGAAAGAGAGTTAAATGCTAGTTGATTTAGAGTATTTGCCAAGGGGTTTTTTGAAACTCTATGATTTACATTAAAGAAATTTGCCCAGCAGAATATGGTTTAACAGAGGCTAAATTAGAGAAAATTCAATTCACAAATCAAGTTTTCTTTCACTCAAGCTCTTAGATCTTGCTAACAAGCATCCAAGTCCTGACAGTTCAAAATAAGGGCTTTTCTTATCAACAGTACTGCTCTTCTGTGCCTTGTGATGATTTTTTTAAAAAGGAGGTGAAGACAGTGCTCTATCATCAAACTCTGTTATTCTATATAAAAACTTAGTCAAACACATTTTCTTCTCTCCTTTGAGAAAAACATTTTTGCTGAGCCATTTCAAACTGTATGTTAGTTTTGTTTATAGACATACTTTTAATTACATCATATTAATGATAGTCAATCACAGCTCTACAAACTATATAAAGGTATTCAATAAAGACCTGATATGGTTTTGTGAATTAAGTTTCTGTGATAAGCTTACAAATGGAAATACTGCTCCACGGCATGCTGATTCTGTATAATAGGCCATCCCTCTACCAAAACCACACAGCAATTAACACCAAGCTTTGCCACGTTCCCTGAATTTCTGCTATTAAAATGTTTTAATTTAACCATTTATTGACGACACATATTCTAATTCTGAGGTGGATCAAATTAGGATTCTATCCCTAAATAATAAGCAGACTGGTTATGAAATCAGATCTGTTTCAGTCATTATATAAGAATTAAATGGTAGAGATTATGATTCTGCTAGTAAAAATTCTTTAATTGCTTTTTTTTCCTACTATGGAATAGAATGCAGTTATGTATTTGAACGAGGAACAGGGGAACCAAAATCAAAGACAGAAAATTCTTCTTCTTACAGTGAAAGTGATGGAGCAAGGGGTTTTGTTCTGAGCATTTTCTTACTTTTCAATTTTATATATACAGCCTACTTTTGTAAAGCCAGGAGTGAGGATCTTCTTCTATCTGCCTCATGCTTTAATCTTCTGTGCTCTAATATTTCATGTCAAGAGTGAAACATTTTAAAGCAAAGTGGGTGCTGCCAAAAAAGTTTCTGACTGCCCATTCAGGATAATAGTTATTATGAGATATATTAAGAGGAAAAAAATCTTTAGCTTTAATATGAACGTGCATGCCAATACTTAAATGTTCATACATCAAATTAAGCTTCTCATTTCTTTGAGAAATGGCCTAGAGCACATATAAAGTTAAATTACAGAACAGAGCTCTAAAGAAATGTGTGCATTAACAATTACCATTTGTCTTGGATCTACCTAATAGGAAATATACCATATGGTCTTAATTGTAATGAATTTTTTAAAAAACCTGTGTAGCTAACTATATCATTATTAATTAGCAAGAATGTTTGAATTTAGACATCTTAAGTATATGCAAATTTCTTTAAGACAAATGTAGGATTTCCAGTTTCTGGTTCAGCACATAAGTTGCTTAGAAGCTGCTATTCCACGCTAACAGAAGTAAAAAACTGAAAAACCTGAAAAATCAACAAGTCTTTTTGGTTCCTTAAAAAAAGTGATGTCAAAAATTAAAGAGACAGGCAGATACAAAGAATCAGAACTTACCAGAGTAAACACGTACGAGCAGAAGACTTTGTAGGAACTGGTACCTCACTAGGAAAACCTGAACTGTGACTGCTGAATGCTGAAGGCTCGGTCTAGGAGGTTTCTGGGAGGAAACCCCAGAAACACCCAGTCACAGGGGGGGGATCCCATGATTTGGGGAGCTTTACTTCCAGAATCTCTACCATGTCCTTAGAATAAATGTTGGAGAAAAGTCTCCTCATGCTTCCAGTCAGGGTAAGGGGGAATTAGCCATTTTGACATATATTTTGACATAGAGGAAAGGAATTGAAACAATATTTGAAGCAATAATGACTGAGAATTTCACCTAAATTAATATCAGATACCAAACCACACATCCAGGAAATTCAGAGAACATGAAGCAAGATAAACATCCACCCCCTCAAAAAAATATTCGTAGGTGTATCATATTCAAACTGCAGAAGATCAAAGAAAAATCTTGAAAGAAGCCAGAGGGGAAAAAAACCTTTTCTATAGATGAGCAAAGAATTACATTAGACTTACAGGGAGCTGGCTCGCTCACCGAGGCTGAGAAGTCCCATGATCTGCAGTCAGCAAGCTAGAGACTCAGGAGAGCCACTGGTGCAGTTTTGATTCACTTCTGAGTTTGAGTCCAAGGCAGGAGAAGAGAATCCCAGCTGGAAGACAGTAAGGCAGAGAGAAAGCAAATTCTGCATTACTCAGGCTTTTTGCTCTACTTATGCCTCTAGTGTTTGTATGAGAGCCACCTACCTGGGTAGAGCAATCTGCTTTCCTCCGTCTACCAAATCAAATGTTAATCTCTTCTAGAAACATCTCAATAGATACACTCAGAATAATGTAACCAAATTTCAAGGCATCCTGTGGCCTAGTCAGGTTATACATAAAATTGGCCATTACAGTTCCCCCTTTTGTCAACTTGGCATCCATATGCATCTCCTTAAACCAGATTTAATCTCCACATAAAAGTAACAGCAGGGTCATAATTTTACCTAAAATGATACAACTATCATGCATACAACTGAAAACACACTAACCCCTTCCCCAGAAGAGAAAGTAAAGTCCTTGCATGATGTTTACCCTTTTCCATGATATTATGTAATTAAAATACTATGATGTAAAATTAAAAATACTATGATTTAAAGTCAATGAAACTTATGTTACATGATAAGGGAATAAGAGAGAGAAGAAAACAAAGATACTTTCTTACTGTCTATGTGCATTTAAGTATATAGATATGTATTTTATATATATTCATAGATATATACACATACATATTTATAACAAAATAAAGAGAAAATACTTATTGAAGTTACAGTCCTTATTTCTGTAACTGGTTACATGGTTGTAGCTGGTATTTATAACTACCTTCTTCCACTGCCCAGTGTATTCCCTTTGCATGCAGCAAGCAACTCGCTGGTCCTGGTTCTTAATCTGGTGGATTGATTTAAACTTTCATTCTCGAAGAGCCTGGACAATTAGTAGTCCTGCTTGGACAGGGTTATTTTAGTTTTCTTTTGACCTTAATCACAGGGCGTGGTAACACTAAGAGACACCTAAGGGATATCTTATTTTCCCCTGCTTCACTGGAGAGTAGCAGTCCAATTTCCACTTGCTGGTCAGGATCGATCAGTACAGCCAGCACAGTAACTACCTTTTTTGCCTAATTATTCAGTGGCATGCAGAGTCCAAAGTGGCCAGCTGGCAGTCTTCATTTCCAGTTCAATGGCATCATTGTGTGTCTCCTTAGGGAAGTATTTCTCTCCGGGGAATTAAGACCACTGGGTCAGCAGAGCATAAGATTGTAGGACCTAGAAGCAAAAATTTTGCTAGGGGGTCATTAGGGGTAAAAGTGAGTGATGTCACTCCCATTTCCACTCCTTGATTCCTGGACCAGTGAACCTTGGCTATAGGACAGACAGGATCATATATTGGATGCTGATTCAGAACACATACAGCCTTCTGGAGAACCTTGCTCATGACTTGCAAGATATTACCACTTAACTGGTGCTGTAACTGAGTCTTTTCTTAATGCATTTTTTTATTGAACTATAGTCAGTTTACAGTGTTGTGTTAATTTCTGGTGCACAGCATAATGCTTCAGTCATACATGAACACATATATTTGTTTTCATATTCTTTTTCACCATAAGTTACTACAAGATATTGAATATAGTCCCCTGTGCTATACAGTATGAACTTGTTCATGTATTTTATATACAGTAGTTAGTATCTGCAAATTTCAAACTCCCAATTTATCCCTTCTTACTGTCTTTTCCCCTGGTAACCATAAGTTTGTTTTCTATGTCTGTGAGTCTGTTTCTGATTTGTAAATAAGTTTGCCTTTTTTTTTTCAGATTCCACATATAAATGATATCATATGGTATTTTTCTCCATAAGACTATTCCAACACTCTGAAAAAGCCAGCTTCTTCAGGATGGTGTGGAACATAGTAAGACCAAGAAATTCCATGAGCATCAGCCCTTTGCCACATTTCTTTTGCTGTAAAATAAGTTTCTTGATCAGAAGCAATGTTGTGTGGAATACTATGACAGTGAATAAGCATTCTGTATACCCATATTTGGTAGATTTTGGCAGAAACATTGAGTACAGAGGAGGAAAATCCATATTCAGAGTGTATTCCTGTAAGAACAAAAATCTGTGCCTTCCATGATGGAAGGGGTCCAGTGTAATCAATCTACCACCAGGTAGCTTGTTGATCACCTTGGGAATGGTGCCATATTGGGGACTGTGTGTTGGTCTCTACTGCTAGCCAACTGGATATTCAACAGTGGCTATAAAACCAGGTCAGCTTTGGTGAGTTACTTGTCCATGTCACTGAGCCCATATACAATTTTTATCCCTGCCACCATGGCCACTTTGCTCATGAGCCACCTGGGCAGTGACAGGGGGACTAGAAAGAGATGCTGACTAGTACCCACAAAATGGGTTATTCTATCCACTTGATTATTAAAGTCTGACTAAGCTGAGATCACCCTTTGCTAAAACATTTATATGTATGCAACTATTTTTACATTTTTTCCCACACAGAGATGTCTATCAACATACCTCTTTCCCAAATTTCCTCATCACCAGTTTTCCACTTGTGTTCCTTCCAAGTCCCTGACCATCCAGCCAAAGCATTGGCCACAGTCCATCAATTGGTACATAATTGCACATCTGGTTAATTCTCTTTCCAAGCAAAGTGAGCAACCAGGTGCATTGCTTGAAGTTCTGCCAGTTGGAAGAATTTCCCTTCACCGTGGTCCTTCAGGGGACCAGACAGAGGCTGTAGCATAAAGAGGTCCTCTTTTAGGTGGTACCAGCATTTGGTGTAGAACCATCTGTAAACCAGGCCTGAGCCCTCTCTTTCTCTGTCATTTAATTATAGGGAATTCCCCACAAGGCCAAAAGTACAGGCTGGGAGAGAGAAGGCAATGTAGCAGGAGTTACAACTCTGGGCATTTGGGCCACTTCTTCATGTAACTAACTTGTGCCTTTAGGGCCTGTTCAGCCCAATCAAGATCCACTTCCACTTTCTGATGGAGGGTAGCTGTGCACACACGACTTTATCTAGCTTGGTGGATCAGATCACACTTGGTTCTGCTGGGCATCTCAGGTCACATGGTAACTTGGTGGCTCATGGTTAAATGTTCATTCTCCTCTATGGCCCAGTAGTAGGCCAAGAGCTGTTTCTCAAAGGGAGTAGTTAACTATAGTGATGGCCGGGTTTTGCTTTAAAATCCTAAGGGCCTGCACTGTGATCCATATATAGGGGCTTCCCAAAAGCTCCAAACAGCATTCTTATCTGACACTGACACTGCAGGCACCACTGATCTGCTGGATCCCGGGGACCAAGGAGCAGACCTGCTCACAGAGCAGCCTGAGCCTGTTGCAGACCCTTCTTTTACTCTAAGCCCCACTTAAAATGAGCAGCTTTTTGGGTCACTTGGTAAACGAGTTGGGGTAAAACACCCAAAGGAGTATGTTGCCTTCAACATCCAAAGGGGCTCACTAGGCACTGTGGTTCTTTTTTGGTTGTAGAAAGGGCTAAATGCAACAGCTTATCCTTTATCAACATACATCCTTCACACCACTGAACCCCTAGGAAGTTTACTGAGACAGAAAGCCCCTGAGTTTATGTGGGATTCATTTCCCCAACTCTGACGTGCAAATTTCTTACAGTAAGTCTAGAATAGCTAATATTTCATCTCCCGAAGT
The DNA here is from genome assembly GCF_048564905.1 of Vicugna pacos. Classification (NCBI taxonomy): domain Eukaryota; kingdom Metazoa; phylum Chordata; class Mammalia; order Artiodactyla; family Camelidae; genus Vicugna; species Vicugna pacos. The sequence continues at coordinate 15,038,421 of NW_027328742.1, read as the reverse complement.
GTCATAAGCATGGCATCAATGTAGTAAGCCGGTGTGGTATCTTGCAGAAGGAAAAGGCAGTCAAGATGCCCGTGAACTAAATTAAGATGTTGGGCTGGGGAGCTGATATATCCCTGAGGTAGGATAACAAAGGTGAATTGCCAGAATTGCTGGAAGCAAACTGCCTCTGGTGAGCCTTATTGACAGGGATAAAGAAAATGCATTTGCTGGGGCCTGCTACCTGGGAGCACATCACTGGATGAAATTATGTTTATAAAAACACTTAGAACTTAGTCCTGAAGGTGAAGAAAAGGAGTATAGCTGAGAAGTTCTCATCTTTTGAGAAAATAAGTGTAAATCTACCAAAGAAAGAGTAGATTTGTCCCCTCCCTAGACGCTCCCTCCCTTGATGATGAGAGAACATCATTCAAGAACGTCAATTTCAATTAAACTACTAATGAGCAGCTACTACATCTTAGATCATGCTTGAAGCCCTGTGGAGAGTACATTTGTGGTGGGGGGGCTAGCAAGAAAAAGACTAATTGGTAGGCAATCAACCTACCAATTAGTGATATGTGCCAAGAGTATGATACAGAAGAGGTGATGTGAACGGGAGAAGAATTTACAGTGGACATTCTTGATCAGGTAATGGAAGCAGAAGTCAGATTGCTATGGATTGAGAATGTAATATTTTCCAAAAAACTAAACCACAAGAACAACTTGAGGTTGAAAGACATTCCTCTGTGGCACATTGATGCTCATACAGTTAGAAGTTGGCAGAGATCTCATGATTCCAGTCCAGAAATCTTTCCATTGCATTACCTGCCTCGGCTTCTGCCTATACAAGGAAAATATTCTCTTTGAAGGAGAAAACAAAAAGTGAATTATGGAATGGTTTATGACCAAACACTTCTGTGACCAGAGGCTATATGGAAGAATGCTATTTGATACAGTGTTTTCCCTCTCAGCCAGGGGTTTTTAGCTAATCGGATGTTGGTCTACTTGATCACTGTTAGACATCCCCTGAATTCATGTTTATTTCTTGACCAGGTCATATGCAGGTTATCACTTACTATCACCCAAGACAATAGTTTCCCTCTTGTCTCTGTTACCCAAACCCTTAGGTACCCTGCCATTGCCTCTTATACAAAAATAAATATATAAAGTACCCATATGTTTTGTTTTACTTTGTTATTCTTATTCACTTCATTAAAGCATCTTCTCATTCTTTCAATTAACAAATATTGTTAATGGCCTATGTGATAATTGTTATGAGTTTTCAAAAATATTCTGATATTATTCTCCCGCTAGGTATGGTGGAATTGCACTGCTCTGACCATTTTGAAGTTAGGTGAGGCTATATGATTTGCTTTTGCTAATGAAATGTGAGCAAAAGTGATCCATCTCATTTCCAGAAAGATACTTGAAGAGCCAGGCAGCAAGTCCCCTCCAAGTTTCTCCTTCCTGCCACAACGATCACAGAAGCAGGTGCAAAGATAAAGCCTAATTCTGCCTAGGTCAAGTGAGACCTGGGTTGGGTTTGTGGTCTGACTAAATGGTAAACTTGAGAGTCTGGAGCTATTTATTATTAAAAATACAGAATTTTGTACTTTGAGGTGCAGTGCTAATGTAACAAAAACCTAAAATGTATGGCATTGTTCATAATGCTCAATTGGTGAGAAAAAAGATATGTGTGTGAGTGTGTGTATATATATATGAAGGTAGAAAACGGAAGATCAGTGTTTTGAAATAATAAAAGATTTGATAAAGCTGTCTTCGACTATAACCTAGAAAGATCAGGAGACCAACCTATTTCAGAAGCTTGTAGTTCTAGAATAAGTCTGAAAATAGAATACCTGCATTTCACAATAGGTTCAAAGAAAGAGAAGCATGGAAAAGATCTGATCAGCTTGAGAAGGAATTAAAGAAACATAAAGAGTCCATGAAGTCAGGATCTTTCAGGATTGAAGGAGGCAACGGCTTCTCAAGTGAACAAAAATGAGAATATTGACCAAAAAAGGCCTGTTAGAATTCAGCATTGCACATGAATTAAATCAAGGGAAAGGCCAATATACTTAGTTACTGGTAAATCTTCTGTTTTGGTTATGATATCCCAGAAAAAGATTGCAGGATGAGATATTGAGCAAATACTTTCAATTAGAAAAGAAAAAAAATGCTCTAAGAACATTGACAAAGTACTTGGTTTTCCCTCTGAAAAACGCCAGGTTCGAGGTACCCTTTAGTAAGTCTAGGGAGAGATGACAGGGTTAAGAAAGCAAAGAGACATCACAAATTAAGATTAACATCTAGAAAAGAATGCTGCTGAGAGAAGAACTGTTAGCATGGATTTTGACACACGAAGGTCACCGGAATCAACTAGGTAAGAATATTGGAAAGGTTGTGGGAGAGTTGTCATGCCAAAAGAACCAGCCTGGACAAAAAGAGACTGATTATTTACACATTAAAGTGGCCTGTGGGGCCCCATCCAATGACCAGGAAGGAGTGGGCTGAGAAACAGCTCAGGACCCAGGATGGGCACATTCCTTGATGCCTATTTCGGTTACAGCCAGGAAGATGGTGGAAAAGGCAGTGTCCTAGTAGGTAAAGCAAAGAGCTGTGGAGAAGCCCAGACAAAGGGAGCATGACTAGGAGTGGACTCGGGGCTGACTCAAGGTATTCTCCATCCAGAGGATGGGGCCCGTCATATCTCACCCTCGGGACATCAAAATTGCTGCTGTTACTGCCTGCAGTATGTCTCCCTTTCCTGCCCTTCCTGAATGGCGATGCTTACTTTGGTTATTTCTTCTTTTGTTATATGTTTCAATCAAGTGCAATCTTTATTAGGCTATTAAATCTGTCTGCCTACTGCATGTCTTTACCTAAACACTTAATACCAGGGTGGGAGTGGGGGTGGGGAACAAATCTGCTGACTGAGCTAACCTTGAATTCAAAGTTACAAGTTTCAATAGAATTGAATCAACGATGCATGAACATACTCTCTTCCTTAGCATGCTCAATTTTGCACTCTGTGCAAATCATTATTCTTTCTCTTGCTCACCTCAAACACTCCATCCCCCTCCAGCTCCTCACTGTCACCTGGTGAGGAAAAAAAACACACAAACAGGAGGAAACTCCTCTATCCTCCCATCACAAAATCCAGCTGAACAGCATTTTTCCCATTCTCTCTTATTACTGTTATTACTGGTGAATTTTCCTTCCTCCCATCAAAGGCCAGGACCCCACTGTGCACACCCTCCCCCTCTCTCTTACATCAGAAATTTATCTCCTTCTCCTGAACCACTCATATAAGACTTGAAAGATCCAAAATCATCCTTATTTATGATCTAGTATTTCCCTGCCACACATTTTTCAATGACTATTAATAGTGAACGTGTTGGAGAGTGGTCTATAATTCCTCTACTTGCTTATTGTACACACTTGCCTTAACCCAGTCCATTCAGGCCTCCTTTTCTCCACTCTGCAGAGATGGCTCCTGTTAAGGTGACCAATAAGCAACCAAAATTCTGTGGTCACTATTTTGCTTTTTCTTAGCTGAAATCTCAACCTCACTCAACCCAGCTTACCACTACTCCTTTCTTGTAACTTTTCTTCTCCTGGCCTCTGAGGCATCCCCCTGCCTCCATGGCACCCCTTCTAAGTCTCCTCTTGCTCAATTCTGCTGCTCTGCTTGGTCACTAAGGGCTGGGGACCCTCTGGCTTCAGTCTTGGGCCTCCTTCTTGCCTATTTCCCTACTCCCCTCGATGCTCTCACCCAATCCCATAGCTTTAAATAACACTGATGCACCAACAGCTCCCACATCTGTACCTCTAACCCAGACACTTCCCACCATCTCCAGACTGATACATTCTACTAACGACTTGATTTTTCCACATGTGTATCTAACAAGTATTTGAAACTTCAGGTTAATAAACCAATTCCTCTGTGAGATCTTTTCTGAAGATCCTAACATAGCCCTAACGTGGTAATCTCCATCACATAAAAATGTTGTTTTAAAATTTCTCTTTTTTTTTTAAATAATTTTTTTTGGGGGGGTAATTAGGTTTATTTATTTATTCACTTTTTTGATGGAGGTATTGGAGGTTGAACCCACGACCTCGTGCATACTGAGCAGGCGCTCTACCACTGAGCTATACCCTCCCCCCAAACATGTTATTTTTGATATTTTTTTCACTAAAATGATCTCTTTCATTTATTTCCTCATGTTTGATCTAACTCTACACTTGAATGTAAGTTTCAAAAGGTCAAAGACTTCAACCTTTTTCACCAAATTTCTTTAGTGTCTATGTAGTTTGGATTTTATTTTAGGTGCATATTTTTAATATTTACTTGGTTTTCAGACATTCAATAATCTGATCTGTCTCAGCCCTTAGATTTCTCACAATTACCAGCCTTTATCTGTGTCACTGACTCTTTCCTAAACGTCCATGTCGCCCTTAGTCTTCTCATTCTACTTTTGCTAACTGCTCATCCCTGCATGAAAGCGCTTTTCGCTAAGTATCAACTAAAACCATCATGTGGGTTGTTCCTATCATTTAAAACTTGCGAGAAAAATAGGATCTGATTCCAGTCATTTTCAAGTGTTACCTTTATTTTCACTTATGCAGCAAATGAGAGAGAGAACCAAGAAGGAAAATGTAGGAATTACTTTACAAAAAAAGCAAACTAGAAAGAAGTTCAGAAAAAATAATTTAAAAAGCCTTGAAAAAATATTTTTATGAGTTTGTTTTAAATTCAGATACTGTGTTTTATTCATAGCACTTTTCGGTCAGTGTTTCTGAATCATTAGATCATTATTCTTTTACCTCCATAAAGTCAAGAATTAAAAAATATATTTTCAATTCTGTTTTCATGATTAAAATATATAAGTATATGAAAATGTAAAAGCACAAAAGCACATGGAGAAATTACTTAAACATGACCACTTAAAAACTAACATATCCACAAGAAAATGGCATGTACATCATGTATCTTTAATTTCCAAACATACAGATATTTAGCCAGGCCTGTGTTTACATCAGGAAAATATTCCTAATAGCATAGTTAATCTTACTTTTTTAGTCTTATTTTTTTCCCACCTGCACAACAAACAAGGTAATATAGTGGGACTAGATGTAGTTCCACTGTAAATACATCCTCATCTAAAAGTAGCTTTAGGATACATGTTTTGAATTAAACTGGCAGCCCTGTTTTGATGTCTGAAGCAAACTACTTCCACATTAGCCTTGTGAGCAATACAAAGACTCCAGCACAACTGTTAAGTTAGCCTCAGGAATGCTTATGTGAAAAAAAATATTTTCATTAAATGCTCAATTTTGGCCAACAAAGGTGCACCAGCTTATTTCCTTATGGAGCATCTGTCCTTTTCAAATTTCTTTTGGTTCCTTGACCAAATCAAGGACATCCTGGCCCAGAGCAGCAGCTCACAGCTGTGTTTACAGGCGTTGTTGACAAGAGAAAATGTATCCCATGCACCAGGACTGAGAGCTGATATACAGAGAGAGCAGGACATGTGATGAACGTCAGTACTAAGATATTTTACTTGAGCATTTGTTACTTCAGGTTTTTATTTTTTTTTAAGATATTAGAAAAGAGTTAGCCTTGCCATATCAAAGCTAATTATTTAGAAAGTACTTTTCAAATTGCAGTATAGTCCATTTACAATGTTGTGTTAATTTCTGGTGTATAGCACAGTGATTCAATTATATATAATATGTATATTCCTTTTCATACTCATTTTCATTACAGGCCATTACAAGGTAGCAAGTTCCCTGTGCTACACAGTAGGACTTTGTTGTTTCTGTGTTTTATATAGAGTACTTAGTATCTGCAAATCCCAGACTCCCAATTTATCCCTCCCCTGCTTTCACCTCTGGTAACCATAAGTTTATTTTCTATGTGAGACTGTCTCTGTTTCATAACTAAGTTTATTTGTGTCCTTTTTTCTTTAGATTTCACATGTAAGTGATATACTATATTTTTCTTTCTCTTTCTGGCTTACTTCACTTAGTATGATGATCTCCAGGTCCATCCATATTGCTGCAAATGGCATTATTTTATTCTTTTTCATGACTGAGTAGTATTTCATTGTGTATGTGTGTATGTATGTGTGTGTGTGTGTATGTTTTTAATTTGGATAGTGTTACTGAAAAAAAAAGTCAACATTGTCTGAAAACATTGAATAAGGAAGGGGCCAAGTATTAAATTCTGAGAAGAAATATAAGAAATAAAATAAAATAAAGGTGCAATATTAAATTACTGGACTATTGAAAATAATTATGTCAATATTTGTAAGGAAGAGAGATGATACATATTTATACATATAGTAAATGTTTCAGGTAATTAATTATATCAGATAGATATAAGGAAATGAAGGTACAAATGAGACTGTTACGGAAATGACAGGCCAGCCAAGAAACAAGCACCACTCGGAGGGTTGGAGTACTCAGATTTATTACGCCGGCGGGCTCAGAGGGGCTTTTGCTCCGAAGCTCTGAGCACCTCCAAGACGTGCACATGAGGTTTTATAGGGTTAATTACAAGTATGGGGCTATTAGCCAATAAGGTTCAAACAACAAAAAGCACGGAATCAGTACACTGGAGCTTATCAATTTGGAACAGATCACGTTACTGACACTTGTTGAGCTTGGATTTACGAGTTAACTTGTTAGCCCAGTAAACTGACACTAAACTTTAGATTTACAAGTTAGCCCGGCAGAACTTATATCAGTAAACCAACACTTATCACACTTAGATTTGTGACTGAGCTCGTTAGCCCAATAGACTGACACTAAACTTCAGATTTATGAGTTAGCCCAGCAGAACTCAGATCAGTAATCCGACACTTGTTGCACTTAGATTTGTGACTTAGCTTGTTAGCCCAGCTGGGCTTTTCCTTCACAAGACTATCATATTTTTCCCCCAAAGTGTTACTGATAATTTTCCTAGATTTTAGAAAGAACTAATTAAACATCAAAAATTCAAAAATTGGAAAAAGGAACACTGATTCTAAATCTGAAATAAAATGGGAATGGTCTAATGTTGGACATAGTCGTTCAACTTGAGATTGAGGTTGGGGAGTGAGGGAGAGCAAACTGAGATCAACAATAGTGAAAGTGAGGTTTCAAAGGTTCTTTAAAGAAGGTTGTGTGTTATCTGGATGCACAATTGATGGAAAATCTAAACTGGTACATTTTCGGAAGATCATTTGGCAATAGGTATTGGGAGACGTAAAGCTGAGCATTTTTTATTTTGCAAAAAAGAAAACCATCCAAAATATTTTCACAAAGTAATTTTCTCCCCAACACAATATTTTCATCTTTGAGATGACAAGTCTGACTGCAGTCATGATTCATCTAGAGTATTAAAAATATCACCAGGCTTCCTAGCTGCCCAAAAGGGATGCAGAGAAAAATAAGCATTCCTTTAAAAATTTCCCCTTTTACTACAATGCATCTTCCCCTGTAAAAACTATAGAAGACCATTACCACACAGAATGTGCTTTGTCTTTTGCAGACAAAAGAGAGAGGCCAGGGAAGGACTAGCTCGCCATAGGCTATCGGGAAGAATGAATAAAGAGGCATCTCTTCCTTCTGAACTCTATTTTCTTTTAAACTGTATTGTCCCCTAGCCTCCTCTGAACTGGCTAGCCCAAATCTAAATTGGACTGAATTTCTGTGGTGGAAATATAAGCTTAGTCAATAGTCCAAATAAATGATATCTCCCATGCTTCTTCTGCTCTGTCCACAGAAATGTACGAAACCACTGCATTTGCCACTATCTTCCTGGATAAAAAACATGACAAGATAAGACCTGAAAAGGAATAAATTCCTAAATGTCAGTGCCACATTTCCTGCATCTGGAGCTTGCTTTTTGCATTTATTCCTTCTCTCTCCTCTATCAAAACCACGATATCATATAGAAATGGGCAAACATTTGCAATTTTTATCCCTTCATAATGTATTTCTCAGCATAAAGTAGGAATTTGATGGAATAAAAGTGGTTGACAAGAAAGTTTTAGAACAGATAATATTTAAATTAAGAGAATAAAAAAGTAAGGTAGCATACTGAAGAAGCAGGTCTTCTAGGGCAGAAAGCCCATACTATTTATTTTTTAAGTTAATTAGTGCTTTTTTAAAAAGACAAATATTTATTGAGTAACAACGAGGTGCTAGGAACTCTAATGGGAAAATATGCTTTTTTGTTGTTGAGTAGGTATGGATGGCCAGGTTACAGAGTACCTGAAAACTAGTTGTAGAAATATGGACTTAAATAGGCAGAATGAAGATTTTAAAAATTCCTGAGAAAGAGAGAAGATAACCAAAGTATTGTATTTGGCATTACAAGTGAATTCTTCAAACCACAGTCTATGGGCCTAATCTGGCCTTCTCAAGCTAAGACATTTTTATGTAGTTTTAAATAGTTCTTAAAAAGAAAAAGAATATTTAGTGATATGAAAATTTATGAAGTTGAAATTTCAGTCTTCATAAATAAAGGGTTTTTTTTTGGGAACACAGCAACACAGTTCTTTGATTATATATTGTCCATGGCTGTGTTCCTGCTCTGATGCTAAAGTTGAGTAGGTAAGAAGTTGTGGTTTGAGTTGCTTACCAAGAAGTAGGACCAATTTCTCCCTCAAGTTCTAGGCAAGTTAAAAAGAGTAAATTAAAGGACATAAAAATATAGCTCTACCCAACAGGAGCCAGGAGAGATCTATGCTTGCGAGGCAATACAAGACCTCAGGTACCCGTTTAAAAAAAAAAAAAATGATATCATGTCATGGTGATTACAAATGTTTAACCATGCCTTTTAAGTCTTTTTGTCATTACAGACTGCCAAACTGTTGTTTCGAAGGTGCTTCATCTTTAAGAAAATTCATCCGAAGTCCATGGAAACAGTGGGTTACAGCAGCCCCACACCCTCAGCCCTTGGATGCAAAAACAAAACGCTGTCCTGCCTCTGGGGCCCCTAGATTAGGCACTGAGAGATTTTTACTCCCTGATAGGCAGGGTCAACGCCCCTACTCAGCCTGGAAGCAGTTTCAGAAGATAGACCTTTGCCCCTCTGTAACCCCATAAGATTATGGGAGTAAAATCTCTGAGGGGGGAATGAGACAGGATGGAATGGGGCAAGGCACAGCCATTCAAGGAATGCCACAGCAATTAACATCAAAATGGTGAAAGATTCAAACCCCAGTAGGCCTTGAGGCTCAGGATGAAGAGATTTAACTTCTAGCACATCTTGAGCTTCATTATATGCCCACTGTAATATTAACATGGTGAATAACACGCCCACAGGCACCGTGGCAGTCCCAAGCCTAGCCACAAAAGGTCAAAGGATGGGAAATGGCCAACTTCCTGGGAATCCCAGCCCTTTCCCCTTAGACTGGTCCTTCTACTTATTAGCATATGAAGCCACCAAGCCCATAAAAACCAGCAAAATGGAGCCTAGTGGCTACCCCTCTCTCTCCCTCTGGAGACAGCCCACATTCTGTCTGTGGAGTGTGTACCTACTTTTAATCTCAGCACCCAATCCCCACACTTCGTGGCTTTTCTCTTGCCTTTCAATGTATCTCTCTGAATAAATCTACCTTCACTCAAAAAATATATATATACATATATAGCTCTACTAACTAATTAAGCTAATATTGGAAAGCAAGTTTTATATATGTGGGCTAAGGGACCTCTTAATAGTGACTATCATTATAGAAAGATTCACTTATTAAATCAAAAGAAGTACTGAGCTCCTGTGTGTGGGGCAGGCTCTTTTCACCAGATGACATAGGACAGAACAGGGTACATATTCTCTACAGGCATTTACCTCCTGAAGAGAAAGATAGGAGGAGTTAGAGGAGTTTCTTATGACAAAGCCACCAGTCAGACTATGAACTCATTCACAAAACAGAAACAGACTCGCAGGCACAGTAAACAATCTTATGGTTACTGGGGAAAGGGGTTGGGAAGGGAAAAATTTGGGAGTTTGAGATTTGCAAATGTTAGCCACTATATATAAAAATAGATTAAAAAAACCAAGTTTCTTCTGTATAGCACAGGGAACTATATTCAATATCTCATAATAATCTTTAATGAAAAAGAATATGAAAATGAATATATCCATGTATACGCATGACTGGGACATTGTGCTGTACACCAGAAACTGACACATTATAACTGGCTGTACTTCAATAAAAACAAATAAATAAAATAAAAATCTAAACAAACAAACAAAAAACCCCAAAAAAACAAAACCAAAAAAACACCTCACCAGTCAGGTTAATAAATCTTGCTCTTCAGAGAAGCAATCATAGTCGGTAGAGAGAGGCCATTTGTGTTTGCTTCTTGTGGAAATGAAAGGACTGGTAAATAGATGTTCCACCCACTCGTCCCCAATATTTTGATTATCTTAACCCTCTGGCCTTAAACAGTAAGTCAAGGCAAGTTACAATGATCTCTTCAGGGAGAGCATCAGACCGCTGGCAGTCTTGTCTTCAGCTTCCCTGAACACAAGCCACTGATCCCTTCTGGTTTCTCTTGGGATGGTTGCACCTAGAAGGCCCTAAAATACTTCAGGACAGTATATAAATAAAAGTAACTCCAAATCCACCCTGTAACCAAAGCAGTACTTCCAGTTCCCACACTATTTCTCATCCAAAAGTTTCAAACCAAGTTCACTGTTACAGCTTATCTGAGCTTCCATAAACAATGCAATTAAAGACACGTTATAATGTGAAGGAAAAGCCGGGCTGGGCTAACTGGTAAATCTAAGTTAATAAGTGTCGGTTTGCTGATTCCCTGCTCATGTTTTTTGCTAGCCAGCTGGATTTTCAGAGAGACATATCTGGCCTTGAAATGTTGGTTTGCTGCCTCCCTGCCTCTACTTTTGTGATAATGATGCTGCTAAAGCTGTACCATGCCTATTGTCCGAATACCCCAAGCTTGTAATTAACCCTATAAAACCTCATGCACACGTCTTGGAGGTGCTCAGAGCTTCAGAGCAGAAGCCCCTCTGAGCCCGCTGGCGTAATAAATCTGAGTACTCCAACCCTCCGAGTGGTGCTTGTTTCTTGGCTGGCCTGTCGTTTCCGAAACAATAATACTTCCATAATAAAAGGAATACCAAAACTCCAATAATAAATTGCCAACACTAAGAAGGTATGCTAAACTTGAGTACAAGTCTTCTCCTCCCATTATCAAATTCCCAGAAGTTTAGGTAAAACTTAAATTCTGAACTTACTATTCCTCACAAGTTAAAGTCTACACAAATCAAAGTGCCTGCTTTTCAAATTCTGCAAAGCAGTATCCCTTCCACCTTCTGTCTGCTTTTCTTTCTGAGTTCTATATTTCAGCTATTACTCCCACTTACACACTTACACTCTGGTCTCTCATACTGGAAACTGGAAAGTGATCTCCATCATCTACCACACATCCTGCAAATATGTGATCGACAAGTCCTAGTAATTCGGTCTCCTAAATCAGCCTTACTTGTGTCTAGCTCTTGTATTTCAGTTTACATTTGCTGAGAGCAAATTTGCATCACCTTTTAAGTGGACTATTTTAAAAGCATCTTACAGGTCTCTTGCCACCAGTCACCCTCTCCTCCACCCATCCTCCCATCTACATTAAACAGAAATTAATTCATAATTAATAGATTCAGTTATACCTGTTGACATAGAATGTTAAACAAAAATCATCACATTATATGAAAAGAAGAATGCATCAGCCCACTAATGAGTAATAAGAAAGGGAACAATCTATATGTAAGTATGCATGCATATAAATGGATAACAGAACCTTGTAAGTATTTGGAAACATCAAATGTTCAGCAGTGATTATCTCTGGGGAAAAAAAGACAGGAAGACTGATTTGGGGGGAGTGAACATAAAGGTATAATGTTATATTTTATCCCACATAATTCTATATTATTTATTCTAATAACATAGACTATCACTCCTTATCATTTGTGCTATTTGAAAAGAGTAAAATAATGTCTGGAAATATAGAAAACAACAACAGTATAATAAGAATGTGGTATCTTTGTTATACAATGTAAAAGCCAATCACAGAGACTAGTCAGTGGATTTTCCATTGCTCTGAGTCTGAGGTGGTACACTTCTTGGTAGGAAGGCAGCAATGGATAAAGGAACAGGATATCAGAGAAAAGGGCGCAAAACCAAAACACATTTGGAGTGGGGAAAAAAATCCAAATAAGTCACACAGCCTAGCAGATAAAAGAGAATTAAATATCAAAGGTAACTTCAAGGTTTTCGTCTTGACAGTTGTGATGATTTACAACTGAAATGAATGGTTTATACAGGAAGGTGACATGCTTTTTCAGATGATATTTTAATTTCCATCTTAACAGGCTAAGTTTGGGGTGATAATAAGACAATCAGGTGGAGGTGCTGTCTGTGCAGTCAGAGCTGTAGGCTTAACAGCAAAACTTAAGGTGAGAGATTTGCTTGTTTCATTATCATGAGTATAAAGGTAGTAGCTGGATGGGTGAGTCCTTGTGGGGAAGGGCTGGAATGAAAGAGGACCAAAAGGCTGAGCACAAACCTTGAAGCTGTCATGAAAGGAACAGAAAGGTAGCAATGAGAATAGAATCTATGAAGAATGTCGAATGCACAAAGGACTCAAAGAAGAAAACATCCCAAGCAGTACTCGGGCATCAGTGACCTCAGACTTCACAGTGATATCAAGGGTGAATGTGTATGAGAACAGCCCCCTGAATTTGATCAGAAATAATGAGTGACCTTGTAAAGAAAAGGTTCTGGAAATATACCTTTCACCTTTTAGGAGAAAAAATGTATGTATATTAAAATATGCTATATGTACTGTATGAGTAAATATACCACACCATATTAACCTTACATTCAGTGAGAAGAAGCTAACATGGGCAAATGATATGAACAGATGATAAACAGACCGTTAAGCACAAATAGCTATCAAGTATATGAAGAGACCCTCAAGCTCACTTGTAATCAGAGAAATGCAAATTAAAGTGAAACAATTTACCACTTTACAGCCATCTGATTGGCAGAAACTAGAAAGCTGAATAGTGGTAACTATTAGGGGGGATGTGGAGAAACCAGATGAGCTTAATCTTGCTCAAGAGCACTCCAGCAATGCTTATTCAGACTTAAAACGGCATACATCCTAGGTCCCAATGTTCCTATTTCTGGTTACACAGCCCCCAGATATTCTCACACAGGACTAGGAAGGGTCTCTAGGATGACTGTATCAGTCAGGAGAGATTAGATGGATTACGCTGTGGTAAGCTCCAAGCCCCAAGCCCCTGACTTGCAGTAACGTAGGCTTATTTTGGTTCACGCTGCAAGTCCGTCACAGATTGGCAGGCTACCTACCTCTACTCGTGGCACTCACGCAGACCGAGGATGTAGCCACTCATCTCAAACACTGTCGGCCGCTGGGAAGAGGGAAAGATGAACTCTGGAGATCCCGCGTCAGCAATTCAGTAGTCTAGGCTCGGAGGGATAGCTGTCACACCTGTCCATACTTATCGGCCAGAATTACATATGAAAATGATCAGAGCGTACAAATCTCCCATGTATTCAGTACAATTCTCCTCCCATGTAAGAACCAGAAATATCTGTAAACAATGCCAATAACTTTCAAAAAAAAGTCAGTGCTTCCGTGTGGTAGCAGGTAGTCAAGTTAGGTGTCCATTTCAAGAGGATTTTTGGAGAAGCAAAATATTCTGTAGGTTTTGTGTGGAATATTATGCGGCACTTGGAAGCAAGGAGCTAGAATATGCACAGAAAAGCAGACAGATAATCAAACTAAATTCTAACTGGAGAAAGAAATAAGATAATGATGTTGTTGGCACAATGACATTTATATAAATCAAACACGTACACCTACACTAGAAAACCAGGGGAAGATATAGGCAAATTTGAGGCTACATACCAGGCTCATTTAATTTATTTGACCACTGGGGAGAGGAAGGAGTTTGACAGTAGGCAAAGAGTAAAGAAAGTTATCAATTAAATAAATTAGGCACAAGGACATTTCACACTGACTGCGGATGGTGGGCTGCATGATGGAGTAATATGATCACTTTGGTGCTTCACGTGAGGTTGCAAATAGGAGTAAGCAACTCACCTATGATAGAAGACACAATAGAACTAGAGAGTGTATCTGAAAGAGACTGGGGAAATTCAGAACCCAATAAGATGTCGAAACACATTCAAGAAAGTACCACTTTCCTATTGAGAATTAGAGAGAAGATGCGGAATGTTGTAAGACTATGGCAACTATGGTGTGGTAAAACGGACCCATCAAGTATTATACGTTCATAAGAGAAGGAAAAAAGGTAGAGTTGAAAAAGGAGTCAAATCAACCAGGGTTTGAGGAAACGTGCCTTTTTGTCACCTTTTTTAGAGACCACTTAGAAACAATGTTAAGAATGATAGCTCAGGATAAAGCAAATTATTAGCAACTGCTCATTAGAAATTTTAAATCAATAAAAAGTACTGAATGGCTGTTCACTTTTAAAAGCAGCTATGCTTGCAGACAGATGTGAAAGCTTAGCATACATCACACGTGCTCTCTACCAGGTGGCAGTAAAGTCCGCTTTCAGACCCCATCTTTGCTTATTGCTGAGCCTCTCTGCCTTCTTAGATTTCTGATATTTCTCCTCCAGATAAGCCACATTGTCCGTGATTTGATTCCTGTCAGCATCGGCCCCTCTACTTCCCTCTCCCACCAGAAGTGAATAATTCTGTGGAGCTGCTTGATGAGTTTCAGGCTGAAACAGGCTAGAAATGCCCACCTTGTAACGATTTGATAGCTACCTCTCACTGCCTCTTAACCCTTTCATTTTTCAACACACACAGGCAGCATATATTAACAAGATGCCTAGTGATCTTGTTTCTCCTCTTCCTTTGTTACACGTCCAAGTCAGAAGCTGAGATGAACACGGATGCCAGGCTGGTGGACCGCCAGGAATCCATAGCCTTATCTTTAGAGAACCTACTGGTAAAGATTTGTGCTTTTATTATCTTACTTTTCCATAATACCAAGCCATTTTCTAAAAAGTGCTTTTGCATTTGTGTGCGGGATCTTCCTGTATTTCCTGATCAAATGAAAGAAAGCTAAAATTAGTAAGCTGACAAAACTGGAGCATTGAAAAGGCTGGAAGTGATTTTTGTGGTTAGTCAAAGTTTCACAGTTCTCTCTTGGGGAAAACATGACCTCTATTTTATAGATCTGGAACTTGATGCCACATTGGAAATAAATTCAGACAAAGAAGAGAAATAGTAATGAGAGGAAGAAGGGCAAAAGGACAGAGTTAAATTTGTGGGCTTCTTGTAAAGCAGCCTAATATTTACTTAAAAATTTAATAATTCCACATTGTACTAAATGTTTGAAATAAAACTGAGATGAGTTAATTCTAATATTCATGTAAACTTAATGATAATTTCTTAACCCTTGCTTCTATTCAGAACTCAAAATAATATTGACATCAGAAGGTATGTTATTAGCTGGAGATGCATGTGGCTTACCGAGATTATAGTAAACAAACATTGATTTTTGCTGAGGTGAAGATCAAGGTAAGAATCCATCGATATTTTTCCATTTCAACAAAATCTTAAAATGACTAGCACCAAAATCCAACGGCTCGTGTTTTTCACTTTTTCTTAAAAAAGCATACGGGGAATTGCAGCATCCCCTAAAGAAGTAGGGAAACAGTTTCTCTGTCACCTTCTCGTGTCCCTCTTTGGCCACCTTCCTGCCTCCAGTTGTGTCCAGACTTGTCCAGATTCCTTAGCCAGGAATGAAATGACCAGGCAACAGGAGACAGATGCCTCTTCTTTAAATGCTTCCTGTTTCAAATTAGATAAATTGCCATCCTCTTAAATATTTTGAAAAAAAGGGATTAAAAAAATAATAAAATGGAAACAGAGAACTATTGAATGAGTAACAAAGAGCAAGTCAATCATATTTTCATATACTCCCTTCAGATCCTACAGAATTTTTAACATGTATGTACATGTACGGTTTTATCTAAAAAGATTTAAGAATAAACTATACAAAAGTTGATAAATTTTATTCCCACCATCACTATGGCAATAACATTTAATTCTGAAACTTAAAATTTCTACAGTGATATTTTGTATATCTCTGATATACAGATTGAGGATTGCCCCTACCCTCATTAGATAACTAACTTAAAAATCAAACACATTTTTTCCTGTTCTTTAATTTCTCTTCTTTAATACTTCCATCTATAAAATCACTCGCATTTCCTGGAAAAATATTATTGAATTGAACATATACAAATGCACACACATACGCACGCACAAATGCACCCACAGTCTAAACAATGGATGTTGCGATGAAAAGACTACAAGTGTCTTACCATGTGAAACTTGTTTTTCCTTCCTCCCCTGTCCCTTCTCACCCCATTTTGGAAAAAAGAAAGATTAAACAATTGATTGTGAAGGCAGATGCTGTGACCAGGTGTTTCCTGCTGTATTAACATAAGAGATGAATCAGATCACAAAATGCCAGAGCTGGAAATTTCCTTATATACCAGTTCCACTTGCTCATTTTCTAGATAGGGAAATTATCTATAAAGGTTACTACAGCCAAAAAGGAGATGGCAGAGCTGGGAGTAGAAAGGAGTTTTCTGATATGCAGCTTATACAAATAAAATCTCCAGCATTTATTTCACATACTTTTCCAAACATGAGACTGAAGCTTGAGAAGGATATATGTTTCTATGAAAGGGACGTTTGAAAATGTGGAGAAACTTTAAGAAAGGAGGAAGAAAAAAGAAGTGGGAAAGAGTTGCTAAATCCTGATTAGAATTAAACTTTCTAAAATAGAAAAACACTGCTCATAGTTTAATATACACTGACACAACTGCTCAGTCCCTGTCTCCATTTTTTTCTCCAGATTATTACTGGATACTTCTTGTTCTTAACTTTAGCTTCCCTCCACACTTCTTCTCTTCATTTTTTGAATTTGGCAAAGGATTTGAAGTGGCTGACACAACCCTGGGCTGCCATTAACCCCAGGCAGCCTTTGCTAATAAGTAGGAAACTGGAAATTCCCTCCTCAGTGTTTACTTTGGCT
The DNA here is from genome assembly GCF_048564905.1 of Vicugna pacos. Lineage (NCBI taxonomy): Eukaryota > Metazoa > Chordata > Mammalia > Artiodactyla > Camelidae > Vicugna > Vicugna pacos. The sequence goes on along the minus strand of NW_027328742.1, from coordinate 15,021,324 downwards.
CCAGAAAGTTATAACATGAAACTGCTGTGAAAGAACCAAGTTCAAACCACACACTCCCCTGAACTGCCTTACAAGCTCAGTCTAGTTCAATTAAGAAACAGTGCCCCAAATCAAACACATCTGTTTGATTCACACTGAAATTAACAAACACAGGTCTCTCCTGGCAGGACAGGGAGCAACACCAGTTGCTGATTTGGATGAATTAGCCTTAAGTTTCCCACTTGTAAAATTCTGGACTTTGGAATATGGTACCTTTTCTCTCCTTTAGATGGTTAGTTTTGTTATCCTCTCTTCCCATTTATACCTGTTAGAATTCTAAAGAAGTCACTGTTTATATGATACAGTCATTCATATTAAGCCACCACTTACTGAATATACTTTTCTATATGCTATTTTCCAGAGACTTAATTATTAACATCGATCATTGTTCCCACCCCAATAGAAGATGGAACCGAGACAGGGCAGTGTTATCTATTACTGATAAATGGAATCCAAAACCAAGTTTGGCCAACAGCATCTCCACACTGATCTTTTCTACTGTGTTTCTCTATCCCAGGCTCTGCCCTGATTTAGCAGACTTATGTATTCACTGCCTGTCTGACATCTTTGTTTGGATGTCTGATGGGAATCTCAAAATTCATATAGCTACAAAAGTGAATAATACCACACTCTTTCTTCAACCCCTATTTCTACTTAGAGATCGACATGTGAATCTTGCCTTTCTTTTAATCTTACTAAGCATATCTAATTAACCAGGAAGTCTGATCGGTTTTACCTTCAAAATAAATATCTCATATCTAATTGTTTCCATGTTCACATTTCTCCCTAGAAACCAAGATATCACAACATTTATCCAGAACTTTTGCATTCTAATTAGTCTCCCTCCGTTTAGTCTTACAATAAGTAGTTTTTAGCAAAACAGTTAAAAAGTATAAATCAACTGATAGCACTTCTCTGCTTAAAGTGATTTTTCCATTCTTCTTTAAAATCCAAGTTTAATTAAGCCTTTAAATCTGCATGATCTAGCTTCTTCCCTCATCACAAACACTCTTCTCTTTCTCTGTGCTATATTTCCATGAACATTCTTTTGATTCTTTTAATACCAAAAATATATTTTCAACTCTAGGTCTTTGCACGAACCTCTTTCAGGTATCTCCCCACAGCTCTTTTCAGCCTAATTATTCTCATTTCTCAAGACTGGGTACCAAAAATTGTCTTCTCAAAGAAGTCTTCCCTGACCATCCTACATAAAGTAGCACGGATTGTTATACTTTACCAAAACTATTCTGTTTTCCTTCCTTCCTTTTATCACAATCTGTCATTAATTTATCTTTTTGTACATATTTGCTATTTCCTTCCAATGGAACATAAATTTCACGTAGTCAAAACGTCTTCAGTCTTATTTACTGATGTATTAATAATGCTTAGCTTAGTAGCTGGAACATAATTGCCACTCAGTAAACAGTTACTAATTGAATGACTAGAAAACCCACAATCTTTCACTAACCCTGCTGCTGCATCATTAGAAGTAGAGGAATCAGAAACCTGGGGGTGTCTGCCGACCCAGTAAGCAATATATTTTAACTAAGGGCTAGAATACATAAGCTATTGGACTAAATCTTACTTCTGCTCATTTCTGAGCTACTTATAAATGTAATGAATGGAGATGTAATTATTCAGTGTCTTGGTTTATCTATAATCTATGAAAAGCTTTTGTTACCTGCAATCCTAAAGCAGAAAATTACTTTCACTAATGAGGTCCATTTTTCTTGATTAAGATAGGTAATTAGATAGATAAATAGATACAGATAGAAAAATAAAATAAAGCATGGAAGCATATAAGAAAGTTAGGGATCAAAACTTGGGAGTGTATCATTGAGGAATACAAAGTGCTGAACAAGGATCTGAAAACAGGACCCTAATGATAACCTGATCCTTTTCTCATTTATTTCTTAGGGTGATTGGTATGATTATCTTTCTGTTTCTTTCTTTCTTTTGTTAACCTTCATCCTTTACCATTCCCTTTACTAAATAAAACAATGGCAATGTACCAACTTTAATTTCTATTTTGGAACAAGACTGAGTGTAAAATCATCCATTCTTACAGCAATACTTGAGTTTTAATTTGCTGACTTTTTAATGGATTATATTACAATTTTCAGTAAGGGAGTACTTTATTGAACAATCATTTGTTGCAGGCCTGTCATACATCAGGCCCTGAAATTGCTAGATCCTGAAATTATAGGAATGAATGGGACATACACTACTCAGAAGTTTTTTGTCTGGAGTATGTGGGCTAGATGTAAAAGTATTAGCAGGTAAGATACAGTGCAATATAGCATTATTGCAAGTAAACAAATCCTGTGATTATTATGGCGACAAAAAAAAATAAACATTGCTTAGAGAGGCTGCAATATATACATGATACTGTCGGGAGTTAACAATCATTTTTTAGAAACTGCCACTCCCACTTCCCTAGGAGTTATGAAGTTCTTAAAATGGTATACCTAACCAGAGTTGATTAGTCCAAAGGGAGTGCTTGATCTAAACTAGACCAAGGACAGTACCCAATACCCTGACCATATATGGTTATTTCAGAGGTAGGCAACCAATCCAAATGAGGTTGTCCTACAGAGGGAAGGAAAGCCAAGAAATGGTCTTGGAGACTACTGATTTTCACCATTTCTGTGTTATAGCAGCATCCATGTCTCCCAATAATCTTTCCTCAATGTTTCTGTGGATTTCATGGAACAGTACCTACACTTTGTGTTTAAGCTTGTTCAATTTGAGTTTTAACCAAATGCATCCTGACAAATAGACTTCAGGAAAAAAATTGGAATTGAGAAAGGTATGGTGGACAGACTCCAAGGTGATCCCCCACCCCCACAATGATTTCTGGCCTCTTTGTTGTTCACACCTTTGTGTAATTTCCTACACATAAGTTGGGTGAAACCTATGACTAGCTTCTAACTATATATGATGGAATATGACTCCTTTCATTTGGTTACTTTATATGACAAAGGACACTTTGCAGATGTATTTAAAGTCCCAAATCAGTAGGGTTTTGAGTAATTCTAAAGGGAGAATACCAGCTGGGTGGGGCTGACTTCATCAGGCAGAGGACTTTACAGGAGGATCAGAGACTGCATTGCTAGTTTTGAAGAAGTAAGCTGCCATGTTGAGAGAGGATCTATATAAAGGGCCATGTGGCAAAAACAGTGGGCAGCAACTGGGAGCTAAGAACAGACTCAGCAGATAGGCAGCAAGAGAGCAGGGACGTCCACAGCACATCTAGAAAGACGACCTATGCCAAGCCCTGAAGGAGTGTGGAGATGGACTGTTTACTGGACAAGCCTCCAGTGAGATGTAAGTCTCAGCCCACATCTGATTGCATCTTTGTGAGACTGAGCATAGGACACAGCTAAGTTGTAATGAGATTTCTTACCTGAAGAACCTGTGAGATGATAAATGTGTCCTGTGTGAAGATGTGAAATTTGTGGCAATTTGTTACACAGTAGTAGAAATCTAATATGAAAGAATTTACCTCATGCTCCATTTGGAAGGATAAGTTGTAGTTGCTCATACAATGAAAAGAGGTGAGTAAATATTATGTGAAGGCACAAAATGAGTATGTTAAGAAAGGGCATGCCATATTTGCAGAATGGAGGAAATTTCATTTTGGTCAGAGTTTAGGATGTTGACCTGCTTTTTAAAAGAAATACTATTTTTAATTTTTTCCTACACCCTCTTGTCTATTTCTCAGATTTATTAGACAAAAATGATATCCAAATCTTTATTTATAATTTTGAAACGGAGACCTAGAAAAGATAACTAACTTGTTCAAAGGTAGAGTAGGGTCTTGTGGTATCTGAGGCTTATACAAGGAGAGATTTCTTTAAGAGAAGAAAAATAACGTTATGAATACAACATTAAGTACCTATGAAGAATGAGAAAAAATGTGGGAAATTGGAAATTTTAAATACTGCAAATATTGGGAAAGTCACAAAAGTAAAATAATGTTATGTAGTTAATTGGCTGACACACTGGCAGCTCTGTGCCACCATCTCAGATGTGTCAACACAGTGGTGGGAAGAGTTTTTCTGAAAGTCATTCCATCCTGGGCTACCTACCTCACTATTTACAAAAATGACTGCAAATCCCATAAATATATCCCATATTACCCAAACTCATTCTGTCCTCAACTCAACTTCCTCTTGCCAGATCCAAAACTGTTTTAATACAACCAGGGCACCACCTAGTAAGAGAGAAAGTCTAATATAAGGAAATGTAGAGTGGAAAGAAACTGTATCATTAGTCATTTATCATTAAAATATCTATTGCAAATCTTACAAAGGCATACAATCATATGACCACATCAATAAGGTGTCTTGCAGTAACATGAAAGAAGCCTATGCAAGTGATGGGTGTGGACACTTGACCGTAATTAGTTTCACAGTAATCTGCCTAGGACTTGTCCACAGTCACACCATTAGTGTGGCAGGACCTGGACTAAAGCCACATCTTCTTGATACACAATCTCATTTGCATACAAATGTCATACAGTGAAAAGGCTAGTGGTACAGGTACATGTGCTTGTGTGTGAGTTTCCAGCTATGTAATGAATCTTTTGACAGAGCCAGTTTAATGTTTTTTAATCCTAAAAAAATGAGGCAGTTAGCTAAAGTGTGCAAAGGTAGTTTATATTCATTAGAAAAAGTACTTAATGGGTTATGAATAAAAAAGCTGTAACTGGGTATTACATTAGGGTTACATTGAGAAAGAAGGTTGGAACTTTTTTTTTTTTGTAAATTAATTTGGCAAGGATATATTCCTTGGGAAACCGGGCATGTTTCGGAATAGGGCTGAGGCTATGAATCATAGTTTGTTGACAAAATATCCAAAATGTGGAATCAACTTGTTAACAGAGTCATGTACAGACAAGTATAGATGTTCCTTTTCTATCTCCCCTCTTCCAAAACCTTTCACTCCTGCTGCCTCAAATAAAAGAATATCTCATTACTGACAGTAGGTTATGTGGCAATGATGTGAATCCATGAAAAGAGGCCAGGGAAAAACCACAGGAAGTAGGCTGGATCTTGAAATAGGGGTAAGAATAGGAGACCAGGGAGGAGATAAACCCTTTGCCCACATGCAATGGCCTGGAAAGGCTAAAGCAGAATCTTCAGTGTTCTGGGGAACAGGAATGGAAAGATAAGGATTAATCTGAATAATCCTCTAACACAAAAGCTCCCACCTAAAATCATATGCGTGAACAATACAAAGCTCCTTTCCTGGACTAGGTGGGGAGAATTACAGAAATGGACACTGATGAACTTACTTGTTCAGAATACGTTACAGTATCTGTGAAAGAATATAGGCTCTCAAAGAGTATCACTAAACTTTAGAGATGTTCCTATAATTAGAGACATGATTTTATACCATTTCTGGGAATTTGAATATTGTTAAATCAGTCTCATTCAGAGTTTTTACAATGTTAAATTGACATCGGAAAAACACCCAAGTAACAGCGGGAGGGTGACTTGGACAACTGAGTTTTATCAAGGATGAAAATTCTGTATTTTCAAGGATAATCAGATCCTATTGGTTGTTGTAATTTTCTATTTATTCTTTCTTGACAATATTCAGAGTATTTTTTGTTATACTGCTACAAACATACAATTAATTCTTGATGTATCCAAAAAGCTTTGATTAAGTGTTTGATGTTAAAAGATATTTCCCATGTCTTACAGTGTTACTTTTTCTTCCTGTCACCTGCACATAGATAGTTTTTCAGTCAAAAAGTATGAAGTATTCTAATTTAAATAAATTATATTAGTGAATGGTAAAGACTCCCATACTTGAAAAAACAGGTTAATCTGTAGATTTTATTTTATCTTTTAAAATTTCTTTCACTCAACAAAGCAGATTATGTAGATTAATTTCTACAGGAATTTTAATGTCATTTCTATTACTAATTTCTAGAGTGCTAATTTTAATATGATGTACAATGGAATTGCTTTATTTAATCAATTAACGTAATTTATAGTTAAGTAAATTAACTATAATAAAGAGGATTTTTTTCTTCTAGTATTTCGTATCAATAAGTTAAATCATAATTGGATTTTTGTTACTTACTTCCTGGTAGTTTTAAAACAAAAGGAAAAGAGAAGTAAAATTAAGCTCAACCCATAGGCAAGAGGCAGTTCATTGTAGGGGAAGGACCACTGGTTTGTGTGTTAGCCAGACCTGCATGCTGTGTTGACAGGCAAGAGGGTTTGGGAATGGCCTCTGCATTTTCTTCTTTGCTTTTAGTGCAGTTTGACCTATTGATACTTAAATGACTAGATTATTTACTTTCAGGGCTGCTTAGTATGTAAAAGAGAGGTGATAAGGGCATGAATCTGTAACAGTGCCAAAAGCAGGCATGCGTTTAAAAGTTTCAGCCCTGAGTGTTGGATTCTTGAACAGAGACAAAGGTATGCAAGTGTTCAGTTGCCTGCAACAAAGCCAGGTCATATGATACAGCAAACACAAGTGAGTGAGAAAATTTCAAAGTTGCCACACTTGTATTGCTGGCATGGATGCCTAGTCAGTCATGTCCTAGAGTGAGAAATAAAGATGATCTGATCTGAAACAAAATCTGGCCAAAATAATAAAAATGAACAACAGCTTGCACAAATGGAAACATCCACTTCTCCCTGACCAGCTGTTCTCTCCTAAACCTTTAGAGCTACAGAAAGATATGAGCACAAATACTGTCCTTAATTCTCCTTAATGAAGATGACTCTCATTACAAGCACGTTAAGTGCTGGGGGCAAAAAAAGCAGAAACGAAAAGAAAATAGTTCTGTTATGTTTCCAGTGTAGTTTGAGTTTATGATCATGACAAAAAGGCTAAAGTTACAAGAGCTATTGGTGGTGATGGATGCAAAAGTAGGAGTAGATTTATGAAATGAGAGATAAAGGAAGTTGTGGATTACTGGTTAATAGATTAACTGTTAAGAGTCAGGAAAATATCTGTATAAAGATCATCTTTGGCATCTATGTATAACTCTAAGTTTACAAGACATTTTGATGTTAGGGAAATGAAGTCCTAGGAAACTGTCTAAGGACAGGTTGAGACTCAAAAGGATGAAATAACTTAGAAATCTCAGCGATGAAACTATAAAAAAGTGCAGATCAGTGTTTTGGGAAGGCAGGATGTCAATTAAGATTCCAGTTTCGGAACACTCAGAGCTATGGACTACATTCAGACACCAGATGGTATACTGGAAGAGTTTAACATTGGAGTTCAAGTATGGGTAGCTTCTTATTCACTGATTTTATTATCAATAAAGAGCTTTGGTTTATTTGGAGATTAAATTGTATGTTCATAATTTATCTTCTTGCCTCCAAGTTGAAAAATAAAAAGAATTTTGTCTTATTCCATGTTCTTTTCCAGCCCCAATAAATTGATGTGTCTGATTTAACCGACTATCATGGAAGAATCCCAGCTGGTATTTAAAGCTGTATTAGTCTCCATGCTTCTTGTAAGTTTCTGTTATTTGAGCAAATACATCATTTCTCTCTTGTGTTATCAATCCTACACAATTCTTTTAAAATTTTGAGATTTTAAGTAAGGCTACATGATTATTGTTTTGAGATTTGAATTAAAGCTATAATTTTTTTTGCAATTATGTTTTTGTTTTCATTATGTAAAAACGTGTCAGTTTTGCTGAATAGAAGTGGTTTGTAAAGCTTGAATCCTCTAGTTTTCTATTTTTATTCCTGCTTCCTGCCTCTAATTTCTCTAATTTATAAAAGCAATGATTATAAAAACCAGAAGAGAATAATTCTAAGTCTCAAAAAACTGTCCACTCTCCCCCAAATATCCTAGTAAGTCTGAACCATTTTAGAATTCACTTTACATCAATGTTTCCCCGATTCTAAAATCACTTGGGACATTTGTGCAAAATAAAGATTTCCAAGCCCACCACAGATCAATTCCCTATGTAATTCTCTGGATGAGCCAAATTTGGGAAACACTACTTCATACATCATTGTCTTACCCTGTACACAGAGACAAAATAAATTAGGAGGATAACTTTTACATATGCAGACAGTCTTTGCAGAATCTATTTCATCAATAGTGGCATTTGTGGACTTGATTTACCTAGAAAATTTACTCCAGTGATAGACCTTACTGAGAATGAGTTTCAGTGGAATCTATGATATTACTCTATTATCCGCTGGGAACACTTTAATTTAAAATCTTTAGCAACTAGAAGTCTCCAGTATGGTGAGTGATTACAGCTGTGAATTATAGTTGCATCAGCTCAGTATTGAGACAAGAATTGCATGACAATATACAGATAAACTTTTGACAACTTTCATTCAAAGAGATTAATTAGAATGTGGTGCTGAAAAATGCCCTGGTATCTTTTGGCTCGAGTTAGATTAAGAGGTTTAGACATGAGGTATTTTTTTAACCCAAGAGGTTTAAGATGAAAGAATAAGATATGGTATCCCTGTTTATGCGTATATCTCGATGTTTCAGAGGAAAGTGTTACTTCTGAATTAAAAGAATATATTAAAGCTGTCTCTTGAGTTGGATTCAGGTTATATCATCACTGCTTGTATACCCACCTTCCCTCCCCAGATAATCTTAAGGCAATACATATTTGAAATGCCCAAGATTTTTTGAGCTGGATCAGAATTTATGCAAATTGCTGACATTGATAAGCTCCCCAAAGCCCATATTCCTACCACTGGTGTTTTTTTCTTTCTCTAGCACTTTCTCACTTCTTACTGCAAACCCGCCCCAAACCCCAACAACTTGAACTTAAATATTTACCAATGCACAAACAAGCAGTGGCATCTCTCAAACATGTCTTTATAACAACTGCTCTAGTGGCCAGCACCACACTGGTGGCACCTGGGGACACTTTCTTCTCATCTAAACCAAAGCAGTGAGCACTAGGGCCGATAAAGACTTAATGGAGGGCAGTGGTAGCAGGAAGTCAAATGAGTGGAAACTAAGACTCCCATAATTTGTTTTGTTTTGGTTTGGTTTTTTGAATTAATTCTTTTTTCTTTTTGTTGAAGTAAGGTCAGTTTACAATGTTGTGTTGATTTCTAAGACTCCCACAATTTAGATATTACCCATCAATCAACATAGACTTTTAGAACTTGATTTTATTCTTTTTAAGTAGTGCTTACTATTGGAGGACACTCTTCGAAGTAGTTAACAAATAATAACATTCAATTCTAAGAACAAGCTCATGCAGAAGGTAACATTACTACCATCCTTACTTTACAAATAAGGCAGAGAGAATTCAGAAAGTTGCCCAGAGTAACAGAGCAACCATGTGAGAGGGCCAGGATTTGAACCCAGGAAAAACAGCTCCAGGTCTGAGCTTTGACAACTACAAATGCTGCCTCTCATGAGATTATTCAGTATCACACAAAGGTAATGGAACAGTTCTGACACCTATACAAAAAGGTGACACTCCACTGGGGCTGGGTGTCCTCAAGGCATCCTCAGGATATTAGGCTACTAGATATAACCTGATGCCCAGCCTCATCCATCCTTTCTAGACAGCAAGATCGCCACACACAGACTGCTTGTCATGTTGTAAAGATCCTCCTTCCTCTCATGATCTTTCTGCACAAACTTTTCTTTGAGAAAAATCACATGCTGGAAGAAAAGACTTCAAATCACAAATCAACCAGCTAACCTTTAAGGAAACTGTCATGGGGACTTTATGGCTGTTTTTAGCACACTGAAAAATGACTTGTGATCAGTCTTGTTGGGTTTTGAAAGAAAATTAAGCAGGGGCTTACCAATAGTCAATCTAGTACCAACTGGAAGAGGCTACGTGCTGCTACTCCTCCTGTCATTCTTATAGATTTAAGTTGACTTGCCACACCCTCGAGAATAAGGTTTCTTTCCATTTTACAGTTGTGACTCTGGGAAACAGATTAAAAGTACAGATCCTTTCTCCAGAAAGATGCATAATAGAGAGAGAGAGCAAAAGTTGTTGCAAGACTTAGAGACACCACTCCCACTTCTCACCATGCCCGGTGATGGAACCCTTGAGGGCCATGAACTTGGAGTTAAGCATCTTCACTCTAGAGGAATTGGGGAATATCCTTTTAAGTTGTGATTGCAATTGAATCATTCTTTTTTGATAACTTTAACTTCTCTTGTACAGTGATCATTGATCACTGGTGAGTCTAGGGATAAACTCTCAATATAGTTGTCTTTGTGCTTTTTTTGGGGAAAGTTAACTTTATTTTTTTTCTATATATATTTATTGTGTCTTTACTCATGATCTATATAAAGTGATAGAATACTATACACAGACAGAAAATTATTTATTTAAGATTGGGTGTAAAATGGCAAAACAGTTAAATCTTTAAGTTGTGGTACTTAAAGAATATAATTATGTTTTAAAAATAGTTGTCAGGGAGCATATATGCTTGCCTAACTGGGGTGTCAGTTTTCACCGCCAACTCAAAATGAAAGGCCTTTTTCTTTGGAAAGATTAGAATATGAAATATGTGGTCAATTATTAAATGTGGAGAAAATTGGAAACAATTTGGAAATTGGACAGAGAGCTCAGATTAAACCATTCCTTCAATTAAAAAATGTATTTATTAAGCACTTAAGCTATGTACAAACAAGAGCTTCAGTACAAAAAGAAGAGTAGCTATTAGGTTGGATAACTTGCTCTTGTTATGTATTTTCATAACAATGTACTTAGTTTATCACAATATTTATTAACCTTTATTGGTTTTATTGTTTAATTGTCTGACTTTCCTATTAAACTATAAGTTTCAAGGAGATAAGGATCACATATATCATTGTAATGTAAGCATGATCCCAGTTATAATTCTTATTAGGGGATATATACTTTTATTAGTGATAATAAAAAAAATTCTAAGTATGTGCCAAGCACTGTATTAAGTATATTCTTATGTATATCTCCTTTCATTGCAGTAGGCATGACAATGTTTTGGTAATTTGAAGTAATTTCCACATAGAGGATCTAAGTATTAATACATTTTTTTGATTAAATATATTAATGCATATTTAAAAATTTATAAAAACTTTACTTAGTAATGCTATAGTAATTTAAATCAACTTAAAGCAATTTTCTGCAATTAGTAATGGGGATACATATATGGACACTATAGAATGAAACAAACATGAAACATACATTAAGTCAAGTAGAATGCAAGAAAAGAAATCCAGATCTGATTAATCTAAGGCAGAGATTATTCCCTTGGTCATATCTTGCTATACAGCATCACCATTTTATTGGTGAGAAGTTGAAAGATTAATCAAATCCCCAGATAACTATCATTTATATAGTTTAGATGAATAATTTTTTGCTTTGGTTAACTCTACCATAAATGATACTCATTTCTCAATCTAAATGTAGGTATATTTGTTCATAACCAGTCTCCCAGTTGTCTTCATGAAATCTCAAGTTAAGACATGCTCTGAGTGTAATTACAAATGGATATTGAAATGGGACAGACTCTTCTTAATTTTTGCATTCAGTTTCTGGGCCCCAAATTAATAAAGGTGAGTAACACTTCCAAGAAGGTTGTCTTAGATATGCTTATTTCAGCTTTTCTGTACCTTATAATTCAAGACCTAGATGACGCATAGAATGTCCTTGTATCCAGAAAAAGCCAACAAACAGCTTTCAGTTGTTTCAGTCATCATGGAAATTCAAATCTGCTAACTTGCTTTATTTCCTCTTTTCACATCAGAAGCTACTGGGAGACATAATTTGCTCAGACAATTATCTTTTGCTTGCAGACCTACCAATTCTTTTACTTTGGACTTTAAATACAAGATAAATCTGATTAAGTATCCTCCAAATAATTCTTTTAATTAATATGAAATATGAATGTCATGGTGAGACCTTTCCACCTTTATCACTCAGTTCTAACTCAAACTAAACTATTCTGATACAACAATGACATTCTGTTCAGTTGTTCCACCTCCCCTGCCTCTACTCCTCTGACTACTTTTTTGTCTTTGGAAAAGCTGAGTATGTGATGGAGTACAGCATTCTCTCCAATCACTGAGAACAAGGCATCACAGTTCCAAATCCCCTCCATGATGTTGAGCTAGGGAAGAGAAAAGAGACAGCCATCCATATTACAGAGACAAAATTGACTTCTGAGATCAATAGAAATGATAATTGAGCTGTGGATATTTATCCCTCTTAAAGCCTTCCATTTCTCAAATATTTAAATGATGACTTTGCAGTACGACTTTCACTTCATCAGCAACTCCGCGGAAATTGGAAATTACGGTATGTGATACAATTAAAATGTATATCCACAACCACTCAGAATAATCATGGCTAATTAGAAATTATGAATCATTAGAATGACATGGTTTTCTGTCAGTATGTGTGCACAGCACATTCATGTCTTCTAACTTCCCAATCCAATCTCGGTAAATCTAAGGAGGTACATTTGTTTCAATATTTCTATTAAGCCCCTCCATTAAGTAAATTACCATTACAGCCAAAGTTTAAAGGTTATCTGAGCTAGCAAACTACTCAACATAGCTAACACATATAATTAGCTGTGGTGAGATTCCACATTAAACTTTTCCACTGCTATTTAGTGAATACGAATCATTTATGTCAGCTTCTCAAGATTGCTACAGTCTTCCTAATGGAATTCAGAATATCTTTATCAAAATAAAATCCTAATTTCTATTTTCTTCCTGTATCCATCGTTAATTTTCAGATTGACTAAAAGGAAAAACAACTATTTGCTTCAGTATTTCTAAAACAATGTCTGGGATGTTCTATGAGGAGAGTGGAAATCCAAGAAAACAAAAGGAAAGGAAAACAAATAAAGATGAATTAAAACTATGATTTTTTTTGAAAATTCAAAAACGTTGAGTTTTTTTTTTAACAAAAAGTTCATAATAAATTTAAAGGAAAAAATGCCTCCCTAAAAATTATTTCTGTTCAAACAGGCTAGAGTCAAGCAACAGTCTCAGCTGACACTCTGAATTCATAATCCAAACAAAAGCTTCAGACCTGATTTTTTAAAAACTGTATGGCCTGGGCATTTTTATTCACCCTTCAGCCTCCCTTCTTTCTTAATTCTGTGTAACAACCTGTGGGGTACACCAAGAGTCACAGGTGCAGAGACTGGGACTGAGAGAGGTTGAGTTAACTGCACAAAGTCTGACATGACAGCCAGCAAGTGCTGGCACTGGGCATCAATCTCCAGCCACTGTCTCCAGCACGTGGCTCCCAACCCCACCCCAGCCCCTGAGGCCTTTCCATTCTCCTTCAGGAAACAGCAGAGGTGCCCCACAGGGGCAGGGCGAAAGAATGCCCTGGAGATGCCCCTCCCCTCTCCCCCCCCCCCCCGCAGTGGTCCTGCCACTTCCAGGGAGGCCTGGGGCCCACAGGTGCTACCCTAATTCTTCCTCACAAGTTTGTACAGTAAGTGGAATCACCTCCATTTGATAAATGACGCGCCTGAAGCTCACAGGTGGAGTCACTTCCCAGTGCCACCCAGCAAATGGCAGAGCCACGACTCCAGCCCACATCTTGGGTTCCAAGTTTCCTGGATTTTGCCGCCGAAGTAAAAGGTCCCCGAGTGGGCGCCCTGCGGCGTGGCAGGGCCGATGCCCCACACCTGTGCGGTCAGACTCCAGACAGGCTCCAGGGTCAAGAGCCCGGGTGTGCATCCTGACTCTGGGTCCCGGGGAAGTTCCTGAGCCTCCTTGGGCGGGAGTCCCTCATTTCTCAAGGGAGGCAGAGCCGCCACCTGCCGGGGTCGTTGCGAAGCCCTGAGATGACAGCCCCCGCCCCAGGGCGCAGGGTCGGGGTGCTCAGGGGGACCCGGGGTGCGTTCCCAGCAGCAGCCGCGAGCCCCGGCCTGCGCGAGGCGCGAGGGGGCAGCCGGCGGCCGCGCTCACCTGCACGGGGCGGCCCCGGGGCGGCTCCGCCAAGGGGCGGGCGCCGGCGGGAGGCTCGCAGGCAGCAGCCGCCCCTCTCGGCGAGGGGAGACGGCGAGGGCGCCAGAGCCGAGCTGACTCGGGACACAGGGGCTGGGGAAGGTAGCCAGCCGTCGCTCGGGGCCCACTTATCCAGCAGTCAAAGCCCTGGCGACATCTCAGGTCCCTGTCAACCCTGCACTGCCCTCCGAGGCCTTCCGGGTTTGCGTCCTCTCTCCAGGCGGCCAAATTAAGCGCGGCCCGAGGGGGCTACGGTGGCCTCCGGGGGCCGCTTCTAGCAAGCGCCCTGGAAATCCCGGACGCCTAGAGACGCTGCAGGCTTGGGTGTGCAGCAGAGAGGCGTCATCGAGCAGGAGAGACCCAGCAACATAAAGCAGGAGCCCAGGGCACATCCAATTAAACCTCCTACATTAACAGGTGAAGAAACCAGGGCTGGGAGAGGGAGGGACGCAGTAAACATCACACAGCTATAGGGTGGCCCAGCTCGTGCCTGAGCCCCCAGCCCAGCCTCGCCACCAGGCCTCCTCCCCTTCACCAGGTTGCCTCTTTGGTGCTTAGATCCCGCCTTTGGCAGAAGCCTATTCCCCTCCACCCACCTGGAAACCACTGCCAGATTTGCCTTCACAAAGACTAGCTTTTACCCTCTCATCCTCTGCCCACCACTTCCAACGGCTCTCCCATGAGCTACTCAGTAAAGAACACAATGCCCAAGCCAGCATTCAGGGGTCTCCTTTGGTGCAGCTTGACGCAGCCTTTCTTGTGTTTTGCATGCTTCTATTCGCTCATTCATGCATTTGGTTATTCCGCCCATATCTCCTAAGTACCAAATTGAACCAGGCACCAAGGATAAAGTCATCAAGAACAAAACACTTCCTGTCCTTCAAAAGCTCCTAACTTAGTATAAGAAACAGCCACATACACACAAAAATTACCATCTAATGTATTAACGGCAGGGAAACAGATACTTGCAGCTATGTGAACCTAGAAAAGGAATCCAATCTGAAGAGGGAGGTTACAGATAGGAGAGTCTTCCAGGAAGAAAGATGCCCAAGTTGAATTTGAAAGGTCACAGGGAAGGACCAGAGGGGCACCACAAGACGGTACAGCCTAAGCAAGAGAAAGGCACAGAGTCAGAATGTAAAGTCCACAGCACATTCTTTTTCATCACTGCACTGTTGGTGACTCACAATCTAAGGGAAAAGGTTCTCTGTAAATGGTCACCAGATGAATGGATGATGTCTGTGAGGAACTCTAGGAAGGTCCATGCTGTTGTGACACCAAAGACATGAGTACAGGTATTGCCAGGATGGGGGGGGTCACAGATCAGGCCATGGAGGGCCATGTGTTTTGTTCAAAAAGGCTTAAACTTGATTGTGCAGGTCAAGGATTCTGGGAGCCTGGTCTTCAGAAAGGTCCACCATCCTGTCCCCCTGAAGCTGTCAGTACAGTTTTCTGCATGGATTCAGCTTTCATCAGATTTTTAAAGGGATTCATGACCAAAAACGTGCAAAGGGTAACTGGGTTAAGGGTTGAAGCAAGTTAGAAGGTTGTAAGCCAGAGAGGACCAGTGTGATTCATTATTGATGTGGATCCCGCTGATGTGTAAAGAGAGGGTCTTCGTCTTTTTCACCATTGCATCCCTAGTACCTGTGCCTGGTGCATGATCGGTGTTCAGTGGGGAGAGAGTGACAACTGTGTGGAGGACGGGTTTGAGGGGACAAGCCCAGAGGCAAGGACTCTGTCAGGAGGCTGCTGGAGTGAGCCTGAATGGGGAGAAGGGGAAAGAATGGTTATTGGTACAGAGGAGATGTGACATATTTGAGAAATGTTTTGGAAGTAAAATTAATAAGACCTGATGGTTTACTGAATTTGGGGGGATAAAGGAAAAAGAGAAGTCAGTGATGACCTCCCCCGACACACACACACACACACACACACACACACACACACACACACGCCATGCCGCCAAGCTCCATGGCCCTTGGGGAGAGACAAGGGTTCCTACAAGGGGTCTCCAGACATGAGGTGACCCATTCAGATAGCAAGGAGGAGGATTTCTTGTGACATTTGCAAGATCTCAAAAAACAGAGAGAAATAATACCCACAAATTCTCTTTTGTTTTATAAAGTGGAAAGATGCATGTGCATGTGGAACCAAGTCCTACAACTTGCTTCTTGCCAAAACACCTCATAGAACGGGGGTGCTGGTAAAGAGAAAGATAGGGAGGGGGATCCCTAGTGTCGGCAGATTAGGGAAATCTGAGTTCAAGCTACAGCTAAAATGCAAGTGTGTTATCTGAGAAAAGCTAATGCATTAGGCTATCATCATTTATTAACAGTTGAGTGTAAATTAGCTGGTGAGATTAGCTGTTCACAAATCAAAGATTCAAGGAGGACCAGCAAGAGAGAGGGAGGATGATGGGAGACTGGGAAGAGCCAGGACAATCCTAAATCGAGAACTGGGAGAAGGCAGGGACCCAGGGTTGCAAGAATGTGAGGTCAAAATACCCTAAACATAATCACACAGGCCACAGGGCAGTTTGACATTCTGTACCTCATGTGCCCCTCACAATCCAGGACAGTGAGAGTTATAATCATCCTCCAAGGGCAGCACAACGTGGCAGACCCAGGCTGGGGCTCAAAGCCCAGCTCTGCCACTCAGCAAGCTGTGTTACTGGGGCAACTTACTTACCCTCTCTGTGTCTCCTACTCCTTATCCTAAATATGGAACTAGTTATAATGCCAACCTTGTAGGGCTGCTGTAAAAATTAGAGGAGCTCAGTCATGAGACTCTTAAAACACACTTGCCACATACTAAATCCTTGGTAAATATTAACCATTATTTACAAATAAGGATACAAGGCACCATGAGGTGAAGCTATTTCGTCAAGGTCACCAGCAACAAAATAGCAAAACCTAGATTAGGGGGTGTCAGCTTTCCTGGAAAAGGAATCATCTGGGTACCTCTAGGTACAAGAGGCAGATTCCTCAGATTCCCAGGCCCCGTCCTGGAGATTCTGACTGGGTGGGGCAGGTTGGCTGTGTCATAGGAGGGCAAGGATCTGCACTTACTTAGACCTGGTACTGCCCTGGTGATTTTGCTAGAGGGGGACAGCAGAGGACACTGCTGCAAGTGCTCTGGGGAGCACTTGCTTGGACTCAGACTTCTCCCACTGCACGTCCCACCGTCCCAATGACCATCGTGCCTAGGGGGACCTCCTTCACCCAACCCCGTGACCAACAGCCAGCCAACCCCACTGCTCCTGACTTACTGTGCATTTTTCTTTCTCCAGTTTCTAAGGGGAGAAGTGCTATCTGACCATTGTCAGAGAGAGAGAGTTTTCTCCCAAGACCAAGAGCTTTAAAAACCAAGCTCCACTTCAGAGTGGATTTTACCACCGGGTTCTGTAATGGAAATGCTGAGATAATCTTAATTATGAGAGAGAATTTCTCTCGGATGGAAATGCGGTGACCTAGAAGACTCCATTTGCAAGTCCTCCTGACCTGTAAGAGAAGATGCCTGATGGACTATTTTGGGTAATATATTATGCATCTACTTATCCTATGATCCCCATCTGTGGGCTTAGCAAGGCAGTATTTTGAAGAAAAGGGAGAAAAAAATGAACAGCAGGCTTGAGAACACTCGCCTGGATCACAGACCAGGGTGAGCTTTCTACGCTGCAGTGTTTTGCATTTCATATGAAGTGAAATCTATTTCAGGTGCTGCTGAAAATGCAGGAAAAGTACCAGTGACTAGAGCCCTAGGAATTAAACTGACCTCAGTTCAGAGACACGGACTGGTCTCATACCATCCTTTCTGCATATTCATAATTCGCCAGTGTGAAGAGGTCTTTGTTACCAAAAAAAAAAAAGAAAGAAAAAAAGAGAAAAGAAAAGGAAAGAAAAAGTTCCTTGGGAAGTACCATCTCATACGAAGGAGGTGGCCCCCTCACCCCAGCCCCCCGGGGCGCCCGCATGTTATCACCGTCTGTCCTCTAGCATTTGACTTTGTGCTAGTCCTGCCAGGCACTTCCTTGCCAAGACAGGCATGGTGTGGGCTGCAGGGTGAATACATTACTCAGAAAGCAAGGCTGCTTCTCCCGAGCGCGGGGCAGTATTTGGGTATTTGGCTCATGGCTTGAACAACCCCTGAGCAAGAATGGATCGACTCTGTGACTATTTCTTAGCAGAGTGTAAACCCATGAAGCCACGCCCTCCTAAGAGAGTGGCATATCCAGCAGGCATCTGGGGTTACAACTGCCTGTAAGCCTCTATCTACATTGTCCAAGTAGTATTAAGTCACCGCAAGATACTCTTTTTAAGCATACAGTTCAGTGAATTGGGGCAAATCTATACATTCACGTAACAATGCCCCAGTTAGGATGGAGAAGGTTCCATCAGCCCAGACGGTCCCCTCGTGCCACTTTTCCGTCAGCCTCCTCCTCTCCAGAGGCACCCCCGCTGTGATTTCTTTCCCCGGGGATGCGTTTTGCATGTTCTAGAGCAGTGATGCCAGTGGAATCTTGTCGCCTGTGCCCTTTGCTTGGCTTCTCTCCCTCACCACGACGTTCCGCAGATTCACCGTGCCGCGGCGTGTCAGCGATCCGCTCTGGACCCCTTTCTAAATGTTGGGAGCTCAGGCAACCGTCCCACTGCCCACAGAGGCACCCGTGTTCCCAAGCCAACAAAGCCTGGGCTGCCCAGGAGCTCCGGGATGGCAGCAGCAGTTCTTCTGGCTCCTGGGGGTCCGAGGGGCCCCAGTTTTCGGGGGTCCCTTAACTTCCTGCCTCTTCTCCATCCTTGCCCCTGGCTGACGTGGAGCAGGGATTTCCCCGTGGCTCCTTCCAATCCCCAAACAGTGCATGATCTTGACCCCATGAGTGAGGTGGGCGGGAGGGTCCGGAGGCGCTGACAGTGGAAGGTTTTATTAGCTGCGGTAAGAAGCCCGCCGTGGGGAGCAGGGAGGGCGTGCTTTCCGAGGCCTCCAGAGTCGGCTAATTTATCTTTCCTCCCCAATTGCCTCCAAACTTCGGTAATAAGCACGCTCGTAGTTCACTGATGAAATATATTCTTCCAAAGCAATTTTAAAATAATCATTGTGTATGTGAAACCCTAAAAAAAAGAAAAGGAAGAAAGAGAGAAAGAGAAAACCCTGCAGCCAAGTCATCCTAGACTGAGCGGCGACGACAGAATTTCATAATTAGGAAATGCAGTGTCATTTCTGAACGTTACTGCACCTTTGAAAACTGGTATCAAACTGAGGCCTGCATATTTGATATCCGATTGATTTCAGATTTCAAGTCAACTGCAGCAAAATAATGATCTGCCTCTGTCGTGAGCAGCTCAGCTCTAGCTCGGAGGGCCTGAGAGGGAAGGCTTGAGGGGTACGGAGCCTCGGGACCCCGAGGCCTCCAAAACAAAGCTGAGGGGCCACTGGGCTGGTGGGCATGCAGGATGCCCACCCCCACCCCGCCCCCATCCCTCCGCTGCCTCCTGCATTAATGTTTTTTGCCCAAGGGGCTGATTTTGAACTCCTCGATTGTGCTTCAATTTCACTCCCCAGCGCTGATACTGGGAATCAATCAGTGATCAAAGCCCTGGCCTGCAGTTCCCCTGCCTCTTATCCAGGGCTGGCCCCGCCCAGGGAGCATGGGGGACAGTGTGTGCAGGGTGATGTCACACACCTCCAACCTTCTCTGTCGCCACCAGCCAGGCTCCTCACCCACTACCTGGAGCTCCATGGGCCATTAGAATTTCATTCATAAGATTAGAGCACCTTGGACCTGGAAGGGGACAGCATGCCATTCTTCTCCCCACTCCACTGGGAGCCAGCACGCCTCCACCGCACTTCCCAGATCTGGCCCCTCGGGGCTTGCTGCTGGGGTTGCGCTGTCTTGTGATGTCACCAACTCACGGAGCTACACCTGTTAGAAAGGCACAGATGGGCTTCCTGTCATTCTCACCCACATCCCAGCCCTTCAAACATTGGAGGGCAGTTCTGCGGCCTGTCCCACATGTGTTGGTACCACTCCCGTAGAGCCTTCCCACTACTGGTGTCCCATCTCTCAGTGAGGGGCTCTCTCTGAAGCCCTGGGCGCAGCCCTCGGTCAACGACAGATCCCCTGGAGCCCTCACCCCTTGAGGGCATCACTGAGCTGTGTCCTCTGTGCCATCTCCCAGAGTTTCTCTGCAGCAGTAAGCCCTGGGTACCCACAGGGGAAGCTGGCTGGATAACACCCTCTACTGGCGGCCTTCCCATCACTGTCTTCCTTCCCCACTGCCCTTCCCAGGTTTTTGTACTTCCCAGATAAAGCACATGGACCTGATCCTTGTCTCACCGTCTGTTCCCAGGGAACCCAACTAAGATGATGCTCTATTTAAGTTCTCTTCCTCAAGCCAAATATCTGCCACACCTTCTGTTCCTCATGTGATGTCATTCCCAGACCTACAGCCACCCTGCCATAGCTTCTCTCTCGTCATTTCACTTGCTAAATTCTCTCCTACAGTGCAAATCTTGGATGGGACACGATGCTCACAACACATTGGCCCAGTGCAGTGCAAGTCCTGGGGTTTCTCTTGGTCTGGGCACACACATGTCTTCTGTCTTTCCTGATATCACACTCATGGTTTTAATCTCCTCCTTGTTGACGTGGAACTCCCAGCCTTCTGACCTGACCTGCTAATGCACCCGGCCTTATTTTGCTTTGGACTGGATAACCATGCTCTCTCTCTATGTCTTTACGCAAAGATGTGATGTAAATGTCAGCTGGGACCGGCTCAAAGGCACGGCCCCACAGGACGGTGGCGATGCATTCATCAAATTCCCGCGGGGACAGGTGATCAGCCCGCGACGCATTTATCTGATTTTTACCATCAAGTTCACATTTTCACTATTAGAGCCATTATTAGGATGTCACAAGAGACTTTGCAAAGGTCCTACTGAAAGCCAGGTGCAGAGCCAAGAAGACTAAATCCCAGAATGTCCCACCATGCCCCTTGTCCTGTCCCCACTGCTCGCCCCACGCCCCATGGCTTCACCTCCCTCAAGCTACGCCAATCTCAAAAACACTTTCTAGATTTGGGTCCCCAGGTTCTTACATGTTTTCACAAATGTCCTCTGGTAGGACAGTAACTGTTAACACAGGAGTCCCAGAAGAACTGACCAGGAGGCTGGAGAACAGCGGCCAGCCCACTTCTTCTGTAAAGGGCCCGATAGTCAATATTTTCAGCTCTGAGGGTCACACAGTCTGTCACAACCCCTCAGTTCTGCTTGTCTGGCCCAAAAGCAGCCATAGACAATGTAGAAACAAAGGGCATGGCTGTGTGCCAACAAAACTTTATTTATGGGCACCAAAATTTGAATTTCATATCCTTTTCACATGTTGCAAAATATAAAATTTTTTTTGTTTTTCCCAACTATTTAAAAAATCCATTCTTAGCTCCCAGAACATGCAAAAATAGCTGGGGGTGGTGGTGCTGGACTCAGCACATGGCTGTGGTTGGCCAGCCCTGCTGTGGAGTAAGCGAGAGCACGAGCTGTACCAATGTCCTGGGGCCACTATTTCCAGCTGGGGGGACTCGGGCTCTGACTGCGCCCTTGCCCTCTGACTGTGCTCAGCTCCCAGGAAGGATGCGGAAGGGAAGGAATGAAGGCAACCTGGCACCCAGGGTTAAAGTGTGGGTACATGTACACAGGCACCTAACAGCTCTCAAACCTAAGACCCCAGGCTGGCTCCTCCCTCTGCAACCTTTTATTTCTAAATGCTCTGAAGTTAGAGTCTGAGCATCTTGCGTTGTAATTCCTTTTATAAATTGGCCAGCAATTTATATCCAGTATGTTCCCTGAGTGAAAAACCAAGTACCAGTCTGCACCCTCCTCATCCCCTCTGGCTCCCTGAGGTCACTCTGAATTCCCGGCAGGAGTCACCCATCACATCTCCAGGAAGTCCCGGCACCCTGAGCTGGGACTGGTCTCCGCCTCCAGACTGGTAGGTTTCAGGGTGCGTGGGTCTCTTCTATCTTCGGCCTCTGATCTCTCTTATACACTTAAGCTTTACCTACTCCAGGTTGGAGATACGTCTCCTCGGTAAAGAAAGAAGACTAGTGACCCGCACCCCACTATAGTTGGTGCCCACTACACCACTTTTCAGTGTCCCCACGTGGTATCGAGGAGGCCCTTCAGCCATTTCCCACAGTAGTCTTCCTAGGATTCACCCTGTGGCTTGGCGGTGTTCTCGGATTGGCGCTTGGCTGTCCGTTCCTCGCGATGGCTGCTCTTGTGTCAGGGGCTAGGCTGTGGTGCCCCGCTGTTGGGTCGAACACCAGTCTGGATGTTGCTGGAAAAGCATTTTTAGAGTAATATTTACATCAGTAAACTCTGAGTAAAGCAGACTCCCCTCCATAATGCATGTGGGCCTCAACTAATGAGCTGAAAACCCCAAGGGCAAAGACTGAGGTTTCCCACAGTGGAAGGAATTCTCCTCAAAACTGCAACATAGGAACCCTGCCTGAGGTTCCAGCCTGCTGCCCTGCAGAGTTTGGACTCAAGACTGCAAAATCAACTCCTTACTGAACTTCCAATCTGCCGACTTGCCCCGTGGATTTCAGACTTCCAAGCCTCCACAATCACGTGAACCCATTTCCTGAAAGAATTACGTGTGTCTGCGTGCACCCCGTCTGTCCTGCTTGGGGAACCCTGACTAATACACCCCGCTGTCCTCTTTTGGGTGGCTGTTCTGGTGTCTTCATGAGCCTGCTCCACCTCTCCACCTTCCTTCCTGGGTCACATGGCTGCACAGGCAGAATGGCACTGAAAAGTCTCCCGTCCTCATCACCAGGATTGTCTGTTAAGGTCTGGGGGGAAGACTCACCCTCCTCTCTCTGACCCCTTTGCACTGGGTCCTGCTTGCGCATGGATGACGTGCCCCACTCTGTTCTTGGCCTCTCTTCCCTCCTAGGCTGGGACCACAGTCTCCTGGGTTCTTCTCCTGCTCCAAATAGATTCCTTCTGGTCCCAATTACCAGTTTTCCTCTTTGCTTTCTCTCCCTTTGGAGAGAAATTTTCAGCAAGGCAAGACAAGACGTTATCTGTTTTTAGCTGCCTGAAACTCCGGCTGATGCCCAGATGGTTGAAGTCTTCCTTCACTCCTGGATCCTGCCTCCGTGACAGCTTTGTGTTAGACCTTTTAAAAAAAAAGTATTATCTGTGAGCTTCTAAAATAGGACCCCTGGTGCCCTGTCCCCCAGCACCCTCCCAGGGAGGGATTCGCACTCCAGTGAAAATTTGCTATATTCCCACCCCGCCTCAATGATCTCTGGTTCTATCATTGCTAAACACACTATATGATGTTCTTTCTCAGGAATATAATCCATCGCTGAGTCCCAGGATCAGAGAACTTTAGGGTTAGAAGGAGGATCACAGTCACCAGACCCCAAGATCCCATCTTCTTGATAAAAACCCCATCAAGAGGTTGAGCACCTTCAGCGACTAGAAACTCACTCCCTCCCACCCTACAGAGCCCATTCCCCCCTTTTTTTCAAATGGCTTTTTCTGACCAGGGCTGGACAACAGTGGCACAGCCTGGGAGGAGGGCAGACAGGGTGCTCACAGCTGGAACAGTCAAGCCTCATTTTCCAAAATTAATCTTTTCAAACTGAAGGTTGAATAGAGAAGATAAGAAAAGAATGGAGGGTTTTTTGCATGAACTTCCCCCATAACAAAATCTGGCCAACTTCTACTTGGCAACGCCTATGAAATTTACGTTCCTCCTTTGTTACATTTTTTTCACTTTGTCACTCAGTCCGTATTTACTGGTATCTCTGAGGTCCTACAGATTTTTTCCTCCTTTTCTGCAGCATTAATTTAAATTTAAGAATCTGGGCAAAGAATTTAGCAAAGATGGTACCATCATAGAAAAATCTAAGAAAGAGAGAAAACTGAAACAAATTAACAGATTTTACCAAATCAAAATGAAAACTTCACTTAAAAAGTAAAAAATATAGTAAAATAAATTATAATGTTCAAAATATTTATATGTCTTATACAATAAGATCTGTAATAAATTTATAATGAAAGTACTTGATAGAAATTTGGTAGATGATATGAATAGAAAAGGAAATTTAAATGGCCAATAGACAAGTGAGAAAATGCTTGAATTCATATCAAAAAGATGATCAAAAACAGTATGGAGTTTCCTTAAAAAACTAAAAGTAGATTTGCCATATGATCCAGAAATCCCACTCCTGGGCATACACCAGGAAAAGATGAACACTCTCATTTGAAAAGATATATGCACCCCAATGTTCATAGCAGCACTATTTACAATAGCCAAGACATGGAAACAACCCAAGTGTCCATCAACAGACAATTGCCTTAAGAGGATGTGAGATTATATACATATATATGTATATAATGGGATATCATTCAACTGTAAAAAAAATAATAGTGCCATTTGCAGCAACACGGATGGACGTAGAGAATATTCTGCTTAGTGAAGTAAGTCAGACAGAGAAAGACAAATATGTGATATCACTTATACGTGGAATCTAAAAAATAATACAGATGAATCTATATACAAAACTGAAATAGACTCACAGACATAGAAAACAAACTTACAATTACTAAAGGGACAGAGGGAGGGGTAAGTTAGGAGTATGGGATTAACAGACACAAGCTAGTACACATAAAACAGATAAACAACAAAGACTGACTAGCATAAGGAACTATAATCAATATCTTATAATAACCTATAATGGAAAACAGTCTGAACATATATATACATATATATGAATCACTTGGCTGTACACCTGAAACTAACACAATACCATTTTTTAAATATATTTTTGTTGGAGTATAGTCAGTTTACAAGGTTGTGTCAATTTCTGGTGTACAGCACAATGCTTCAGTCATATAGGAACGTACATATATTCGTTTTCATATTCTAACTACAAGATTTTGAATATAGTTCCCTGTGCTATACAGTATGAACTTGTTGTTTACCTATTTTATATACAGTAGTTAGCATCTGCAAATCTCGAACTCCCAACTGATCCCTTCCCACCCTCTAAGACAATATTGTAAATCAACTACATTTCAGTTCAAAAAAAGATGATCACTGAAATGCATATTCTACAAAATACCACTTTTCACTCATAAGTCAAGCAAAATTTCTTCTTGCAAATGATAACATCCAGTAATGGCATGGTCATGGAGAAACAGAATTGGAAATATAAATTGGTACCATTTTTCAGATGTTACTTTGCAGTATTTATGAAGATCAAAATGTAGATGAATTCTGGTCCAGACACCCCCACTTATAAGAATGTACTCAACAGAAGGATTTGCACACATATATAAAGATATGTAAAACGTGTTTAATGAGGCATTGTAATAGCAAAATGACAATAATAATAATACCAGAAACAACTACATTACCGATAAGAGACAGGTAAAAACATTGTGTTGCATTCACACACTGGAATGCTAAACAGAAGTTAAAGAACCAAACAGATCAATATCCAACGATCTGGAAAGAAGATGTCTATATATGCTAAAAGCAGAACAAAACCAAACAAAAACAGTTGCAGACCAAATGGATGCTGGTAAAGACATGTCTGTTACTGACATAAACGCATCTGCATGACGTGGGGTAAGTCTGGAAGGATGAGTCCCAAACCACTACCTGTGGTCCCTTTGGACCATGAGACTGGATGGCGCAGGTGAAGCAGGGGAACCCTCCTATCTTAACTTCCCAGAATCATACCCACTGCCCCAGAATAGCTGGGGATTACAGGACATTTTCAATCTTTGTGTTTTTCTGTATTTTTCAAATAAATGTTAAAAAAATCTTACCACACTACTTGATACAAAGCAGGTGTTCAAAAGAGAGTGGCCATTATTTTGACATACTGTGCTGACTTCATTCTTCTGCACATTCACATGGCCAGTTGCTCCTTTCTAAACACTCTTCTCTTCTCGGAAGCAGAGGTGAATTTCCCATCTCTCCCCAAAGATGCTCAGTCTCTGACTTACAACTTTACTTCCCTGTCTCCATCCCCCACCACCCTTAGAGTTGGAGTCCACATATCAGAAGAAATGGGAAACAACTGTTGGGATCAATGACTCTGGTAGGGTCTTCCTGCTGTGCGGGGGACAGTCTTAGGAAGACAGCTAAACTCCAGACCACGCCGCCACTCCTCACCTTCGGGCAGCCAACCACCCACCACTCTGGGCTCTTGCTTCCAAGCATCATTGAGCAGCACAGTGACCAACACATTCCAGTCTGCCCAAGACTTTCCCCCTTTTAGCTCTGAAGTTCCCCAACTGGGGCGCCGCTTCCATCCCTGCAAACCTCTATATGTGTGGCCATCCTTTGGGACACTGGTTACATCTGGCTCCGTGCTACGCATGGGAGGTGGCTACAAAGATGAACAATCCCAAACTGCCAGGTCCCCTGACTGTGCAAATGAGGACAGTCTGGTGAACAACCCCCCTGCCCTGATGGGATTCACCCAGTGGAGGCACACGGGACGTGCCCTGGAGAGAAACCACAGAGAGGCTAACTCTGTGGTTAGCCTCTAAATCTGAACTTACGTTCGCCATGCCACGGGAAGGTTCTTGTGCTGGTGGCACAATTCCAAAGCTCAGATTCTCTTGCCCTGGTCTCTCCTGTGCCATGGTCTTGCCTCCCTCCCACCATTACCTCTTTCTCTTGCTGGCTCAGCTCCCAGGACCTTCTTCCAATGGCACCTCGCGGACCTTGGAGAACAGCTCCTCCAGCCAAGCCAGCCTGTTAGGGGAAAAAAAAAAAGGACCGGGCCCCAGGGGTCACTGCAATAGTCCCACATTTCTAGGTCTCTTCTGAACTCAGTCCCTTTGAGGGCCACCCTAGGGACGATGCCTTGGTAAATTGGTCCCTGGGCTCCAGAATCTCAGCTGGCCGAACCACACCCTACTCTCTCCCTGGAAGCACAATTCATTCATTTGCATCACCTCCCAGGGCTCAAGACTTCCTTTAGTAGGCACCATCACCCCTTGGAGGCAGTCTTCCCAACGCACCCTTCACCTCTTCCCCTGTGTTTGCTGCCCCTCCCCCTCCCCCACTCATTAGCAGGGGTTCTCAACCCTGGGTGCCCGTGCAGTCAGTCACACGGCGAGTATTTTAAATACACCAACACTCCTCACCCTCCCGACCAGACCAATTAAATCCAAATCTCGGGAAAGGGGCTCAGGTTTCGGTATGGTTGCAAAGCCCCCCAGGTGATTTTAATGTTCAACCAGGGCCGAACTCACTGGCCTAAAGCTGTTCTGCTTTGTTAAAGGCCAAGCCGCCCAGGTGTGGTACCTGTAATGCTGCAGGGCAGCGGGATGCACCTTGGCTCCTCCTGCCTGTTAACTAGACGACTTTGAATGCTGTGTCTCCTCCTCTGTAAAATGTGGTGAATGCCAGCATTTGCCACGAAGGGTGGCTGGGCATATTAAATGAAATAATGGAGGTAAAAATACCTAACACAGCACCTGCCTTACTCAGCACTTACTCCTTAGTATGAGTCGGTGTTTCCAGCAGGTGGCTTCCCAGCAGGTGGCCTGGAAAGCGGCAGGAGAGTGAGGAACCTGTGTGTCTTGGGGACAGAGCGTCCCAACCAGGGAAAAGGGGAGGGAAGGACTGGAGCCCAGCTTTGCTGATGTCACAGGTTTGGCTCAAGGATGTCACTGGCACTGATTTGCTTTGTCACCTTTCGGGTCACCTTCCCTCTCTGGTTGTAAGGAACACTACCAACAGGGCTGTGTTGGCGGGGGCTTCTCATTTCTGGTGTGCGAGGTCATTCTCATAGACAAAGAGAAGAAGCCAGACCTTGGCCTGCCAGAGCCCTGGAGGCACCAGGCCAGTTCTGAGCTCAGCTTAATTTCACCAGCCACGAAGCTTTTTCAATGTCGCCAACACATTACAAGCATCTGATAAATATTAAACAATAACAACAACAAATCACTGTCTTCCACCTGCAGAGCCCCCTTTCAGCACCAAAGCCAGAGCGCGGTCGAGCATTTTGGGAAGAAAATCCTGCTTATCTCCTTGTCCTCCCAGCCAGCACCCTGCCCAGGGGCAGAGAGCTCCCCGGTCACAGTGATTACAGACCACAGACTTGGTCCACACGGCGCAGGGTCCAGCCCCTGCAGAAGTGGGGGGTGGGCACCCAGGGAGGCAGGAGAAAGAGGCACAGCAATGGCCCCAGGGGCTGCTGCCCATGACCAGAGCCTCTTTTTCCTGCAGTCAGTCTTCGAACCCAGCATCATCAGCCAGAACGCCTCACTCTGCCCAGCCGCCGTTTTGCCCTGGCTTCCCCAACCCCCAGGATGGCCCATTCATTTCACCTCACCTGTCAAGTTCTGATCCATCAATCACAGTTGCCTAGAGAACTGAATCGACAAAGCCTTCAGAAGAACTTGGTGCTGGTGACTTCCTGGGGGAGGGGAACCAGGTGGCTTGGGAAGCCAGGAGGTCGGAAGACCTTCTTCCCACCATGCCCTTCTGCATCTCGCCATGTGCACATATTACCTGTCAAAAGAGCTGAATTTCAAACACTCTAAAGGAAGGATGGCGAAGGTGCCTTTAAGGGATATGGGACGAAGAACCGTGATCTATTACAAATCGTGGGCTACCCACTGTGGGGGAGGAGCAGGAGTGCAGAGATCTGCTGAATTTTATCTTTTTCTTAATGGTTAACCTGGGAAAAACTCCTGGTTGGCTTACAGATGGCAACGTGTGTTTTATCTTAGCTCCCACCCCCTCTGTGTGCAGACTTTCAAACCCATCGCTAATGAAAGTACCCCCCCCTCTGCCCTGTGTATCTGTTTCTCCCTCCGTGCTCAGGAAGATAAAGGATAGAAAAAATAATGCAAGAAGGGAGATTAAAAAATAAAAGGTTCAGAAGAGGCAGGAAGTGAGGGAAACCAATGTTGAGAGTTTAAGAAATGGAAGAACGTGTCACAAAGAAGCAAAGCAAAAGAAAAAAATAAAGCCCAGCGCCCTGAGGCATCCGCTGCACGGAGTGAATTCACTTCTCTCCTCTGCCCCCGGGATAGTCCTAGCTGTGAACGATCCTGGGCAGACTGAGAAAACTGTCACTCAGACCATGTTCTGTGTTCTGTGGTTCCCACGAGGAACCCCGGTGGAGAAGGGCTGCTGGAGAACCACCAAATGAGCAAACGGGGCTCATCCACAGAAGACGAACCCGGCAGAGCCCGGGACAGAATTATTACCACTCAAATCATGTATATAGTTTTAGGTTTCCTCTGTGTCCCCACTAGACTAGAAGCTCCGTGGAGAATTGGCCTCGTTCACTCCAGTTCCCCAGCCCCCAGCCCAGCACAGGAAACAGAGGACATGCAAGGACATACTCGTCCACAGTGGCGAATGGTGGCCCGGCATCAGCAAATCTGAGGAACACAGGGATGGCTGGGTTGCTTACCTGAGGGGCCCAGAGAATCCCCTTTTACAGATGTGAAAACGAGGCCAGACGTAAAGCTCTCTCTCCCCCAGTCACCCTGTGTGTGCCTTGTAACTCAGTGATGCATCTCGGTCATGACTGCTTCCCCTACACCCAGCCGGACCAGCATCAGCCCATGTCAGGGGACCTGCAGGACACGGGGGTTGGGGAGAAATCCAGGGCAAGGGACGCGGCTGGGGTCCTCACCGCGAGCTCGGAGGGAGGGGACTGATGGAACCGCAGGCAGCACAGCCAACGGCGGGGCAGAGGGGTCAGAGGAATTTCAGGCCCCCTTGGCCCTGCCGTGAGACCCACCCATTTCCCTTCACGCAGACCTTGAGTTGCAGGCGCTGTAGAAAATGTGACTTGGGCTGGGCGTGGGTGGGACAGGCCCCATGCTAAGGGGCTTCTCCCCACCATGCCAATGCTGCCCCGTTACCTAGAGGCCAGCGCGGGAAACTGAGGAGCCTATGGGTTTGGTCGGAGGGAAGGGCGTCCAGGAAGGCAAGGCCCCACAGGGCCCCCAGAGTGAGGGAGCAGGACATGGAGGGAGGGGGGCGGGGGAGGCAGCCTGTGGGAGGGAGAAGTTCGCTGAGACCAGAGCGGGGCAACCTCACAGCTGACCTGGACTTGGCTCCTGAAACACGTGCCCTGGCTGAGGGATGAGGATGGAGAACTCGGACACGGCCGAGCGCTCTCACCTGGGGACGCTCAGAGACGGAGGCAGGCAGGAGGCGGCGGGAGGGCCTGGCGGGGCACTGCAGACGGGCCAGCCCCCGGGAGAAGCCTTGCTTCAAGGATCCCGGCGGGCCGGACACACCAGCTGGACTCACGGACGCCGGCCAAGCCCAGTGCAGGAGGCGGCAGGGCTGTTTTTCTCCCTGTTTTACAGACTCGAAGACTGAGGCCCTGCAGGGTGAGATAATCTGCTGAGGCCGCCTGGCCACCGGAGTAAGCAGGACCTCAGGCCTGGGGTCCTGGACCTGGTCCTCCTGCGGGGTCTCCCTGGGCCCCTGGGCCTCAGTCTCCTCACCCCCTGCCCACCTCTCACCAGCTGCCCGCTGGTGCCTGGCACCCCTGCCCACAGGGTCACCCAGTGCCCATCAGCTGCCGCAGGCTGAGCTTAGGGCAGCAGGAATTCCAGTGGATCTTGGCTCATAGTCCTTTGGAGCCGCCCTGATGGGAGCTGTCCCACCCTCTGCCAAAAGCCTGGGGCCCCCTACTCCGGACCCAGGGAACTCAGGCTCCTCCCACACAGCTTCAGCAACAGAGGCGGAAGCACCCGGGGCAGGCGCGGCTCCGGGAAACTCCGGCTCACAGCGCAGACAGCGCCCTCTCGGGGGCGCCTTTGCCCAAGGGCACCAGCGTGGACCTGTGTCCTGATTACCTGACCTGGGGCTCTCCCAGAAAGAGGAGCTTAGACGGCTCCCGACACTCTCCAACCCTGTTGACAAAGGAAGGGTCCTTCTGTGTCTCTGAAGGTCACACCCCCCTTTAAGGGACTGCAGATTCTGACACAGAAGCCAGGCCTCAGGAGGACGCAGGGTCCCCGTCAGGCCGCCCAACCAGAGGCCAGGGCCCCAGCCTGTGTCCCTAACCCTCACCCCTTGCCCAGTTGGCCAGAGCGATGGGTTCATCTCTGAGCTCATCTGTCACCACATACCATGTCTCCTCAGCCCTCCCAGCGCCCCGAACGGAAGCTCTGTGTCCCGTTTGCCTCTCGTCCCCACCTTAGCTGGTCCACAGGCATGTGAGGATGCCTGTTAAAGGGGCCACGGGAAGTTTCAGTCGACAAAGGGGAAGGAAGAACAGGAAAGGCAAGGTGTCCCCGAGTCCCTCCCACGTGCGTGGTGAGAAGCCCTTGACACTAGCTCATTTGTCCCGACAACAACTTACCGATGCACTGCTGTTATCCACGTATCGGGATGAGCGAGCCGCGGGGCCGACACACACATGGAAGAGCCCGGGCCGGGATTCACAGCCAGGCAGCCCAGCCCCGGCTCCCAGGCTCGGCCGCACCCCACGGCCCTGCTTTCCCCACCAAATCAAGGATGGATTCCCTGGGGTCTGACTTTTGCTAAAAATAAACCCGACTCTGATTCATTTTAATTTGCCTGGCACACAGTAGGTGTCCTTTGAAAAATCTATAAAAGATTAATAAATGAATGACATAAACACGAAAGCAAATCCTGGAGCAGGAAAGAGGCTAAATATATCCCGTCCCTATTCTGAAACTTCAGCAGCAACACCTGCCCCGTTTCTTGCTGTGTGTGTGTTTTACACGTGTGTGTCTCATGCACAAACACACACAAGCGTGCACACACGTCTGTGATCTCAAATTTGAGAAAATGAATATTAATCACGTCCACAAAAAATGTTAGAGGCGCCCCCGTCCCTCCAGTTGTCCTTGAAACACGTTCCCGCGTTGAAATGCAACATTGCTTCTGCTAAGCTTGCTAAGGGGACGAGAGCTTAGGGCGCCGACCCTCCGCAGTCTTTGTACCGCGGCATCCAGGGCTCGGCAGGACGGCAGGAGGCGAAAGCTCACAGCTTCTTCGGGGACGTTCATGGTATCTGTCAGGCTCCCGCCCGCTCCACCTGCCTGTGGGAGCTTGGTAAGGCCCTCGGCGCCCAGACCGTGGCTCATCCCTGCTCTGCGACGCTCACAGCAGGTGCGCAGTAAATGCCCGTTCAGGTCTAGAAGCCTCTATGCCCCCATTGTGCGTGTGTGCAGTGCCCGCACGTCCCAGGGAGTCCAAATCAGTCCACATTTAAATATCCTCTCACCGTTCCCCTATACACGGCCCGGCATGTCAGGAACAATGGTCCAAATGTGGGGTTCAGAAATGGATTGTTGCCCCACTGGACTGTGCATTATCCCCCACCAATTCATACATACTTAAGCCATCCCTTTAATAAATAATGAGTTTTAAAATGGGGACAGGCAATGTACAAAAGCAGAGCCCAGGGCAGAAAGTTCCGACGGAGGGGGAAGGCAGCAGTTTTGGAATTCCCAGAGGTGCCCAGGGACAGCGCGCTCAGCCTCCAGGTCACGGGCCGGGGGGGGGGGTCTGACTCGGCCACTCGGAGCTCCTTCCAAGGGCCCCTTCTACTGCTTCAGAATCAAGCACCCTTCTCCTCACTACCTCCAACACCTGCGTTCTGGAAGCAGAGATCTTTCTGCTCCCTTTTTAGGAGATTTATAAATGTGAAGTCCATGTCGCTCCGAACAAACTCCCAGCTGCTCCATTTTGCTTCCTGGGACTGGAGCCGAGATTCCCGTCCTGAGACAGAAAGGCAAGAAGCTTAAGTCACTCCGCCACCCTGTGGCCACCAGGAGAACTGCATTTTCCACATGGGTCAGAAGCCGCCTCCAGAACAACGAAGTCTCAAAGCTGAAAACAATTTTTTGATGTATCACAGAGATGAGCACCCCCTAAAAGTCCCCACGGTAGTTATTAATTGGGCTGGAAATTGCCTGTTTCCTTACAATTTTCCATAAATATTCTTGTGTTCAAAGGGACCGGTTCGTCTATTCCTGAGTGCTTTGTTCTGCAGAATGGTCTAGTTAGAAGCCACCTCCAGGGTTTGTCCAGTTCATTCTCCTGCGTCAAGGAAGGACGCCCTTCAACCTGTCCAGGAAAAAGACATCACTGCCACTTTCTGAAGAGTATCTGGAGGGGATGTCACAATCTCCTCATAACACACACCCACGTGAAGTTCAGCCAGGGAGCCAGAGGTTTCCTCTGAAGTCAAACCCGAATGTGAACAATCCCTTTTGAATCAGATTATGCAAGTTCAAGTCGGAGTGTCAGCCCTGACTTGCCCGCCCTGAGCCTTGTTCTTCTCATCTGTGAAGGGCGAGGGATGACAGTCACGCCTGATGGGTGCAGAAGTATCAGAGGACATGCGTGCAGAAGTGCGTTGTGAAGCACAAAGCGCAGGGGAAATGAGGCTCCTGGTCCTTCTCATCAAATGTTTCAAAGTGGCAGAAGTGGTTCGTCCAGGGGCAGGTTGCTCCAGATGAGGTCCTCAAACACAGAGCCGGAAGAAACAGAGTGGGCTAGACATTCTGCATATCCTGCGTACAGAGCATCCTGGGTTGGGGGGGGCACCTGTGAACCAGCGACCTGCTAATTAAAGTTTTAAGTCAGGAATAATCACCTTCAGCCATAAAATGATAAGGCGGGGGCAACACTGACAGGGGGCAGGGAGACCCAGGGGCTCTGGGACAGAGAGCTTGCCCTGATCAGGGAAAACATATGTTCTGGATTTTCTGGAGTGCTGCTTTCAAGTATTCCAGTCTATTGCTCCCATAAGGACATATGTGTTTGGAGGGTCCTGGCAACTGGGGTGCAGGAAATACAGTCCCCAAAGCCCTGGGGTCTGTCATAATTCATCCCTGCAGTGCCCTTTTGAAGCAAAGAGGCTGACAAGATGGAAAATGAAAAACTCTTCATTGGGGTTTCTGAAATCCCAGTCCTGAAGTGTACGGCTCTCACAGTCCCTACCCTCTCCTGAGAATCGGAGGATCACCTTTTGAGAGGATCCCTGAACCACAGGCTGGACCCAGAATCCGCCCCAGTCTGTAGCTGGCCCCCTTGGTCTCCTGGGACCGGCATCAGAAAAGACCCTTAGTTGGGAGCACCAGCACAACTGGTACCCGCGCGCCCTCTAGTGGAAGCCAAGGGAAAGACAGGCTGGAGAGATGCAAAATGAAGGCAAGCCAAGGGAGTTTTTCTCCCGGATTTTCTTTCCTCTGCTACGGAATTTCCAGCACACATCTGCTTCCACGTTGACGGGTGGGCAGACTCCGCTGCCTCCTGCAATCCAGTCCAGGGGACGACCTTCAATTCATAACAAATCACAGAAACCTTGGAAATTTTTCTGAACAGCAGCTCTTTCCACCTCCAAGAAAAACAATGAAGTTGGGTTTTTGGGAAGCCTGACTCCCTTGATGTGTTTCACACATGGTTCTCCTGGTTTAGGGAACTGTCAAGTCTGGGCATCAAATCCAGGATCAACCCTTTCCAATAGGAGGTCTGAAAACCGAGACAAATAGTGGCTGTTCTTTTTTAAAACGCATCATTTCATTCGCAAAGCATTTTGGTTTTTTATTAGTCTCTTTAAAGCACAAAACCCACTCTGCAGCGCACACCCATTGCTGTGAAATAGGTTCCAGTAATGCTTCAAGCAGACTCAGTCTTCCTGCTCTGTGAGCCTGCACAGAGGTGGGCCTACGTTTTCATGTAAACTGAAAAGTGTCATTAAAATGGAATCATTGAGCAGTATATAAAGGTTATAATCTTTCTTTATGATATGCTTTTGCAGTTAATTTTGGCATGGTTTTCAATACTGATGCAACCTACTAAATGTAATAAGGGTATTTGAATATGGACGTTTAACAGGAGGAATATTGGGTCAACTTACAAAATCAAAGATCACTAGCATTTAATTATTATCTATCTTTTACTTGATTCCTCCCAGCATCGAGCACCATGCCAGACGCGTTACAGACATAATCTTGTTTAATCTTAAAAACACCTCCATGGAGCAGGTAGTACGACCTCCATTTCATTGTTAAGGACACTAAACAGAGCCACTAAATGGCTGTTTGGGACTCACACTTATCTGGTGGAAGAGCTTAGAATCTCTCCACTCTGCTTTGCTGTCTCCTGTGTAAATGCCACCAATGCTGGTGCGGACAACCTACTTCCAAAGCAAACCAGAGAAAGCTGACTGAATTAAAAATATTTTTTAAGACAAACAGAATTTCAAATCAGAAAATTCAGATTAAAGTAAACGCTTAAAAGGATGTAATAGAAACACTCGGCAAAAAGTTTTCATACAAAGAAGTCTTTAGAAAAGAAACGTCCTAAATAGTGTCTCCAATCCAAATTACGTGAATACGCTTGGAACCTTGAAGACCAAAATCAAACTGCGCCCAAAACAGTGGTACGTATTCCCAGGAGGACACAGCATCCAGGTTTACTGAAAGCACAGCCTTCGAATAATGGATCTGAAAACACAAACAGATGCTCCTTGCAAAATAGGACACTTTGGCTTCTCTTTGGAGCACTTGCTAAACCATTATAAGTAATGTAAAAAATAACTTAAAATGATTAATTAATCTTAAATTTCACCTTTCCTAAAATTAAATGCCTCCAGTCTAAGGGCCTGGCTGCTTGGTCTGGAAGGAATTTAGTTAGCATTTATAAACTGTCAGTGTAAATATCTTTACAAGAGACACATACGACTGTTTTAATTCAAGAAGCCAATTCAGCGTTTATAAAAGGTAACTAAATCCGTCAGCATGCCTGTCCATTTTCTCTTTGCATTAATAAGACTGTGCTTCCTAATTTAATTCTGAAGTATACAATTCAAGTGTGTTTCAATTAATAATAATTATGCATATATTAATACATAAGTTTATGGCAACAGAGTTAAAAGCGGGAAAGTTTATTCTCAAAATTTTAAGAGCAATGAAAATTATAAAGTTTCATTAGACCTGATGGTTTCTTCCTTACCTTGGTGCCTCCCTAGGTCACATGGCCCAGATAAGCAGAGACCGGTCACTCCTGCATCTCCAGCCCACCCAGTGTTTGACGCACGGTAGGTGCTCACTGATTGTTTAACTGGTCTATGCTAACAACATCTGGGTTGCTGATGTGATCCCTAAAAAGGTCTCTAAACGTCACCAGCGACAAACGTACCTGCCATTCTTTGGAAGAACTCCAAGCTTATTTCAACCACGGCTGCTTCCTCCTGGGTCAAACCACTCAACCCACTAGCGGGATAGCAGGGCTGTTAGAACCAACCTGTTCAGTTCCCAGGGAACAGACAGGCTCAGAGAGGCGAGGGCAGCCCTGAGACCCCTACTGGGGCCTTCCCACTGCAAACCGGTGCTCATCTCTGTGCAGCTGGGGCCGCAGGGGGTGATCACATCATGAAAGAGCAGCATCTTCGAGGTAAATCCCAGTCTCTCCTCCCCGTCCACCACGGCCGGCCAGCCGTCGCACTCTCCGGGCAGGGTAGTCCGGGCAAACACAACCAGCAGGGAGACGGGCCTTGCTTGATTGGTGTGAAGGTCGGTGAGTGCAGAGGCTCTTCTCCTTG
The DNA here is from genome assembly GCF_048564905.1 of Vicugna pacos. Taxonomy (NCBI): domain Eukaryota; kingdom Metazoa; phylum Chordata; class Mammalia; order Artiodactyla; family Camelidae; genus Vicugna; species Vicugna pacos. The sequence continues at coordinate 14,984,734 of NW_027328742.1, read as the reverse complement.
GCAGCTGAGAGCTAGGACAGGGGGCAAATGAAATAGGGAATTCGAGGGAAGAGAAGTGAAAATCAAAAAGTGGAATCAAATGCAGCTCGTGGAGATTTGTCGGAGCCACCTGTGCGGTGTTGGAGCTCCCGTTGGATTGTTAGCCCCGTGAAGACAAGAGCATTCTGGAAACAGTGGACACACAGCATCTCTGGATGATGCTAAAGTACTCCACACACTGCCATCACAGGAAGAGTAGAAGACAAAGCGAGCTTCCTCAGAGAGCAAATGAGGGGAAGATTAGCTGTCTCCAGGAGGCCACATTATCCGTGTTCATCTCTGTTTTGACGAAGAAGTTGAATCAAAAGCAAATGTTTCTTGAAGCAACAAGCTGACGGCCCAGAGCCCTGGTTTCTTAATTAATTAATCAGATCAGCCCCAAGATATGTCTGTTTCAAATATGTGGGTTCTGCTTTAGGAGAGAGAGATTTCCAACAGAAACATTTCATCGGAGGCTAAATGAGATTCGCTCAGGGCTGGGCTGCCAACACACATGCCAAACGAGTGCCCGCACGTGGGCAGGAGCTTTCTGAATTCGAACCAGATTCCCGTTGGGCTGTCCTAGACCCAGACACCTTTTCTTACCCAGAAAACCGCCTTAGCCTGGATTGCTGAAGTAATTCAAGCCAGGCCTCTGCTTTATCAATGAAATTAAAAAGTTAGGCAGAGCTAATTAAGAGTGTAAAAGTATCATGTAAATTATCTTTCAAGTGGTCTCAATTACCTTAGCAGCAGCAATTGACAATCACTCGGTCTATGAGATATGAATCAACTTCATCTAATTCATTACAGCGGGGCCCCCCAGAGCCCTGGCCACACCGCACTTTGCTAGCCTAGTTTAAGTGACTGGGCCATCTGTACCTGAAAGTAAAGGAACTGACTTTCCTTCGCAATTCCCTTCCTCGTAGTCTGACTTTGTTTATTTTTACTACACTTGATAGCATTTCTGTCTTCAAGGGAACAAACGCCTGCCTTGGGTGTGGTAGCAGGGCCTCTGACTTCCTTTCCATGCTCTCCTGGGTGGCTCTGCCTCCCCTGGGCCTGCGTTCACTGCTCTGTAAGAAGAGGAGAGGCCTCATCTCCCAGGGTCATGGTTCCCACATCAGACCAGCCACGTTGCTGGGAGACCCTCAAACATCAGAAGTCTCTAATGTCAAAATCTCAAAATGGCAGAAATCTCCTAGGCAAATCAGTTTCTCCAGAGAAAAAGAACATTCGTTTTTCCCGTCTGGGGTTGTGAGCCCGACTGCCAGGGTTTGGGGAGCCTGAGGGAGGAAGAGGAAGCGGGGGTAGGGGTGTCAGGGGTGGGGGTCCACTATCGCTGGTCCAGGTGTCAGAAACTCTCAGGGTCAGTTTCTCCTGAGCACTGTCTCACCCATCACACCCCTCCTTCCTCCCACCTGCCTCCTTTAAAGTCCAGAGAAAGGAGGTTAGCTGGCTGCGAGGGGCTAGGGAGGAGAGGTGGGGATCCAATTATTCCTTCTGAGACGTTCAGTGAATTCTCCCTTGTTCAGTTCCAGCCCAAACATGGCCTTCTTCACTCTCTAAGGCTGCCCCGTGTTCCTCTCAGCAAAATCAGCTACATTCTGGCATCTCCTCAACCCCTACCAGACCATCTAAGTGTCAGCTCTAACCAGTTTGCTCAGCTGATTAGGGTCCAATTTGTCGTATCTCCATCGCTGTCCTCCCCTTGGAGGTCTGTGCCTTCTTCTTTCCTTTGCTGTTGTCTGGGTGGGAGAGGCGGGAGGGCAGACACACTTGTGGTTCCGTCTTGCTTTGCTAAGCAGACAGCCCCAGCGTGGGACCCGCTGTGTATTTGACCCTCCCCCCTCCCCCCTGCTTTCCCTCCTGGACATCTGCCAAGACCCAGGCTTCCTTCAACATCCGCTGTCTCCCCCACAGACTCCTCTCTCACCAGGAGCCCTCCTTGCACGTCAGTCCTTTCGTCGGAGAGTGTGTGGGGCTCTGGCCCAAAAGCCCTTCCGCATTAGGGCTCACTTCAGCCAGGGATGAGGGCATCCACCTTCCCCAGCTGTGCTAACACGGTTCTTCAGTCCAAATAACACCACGGCCACCAGGCCACGCTTTTCTTCTCTCTCCTTCCCTCCTCCCTCCCTCCCTTCCCTTCTTTTGAATGTGGAATGTTTTGTGTACATAGAGTGTGAAAAATAATCTTAAAAACACTTACATCCTTACCACCTGGGTTGAACAAATATCATTTGGCCTTTCTCCTAACAATGCTTCTCTTCCACTTGTGATGAACAAATCACTCAGCTGCACCTGAAGCCCATTCCTCTCCTGCCCCATTCCTTCTCTCCCCCTTGCCAGAGAGAATCCCTGCCCTGAAGCTGACATGTGCCATTTTCATGTGCCTTGAATTTCTTGTAGCTTGTTCTTTTCACTATTTTTTTTTTAGGTTATGTGTGTATGTATACAGAGAGCAAGGGTTCATTTTTCAACGCTGCTAGTTTACTATTCCTTCTGCGTGTGTTCAGTCTACTGCTGAGAGCTGTTTTCCCCACTTTTGTTGTTAAGTGTTGCAGTGGACGTCCTAGTATATTTCCTTCTTTTCTCTTTTCTTGTCCCAGAGTGTCTCTAGGCTGGATCTCGCGAGTGGAACTCCTGTTTTGTTTTGTATCCATGTGTTCACCCGTGGTGGCCACTGCCAAACTGCTCTCTAAAGTGATTTTACATCCCGTCAGTAAGGTTGCCCTCGGCACATGTCTCCGTATCCCGGGAGACATCAGTTCTCAAACTTTTTTTTTTTTTGGCCAATCTGTCCGATGTGAAAGGGCATCTCATTGTTTCAATTTGCATGTTCCTGATTACTGTTCAGATTTACTTCCCTGTGAACTGTCTGTGCATGACCTTTGCCCATTTTTCTAGTGGCTTGTTTTCTTTTTCTTAGTGAGGTGAAAGAATTCATCATCGATTCTCAGTGATAACCCCCAGTCAGTTATGCTGGTTGCAAATATTCCCTCCTGGTTTGTGTCTTGTCATTTAACTTTTTGATGGTCATTTCTCTCTCACAGAAAACTCCTGGTTCTCAAAGACCATAAAGATGTTCTCCTGTATTTTTGTCCCTAAGTTTTAAAGCACTGCTTTGCGTTTAGCTCTTTACTATACCTGGTATTTATTTTAGTATGTGGCTTGAAGAAGAAGTCCAATTTTGTTTTTTGCTGTATGAATAAATCAACCTCCCAAGCAATATTTATTGATCTATTTTTGCTGATTGAGAAGGATTTTGAGGTGAAATTCACATTAACAACCATTTTAAAATGTGCAATCCAGTGGCATTTAGAAGTTCACGAAGTTGCACAACTGTAAGCAGACAGTGTAAGCAGACAGGGCAGGAGTTCCTGGGAGGAAAAGAACCAGATAGAGCTTTTTGCCATTAAGGGAAGCCATTTTTGCCTAAAGCATTTGGGGATTTGGCCACAATGCTTGACCTTGAACAGGTCTCTGGAATAGTGATCTGAAGGGAACAAAAGAACAAATGCCTGTTATCAGGCGATGGAAGTAACAATAGCAAAGGTAACAAAGCAGTTGTAAAGACTCCCAGTTCTGTTTCTTGAGCTCTTTTGCAGAATTTAAACCCCCCTCCAGCACTCAAACACCAGAGCAGCTAGAGCTTGCGGGATGATGGTTCTGACCTTTGCTGACTCTCAGGACTGACTCCAACTAAAGCTCGGATTCTGTCGACCTTTGCCCCAGCTCCATGCTGAACTCTCCTCTGCCCAAGCCCCTTCACGAATACGCATGTGTCCTTAGTTAAAACTTACCCAGTTTTGCTGTTTGGGAGATAATGCTTCGGAAGGTATCGCCGATGTTCTTACTTGCTGCAAGTAATAAATCCTTCCTTCTGATTTTTGGCTTGGTTGTGTCCTTTGGCTTGACACCCAACAAGAGGCGAACCCAGTTTTTGGATAACACAAGCACAACCTCTCTAGTTTCACAGCTTTTCTTATCACCGCAGAACAACACCCCGCACCCCAGTAATCACCCCATTTCCCCCTCCCCTAGCAGCCACTGATCTGCCTTCTGTCTCTGTGGATGTGCCTGTTCTGGATATTTCACATAAAAGGAAAAATACAGAATGTATGTGACCTCCTGTGTCTGGCTTCGTTCACTTACTCCATCTCACAGCGTGTATCAGTACTGCGTTCCTTTTTGCGGCTGCACATACTTCACTGTATGCGTACACCGCAATGTGTTTGTCCATTCAGCCCCTGATAGACACTTGGGTTGTTTCCACCCTTGGCTGTGATGAGCAATGCTGCTGTGCTTGACTGAACTTTAATGCCGCCTTTGAGGATGACCGAATTAGAACATGTAAAACACCTAGAACAGTGCCTGGAACTTAAATAGTAAGAACCATACAGGTTTTATTTACTATTCTTATCAATATATTACATATTTCCACATACGCATAGGTCTGTTATTAGCCTATTTTGCTTCATTTATTTATCTCTTTCTCCAAAAATATTACATTCTTTTAATTACTATGGTTTTTTAGTAAGCTTTAAAATCTGAAAGAACAAAACACGGCTTCTACTTTATCTTATTCCTCAAATTGATTTGATAATCCTTAGCCTTTGGCTCTTCCGTGTGGATGTTCTGGAACCGCATTTCAAGTTGCACACAAAAATTAATGGAATCTTGATTATAACTGCAATGGATTTATATAGATGAGTTTGAACGTTACTCTTTAATGAGTCTCAACTATCCATAAACATTGTACAACTTTCCATTTAAGAAAACTTAAACTTTCAGTAGAGTTTTATCATTTTTTTCCATAAATGTCCTGCAAAGTTTTGATAGGCTTATTTTTATGCATTTTCGTTATTTAAAATGGTATTTAAAGTCTGCCAATTTCTTTGTTCCCACTGCTTCTTATATTTTATTCCTTCTTTCTGGGTTCAACTTCCTTTTTCCTGAAGGTCATCCTTCAGAAGTATTTACAGAAAAGATTCTGAAAGTAGAAAACTTTTTTCCACCTGAAAATGGGGTTATTTAGCCTTCACTCTTGAACAGTACTTTAGCTGATTGACTAGGCAGACAGTAGGTTTTCTCTCAACAACTTGCAGACATGCCGTTGACCCCGGAGTACTACTGTTGGGAGTTCTGATAATCGTTGATCCTTTGTCAGTAATCTGTTTTTTTTCTGGTTGTTTTCCGGTGTTTCTCTCTGTATTTGCACTGCTACAGTCTCCAGCCAATGTGTGCAGGTTTGAATTTACTTTTATTCGTCCTGCGCTGGGCTCACTTTGTTTCCTGCATTCATCAAATCAAATCTTTCTTAAATTCTGAAAACATCAACCATTTCTCTAGTCTCTCCTTCTAGGACTTAGATGAGAAATATTGGATTTTCTCAGTCTGTCCTCTGTCTTGCTTAACTTCTGTTTTATATTTTCTGTCTCTTTTTCTCTGCTGCGTTCTAGGAATTGTATTGAGTCAGTTCTGTTTTCCAGTTCACCTATTCTTACTTTAACTTTGTTTAATTTACTGTTGTGGCTGTCCAATGACTTTTTTTCAATGATACTTGTCATTTCTAGAAGATCTATTTGGTGCTCACTCTAATTTGCCTTTTCGCTTTTTTTTTTTAATAGTATCTTGTTTTCTAATCCTTTTTACGCATATCCACTGATTTTTTTTGGATTTTTTTTCCTGATTTCTTAGTAATTTTATCCTACCGGTTTGGTGATTTGGTAAATTAACCCATGCAAATCAATCCACATGGGTAGTATTTGCAATCCTTTATCCAAAGCAAGGACTCCAGCAAAGTTTCAGATGACAGGGCTGACCAGCAGGGTACTCTTCTGAATGGGTGGCTGTCTTAGTCCATCTGGGTTGCTAAAACAAAAATACCATAAACTTACAAGCAACAAACTATTTCTCATAGTTCTGGAGTCTGGGAAGTCCAAGGCCATGGGGTCAGTAGATCTGCTGTCTGGTGAACGCCCACTTCTTAACAGACAAGATGGCATCCCTCACTGTGTCCTCACCTGGTGGAAGAGGGCAAGGGATCTCTTGGAGTCTCTTTCACAAGGTCACTAGTCTCATTCATGAAGACCCCAAGCTCATAATTACCTTCCAAAGGCCCCAACCCCTACTACCATTACCTTGGGGAGTACAATTTTAACATCTGAATTTTGGAGCTGGAACATAAACGTTCAGTCCAGTGCAGTGGTACCTTATGGAGAGCCTAGGTTGGCCTGGTGTGAGCAGTGACTGCATCACGCAGCCTGGATCCCCAGACAATAAAAGGCACTGCTAAGGGGGTGCATCTGAGAAGTGAACTCAGGACTCCATTTTCACAGCACAGCCTGGCTCCACACGAGGCCACTGCTCTTCACAGGCCATCCGAAGGCTCCCTTTCAGCACTCTCCACGGGCTAGAAACACCACCTCACCCTTCCTCTTCTTCTTCTAATAAAGGCTTTGTGGTTTAAAACCAAACCAAATCAAACCTTCATTAGTCATTAAAAATGTATACTTAATGTCTATGGGGATATTGTGAGAAAGAGGGAATAAGAATTCCTTCAAGTAACACATCTCACACATCACACTAATGATAAAATCCACCACTTGGTCAGTATCTGTAAAATTCATACGGGTCACAAAAAGGCAGATCTGGTCCAGAGGTCTTACTTTCCAATGAAGAAACTGAGGCTGAGAGAGGTAAAGGGATTTTTTTTTTTTCCCCAGAGTCTTGATTTTTACAGTACCACACAAATTCCCTCTTACTTTTTGTAAAAGTGATAAAAGGGCTAACTCAACAATATTCTTGGGTAAGTAAAAGTGACAAGATCAATACATTATAATCATGAGGAACAGTAGCACAATAATGGGGATATTTTATTTTATAAAAGTAATTAATAGGTTGGGATACTTACCACTATTAGAAAGGAAGTAGAAAATATGGGATTGCCCAAGTGGCCCCTTCTCCCTAAGTTGTCTCTGGCCACATTCATCCAGATCAGGTACCACATCTGGAAGAGGCATGGATGAACGGTTGCACTTAAGGGAAGGGCCAAGATTATAGGATGACCTGAACTTATATGTCTAATCAGGGATGGTTTAGGCAGAAAAAGATGAGAACATAAAGACTTACATGCTTTATTGGATAAATGGCAGGACCTGAGGCCAGCCTTCAATTCTACTGCTCGGTGCTTCCATATACGGGCTCTCACTGACATAAAGTCGTTATTTTAAGAGAATCATTTATTAAAGGTTGGATGGCTTTATTCAAGGTCAAGAAGATGGTATATGTAATTTCTTCTAGACTCCATGATTCCATCACAAAAGGCTTACACTATCTGTGACAGAAGGGACTTCCAAATTCTCTTAACATATAAACTGAGTTACTGGGTAGACTCGGTATCCAGTATTTAAATTAAAGCCACTGGATTTATAGCTAGAATGAGGGCTTTCATTTACACAATTGAAGGGTTTCACCTATTTATGCGTGACTAGAGAGCGTTAAATGGTTTGCAAGTCTTCAACTGGAAAAGCAAAAGTTCCCAGTTTAACAGGCATTTTCTCCTGGAAAACAAAACCTGTGCTTCTCCTCCCTGAACTGTGAACACATGCGTGCTGCTGCGGGGGGTGCGTCTCACAAGGATAACAGCCAGGAAAGGAAAGAGCAGTCATAACTGGGCTTTATCCATATATAAAGTCATTCTTATTCTGACGGCCCAAAGGATTGGGACTGAGTTCAATAGATTTATGCTTAATATAAGGATCTTCCAACCATAGTCTATTACAATTCTACGAATTTAAGTACAACTAAAACCAAGGAGCCCAAGTGAATTATTTTCTCCAAAAACTGAGTGACAACTCTAACTGAAAATTAATCCATTTTACATAAAAGTAAGCATTATTGGTGCTTCCAAAAGAGCTGCTTTATAATTCAACATTCATTGACTGAGTCATTAATTTCAAATAGAATGGGCAATATATTCTTATGCACCAGTCTAAGTCATGGATAATCAGTCTTTATGGCCCTTACAAAACAATGTTTTCAATAGTACCCATTCACCATCTGGACTGCGGTAAGAGTCAGGCAAGATTCCCACCCTGTTCATTTGGGGTCAGCTCCAAAGGAGCATTTTCTAGGTCTCTAAACTTTAACCGCAGGAGGCTTTTACATGGGCAAGTAGTTGTTTCCTGCAAAGTATTTACAGTCAATAATTCCAGATATATTAAAATGTCACACTGACATTACAACTATCCCAGAATCTCTCAGGTATATGATTTCCTTATTTGGGCTTTAAGAGGCAAAACAAAACAAAACAAACAAACAAAAACTACTACTTCCATTACGTGGCTACTGATCAACAAATGGCAGGCAGAGTCCAGAAAGTCTTTAAGGAAAAAGTTAACTCTGTTAATCCTCTAGTTCATGCCCCCTCCTCCCTTTCTCCCCCCACTACTTTGGAAAGTGTGAATCACCCTGAATTGAATGAAGTAAGGAAGATTTGATGAGAAATGTCATAGTAGGTTAAGAATCTGACAGCACTCCACAGGAAAGGGAGGGGGCCCTGCTCAAGTGTGGCTTCTCAGTTTAAGGCACCAATAAGTCCTTGCCTAGCTCATTTGCAGCAGCTCCCTCTGCTGAAGCCTAAATGTTACAGCTTCCACTCAAATTGTGGTCTTTGAACACTGCTCATTTGTTACATTATTAGTCTACAATATGACCTACTGGGCTGAAGAAATATAATTTCTTCTGGTGAGCCCTAGCTAGATGTGATACAGTATGTACCTTGGGCATTTTATTTTTCATAGTTCTCACATCAGTAGAACTTTCTAATGACTTGATTATGGTAGAACACCACAATCGTGTATTTGATTCTTTGTTCTGGTTGTGCATTAGAAATAGAGAAAAGTTTTATGTCCTACCCCAAAATTTTATTTCTTGATTTCTACACCTCAGAAGCTATGGTTGCTAGCAAACTGACAATAACATTAGATCATATGTAAGAATTCTCTAGAGAAAAAAAAAATTGAGGCCAACGGCCTGAGACACTTAGATGTCAAGTGTTCCTATGGGAAGTGATTGTGCCACTGTCAGACCTAAAACATAGAGGAGGAGAAAATACATAGATCATTTGAGGATAAGGGTATAAGGTTCTAAAAGAAATCCAAGAAGCCAACGCTGGCCGTGTGCATTCAAAATAACTATTGTTTCTAGGAAGAAAGAAGAAGAGGATGTACAGACAAGAAAGAGAAGCTCGTAAGTGTCAGATTCTAATTGCTGATCCCACCTCACCACAGGATCTTGGGCAAATCATTTAGTGTCTTGTTTGGTCCCATCTGTGAGATTAATTATATAGTGTAATATAGAGGTTGATGAACTTGTTCTGTAAAGGTTCAGAGAGCAAAAACTTTAGGCTTTGCTGGCCATTCCTGCCTCTGTCAGCACTGCCCATCTCTGCCACTGCAGGGTGAGAGCGGCACTGCCGATGCAGCTGAGTGGGTGTAGCTGTGTACCCATAAAACTTTATTTGTAAGAACAAATTATCTGGTGCATAAGCTGCAGTGTGCCCAACGTGGCACAGTATCTACTTACAGAGAATTCAAAAATATTTAGAGAGGTGCCATTAAAAAGAAAAGATAAAAAAGACAATCTATAAAAAAGGAAGGCTTAAAAGAAGGTGCCGAAGGAGCAGAGCAGTTTGTCTGGCAGAAAAGCTGGTATAAGGTAAATGTGTTCTACAACACACACAATAAAACTCAGAAACCAAGATGTGAAATCTATTTTGATGAAAATTATTTATCATGGAATTTAAACCACCACTAGGAAACTTCGAGCATTATAGCCAATCTCTGGAAAAGTCACTTGGTCATTCTTCAAGTTAAAAATAATACTAAAGAAGTAAATCCTCTTTGGAAAGTGTTCACTATTGTTTGAGTGGATACTATCAACCTAGAAAATCACGCTGGCTTATTTCATTACCATTCTAATTATTTTCACACTGGAGGTCAATTCTAAAAACTTTCCACCCACCAGATATTTACTCAATCAAAATACAAGGGGACAGAAATCAATTTTTCTCTGGAGTTGTCATAAATCTCTATGATGCACCATCATACCGCAACATTTCAGTCTCTGATGTGTTGATGTCAATTACTTTGAAAACATTATCAAAACGATTTGTCAGCATAACTGAAGTGAAACAGTGGCACAGTCTGAAGAGGGAAGGAAATTCTGTTGTTCTTCATGGCTTCTCTGACAGGTTATGATGTTTCTAAAATTCAGAGGCAACTTAATAAATTGATAATTTTGAGGATAGACAGATCTACAATTTCTTATCTGAAACCCTGGGTCCAGGCATACAGAATTTTTCAAACTTTAGAAAGGCAATACGGTTCATATACCACATGGCTGGTACACCTCCAGTAAAGTCTGGAGCAGCATCTTATGATGCTTACAGAGCTCTCTCCATTTATGACCAAAAAATCCCAGCATATTTCTGTACATATTTCTCAGCTATTTTCTTCACAGCTGTCAAAAATGGGGTAACTTATATTAGGAAGGAACTTTTAATATATTCAAAACAATGAAGCTTGCCGGAAAATGAATCATACACAGAGTGACCTGAAAATTATCAATGCACGTGGTGAGGGACTCAAAAAGAAAACGCTTTAATAGGAAGGAAGAGCCTTCTCAGCAACTGACAGATGGTTAGAGATGGAGCAGTGTGACTTTTTCCAGCTCTGATCATCATCGCTCTGAAAATCAGAGTCCCACTCAAGAACTGGGTACCAAATGTGGCAAAATTATGTCCTCCCCACCCCCCCTTGGGCAAAATTATGTCCTCCCCCCCCCTTTTTTTGAAGGAACTTCTATTAGATCTCTACAAAGCTCAGGGACAGAGTGATCAATTATAACTTAGATTCCCCAAAGCAATGCTTCCTTAACAGGAAAGTAAAACAAGAAAGCTCTGTCTATACCTGTTCCATTAGAAATGACCCACACGTCATTTCCAGGTGGACTTTTATAGAATCATCAGGAGGAGACTTACTGAACACTGTCAGTCCATGGGCTGTTTTAAAATCTGCTAGTCTTGTCCCAGTGAAAGGTGCATTTGGAGCAGGTGTAGACACAGGGAGATTTATTTCCTATGCCCAGTACGCCACATCGTCAAGGCCGACCCTGACACCATAATCATCTTCCCACACTTGAATTGAACAGTTCAGCACTTTCGATCCTTCCACACAATGACCTCTAATTCTCTGTGCTTGGTCATGCACATTCTGGTAACAGGACACGCATTTCCCCCAGCTCCTAGCCCAGTACCCTTACTCATGGCAAGTGATTCACGTCCCAACGGCAGCCTCTTCTATGGGTCAGCTGTGACTCTTGCTTCACAAGCCCTCTGGCTTCACAGCACAGGTTGGATCCTCTTGGTGAGTGACAGCACATGCTCACTGAGAACGGTTCATTGCCACGTGCTGTGCTATCAATGCAATGTCAAAGGCATCTTCTCCTGTTCCAACTCTTGGTTACTGGAATAGAAAAAATTTTGAATAAAGGAGTTTGATCCTCCCACTCCACCATCACATCTTCTCACAGCCTTACCTAGATGCAGCCTTAGTGATAAACACCAGTCTCCTGTTACAGGCTGTGTCCCCGGCACCTAACACAAGGCCTGGGGCAAAGTCGGTGGCTGGTAATTAGGCTGTTGCTATTGAAGTAATGAAGAAAGCATTCAAGTCATCACTGGGAATTCTCCAGGGAATGCTTTGCCTCCACTAATGTTTATAAGTTCTGTTATTAAACACACACACACACCCCAAGCATTCTTCAGAACAAATTCTTTAAATCAGTGCCTCTCAACCATGGCAGCTCAGTAGACTCTTTAGGATTAAATATAGATATATATTTTTTGGGTCCTGGGCAAGTAGATAAGGTTGTCAGCTAAGATACAGGATACCCAGTTAAATTTAAATTTCAGATAAACAACAAGTGCTGAAACCATTTTCCTTGCTTTTTTCCACCAAGAGGAGATATTCCTCTGGTGTTTACTTAACATGCAAACTAAACATCAGAAGAAGCGAGAACTTTGGTTTCTATTGTAGGCATCCAGGACAGAGTTTTTGTTAAGTTTCTCTGAATTCTTTTTATGAATGTGTATTTATTTATTTCTGAAAAAAATTTAACTGGTTTAATAAACTATGACTGGCATGCAATAAACTGCACCTGTTTTTTAGTTTAAAAAATGATGAATTTTGACATAAATCTACATCTGAGAAACCACTTCACAAATCAAGATGGTTAACGTATCCATTGGCCCCAGGAGTCCTTATGCCCTTTGTGGTCTCAGCTTCTTACCCAGCCCTGATTTTTCATTCCCAAACGAGCGTTGATGCTTTTTCTTTACTATAAAGTGGTTTCAGTTTCTAAAATACTTTGCAAGTGGAATCATAGATTGTGTACTGTTTTTTTATCCGGCTTCTTTCGGTCAACCTAATAGTTCTGACCTTTAACCATGTGCTTGTGTGTTAGCAGTGGTTTGCCCGGTAGCATTCCTTTTGAATGTTCACTCTGCTGATGGATATTTAGGTTGCTCCCAGGGTTTGGTTATTACAAGCAGGGCTGCGTGAACACTCATGTACCAGTCTTCGCATGGACATGTTTTCATTTTGGGGTGGCTTTGGGAGTGAAAGGAGAGGAGTGGAATAGCCGAGGCATATGGTTAGTATATGTTTAACTTTTTAAAAAACTGCCAAACACCTTTCCAAAATGGTCCTGTCATTTTGTACCCTCACCAGCAGGGTATGAGTGTTCCAGTTACCACATCCTCTCCAGCGCACGGCCGTTTCATTGTGACCTTCTGGGGGATGTGTGCTCGCATCTTGCTGGGAGTTTACTTTGCATTTCACTGCTGACTAGTGATGTTGACCACCTTCCCATGGACTTCCTTGCTTTCCATACATCTTCTCTGGTGAATTTTCTGTTCAAATGTCTTGCCTAATTTTTCACTAGGCTGATTGATTTTAAAGTTCTTTATAGATTCTGAAGACACGTAAGTATTAAACATTTAATTGGCAAACATTTTTTCCAAGACTGTGTCCTATGTTCTGCGTTGTGAAAAAGATTGCATAGACTTCGTGTTGATTTTTCTTTAAATTTTTGGTAGAATTTGCTAGAGACGCCATTTAGGTGTGGAGGTTTTTTATTTGGAAGGATTTTAAGTATGAATTCAATTTATTTAATAGTTCTTGGGATATTCATGTTGCCTCATTTTTGGTTGGCTTTTAGTGATTTGTAGTTTCTAAGCAATGTGAAACCTTATTTTCTTTTCATATAAATTTCATATAAATTTCCCTCTACTTGTTGAAATTGCATCATTGAATTGATGGTGAGTTGCCCACATTTTTTCAGTATCCATTGGCTTGGAATCCAGGCAGTTCTAAAACCAGAAGTGGGCATTGGTGCAAACAGAAACAGCTCCAAGAGGCACTCTCTACTCCAGGCACAAGGGGCAGGACACGAAACTAGTAAAGCTCCAAGCATGTGGAAATAGACTGTTTTTCACTCCTCCATTCTCTCCCACCTCCCCACAAGCAGTCCTATGTCAGAGGGCCCACGGGCACCTAATTCAGAGCAGTGGCCCCAAGAGGGTGGATGAACCCCTGTTGATCTTCTCTCTTGCCTGTCAACCTGCATCTCAGTCCCAGGTGCAGACATACAATGGGGACGGGTCATAAAGCCCCAGACTTCAGGCTGGAACACAGGGAAGTGGAGACTCAGGGAGCAAGAAAGCGCCAGTGAGACTGAGAAGGAGGGGAGCTCTGGGAAATGACACAGTCAGGCTTTTTATGAACCCATAGCTCCCCTCGAACTATGTGTGTATGGACTATGTACGTATTTCACCTTTTTTTTTTCAGTTTATTTATCCTTACAGACTATTTTTAGAGCACTTTTAGGTTCACAAAAAATTGATTGGAAACAAAGAGAGTTCCCATATACCCCCAGCCCCCAGGCATGCACAGCCTCCCCCACGGTCAGCATCCCCCAGCAGAGCTGTACATTTGTCACAAGAGACGAGCCCACACTGCCACGTCCTAGTCACCCAACGTCCGTGGTCTCCGTCGTGGTTCACCCTTGGTGTTGTATGTCCTCACCTTCACTTTCCAAGTATATTTTGCAAGATGATTGAGTAATTTGAGTGTGATAGTCTTAGAGAGGTTTTCTTCATATTTCTTGTGCTTACAGTTCATCAAGCTCCTTGGACCTATGAGTTTACAGCTTCCATTGAGTTTGGAAAATTTTTGTCATAATCTTATTGAGAATTTTTTCTTTCTCACCTTCTGTCTCCTCTCACTTAGACTCTACAGTTACATGTCAATTAGATGCTTGAGTCTGTCCCGCAGATCACTGATGTCCGTGTTTGTTCTGTCTTTTCCCTCAGTGTTGCAGTTTGGGTGGTTTCTGCAGCCACGTCTTCAGGCTCAGTCATCTTTTCTTCCGCAGAGTCTAATCCGCACTTCATCCCATCCTGTGCATCTTTTGCTCCGGTTACTGGAATTGTAATCTCTAGAACTTGGATCTTTTCAAAATCCTTCAGGTTTTTAATATGTTTAATCTTTATTTTAGTGTCCGTCTACAGATTCCATTACCTGCCATTTCTGGGTCGATGTTGACAGATTAACATTTCACATTGTTCCCCTTCTTTGCGTGCCTGGTAATTTTTGATTGGTTACTAGATATTACAAATTTTACTTTTTCATGTGATATGTATTTTTGTATTTCTATAAATATTCTTGAATTTGGACTTCGAAACGATTAAGTTACTTAGAAAAAAAATTTGTTCTTTTGCAGTCATACTCACATGCTTTTTTAGTTAGAGGCAGATCAGCATGTAGTCTGGGCCTTTTTATGTTGTGCTACGGATGCAAAGCAATTGAGTCCTCTCTCCAGTGCCCCGTGGTGTGGACTTTTTCACTCTGGCTGCTAGGAAGGGCCTTCCTCACTGCCCGCCTCTGCCCTGGGGATGGTGTCCTCCCCTCCAGCTGGGCAGTTGTTTCCCTGGTCATAGGCAGTGTATTCACATGTATGTGCTGATCAGTGTTCTGCGGCAGACTTGGGGGGCTCTGAAGGGCCCTGGAACCTTCTTTCTGTGCAGCTCTCTCTTCTCAGATTATCTGCTGTGAACTCAAGCTGCCTTGGCGTCCCCCACCCCCAGGGCCATCTCCTCCACTCAGGGAGCTCCTCAGGCTTCACTTGGGACTCCTTCTCAGGCCTCAGCCAGTGCCTCCCCTGGATGGAGGAGGCTGGGGCGGTCTTAGGGCCCTAGCTGACTTGTTCCCTCTCAGGGGTCACCAGTGTTCACTGTCTGAGAATCCTTGCTTCATGCGTGTTGCTTGGGTTTAAGTTGTGTAAGGGTGGAGAGTACAAGTGGTCCCTATTTTTTATTTTTCATATTGGTTTCCTACTGGATGGTATTTTACATATTAATCATTCCTGGGTTGTCCTGTGAGCACCGATAATCTATTCTCACAGCAGAGAACTTCCTAAAATGATCCTATTGTTTGAAAGCTTGTATTTTTTCAAAGGTCATTTTGATAGTTTGGATGGTGGTACACTTTTCTTCTTTGCTCTTCCAATTATGTATACCACCTTTGCCTAAACAGACTTGTATCTCTGTGTAAAAATGAACACAGAGCAGCTGGTATTTTATAGAATGATGATGCTAGACAAGAGTTTGGGTGGGAAGTGGAGGCGGACACTGTATTTGTTTGAATGTGCATGGGATTTTAATTAAGCTAAAATTAAGCACGTTAGAAATTGTCCAGGAAGTTGATGACTTTTTCCCTATTTTTAGGGAATTCATGGATTGGAAGCTTCTATGACCAAAATGACCAGAAATGCATATTTATGTGCAAAGCTTTGAATAGACTTATGAGCATTCGGCCCCCTACCCCACATGAAAAAATACTTTGACTCAAGAAAAAAAAACTTCACCTGCTTTGCCCCCAGTGAATTTTAAGAGTTAGTAGCAAATTTCCCAATTCTCTGATCACCAGTGCTTTACCCTAGGGACACCCTAAGACATAAAAAAAAATAATCCTTAAGGTATTTCAAAAATTAATACATAACAAGGATAAAGAGATAGCTTTTTAAAAAGTAACTTTCACTTACATTTCTCATGTGTTATCTCGTAAATATTTATAACCATTACCTGCAAATATTGCTATAATCATTTATCAGACATTTAATAGGTCATTGAATAAGGCTCAAAAATTAGGATTTAAGGAAACACTTCTGGCCTTTACGTGTGTTATTATCATTCCATCTCAGTGGTCAGAGAATATATATATATATATATATATATATATATATATATATATACACACACACACACACACATACACACACATATATATAGCATATACAGTGTTATATGTAATATACACTATATATATATATATATATATATATATATATATATATAACTAGCAATAATTGGTGTTTCAAAAAACAAACAAAAAACCAGAGTAAGACAGGGTTTGAAAGGTATAAGCTGTATGTATATCTTACATTCTCTCTTCAGGATTCCCATATATTATTCATTCATTTAGTTAAAAAAATAAAGTCTTCATGTGAAGCTGCAGATATGTCATTCATTGAAGTATTTAAAATTAAGAAAAGTAGTGATCGCACATGAAACCTAACAAAGTACAACGTTCCATGATGGCTGTACTTTACTTTCCTTTAAAGATTATTTTATTTCTTGCCCTTAATCTTACCCAAGTGCCCTCTAAAGACCTGCAAGCTTGAACGCTCAAAGACATCTCTAGAAAGGTTATTCATTGGCGTTAATGCGGAGTTCCTGCAAACTGCCTGAGGTCGGGCTACGTGTTAAGGATGCAAAGATGGGTCTTGCCCAAGCCTGATGTATCTCTCAGTTCAGCTGAGGGAAGAGATGCCTGAGACGCAGTGGTACCAGGGTGTTGTCACAGCCTAGAAGTAAAGCCTGTCATCCCGTCAGAAGTAGTGCCTCGAAGATTCTCGAGCAAGCGTGAGAAGTAAGCTCATTGCAGGAGGTGATGGAGGAAACCTCAGACTTGGAGTGAGATCTCAGGATCTGACTTGAATAAAGGGAAGGGAGTGAGAAGCATCCTGAAGTGTTTGGGAGGACTTTCTCGTTGCAGCAGCATAAATACATCAAAGAAAACGAAAGCAGAGAGGAAGGCAGGAATGACGTATCAGGTGCAAGACTTGGAATTGGTCCTGTGGCTAATAGGCATTAAATGTTTAAAACTCGTGGGAACTCTGGTCAGAAGAGTTTCTGCAGCAGAGGATCAGAAAGGAGGAGCCCAGGTTCTCTGCTGTGAAATTAGAGTGACCCCCTGAGGGTTCCGGGTGGAAGAAAGACTGTGCAAACTGAGGTGTGAATGAGAGAGTCAAGAACTTTTCAAAGACACAATGAGAAGACAGCCAAGAAGAGAAAAGATGGACGGGGGGGTGTCAGATCTCCACAGCCTCTAAGGAGCACTGTAGAGAGAGTCACCCTTAATGCTGGCCAGAAACACTCCCGAGAAGGTGTCGGTGAGCAAGACACTGCACTTCCATGCTTCACATGGCAGGTTCCCCATGAACTTCTGAGTGTCCCGATCTCGGCAGGTGGCAGCTATGACACCGTGAGAGGGTTTTTGGGGGCACCTGAAGTATCTGCAAGAGTCTGGACGAGACGCAGAGGGTGTGAGGACTCCACCGAGGTCGCGGCTCACGCCCCGTCTCCGTTGGTAAGAGATTGCGGCCCTGAAGGCGGCCCGCGCCTTTCCACAGCGGCACGTGTGCGGTGCGCCACGTATCAACGCGGGTTTAAGCCTGATCCACTTTGTCATTTTCACTGAAGTTGACCCACTCAGCAGTCCTATTTTTAGATGAAACTTGGATAGCTTAAAAATGGTTTTAAATAAATCAGCCACAGGCTTCTCTTAGCATCACCCAATCTGAAGGTGCGGGAGAAGACACACTTGAAGAAAAATGGGTACTTTAACATTTTTAAAAAACAATCCAATGAATAAGAGGAAAAGAGTGCTCGTGGGTAACCGGTGAGACCCTCCAGGGGCCTGGAGCGGTCTGGAGAAGGAGTGGCCGTCGCCAGTCCCCCGGCGTCACTGGCTCCCGTCGCCCGGGGCCGACGCTGCTAAGGCGACCGGCGCCGCTCCACTGCTATAGAGTGGGGTCCGTGCGAACCGGACAGGGACGCCCACCTCCGCTGTGCTGACCAGGCGCCAGTCAGACAAAAGTGGCCAATTCCCCTGGATAGAAGCTAGAAATAAAAACAAGAAGTGAATGACTAGGAAATTGTGCTTTCATTTGATCACTAATATGCTGTGTGATGGTACAATCATTAATTTTTATATACTTATATAAATGGCTGGTCACTGGCAAAAGAGTATCCCTGAGTTATTATTAAAATAATATTAAATATTAAATAGCATTATTTAAGTATTTTTGCTTTAAAAGTACATATACTTATATATAAACACTACAGATTTAATTATATTAATATATAAAATAATATTTAAATAACCAAAAACATTTTATTTTCTCCCACCTCCTCTCATTTCTGCTTTCTTGCCATCCCTCCTTTAGTCATTCAATGATAGCTTGTTGAATGGTTTCAGTATACCAGGTACTGTGGGATAAAAATATGGATGGCATAGAATGTTCTCTGCTCAGATGCTAGGGACATGGAAGCCGGCAGTGAGAGTGAGGAGACAGGAGGATGCAGGCAGCATCTGGACCAGGCAGGGGGCTTCCCGGGAAAGGGGCTCCCAAGATTTCCCGGGGTACGTGACATCGAGCCGATTCTTGAAGACCACTTAGAGTTACCCAGAAAAGAAATCAAAGAGCAGTTGCCACCCCCCACCCCAAGCACATGCAGAAGCACAACGGCGAGGGAGAAGGGTGAGTGCAGTAAAAGTCAACGTGCAGAAGCCCGCTGGCCGGGAGATGTTTAACTCAGAGAAGTCAGAGAGGACCGCGTCGTGAAGCCTGTAAACGTCCAGGACCCTGTGCGGAAGGCGGGGAGCCCCTCAACAACGTCGGAGAAATTGTGAGAGTCTGACAAGACCGAGGTGCATGTAGGAGAGGATGGAGTCCAGTCATTGAGAACGAAGTGGTTGAGGCTTCATGGCATGTACTTAACTGAGATGAAGAGGATATAAACTTGAGAGATGTTTAGGTTGTGAAGTGGTCAGTACGTGCTGATGGACCAGTCTTTCCAGACTTCCAGGTGCCAGGGAGGGAGGTAGATAGAAAGTTGACCACAAATGGGAGCGTATGGGGCAGGAGTGGGGAGTGGAATGGGTTGGTCCTGAGGTGTGCTTGGGACATCCAACCTGCCTGTCCAGGGGCTATTCAGCACATTGGTGTGACGTTCAGGGGAGTGACTGTGGTGTCTTACATACACAAAATTTTTAAAACATTGGTTTATAAGAGATTGTTACAGTCTTGAGTACATTTGCTGCTACTGAGGAAGACATTCCGGGAGAGGCAGGAAGCAAGTGCTACTAAAAAAGCACATACAATGGTTAGAAGGATGGAGGAAATAAAGTGCAGGGTGGAGACCGGGAATGTGTGGGACAGGTGAGAGGCAGACTGTTTCAGGGAGGGAGATGCCAGGGGGTTCGTATGCCACAGAAAGATCAAGTGATACGAAAACAGAAGCATCAGGGGAGAAAAAGCCCCGAAATGCAGCCACTGGGTTTGCCTGTGTAGATTTGTGAGCCACCTTGACGTATGATGTTTCCACAGAGTGATGCTCACAAAAATGGAAACTGGACTGCAGAGGCGGGAGAGTGTACTGGGATGAAGATGTGAATTGGATTTGATTATTTGTAGAATGTCAACCCATCCCTTGCTAATTCTCGATTACCCCATCATACCGTGGTAAAATTTAATTTTCAAAAAGGTAAAATCATGACTGGCATATAGATATAATCTAAACACACATCAAATATTCTGTTCACCTCCTTATGTAAAGAGGAGACTAGAACTAGTCAGATGTTAAAACTAGATTTTATTCACAGAGATGATCTTCTCTATGGGCAAAATTTATTGGTGCTGCCCCGACAAATGTCATTTCTGTTACTTTGGACAAAAGTTACCTGCACATTATCAGTTTTCTGTAGTTTCAGTTCTGTCTCTGCAGAGCTACGAAATTGCCTATTCAAAAGCAATCAAAGATGATACCTCCATAAAATTAGGTAATTCCCAGGGGTCCACTGGATAGCACCCAGCACTCTTGTGAAAGGATACCCAGAGGCAAGACCATATCTTGTCGACCATTGTGTCCAGGACCAAGCAAAGTGCTGTACACCCGTTGGTCTTCGTGGTAATTGTCAAGAGAGGGAGTGTGAGAGCCAGAGGCCATGGGAAGCAGAACTTCGCAGCGTGCGCTGTGTCACGGGTGTGCGGTGTCTCAGTGGATGTGAAGAGACAGGGCATTTTGTGTATTATTAATTCCTTTAGAGTTCTAATTAGTACTGATTTTAATTGTGCCTTTCTTTGAATTAAAACTTTCATTGGAGACATCAGTGCCTAACGGTGGGTGATAATATCCTTAAATTTCTGAGGTGTCTCAAATACCAGCGCTTCTCACGTGGACCTGTCCTGTCCAGTCAGTGTTTTCAAATGGTGACAATAAGTGATCAAGATTAAATATGACAATTACGTGACCATGTTATTTTCCCTCAAAATGCAAGCGTACTTGGATTCTCACTCTTAATGTTAGTTACCCTTCACTGTTGTCAACCGTCTCTGTTATATTGTTCAAGAGTACCGTATCTGTGTTTAAAGTGTCTCCTTGAAGAGAAAGGAAATTAGGTGTTAAGTTTATCATTTTGATCCTGGGTTCTTAAAAATGCACATTGCTTGCCTTTCGTGGCTCCAGATGAGAACCCCGTTAACTGGCATTAGAATTGACTACTGCTCATTTTTCACGACTTGACCACCACACAAATGCCAGTTTTGTCTTTGTAAGTCTTAGCTGACTGCATTTTAAAATTAGTACTCTCCATGTGGTGTTTACATACAACGGAATAGTATTCAGCCTTAAAAATGAAGAAAATTGTTTCATTCATGAGAACACGGATGAACCCGGAGGGCATAGTGCTAAGTGAAATAAACCAGGCACAGAAAGGCAAATGCTGTGTGACCCCACTTATATATGGAATCTGAGGTAGTAAGAGTCATAGAAGCAGAGAGCAGAATGGTTGCCAGAGGGTGGGCAGAGGGGAAAGCGGGGAGGTGATGGTGAAAGGACACCGAGCCTTAGTTCTGCAAGATGAGTGAGTCCTAGTGGTGCGCCGTACAGAGTTGTGTCTGCGCCTAACAGGAGTGTGTTGTAATCTTAAAAAATTGCCAAGAGGGCGAATCTTATGTAAGTGCTCTTATTTAAAAAAAAATAAGTGGATGAAAATGAAGAAGGCAGAGGAAATTTCTGGAGGTGGTAGATTGTGTTTATGGCATTGGCTGTGGTGATGGTTCCCAGATACACATTTCCACACTTACCCTATTGGATGCCCTGAATACATATGGCTGCTTGTCAATCACACCTCAATAACATGTTTTTAAAAATAATTAATACTTTCCAAAGTTAACAAACATCATTGATGTCCTGAACCAATACTGAACCCTAAGTCTTCCTTCAGCTCTTGTCACACACTTTCAAAAGCAGATGTTCAAAAGAAAGTTTCATGGCCGTGGAAGTCATGAGATCTGGCTTCAGTGCTAGGCTGTTCCTCTGGAGACCGTAACAACTTCATTCTCCTTCCTGATTTGCTAACCAGTTATAACAGCAATGATATTCTGAACAGCAGGTTCATACGGTTGGAAGTAACTCAATTCGGGATCTGAAATCGGCATGAACTTATTGAAATAGTAAAATAACTGGCATTAGCCACCAATCTTCATAAACATTTTTAGCCTTTTTCAAGGAGATGAATTGCCTTCTCTGTGTGGTAGGGAGAGCAAACACTAGAAGAACAAGTATCTCCAACAAATAGACCTGCCTTGGTTTCCTGTTCCTAGTGAAAGACAGGAGGTCAGACTGACCCTGGTGCACATGTGGTTAAGGAGCAAATTGGTTTAGGAATGGGATAACTTCCCTTAAACCACAGAGCTTAGAGAGGCCTCCTATTTAGGCTTAAACAACAAATGAACATCTGTTCTTTTCAGTCGAAGGAAGCAAGCTGTTCTTGTACCTGACAGAGCCAGGCTGTGGCTCAGCCAGGACACTCCGCAGAGCGCGGCGCAGGAGGGGCCACGGCGGCTCGAGCGTCCGCACCGCTGGTGCTTGGCATCCTCCCCGGCGCGCGCGGCGTGGTCAGAGAGCACCGGCCCCGGGTCCTTTGCCTGCCCTGGATGTTTCATCTCCATCACAGATTCTGTCCTCCCAGAGGGCCTGGTTCTAGATGTCTCCCACAGTAGATGGCTCTGGAGTGCTGTGCGTGCACAGAGGGGGCTCCTAGGTGGAAAAATATCCCAGGGCCGTATTAGAAGCAAGTCCAAACCCGGCCAAGGCAAAGGTTACCTGCTGAAGAGGCTGCCCTGGAAGTGGAATTGCATGTGTACTTCACACCAGGACACTCGTAATGGGGGTTTCACTTCCCTCCATTCACTCAGTAAATAGAATGGTGCGACCTTGTGCAATTAAAATGCAGTGGAGGGGCGGGCTGATGTGAGAGCACTTGAGAGCATTGTCATGGAAATTCTAGGCAGATGCTCTGAATTCATTTTTTATTGGCTTCGTGGTACTGGCGAATCCCAGGAGCAGAGGTACGATTTTGCATTCTTTTTTATTGTTTAGCTCCATATTGTCTGGGATAAGAGCCTCTGGCTTAATTACGTGAAGTGTGTGAATGAAGGCCGCAGGATTAAGGCCGCGTCTCCGTGTGGCCTGCTTTGCTGCGGGCAGCGGAGCGAGATGCTGTCGTGGAAGCAGCTGCGGGGCAAGTGGACACGTTTCCGTTGTGGTCCTTCGTACCCGGCCGTCCCCACGGTGCAGCCGGTTGGCACGTTAGCAGTGGGCCCCCAAGAACGCCCCACACCTTCGGTAGAACCCTCACAAAAACCATCCTGGGGATTTCCGGTGAAGGGTACAGAAGGGGCTTCTCCGGGGCCTGACAGCCTGCTCAGAACCCCCCTCAGTCTACCGTATCACCACCTTTCTCTCACCTTTGGGTCTCCACCAGCAGCGATGTGAAAGCCAGACACTGAGTTTGAATTTGGGGTGCTGTGTTTTAGAATCTTCACAGATAAATGCCTAATAAATGTAACCATGATTACGTTAAAATAATAACATAGTAACGCTGTTAAAATAATAGTAACAAAAGCAACACCTCCCCAGCATAATGAGAGAGACACAGAGACAGGGACAGAGAGACAGAGGAGGGAGTGTAACCCTGACGGGAAGACGGAGCCTTGCTGCTCCCGCCTCCTGTCTTATTAATGTTCCTCACTTATACGTTATTCCGTATTCTGATGGCTGCCTTTGTCCTTTCAAGCTCAGAAACAAAAGGGGCAAGTGCCTGGTTTTTTCCCATCTCCCAAATTTCGTAGAAGCCCCATGAGACTTGCAGTTTCGCCACCTGGATTAGGACCCTAGCTCGCTGTAAACTGACTCTTTGAATTCATCCTGCAACTCCCGTGCGGGTGGTTCTGGGGCTGCTGGGAGAGTTCAGGAATGGTGTGGAATGACCGGGCGTCATACCCTGACATTTACAGGCACCCGATACCTCTTCCTTGGGGTCCCCCTCCCCCCATCTCTCCCCCCCTTGCCCTGCCTCCTCCTGCCCCATTGTGAACTCTGGAGAATTGCACATGGAAGTCAGGGAGGACCCTCACTGTGCTGGTCACCCAGCCCCCCGGCCCCGACAGCACCGTCAGGGGCATGCGGCTGCAGGGTGACGTCAGTGGGGCAGCTCTTCTGCCCTGTCCCCCGACTCTTCCCAAGGACCCTGTTCCTGGGGGCTCTTGAGCTGGGAAGCCCATGGGAAAGTGAAGCACCACAGTGTCTTTGAATGATCTGCTCTTTTTCTAAAGGTGACAGCAGCCTGTTTACCACAATTTGGAAAGCGAGGGGAACTCAGTCTTGCCTGGTGGGCTGAGCAGTGGGCCAGAGACTGTCATGGTGTTCATGTGAAGACTCTTCTCCCCTCGGCAGAGTCACACGCAGATCCCGATGAGACTGGGGAGCTGAATGTTAGTCCCAGTAGATGTGAAAATTAACTCGAGACCAAATTCCAGGTCTGAACACTCCAGGAGACCCAAAAGCCACTGCAAAACATAGCTAACATCCCCCTCCCATTCTTCCTGTAAATGTACAGGGGGGGTCGTGGGGACTGGAGAGCAGAGGTGGTGAACCCCCTGGAAACGGTATCAGGCTGACGAGCTCCAAGCAGAGGGTCCAGCAGGTGCAAGGCGGGTGGGGAGGGTGGAAGCGGTTTGACTGGCTGGATGCGGAGGACCGGTGGGGAGCTGGTGGGAGATGGGGTGGGGCGATGGGCAGGTGCACATGGTAAAGCTCTATGTGGGATGGGAGCAGCTCAGGTTTTGTTCTGCAGTGTGAGCCTGGGGGAGGCCCCGCAGAGCCCACCCACCACCGGCAGACGGCGCGGGGGCTGGCAACTGGACAGACCCGCCAGCCTAGGTGGGATGTCCAAACCTTAGAGTTATGGAAGGAGAGAAAGAACTAGCATGCTTAGAGAACACAATAGATTTGGGGGTGAATAAGACGATTTTTTGACAATTTTATCTCTTTGCTTGAACATCCTTCCCTTTAAGAGGAAACAGAAGTGATCCTCTTTCACTGAGAAGCACTTCTGCAAATCCTCCGCCTGGTCTCATTTCCCCTCACGCCCTGCCCACCCCACGGTGAAATCGGTTCCCTTCCTCTCCAAGCCCACTTGTGCTCCTTTTCCTGCATCCCTCACTGTTTCTGTGATGTATGTCAGTCCCGTTGCTAGGCAGCTGTTATGCTCAGCCCACCACTCAGCGCTCTGAATGCTGGAAATTAGCCCCAGAGAGCTAGAAAATCACGCCTCGCACCTGCACTGCGTTTACTGTGAGGGCAGGAACATGAGGGCGCGGTGACAATCCGGGCAAGCTTGTAGAACCGTGAAACGCATCCCTGTTTAACCGCGGCCCGACAGCTGCTTGTGTGGCCTGCGTGTCGGAAAGAGAGACCACGCAGGACCCTACCAAGGCCGTGGGTCCAGAAGAAGTGGTGCCCTCATCCTGTGAGAGCTGAGCGTCCGCGGAAAAGGTCACCCGGAGGAAAACAGAAACACACAAAAACAAGCACGAACAGAGCGTAGGACCTGCGTGCGTCTGCAAGCCGGCCTATGGAGTCTGTGTGTTCTTCCTTGCCTCTGGAAAGCAAAGCATCCCAGAACTTGGCTTGACTCCACTTGGCCCTCAAGCCCTTGACCTCTCCTTTTACGTGTGTCCTGAAGCACCAGACCCAGTCCTCGCACTTCTCCACCATCTGCTAATGTCTCGATGCCACAGGATTCCGGTTTCTTCTGGGCGTTGTCTGAGTCCCCAGTCACAACTCCAGCAGCCCCTTCCCCGTGTGACACACTTCAACCCCTCCACACTGCCTACCACACCTCCAGCCCTGCCTTCCCTGGCTGCTCGGAAATCGCACAGTCCCAGCCCCGCCTGCCCGCCCCCCTCACCGGCCATCTCCCTCCACCATCCTCCCTCCACTGAGAGCTCCCTGGTGCCCCACTGTCTTCCTCCTGTGGATGATCCAGGCCTTCCTCAGGGATAAGGAGGTTCTCGGTTCTCCTCCAACATTCTTTTGTTGTCCCAACTAAATAAGACATAATAAGACAAATGCCATGAGGTCTTGAAATAAGGAAACCATGTCTTTTCTAAGATATAATTTTGGCCAAGAAATGTCATGTTGTATGTTTGATCATACGCAGCGAAATCAAAATGCATTGGTGACCAGTGCATTTCTTAGCAGAGTATATTTTTTTTTGCAGCACTTAAAAAATTTTTTTATTGGAGTATAGTTAGTTTACAATGTCATGTCAATTCCTGGTTTACAGCGTAGTGATTCAGATTTATATATATATTCCTTTTCATGTTCTTTTTCATTATAAGTTACTGTAACACATTGAATACAGGTCCATGTGCTGTACAGTATAAACTTGTTGTTTACTATTTTCATATACAGTATTTAGTATCTGCAAATCTCGAACTCCCAATTTTAACAGAGTATCTTGCTCGTAATAGGTCCTCAAAGAATATTTGCTGAACAGAATTGAATTTTAAGGGGTTACGGGACTAAAACTTTCACAGCAGAATTTTCCTTGAGAATGGAGGAAATATTCAGCAAACAGAAGCAATTTCAGAGACACCTGAGTTTTTTAAGCATTCACTTGATACACACACCCTGCATCTTCCTAAGGCGACGACTACAATTTCGTGACAGTCAGTTGAGTCACTGCAGTGTTTACCCTGATGTCTACAGTCACTGCATAACCTCTTTTTTTTTTCATGTCTAGGACCACAAAGTTCTTCTTAAAAGTAGATGGAAGAACCGCCTTAGACAAGAGAAATGCTGATTTCAGCTCTTCCCTTAGGTTCTGCGTTACATTTCTTAATTGTTAGCATTTCTCTGCTACCTCAGCGTCAATCTGTTCCTCTTAGAATACAGGGACCCCAGAATGAAAATGAGCAGTGGTGTGGTTCTGCCCCTTAGAATCTTGTAAAGTATGGTCATGTCCGTTATCATTTCACTGTCATCTTCTCGATCCTGTGAGTCCACAGGGAGTCGGCGTCCTTGAATCCTTGATGGGGAAGCAGAACTTGACGAGCAGGATATGTGTGCTGCGGTTTTCAGTAGCTGTGGCAGAGCCTGCTGTGGGAGCCCACGCTTACGCGTCAGCAGTTCAGGATGGAGGCTGGCGGTGGGGGAGGCTGGAAGCTGTCAGAGACACGTTCACAAGGCAAATGGAGCATCCAGCCCGGGTTTCAGTTTCAGCCCCAAGAGAACGCCGAGCGTTCAGCCCTGCGACAGCAACAGACCCAGCTTCCTGAGCGGTCAGCAAGTCCTGTCCGGTCGGGCAGGCGGACGCAACGCAGAAGCAGCTGCCCGCCGCCGGGCTGCTGGCCCAGGGAGGCAGGGAGCCACGTTCGGGGCTGTCGGCTGGCGCTGGGCCCACTCCTCTTTGAGGAGTTTCTCTGTGCCCCCTCCTCTTCGGTTCTCAGTGGCACTGATGCCTTCCGCTTGTTTATGCGGCATTGGTCCCGGGAAATCACTAAGCTCCCCAGTCTGCTCCAGCTCAGTGAGTGTCAGCTCATCCTCCTGCCTCCTGGGCCTAAGAACTTGGGGTCGTCCTCTCTTCCCCTCACATACACATCCTGGCGCCTGTTGGGTCTGCCTCCAGTCTGGACAGAGGTACAGCCAGTTCCTACCGCTCCCATGGCCTCCCTCTGGGGCTGTGGGCGGGGTCTCCAGATAGCCTCCCCGCCGCCTGCTTGTTCCCTGGGGCCCCTCGCAGCCTGGCAGCTCCGACGATTCTGTGAATGTCAAGTGATGTGACTTGTCTACTCAAACCCTCGCTCCCTCTCCAGGACTCTCAGAGTCACAGCCGAAGTCACTGGAGTCCCCTGCGGGACCCCTGTCCTCACCCCGTGTGGCTGCTTTGTGGATCCGACCCCTCCACCTTCCCTCTCACCTGCCTGCCGACCGCATTTGCCCCTCCCTGCCTCCAGCAGGCATGCGATGCCCCACCCCGGGCTTCTGCACCTGCTGTGCCCTGGGTTCTGAGCCCTGTTCCCCAGAGAGCGCCACCTCCCTTTCCTCCCCAGCTGACACCCGCCGGCCCCAAAACCTTGCCTGCTCTGTGTGTCTCCCTCTCTCTCCTCACATCTGACATCCCTCCTCATCTGCGTGTCTGTCTGTCTCCATCCTAGGCTCTAAGGACCTTAGTCTGTTTCATTCCTCCCGCATTCCCGGTGGATATTTTGTGCTCAGTCAGCATTAGTTGATGGATGGAATGAGCCCAATGAATGAGCCACAGGACCTTGATTCTGGACGTGGACCGGATCCCAGTCATGCCCCTCATCCAAACCAGGATGAGACAAGAGGGGGTCTGCTGGAGGAGTTAACACTGACTTCTTACCATCGGCTGGCTGATCTGGGACGCAGGGCAGGTGTCAGCCTGGTGTAGGGACCTCCAGTGGGCCCAGGTGGCCTCCTCTTGGACCATGGAGGCCAGGAGGGTGGAGGAATGAGACCTCCGTCTCCAATCCCACCCATGCTCGGGACATACGTGCAGCGCCGGGCTCAGGCTGGTTACCACCATGAGGTTTCAGTGCGGTCGTGTGTCAGTGCAGTGATAGACCAGTGACACCGCGGATAGATGCCACTCACATCCCCAAAGGCAGATGTTTTTAATTACACTGAGACAGAGTACCTTGCCCTGCCTGAGATGACGTTTTTGTCTTTTCAGTTGAAATGTCAGAATTATACCATTTTAGGTGTCAAAAGAACAATATAAAATGGGGGGGGGAGCCCCAAGCATTCAGATTTTTATTCTGACTTGTTAATGCCGTACCGTATTCAGATACTTGAATTATGTCAGCTCAGTTCTCAGTGATAATTAGCCAAGTTCCAGAATGAGACGATTATAAAAGAATAAAGAGATCATTTGAGTGATTTCACTTCATTTTGTGACTCTGGGCAAATGGTAGAAACGCGCTGATTTTCCTGACTGCCTGAATGAGCCTGTGTCATTATGAGTTCTAGTTCGCTGCTGAGGAGGGGCCCAGTCACTCAGAGGTCAGGGCCCGAGTGTGTCCTCTCTGCCTGTCCCGTCTGCCGGGGGTGACCGTCGGGTTTGCCGGGTCGGTCTTTCACGCCGTCTCATCCTGTTTTCACTCTGGAGCCACATGGGGCCGGGGGCTCCCTCCGTCCTGCTGAGACTGCTGCAGTGCTGCTGGAGACGTTGCCCTGGAGTCGGGTGGCCCCGGGTTCGAGTCCAGCTCAACCACTGCAGCCGTCCGTGTCAGGCTCCTAGGGCTGCCCTCACGAGGCACCCCAAACTGGGGGAGCTTCCAGCAAAGGAAACGGGCTCTCTCACAGTTCTAGAGGCCAGAAATCCAAAACCAGGGTGTCACCAGGGCCACACCCCTCTGAGGCTGGGTGGAACCCTGCCTGGCCTCTTCCCAGCTACGGTGGTGGCCAGCAATCCATGCACCCATGTCACTCCAATCTCTGCACCTGCATCTCTCCAGTCTCTGCCTCCCCATGTGTCTCTGTCTGTACGTGGCGTTTCCTCTTCTTATAAGGACACTTGTCCTGCTGGTTTGGGGCCCACCCTAATGACCTCATCTTAACTGCATTACATCTTCCAGGACTCTGTTTCCAAACAAGGTCACACTCACTTATGCTTTGGGGGAGAGACGCAGTTCCACGTCATCTCTGTGTGAACTTGGGCAGGTGACTTCACTTCTGTGATGACCAGCTCTCTCACTATCAGAAGAGATCCTCTGGACCCCCTGCATCCTCCAGGAATGATGCAACGTGACCTATGAAAATGCCCTTGCCCTCATTCAGTGCTCAGAAGATGTCACCCCATCCTCCACTCCCCCAGCCCAGTCCTCAGCCTTTCATCATTTTATCACACTTTCCCCGTACACAGGCAAGCTAGCAGGTGCAAAGATGGCCCCGTATCCTTGGGAACCTCACACACTCTGAGGACGGATAAGAATTAAACTCATGTTCGTAATGCAGCATCTGACTTGTGTCCTGTCCTGAGAAGCACACCGGGGCAGGACTGAGAGGGGAGAATTACCCGCCAGGTGTCTTGCCTAGGGCCTTGTGGGAAATTTGCTGTGGAGTTGGAAGCTGAAGCTGGGTTTGGATCCCCAGTCCAGTTTCTTTCCAATTCAGACGACACATTGTGCAGTTATCAGTTACTGCCATTGAACCCCTCTGACGTTACAGTGCATCATCCCGGCTTGCCCAGTGATGCTCCGATGTGAAGCACCAGCATCTCCTTGGGGTGCTCACAACCTTTCAGGTGGTCCCTCCACTGCCCTTGGCACACCTTACTCCTAGTTCTCGTCCACACCCACACTCCATTATACCCTCTTCCTCTGCTCTGTTCCACCCCGGTGATACCCTTTCTCCTCTGCAGCAACCACAGTAGAACCAGTTAAAAAAGAAAACAAAACAAAACAAAAAATGCCAACTTACGTGCCTGCTGGGTAGAAAACCACATTCTTGCTTTTTATCAAAAAAAAAAATCACTGAACACTTCCATCATCCGCAGATCGTTTCAGACCATTCCGTGTGATCAAAATGACGAACAAGGGTTTTCACAGCCTTGCCTCTGGCACGACAATTTCACGTTCTGCCTCCGGAGCTGACTATTTTACTCCTTCCTGCACCCTGACCTGATAACATGAGCAAAAATCTGTGTATGAGAAGGAAGGGAGGTTGCTGATGCTGGTGTATTTATTTTGTCCAACTCACGGCTGGTGAGATTCTGACAATTCTCAATCCAGGACAGATAACAGAGTGAGTTTTCGGTGGCGATGCTAAAAGGATTTTAGAGAAGGAATGAATGTCTACTGCTGAAAAAGTCAAATGAGTCTATTTTCTCCGTATTTATGGGACATGCCAGACCCACGGTTCCCGCTGCACTGCCCTGTGCTGGGCACCTCATTTCACCACTGCTCTTGTAGAAATGAAGGAGCGGTATGTCCGCGGGGGATGTGCCCGTCCTCCCAGCACCCGGTGGGCAGAGAGTGGAGGCAACACACCTCCTTCCTTAGTGGCCCTCGGGAAACAAAGGACTCGTTTTAGAAGATGCCAGGTTTGCTGCAACAATCTTAGATGAAAAGCTGAGACTTATCCAGAAAATAACAGAAAACTTCGGTGGTTTAATTTTTGGCACTGAGTTCCCAGGGCAGCCCAGAGTGAGGACCATAAACACACAGCGCAACCAGGAGCAGCAACCCAGCGCTTCCTCCTTTCTCCTGTCTCTCTCCTCCCCCTCCCCCCTCCCCCTTCCTCTAACCAACGCAGTTTTGCTTACAGGTTGTGTTAGATGCGCTAAGTGCAAAGGGAAATTTCACAAAGATTTTTTTAATGGATCACATAATTTTGAAAGGCAGTTTTTTAGAAACCCAGAAGAAACCTTTGCATAGCCATGAATTTCAGCCAGGGAGTGAAATGTAATTATTCAGAGGAACCTTCCCAAAACTAGAATGTCCTACTGAAAGATTTAAAATACTCAAAATCTACTCTGTAGGGGAGGAGCTACTCTGTCTCCCACCGACACACCCTTGTGGGCGTTTGGGGCACCCCTTTACTGCAGATTCTAACTACGTCTAGACTCACTCTCAAACGCTAATAAAGAAAGTGGGAACACCTTAAAAGGTGTGGTTCAAGAGTATTCTAAAAATTTAAATGAAAACTAATTGGTTTTCCTTCTCATCAGACTTTCTTTCGATAATTTGCATCACTCTGTGGTCACACTAAGCACACATGAAAGGACTGAAAAATACATTGGACTCCCTTTTGTAATCATTTTCCATGTGAAGCCTAAGGGCTGCCTCACAGCTGTCCAATGTGAAACGCACAATGAACGGAGTTTGAGGGGCTCACGGGGCACGGTCCAAAGGGGAGAGAACTGAAGAGACAGGGTAACAAAGGCATCCTGTTGAAGACAATCATTTTCTTGGCTGATCCAGTCACTGCTTTCCTGTCCCCACGCTCTCTGCAGGTATAAGCCGGTGGCCGAGACCCTCCCAGGCGCCGAGATGCTGTCCCCCGAGGAGAGATGCCGGCTCGCCCTCCAGCGGTGCAAGTTACAAGACTGGCAGGTTGGTGACCCCCGAGCTCCTCCCAGAGCAGTTTAGGGTTTTCTGTGTGTGGGCTGAGTCATCACAGGGAACCAGCAGAGTCTCCCCTGAAAAAACCAGTCGCTGTGATGTGTTTGGCAAGGCGAGATGCTCATGCACTCCTGGTAACACAGCAGTCCTTCTGATTCGTTGGTCTCAGCAGCAAACACAGGGACCCAGGGGCTCTGTTTAGGGCGGGGGTTCTAAAGCCCCTCCGTTTGCCCCCATCTTAGACCCCCACGATGACACTGAGGCTTTCTGGACTGTCTCAAAGGTAGCAGAAGTCAGAGGAGTCAAGTCAGGGGACCGAGCCTTGGTTTCTTGGCTCTTCCGGGAGTCCTCCGAGTTTTCTGTAAGACCCGGGCCTCCCAGGTGCCCCAGGTCCTGTTTGGGCTCCTTTGTCCTGTTTCTCTTTGCCCTGCTTCTCACCCACTGCGCACTGGAAGTGTCACTGCCCCTCCAACCTCAGTCAATGGCCAGAGCTCCCTAACTGTAAATGTCTGACTGCGATCCGTCACCCTTGTGGCTGGTGGGGTCGCCAGGCTTCCAGGAGGACGGAGTCACAGGAGACTGAATAGCGGGGGACGCCTCCCCGGAAACACGAGGGCTCAGTCAGTCCGGACTTGGTTTAATCCCTTAAGAACCTAGAATGCCGGCGTGACCAGTGTGAGGAAGGGGAATTTGAAACGTAAAAGAACCAAGAAGGAAATGTCAGCACAGCCTGGGAAACGGACGACCATCCACGACACGAGAGATCACTGGAAGCTTCGAGCTCTGGAGCATCTGAAAGCACACAGGTGGCAAAGAGCGTGGTGCTCATGGCTTTGGCAAAGCGTCACAATTACTAGAAAGCAGACATAAATCTCAGTTTTTTAAAACGTAATAATGAGACGGCATCTACAAGTGAAAAGGCTGGTAACTGACGAGGCCAAAAACAAGTGCCACACTTCAGACATGACGTCAGCAGGAGGCTCTGAATTACCGATGTGTCTGAAAGTGGTCCAGGGGAGGCAGAGCAGGGGGAGTATCCGGAGTGACACTGACGCCCGCATCCGTCTATGACGAGGAACTAAGAACCTAGAATTTTAGCATCGATGAGTCATGGTTTAATTGTCTGTGCCACCCAGTCTCTGCCTTTATTACCTTTCCCCTTGTTCTTTCCTTTTTTTTTTTAAACTAATAATGGAGCTGAACTTTAAATAGCGGTCTGAAGGAGGGCGCTCACAGTCTGTAACAGTCATGGTTGCACATCCGTGCCAAAGGACTGGATAAAAAAGGAGGAGGAAGGAGGAATCACTAGCAGAGGATGATGTCAGCGCACTGCTCTGGAGTCGGTGGCATAGGATGTGGGGTTCTAGAACGCAGTCGTTCGACAAGCCGAAGGCAGCTGAAGTCATTTCAACTGAGTCACTGTCGGAACTTTTAAGTCAGTATTCGAAGAGTTGTGGTTCGTGAATATATATAACACTAAGATTTTCTCAGTGCATTTTCTTCTTTAGAAAATACTCACAGACAAGAAAGATTTATCAAACGCTGAGAAAGAAGCTTGAGTTGTCGAGGAAAAGTGAGGGGCTCTGGAACAATTCTTCCACTAAAAGAATGCCTGGCGGTAGCCACAGTACCTGGCCGCCCGTCAGTCCCCCGACTCACCTGTGCAGGGTGCGGGGTCAGACGTGGGGGGGCTGGGAGGCAAAGCAGTGCACCTCACAGCCTCCATGCCGCCCGCGTGCCTGTGTGCGCGAGGTCCCTTGAAGTTGCAGCTGAGGACGGTGTTACACTGAAACACACATGGGGACTGAAAAAGTGCATCAAAATAAGAATTGGGGAAGAGCTCTCATTTCATTACACTAGTTCATTTTCCCTCCCTTTTTCCCTCCCCAAAGGAGGCAAAAAATACGAGACAAAGTGAAAAAAAAGAAAAGTCTTCATTTTGATGATAGTGTTTGCTTACACGATCGATACTGAGTAGTCAGGAAAACCTGCTTTCTCCAGCTTCTTTCTTCAGCTTCTTCAAGATGAAACCTTTCATGTCCTTTATGCTATAAGACAAATCATTGGCTTCATGGAAATACAGCTTATTCATATTTCATTTTTGTGCTAGTCAGACGGCAAATGAATTTTTAAAAAACCATTTATTTCTGACCCAGAAAAGCCAGACTCCTTTGTTTCAAAAGCAAAGCTACTCTGTGAAATGGGTTGAAAGTTGCAGAAAGAGTTGCCACCCCTCCTGTGGGAGGGTCCTCAGGACAAGGAGGAGATGGGAGCTATGTGAAGCAGGAGCAAGGTCCTGGTGGATGGTCCTCCGACGCGCAGCGTGGTTCTCAGACTGCCAAAAGGCACAAGGCACGTTTCTGTGAAGCAGCCAGTGTTCATCCTTTGACTCTGAATGGTTCGCACAAGATGGATTTGAATTCTTTTCCATAGTTTTTAGGAGCCTTGCCAGAACCTACAGAGCTTGGAGTCACCTTTTGCTGTGTGAATCTGCATAGATTGTTAGCTCGAAATTCAGTTCCCTTTCCTAAAAATGGGGTCCGTTCACTGTGGCCCTGACGGGCCTTGGAGATCTCTGGAGGCTGCTTTCTCCCTCCTGGGCGCCGATCAGAGCCAGCACAGGGAGCCTCCGATCGTCAGCGCCAGGGTTCCAGCTCTATCTTCCTTGTTCTTTCACAGGTTATAGCAATTCTGTACGTGGAGGCGAACATTGGGGTTTCCTCCTGCTTCCGATGAGGCTGGGGACCTCCTCCCTCCAGTGCTGTGCACGTGTTTAACTGTCCACGCGAGCTGTCTGTTTATGTGGTCATGGGTTTCAGTCAGTGCGTGAAGCTCTGCAATTTCCAATATCTCATAAATGATGATTCTTTTCATCCTTGGAATCTGTTACAACTATTCAGAGGGTTTTTTTTTTTTTTTTTGCTTTATTCAAGTTAAACCTAATGACAACTCCATGTGGAAAAAGCAAGGTGGACAGGTGAGCAGTAATGACCTCATTTCAGGTGTAAGAAAATAGAATCTTAGAGATCAGCCTATCATTGGAAATACGCAGTGTGGCTAACACTTCTCTTTGGCGGGAAGGCCACTGTGCTGAGACCGGACCTCGTCTCCTGCACTGTGTTCTCCCCAACACCTCGCCTCGACCTGCATTCTTTCGCGTGGCTGTCCTTGGAAGTCCTCCCGCGTGGCTGTCCTCGGAAGTCCTTCCACTCAGACTGCAGGGTTTGAAGGGCCGAGGTCACGCACCATGAGCTTTGATCAAAGGCACGGGCAGGCTCCCCCGTGAGCCGGAGCAGATTGCTTCCCGTCGCTACTGTCTTCTGTGTGTTTCTGATGCCCCTGTAGACTGAGGGGAAACCAGCTGGCCGCTTCCCGGCTGGCTGATTCTGGCTGGAATCTTTCCTACTCAGATGGTCAGCCCACCGACCCTTAAAGAGCCGGGGCTCTCAGAGGCTAGGTCCTGACTGCCTCTTGCAAAGAAAAGAAGGTGGCGGAAAGGGAGGAAAGGAAGGAGAGGAGGTGGGATCTAGGGAGGAGATGTTTGACTTTGTTCAGTGTTTACAGCCAGTTCTACTCTGAGAGCCGAGACTTAGGTGCTCCGGGCGTCCAGAGGGAACAGGAGGGGTGGCGATGGCTCACGGTGGAGATGTGCGTCTGGGGGATGCTGGCCCTGGGGTCCCGGCTTGGGTGAAGGCAGGTCAAGAACGGTCACCCTAGACCATTCGGCAGAGCCCCTCCTCAGCTGGCAGCCCCCCCCCGCTGGCAGGCCCCCGGCTTTGCCACAGCCGCGCCCCCGCGCTGCCCTCTGCTTGCTCTCACTGCTGACATTGTGCCTCTGACAGAGTTGCCGCCTGTGTCTCCTCCAGCGGTGACAAGCTCATGGCAGGAGGCTGCGCCTGCCCAGTTTCCTGCTCTTTCCCCAGCAGGGGACAGAAGGATGTACAGCAGACGCTCAGTATATGTTTGCCAGGCCAGCAAATCAGTCTTTGTCAATGAAAAACCACCAAGCTACTACATACTTTGTATGGATATGCAGACCTATGTGAACTCTTTTTT
Source organism: Vicugna pacos (assembly GCF_048564905.1). NCBI lineage: Eukaryota > Metazoa > Chordata > Mammalia > Artiodactyla > Camelidae > Vicugna > Vicugna pacos. The sequence goes on along the minus strand of NW_027328742.1, from coordinate 14,948,752 downwards.
ATCTGGAGTAAGTCACAAACACCTAACAGTGCTGATACCTGGTGAATGGTGTTCAGATGAGAGTCAAATGGAATTTGAGTTTATATCTGTGTTTAGGAGGTAAATGCATGTGTGCCTTCCTTCTGTAATTAAAAATGACTTCTAAAATATGTAGTAGCCACTACATAAACACAGTTTAAGTGGGATATGGTATAGGGTCAAATTAATTATTTTAAACATTTATGAGGAAACTGTACATCACACTGCCTGAGCTTCCCTGAAGCATTTTGGTTTCCAAATAACAGTTCACCTGTGGTGCATTTCACACCACTGCCCTTACTTCTCAAAGGAATCTGCACACGACTCGAACCAGTAACCACACATTTCGGCAAACTCACTCGTGCCCTCGCTCCCTTTGCCACGTCTCCACTTTGCCGTGAGGTGGTTTCATTTCGAGGCAAAGTGAATAAAGCATGATGTAGTGATGGCTGGGAAGGCATCCTGCTCGGTGGTGACTTGTTCCTGTTCACAACGAAATGGCACACTTCGAAAATACAGTGGACTAGTCAGAGCTGTGTCCTCATTTCAGGGCAGAATTTAAGTAAGTTGTTCTAAAAGGAATAGCAGGTCCTTGAAACGCTCTGAGTGGACTCTGCATGCCTTCTGGGACTGTGTTCCTTCTCACCAGATGTATTTTTCTTTATGAAACAAAGAGTCTATTAATTACTTCGTTTGTGGGAAAAAAATCCAAGTTGTCTGAAAACAAGTTAAATTAAGCCACTGGTTATTAACCTTCTGCTATTTGAGGCTTTCTGAATTATTCGGGTATTTATTTCTCTAAATAGATACATTTTTAGTTTAGTCCTGCATTAAGGTACGTTTGAAAATAACCCCTGCAGACTCTGTACATGCTTTTATTGACGTGCAATTGATTTACAACTGCGTTAGTTTCCAGGTGCAGCACAGGGATTTGGTCATATATACATGCATCCTTTTTCCTATTCTTTTCCGTTATAGGTTATTACAAGCTGTTGAATATGGTTCCCTGTGTTCTACAGTAGGACCTTGTTGTTTATCTATTTGCACAGAGAAGTGTGTATCTGCTCATCGCAGATGCCTAATTTATCCCTCCTCACTTTCCCTTTGGTGACCACACATTTAATAAGCTTTTTCTGCCCTGATTTCCCCTAAGCCATGGAACAGTGACTGGCAGGCATTTAGGCCCGTGTGGAACATGCTTGTTTTGCAATGTTATGTCATTTATGTGAAGGGAAAGCTTTTGAAACTAATTCTAAGTGGAAAAGTAAATGGTAGAATCTGATTTTCACACGTTTTATAAGAATCAGCTGGCTATAGGAGGATTTCTTCTGTGGAGTTATTCGAATGCTATATTCACGGTAGAGCCATCTGGAGGGCTGACGAGCAGAGAAACAAATCTGCCGGAGCCGGTTCCCGCGACAGTGCCCGGGGACCGCTCCCGCCCCGGCACTGGCCGGCCAGGGAGGAGCCAGGGCTGCGGGGCGGGAGGCCCCACCCAGCAAGGCTTTCACAGCAGAACGGTTCACTGTCTTTCCAGACAGGTTTCTAGAACTGTGGGGGTGGAGGCAGCTTTGTGGACAAAGAAGAGTGTCCTTGGGCCCTCGAAGCAGGTGTTCATGACCCCTGTTCCAGGACCTCCTGGAAGGAGAAGTTTAGATGATAACCTTAGCAAGAGTCACGTATCCTTTAACACTGCAAGGATGGGGAGTCAGACGCAGGAAGGCTTCCGGTGACTCATCCAGGATGCTACAGGCAGGAAGTGAGAAATGAAATTAGAACTTTAACTGTATCTCAGCTACCCACGGGATAGGGGTATGATGCTGAGTACTGTGTGTGTGTGTGTGTGTGTGAGAGAGAGAGAGAGAGAGAGAGGGAGAAAGGGAGACAGACTCTGAGAGAGATAACCAAAGACAAAGTCCAAATTTAATGAAATTTATTTTTCCTGTTTGTGTTTATTCATTCACAAAAAGTAATTGCAATAATTATTTTCTTTATCATCATCCTCTAATGTCATTTTCAATTCGATTTCGTTGCTGGTCTTTGAAGGATTCACTCCTCCAGTGCAGAGAATTGCAAGATTAAGATTTTACCATAACATTAAATAAAATCAGTTGGATGAAGGATTTATTATTTCATTAATCTAAAATAGTCCAGTAGGGAAAAGATAATAAAAGTAAGAGCAAAAAACTGTTAAAGTTTGAAGCACCCGCCACTTTCTGTACATTTTCCAGGACAAGACAGTTGTATTAGGGCCGTTGGTGCTTATTAGTACAATAAATTAATGGTTTATAGGCTTTGTTTTATTACTCAAGGAGCACTTCGTAAATCAACTGGAAGGTGCAAGCTAGAAAAGAGTCTGTGAAATTACTCCTTTTCTCATACTCCTCCTCTTTCTCTGGCATTATTAATGTTGAAAATAATAAAAATTAGCAATCTGAGAGTATCTCTTGGTACTGTGGGCATGATATCCAGGAATTGCTATATATATACTTATATTTATTTCCTTTTTTCTCTTGTACTAAAGACATATATACACACAGATGTATGAATATAACTTTGTACTAAAAGCACTCCATCTTCATAAGAAACTTGAAAAATAGAGAAAATTAAAGAAGAAAATATAGATCACCCATAATTGAACTACCTAGAGACAGTAGTACTCCAAATGCTCACTCAGTTTTTAAAAAGAACATTTCAGATGTTTGATTCTTGGAAAGTATGTCTCTTTCCCTTTCACCATGAATTTTATTGAGGACAAACAGGACTTCTCTTTTTTCCTTATATATTGTCACACATGTGTGTGTGTTTCACTCTTACTTCCCCTGGGTCTGGGTCATAATAGACACTCAACCAGTGTTTGTTGAATGAATGAATGAACCGACTTCCCACCTGTTACCACACGTTCCTTAGGGACCCACAGTCAAGTCCTGCTGATATGTGTGATGGTTTCTTTTTTAAAGCAATTTTGTGTTTTCCCTCTCAGCTTCATTGAACAAAAGGCCGAGTGTAATATGGCACTCAACAATTGTGATGTGAAAACTGCCTACTCTTAATCCAATTTTCATGCCTTAGAAATCAGTCTGCCTTCCTCCGATTCCAGGTCTGTTGATTGAGCAAGTCAGTAAACGTGTGTTGAGCCCCGTTTTTGTCCTGAAGTCACACGAGGCAGTTGTAAGGTGACGGTAAGGAAGAACGCTGTGTCCCCCAGCACAGGCCTTAGGTCTAGTCAGGGGGTGGGGGTGGGGGTGGGCCATAAGTAGTAAACGGATAGTTACAGGTTAGGTTCCTGTAATCCCTCACCTGGAGGGGACCACCGCAGACCCCGTGATGGCCAATCACAGTGTCCCTAGTTCAGGTGGCAGTGATCATAACGGGTGTCTCCAAACCCGACAGGCTCTGGCTGAGCTCTGAGGGCAAGAAGGAGCCAGTGACATGATGGGGCAGGATGCAGGATTGGGGTGGGAGCAGGGAGTGCCAGACCCAAGGGGGAGGCTGCCCGGGAGAGCTGAGGGGGGCAGGATGGTGGAGCCCTGGGCTCCGGTGAGAAGGGGAGAGAGGACGCCGTAGGGCAGTGTTCTTCGACCTTTGTCATCTCACCGTCACCCTCCTCCACCCAGAGAGAGAAGTAAGTCAGAGAATACTCCTGGGAGACAAAAAGATTCTTAGCTGTCACAGTGGCTGGTGGCCCTTCAGTGAACAGCCTTCCTGGACAACCTGGCCTCTCAACAGCCACTGGGGGGGTGGCGGCCACGTCCGGGCCGAATCCAGCTCCACCTCTTGTTCGCCGTCTAGTCTTCCTGTGCTCACTCAGCAAGCCCTCACAGTCATGTGCCACGAACCCTGTTGCTAAGGGGCTTTTTGCGCATCAGGAACCAACTTCACCCTCTGGGCAGAGTCTCCCGGCTGAGATGGGTTCTCAGAGGGACGCAGGGGCCAGAGCCCGCGGAACGTGTGCAAGCAAAGCGCAGTGTTCTACTTCAAGTTCAACCTGAAGCCATCAGTAGGGCGGCAGGAGGGTGTCAGCGTGATCTGATTTATGCTTGAAACATGAAAAAATGTACTGTTGGAACACAAGACCAGAGCCGGGAAGCCAGGCAGCGAACCTAACGGAGGAGTAACCCAGGTGAGGGGGCGCAGCGTGGGCAGGGCAGGGGCCGCTGGGGCCGCTGGGGGTGGCCGGGACCCTCCCGCTCGGCCCGTCGGGCGGCTCGCCCGGCGGCGTTGGCGTGGAGGCCCGCCCGCTGGCTGAGACGGGCCGTGCTCCGGCCCCCCCTCACGAGAGCGAGCCTGGCGGCCAGGGGCGCGCCGGACGCTAGGGGCTGGGAGGGGCTGGGAGGGGCTGGGAGGGGCTGGGAGGGGCTGGGAGGGGCTGGGAGGGGCTGGGAGGGGCTGGGAGGGGCCCGGCCCCCGGGGAGGAGAGCGCGCGAGCCGGTTCGGCCGGATTACGGGGCGCGGCGCACAGCAGCCGCGGACACGCCACGGAGCAAACGTTTGGGGAATTAGGAAAGCGAGGTTTTCTTTAAAATATCTACACGCACTCTTAAGGATGAGCCATGTAAGACCAGATGCCCGGGCGAAGGGCCGGGAGCCTTCCCCTTCCCGGGGCAGCAGGCGCCGAGGGCTGCGCGCTCCCAGCGCGCCCCCAGCCCGGCGGGCGCGGCGCCGCCTCTGCTGCTGCTCACGCGTCACACACGCTCCGTGCGGCAGGTGACCGTCGTCCGCACCACTGAGGCCGTTTTGTTAGAAAGACAGACTGAAAGGTGCTTCGTGCTCACCCCTGCAGCGTCCTCTGAGCTTTCGGGGCCAAGCGGCCTCGTTAGGGTTTGGCTTTGGCTGCTTCTCACAGTGGGTCACTCTGGGAGGAGGACAGGGGCTTTCTCTTTTAAGCGTTCTTGACCACACTGATACGATTCCCGTAATAAAGTGACACGCAGGCGCCCATAGTGAGTAATTCACTGCTACGCTCAAAATAGTAGTTTTATTCCTCAGTGCTTGCTGTACAGGTCAGACCACTCTAGGTGAGAGTAATTAATTTTTCTTAACCTGTAATTATATGTAATTCGAACCAAACCACCTCCTTCAAATACCAGAAGATACAGCACTCTGCTAGATGCGTGTGGCTGTAATTATCTTTTCTGTGCTGAAGCTAAACTTCAAGAATAGTATATTTATAACAAAGAGAAAAGAACTGTGTTTTAGTCCAAATGTATCATTTGAGGATGTTTAAAAGTACATTCAGAGCCAGACTGAACATTAGAACATTTCTACCATGAAAATGTAAAATACCAAAATATTAGTAATAAACAGAAATAGGCAAAATTGTGGTCTTCTGTGGAAACTTCAGGAATCAAGGACGCAAATGGGGGAAATATGTGAATTAAACCTGGGAAAGATCGATTTTAGTTAAAATGGTTGTTTTACTGAGATTCCTGAAAGGATAGACCATGTTCTATTCATCCTCTTGGTCCTAGAGCTTGGCACAGTGGCTGGTATTAGGAAGGCCCTTGGCAAATGTTTGATTTATGAATGGAGGGATGGAGGGATAGAGGAGTGGATAGATGGGTGGATGGAGAGATGGAAGGATGGAGGGGTGGATGGGCGGATGGATGGATGGTTAGATGGATGGATGGTTGGTTGGATGGATAGATGTAAGGATGGACAGATGGATGGGTGGATGAATGCATGGAGGGAGCGATGAAGGGATGGATGGGTGGATGGATGGACAGAAGGATGGATGGATGGGTGGATGGATGGAGGGAGGGATGGAAGGATGGATGGATGGGTAGATGGATGGATGGTTGGATGGATAGATGTAAGGATGGACAGATGGATGGGTGGATGAATGCATGGAGGGAGCGATGAAGGGATGGATGGGTGGGTGGATGGACAGAAGGATGGATGGGTGGATGGATGGAGGGAGGGAGGGATGGATGGAGGAATAGATGAATGAATGGAGGGAGGGATGGAAAGATGGATGGAGGGAGGGATGGAGGGATGAATGGATAGAAGGATGATGGTTGGATAGGTGGGTGGAGGGATGGATGGAAGAGTGGATGGAGGGAGGGATGGAGAGATGGATGGAGGGAGGGTCAGATGGTGGATGGATGAAGGGATGAATGGATAGATGATAAGTGAATAAATGAATAGGACAGACAGATAGTAAGGTAGGTAGTTGAATTAATGTGAAGCCAGAAAGCCAGGAAGGAGATGAGATACAATGCACGTAAGCACTATGTGAAATGACGAGGCAGCAGGAATGTGTGAAGGACGGCTCACAGCGAGCATGTGGACATGCTGGGGTTTGGGGGGCTGTTTCTGTTTGGAAGGGATTACCTGGGAGGTACGGAAAGTATGTTGCATGATGAAAGCAGAATGAACTGTGCTTTAAAGGAGCACAGTGACATCTCAGATCAGCAGGAAGGAAAACAAGTCTGATGGGAGAGTGACACAGACATCAAAACACATGAAAGTGTGTGTTGTTCTTATCATTGTAAATAAAGCTATTTTAGAAACCGAACAGACTGACACTGGCAGGGCACTTTAAGAGGTACCGGGGCATCTTGTCTGAAATTCTAACACTGCAGTGAAAGAAGCTGAATACTTTTAATGCAGTTATGACATTATGCATCTTGGCTTTAAACAGGACATATCTATTTGAATAGTGCTGATGTTTTTAGAGCAAGGGAGATTAAACTTTTTAAAGACTAATTTTTTTATCTGTAATAACAAAGAGAAAGCATGTTGCAGGAAAAATATAAGCATTCCCCATAAACCGTTTCTCATTGAAATATAATTAATAAAGTATCATGAATGAAATCCGTGCAGTAACTAGAGACCCAGACACAAAGCAGGACAGCTGACAACAGTGGCGGCCGCGGCGGCGTCATCAGTAAGAGCTCTGTGCGTCAGGAGCTGTGGGCCCGGGACCCTGCCTGCACAGGTCTCACTCGGGTTGTCTGCTCTCAGGGAGGAGGGGGGGTTGGAATAAGGATCAATGGCACCTCTTTTAGAGGAGTAAAAAGTGTTAGGTCTTCCGAGGTGAGGAAAGAGCATATTATGGAGGGCTGTGGACACTAAACTCAAAAGTATGCTTTTGAGCTTACAGGCAGTACAGAATCAGTGAAGGTTTCTGTAACATTGATAAATTGGAGGCTGTATGCAAGGTGAGTCAGCGAGCAGGTAAGGAATTAGAGGACGTGGTAAGCTCTAGATTTGGGTTTGCAATGATCCTACACCAGACTGTGATGGCACCAGAAATACGGAATTTAACATCTCTGTTTCTTGAACAGCACTGGGTGCGTTTCTATAAAATGAATGAATCCATATAGTTTCAATAGATTTAACTTTTTAAAGATTCAAGTCTTTGAAATAAATTAAAACTCACATATCTGAGTTCACATTACAGCTAGTGTCCACTCAAATCGCTTTCTTTGAAATTCCGCTTCCCCCATTTTATCATTCCGTCTGCTTTCCTTCACATATTAAGATTGCCAATTATGACCTTTATATTTTTCCAACATTATCCTAGCCTACAGGTATTTCACAGTCAAGCTGAACATTCAGACAGGTGGACCAATAAAGACAAAACCAGGAATTCGGTGGTATTCTGGAGATATCTCACGGTCTATTAGTGACATAGATAAGCTGTTTTAATGAATTTAATTTACAAGATACACGCTAGACTGAGAGCTCGTGAAGCCATCTGTGTTTTGAAGGATGAACAGGAGCTTATCTAGTAGATGATTTAGAGAAAGGTACGAAGGAAAAATAAATAGTCTATATTAGGCTGGAGGTGGGAAAAGCAAGTTCCCATTTTGGAACAGTAAGAAATATGATTCAGTTTGAGAACAGATAAACTGGAATGTACTGAAGAAGGCTCGTGCGATAGGAAGTCTAGTAACATTTCAAAAGAATCTGAGCATTATCCTGAAAATCATGACCTGCTATTAAATAATTTTAAACATGAAAGTAACATAATGAGATTGATGTTCAGAAAGATCACTCTGAAGGTAATTTTGCCCATGATCCCCTAAACAGCAAGGGGTGGTCACGTGGTGGGTGTCCCTGAAAAGGTGAGGCCAGTGATGTGCACCCCCTGCCCTGGAAACAGGAAGTGTGGGTCCCTGCCCTCCTCCTTTGTCTGCATCTCTGTGATCGGAAGCAATCGGTGAGGAGTTGGAGGCGGAGGACCCCCAGGTGCCCTCGCTGCCTCTCCAGTTCAGCCTCCAGGCCACCCCGCCCCATGGCAATGGTCCAGCCAGCCCTTGTTTGTGCTCCCACAGCCTACACCTCTTAAGAAAAAAATCCCCGAAAACTGGAAAACGGGAACTGAAACTTACGAAGTCATCCATGACAGTTTTGCTTAATCTTTTAAAATCTGTCACTTCAAAAAGAAAAAGAAAACTGATTGTTTTCGAATAAAAATGGTGCTGACTCTAATTCACAGATGGTTTACTTTCACAGGAGTCAGGATGACATTCAGGTTTTAATCTCAGATAGGAACGCTGCGTCAGGGAGGGCACGGGGAGGGAGGACGGGTCAGCCTCTCCTTGTCTGGCTGTGAGAACGTGTGTTTGTAAGAGAACGCAACCCCAGATCAAGACTGTTGGTGATCTGAACGTCTGGTCTCAGGCAGGCGAGCCTTAATTGTTGGATTTGATTCACGGCACTGACTACAGAGTAACTGTACGTGAATTCATTACATACACAAAATCAGACTCTTAGCCAGTGTCACTAACAGACAATGTAAATCCCTGGAAAGTTAGAATCCATGTGATCTTGTCCGGGTTTTCCTGGTAAAGATAGGTTCCTAGGTTTATGTCCCACTAATCTTTAGCGTCGGTGAGAGCAGGGGACTAAAATGTATTATTCAGAATGGTTTCTGAGGAAGGAATCTGAAATACTACTGAGTGGCTAATTTCATTCTTCAAGGACAGAAGAAGTGTTGACGACAGCCATGGCATCTCTAAAAGGCCGGCAAAGCCAAACAAGTGCTCAAATTTCTAGTGAGCATCTCCAAATACAGGTCATCTGCCAAGAAGTCATACGGTAAACAGTAAAAATTAAAAACGAATGAATGAATGGATGAGCGAGCCTGCTGGAAACTGTGAAGTCCACCCGAGTAGCTGAGTGAAGAGTCTGTTAAAACCCCCTGGCTGTGAATGCGGGCACCGCACCCGGCCGCTGCCTCGAAGTCTGCAGCTGTGTCTCCGCAGGACACTTGCAGCGTGGATTCAGCGTTCCCCCCCACCCCCACCGACTCAGAAGCCCAGAAGCCCCCCTCACTTACAAAGCCCTTGGTTTCACTGCAGGAGGGAGAATTTTCATGGGCATAACGACCCCAGAAAGTCGCCTTTTCCCTCCCTCGGAGTCTGGCCTGACTCACAGATCGCGTGTGAAACACTCAGACCCCCCTTAACTGCCACTGTCGGCTACTATGAAATCCCTAATGTTTGGGGAGAAAAACCCATTTTCATCCATATTTACTCCCCTTCCGAGTGAGCGGCCATCTGTAAACTGAAAACTGGCTGTTCCCTGAAAATACTCTATTACAGGGCTTCTCTTTCACTCATTCTCCTCGTGTGAGTGCAGGGGAGGGTCGGCCGAGTCATCGCTCCCCAGCCTCCTGTCCTATGGTTCTTTCTCTCCTTCCTCCCATCTCTTGGTCTATGGCCTGTCGACTTCCATGACTCACCCCCAGCTCGCTGAATGACCTCAGGGTCTGGCTTCTGCCTTCATTGTCCATCGCACTGTATTTCCCTCCTTGACGACATGATCATCTGTCGCTATGACTCATCTCATACCAGGACTTCGCAATTCCTCATCATCTGTTTCTAATCTGAATCCACCTTCCCCGCAGTCCTACCACTTACGAAGTTCCAGAATATGTCCTCATAATCTTCAGGAGATACAAATATATATGTGTAATGGCAAATGCACGGCATGGCACAATAAGAGAAATAAAGAATCGTTTACAGTGTGCTCTGGAGATACAAATGAAGGTCATCCAGACCCGTCTGGAGGCAGAGGAATGGGTATCAAAGCTCCACTCCTGGAAGTGGGTGAAGGGTTGACAGCAGTCAGCTAACGGATTAGCGACAGCCGTAGACTCTTCCAAACCTAAGTCGTTCGTTGCGTTACAGTGTCCCGCCCCATAAGGCCAAGCCCAGCAGCCCATTCTCCAGCCACATTTCAGCAGGAACTTTATAAATTTCAAATACAATTTCAAAATTATTTTTATTAAATGTAGACAGGATCCTCTTTAAATCTTCCAGTGTGTACATGTTGTTCGCAGGAAAATCCCCACGTTTCCAGGATTATTCTTCACGATGTGGCCCCTACTCGGACCTGCAGTCTCTTCCCCCGTCGCTCTGCACACGGCTGTGCATCAGGCGACTTTGTTGTTTTCTGCTTCTTGCCTAGTTTTTCTGTCCCACGTTTATCTCCCCCCAACCCTGGAAAATTCCTGTTTGTCCTTCAAGACTAACCAGCTTAGACAGTGTGCATCTCAGTGAGTTCTGGCCCATCCTGGTGAGCACTCCCTCTCCGAGGGCCCGTGGGCGTGGCTCTGGCATCACCCCGAGCATGCGCTCTTGCTGGGTCTGCTCACTGCTGACCCTCCCCAGTAAACGAGGAGCCATTTGAGAGGGAGGACCTCTTCCGTATCCCCAGATCTAGCACAACTCTCAAGGTAAACCCACTTTGGGTTTTGGATGGTTGTTAGAAACGCCACTAGAAGAGATCTTAGTCATCCCGTCCCGCAGTCTTCCTGCCAAGGGTCTCTGTTGAATGAAGAGGGTAGAATTAGAACCCAGTTCTCCTGTCTCCATGCCGGTGGTCTCGTCCCCGGGGTGTGCCCTGCCCTGTATCAGCTCTCCCGGTGGTCACTGCTGATTCTCCTCATCCTGTAGCTTTGGTGCCCAAAAGTCTTCTGGAGTTTCATTTTGGAACCCAGGTTTGCATGGATTTCGCTTTTGGGATTTGGGTTCCTGCAGTGAGTCGACAATGAACAGAAAGATGACACGCTGCCTCCTCCCAGCGCCTGTCTCAGATCTGCTCCGCGGTGCACGCAGACAGGACCAACTGTTCTTCCTGTTGGCTGCCAAAGGAAGTCAGCAGATGGGAAGGAAAAAGAAATGAATTGTGGAAAATAACTAGGAAGAGAGAACGGCGATACAATGGGGGAAAAGCAACAGTTCACTGTGGCCGCCCACTCCAGAGACTGTCTCGGATTTCAGCTGACTGAAAGAAAAGGAAATGAAGGAGCACGTGTGGTCAGCCAGCCCCCAAACAGGAGGGCGGTCGAGAGCGCGCTCAGTCCATCCAGCCAACCAGCCTGGCTGCCAGGACACACAGTTCCGATCTCATGCAAAAGTGTGTTTCAGTAAGACAGCAGGTCATGGCTATGGGGAGAACTAGACGGAAGGGTGAGGCGTGACAAGCTATGTTTGGAGTAAACTCAGTTTCCCTACAAAGAGCCTCACAAACCATCTCTGGCCAAGCGCTCTGAAGGCAAGTCTGACCGATGGGCCCTCCTGGCACCTCACGGTGCGTGTCCGGGCCCGCTTTACATGTCCCTGTGATGCTGACGCAGGCTGTGGCATGGCTCTGTCCTGGGGACACACGTGCTAGTCTTCCTCTGCTTTTCAGGATGTTTGTCTCGAGCGCCGAGGGGGGGACTGTGAATGCACCATGAGCTTTGCCCGGACAGTGTCTGCTCCTCAGCTAACAGAACCTCGCCTCTGACTTCCATGGCGTCCCTCGGTCACGGTCCCAGCTCTCCTGCAGTTACTTGCATCTGCAACCCCCCCCCCAAAGGCTGTGAGCATCGTTGCGAAGGGCGTGCCTCACGCCTGCTGCGGTCCTATGAATTCCTGGAAAATGCACGTGATGCACAAGAAACCTATTTTCACGATGCACAGATGCGGCTTGCTGTCACATGTTTTTGAGAATTTTCTTTGGCAGCTGTCCTTATCAATAACACGTTTGGACAGGCTTACCTAGATGCGGAGCTTTTAGTAAAAAGTGATTTGGTACACGCTGAAATTCCCTTTTTAAAATCCTACATGAGAATATTCATCGTACAGCCCCCGGGTATGCAGGCATTTGGGAGCCGACTGCTCAGGGGCGACTGTTGAGACTTTCCACCTCTATGCTGAGCTTCTGTAGTTGCAGTTGCATAAGCTTCTAATGTATAATATACATGGTGTAGTGGAAAACACAATTGCAACAATTCCGTGTGTCAGCTTTAAGTTGTGTTGGTTTTGGTTTTGGTCTTTTTGTGTGTTCGCGTTTCCTTTTCACAGTCTCAGCCTCCCTGCTTTGAGTCAAAGAAAGAAAGGGATTGTGAAAGGCAAGACGGGGTTTAGCCCTGGAGTTTGGGAATTCACTCACAGGAACGGTTGACTCTTCCCACAAAGGGTCAGGGCCAGTGTTTGTCTCTTGCACCACACAGTACAACCACAACTGCAGTGTCTGGGTATTTGCAACCATTAGTGACCATGTACGCACAGCAAACATACTTATTAGAACAAACCCTTTGGGATTTTAACTAAATGTAATCGTGTTAAAAAAATAAGGATGATGTACTGGAATTAATTTTGTTAGGTTTGTTTCTTCTAATCTTCTTCTGGAAGATTCTCTTGCCTGATTATTTCCCCATCTTCATGCTGTTAAATGTTTTCCTGCTGTTTGCATTTTAGATCGGAGTTCGCAAAGTGTTTCTGAAACACTGGCATGCCAACCAGCTAAATGACTTGTGCCTGCAGCTGCAGAGAAAAGTTATCACCTGCCAGAAAGGTAACAACTCCACGCTAACGCTTCTGAACTTTGTTAAGGTGTGAAATACAAAATCATTTAGTGCACCCCCGAGTTTAAATGCTCGTGATGCCTGCGTTATAGTGGACCCTGACCCAGCACTGTGTCCATCCGTCCCTAACCCTGGGGTTAGCTAGGGTTAGCTAGGGTTGGAGTTAGGGTTAAGGTTAGGGCTAGACACTACGTTCAGGCAAATAAATAGATTTAGGAATTTAGGGAGCTTTATGGCTAAGTTTGCTATTTGCCTCTCTAAATCAGTGTGCAGGGTCGGCTCCTGCTTTGTTTGGTGGTCATTCCGTCTGCAATTCTGTATCAAATTTTCACCTAAGTCATGATTTGGAAGAGGGGATACACATATCTTTTAATTTATGCATCCCTCACCTTGAAAATATTCATGCCTGTTGATCCTTCAAGAAGCACAGGACAAGACCAATGTGCCTTTCCCTCACCTTAAAAATATTCATGCCTGTTGATCCTTCAAGAAGCACAGGACAAGAAGAGCGTGCCTTTCAACCCACAGTGACGGAAAAACCAAAACCAACCAACAGCAAAACCACGTGGCCCTCAGGTGCTGCTGTAGAGCCGGCTCCCGGGTCCGCTCGAGTTGGAGGACTGCCACCCCAAGCAGCCAGACCTCCTCGCTGTCATTCTGCTGTGCCTTGGGAAAATCCTTGCCTTCGTTTTTCCTTCGTGAAGGGGTGATAATGTTTGGGCTGTTACCTTTGATAGCAGACAGTATCTATTTCGTTTTAACTTTGAGGACGTCCATGTAGAATTTTTTTTTATTGAAACCCAAGTGACCATCGAAAATGGGTACATTCTAAAAATCATAACCGTGCTCAGGCTGCAAGGGGGACCGCTCACAAGGCCAGTGCTCGGCCCCTCGGCCACGGGGTCAGCTGAGGGTTCCACCGGGCCCTGCGTCACACGCACACAGGGCGGGGGTCAGATTCCCCTGGAATCCTCCTGCGTGAAGGATGTGTGTGTGCCCTGTCTTCCCTCGGGGTGCCCACCAGAGATTTCTCTCGTAGTGGGTTACAAATACCAAATCGCTGTGCCTGACGGACCTGAAAGACAGGAAGTGAGCAGGCCTCTGCTTCCATCTTCACCTCTAATGACAAAAATCAGGAATGCTTTTTGAAAACAATGGCGTCAAGATAAAAACTGTAACTTACCATTGCATCAATGAAATAATGGCTATCAAAGCATTTTTTTAAATTACAGGCTCTTCAATGCAAAGCGTTAATTATTGATTTTTATTTTTACATTTCTTGGAGCCGTTGCTTCAGTACTTGGGGCTAGTATGAAATTTCCTCAGAATTTGTATCATCTGGAGTCATTTCCAGTTTTTCTAGAGTTCTCATTTTTTCTTTGTAAATATTGGGTGGAAGACAGCTGTAACTTTCCATCTTAAATTTAATCATTTCAACTTCAAATTATTCCTAACAGAAGTTCCCCTCTGACTGTAACGCATTCACTCCATCCTCCGTGAAATTGTCAGAAAGAACAAGTATCAATTATCTATTTGTGGCAAATGTATCTGTATTATCTCTTATAAAAGATACCACCTTTTAGCAACTGGTATAACAACTTTAAAGGCTTTTTGATGACTGGGAGCACGAAGTGTGGGAAAACCAAGTCAGACGCAGGACAGTGGATTCCTGGGTAAACATGGAGCCAGTGAAGGTCTGGCTGTAGTTGGAAGTCAGAAGCCTGGCGGGTCCATGTTAATCTTCCCTTTATTCCAAGAGATTAAACGTCTTGAATGTACCCTCACTCTCATTTTCCGAAAGTCAGTGTCTCAGTTTGTCTTTTTAATGTAACAAGAATGAGCAAGTGAGCAGGCCAATTTGAGTTCTCTCCCTCGGTGTGCCTGTCACCTGGTTAACACTTCTGCATTTTATTGCGCATTTTATATTCCTGAAAGTCTGATGGTACCTTTTACTGTTTAATTATTTTCTCTTTTAGATTAGTTCAGCACGGCTGTTTTCACAGTTGATACAACCGCATTTCGAAGGAACTAAACATTTAGTATTGCCGTCTGAAGAAAAAAAAAAAGCCTTGTGCGTTTTAGATGTCTGCTTATTATTTGCCTCTGAAGACAAAAGTATAGAAAGTTGTATCCAACTTTCCACATCCCGCTCAAGGAAAGGCGTCTGAATATCCTAGACATGCAGATACGCGCGCAGTTGCCGTCCTGTAGCCAGGGAATATTTGAAAGCACTTAACGTTTTACAGGGATGTCCCCTCCAGATGTGAATGAAGTGTCTTTGCTACATGTGTTGGTTTTCCCTGCAGCTATAGCTCTTCCCTTAATCCAAACAACTCCTTCCACCATTAGAAACTTAGAAGGGATGCGTCCTAGCATCAAGTGGCCCGAACTGGAATTCCTCGCCCTGCACCTGTCACGGCATCCCTGAGCAGGGGCCATCCTGCTTCTTGAGTGTGCCCAGGGGCTGAGAGCTGATTCTCTTTCCCAGGAGATGCTTGATGCATTTACAACCTGTGCTCACTGTTAGAAAGTTCTTCCTCATACTGATCCCAAATGTGCTCCCCTGTGACCTCCCTGTTGAGCTCTGCTCCCTGAAAGCTACAGACTGCAGCTACATGGCTGGTCAGCAGAGTTTGGTCTCATAAGGACAGAAATTTGAATCCACCTCTAGCCTCTGCTGGTTGTGTTCACCTGGAGTTGTTTTCTTAGCCTCACTAAGCTTCTCTTCCTTTGGGCACAAAATGGAGACACCGGAACGTTAATGATCATTGAGTTTGTGCCCAACAAGATGGACTAGAGTTCACGGCAGTGTCTTTAAGCGGTGGGCGTGATTTTAATTTTCAAGTCTTACATCTGTTACTGACATATCAGTGCTTTCAGAGTGTCTTCATTCACCTGTTTCCCCCAGTTCGTGCATGACCTTCTGGCCCTGCTTCCCCGGAAAGCAGGAAGGATGCCCCGTATTTCTACACAATGTCTTCCTGGAGTCGTAAAGGCAGTGTTAGTCTTTCTAGGAGTTGAGTCACAGTCTTTTTTTAATTGAAGTATATAGTCAGTTACCGTGTGTCCGTTTCTGAGGTGCAGCACACAGGCTTGCTGGTAATACGTGTGTAGCGTCTGCAAAGCCTGCTTCATGAGCCTCAGGCGTTTCTGTTAGAATCTGTTAGAACAAAGCGTGATCAGTACCTCCCCAAAGGGTCTGGTCGGAGCTCCACCCAGAATTCTCTGGGTGTGGACTTTGTTCGTTCCCACTGATCTGAATGCAGTCCGTCAATGTCCGGCCTGTGTTACCACAAGAAATGTGGTATTATTATAACATTACCTGCACCATCTCATCCGGGGTGAGGACTTTTGCCTCTAGTGTTATCATCACTGAATTTAGGTATCTCTTTTTAACACAAGATTAGAGTGTTTCAGTCAAGTCCTAGTCTGGGTTCAATACGCTTTATTTCATAGCTGCCCGGACGTGAATGTATCAGTGACTTCTGTTGCTGTCCCTCTGGGTTTCTTGCTTCTGCTTCTCACGTCTGACCCGTGATTGTGTTCTTTTGCCAAAGTTATAAGAGGGTTTTTAGCACGCCGGCATCTGCATCAGAAAAGGAGCATCACGCAGCAGGAGGTCACGTCCATCAGGAGCTTCCTGCAGGTCACAGAGGACATGGGGCTGAAGACCTACGACGCCCTGGTGGTTCAGAACGCCTCGGACATCGCCCGCGAAAACGACCGGCTGCGGAGCGAAGTGAACGTGACCTTCCACGAAGAGAAGGCGGAGGCCAGGACCACGCAAGGGGGAGGAGCCAAGAGGTAAGGCCAGACTGTGTGCGCCTGCAGCCACCCCTGTAGCAGGTCCCGTGGAGCTGGAAGATGCCGAAGGAACTAGCCCTTGGCCTAGAGTTCATCAGATGTGCTGGCACTGAGAGGAACAGGCCTGTGTGCAATCACGGTGTGTTAGGTGAGACCCCCTGACATCTGAAAGGATGCTTTTCCTGGGCCTTCCTTCCGTGAAATAGATGCTCTGTGTGCTAGTTAATCACATAAAATAACTGATTCCCCTACAATGCTTGCCTCTCTTACCATCTCAAGCACAGTTTTAAGGCATCTAATATTTCTGTCTTAGCGAAAATGTACAGCTGGGTTCTCCATCTTTATGCAAGTGTCATGGATATAAGGCTGACTCACAGGAACTTCTGAAAATCTGAAGTTCCCCGGAGTGGAGACGCCACGCCAAAACCGTGAGCGCGGTGAAATCAGGCAACAGTGGCATGCGCTGCGTTTCCCTAGGGAGAGGCCCACATCTTTGCCAAGGAGGAGCACTTTGGGGAAGGTGTTATTTTGAAGTTCACGGATGCTGAGATTGGAATAGACACGTGGGGCCCACCAGGCCCCTCTCCACTTCAGCGCTCTTGCCTCTCTGTGACACCCATGATTTACAGCCCTCCCCGGGAGGCCAAGGACCTGGGTGCTTTCTGCCCTAATTTGCTGTCAGAGAGATGTTTGTTTTTCCCCAGGAACTTGGTAAAGTCTAGTGGTTTCTCCCAGAAAACGGTTCCCCTTCGCCTTGACCGCCTGTGTCAAAGGATTTTTTATTAAAGCGGAAATGGTGATGTCTCTCACTAATTAGCTTCAGACATCTCAGTGATTAAATACTGAAAAAATTCCCTTTGTACGGAAAACTGTAATTAAACATTACAGGGAAAGCAAATTGTCCACTGAGTGCCACGCTTTCATCTTCAGCTAGTTCGTTTTCTACACGGGCGTCTGACTTGGCCTCGCAGTGGATCCCAGCCCTGCTGGTGCCCTGCTGCACAGAGATGTAATTACAAAAACAAACGCTCAGAGACTGCATGTAAAAGCGCGCATTGGCATCTCCTTGGCACATGATCACATTGACATGTGAAGCCAGAGGAATTTTTTTAAACCAGATAACTATTAATTTTATATGACTTCCAGAATAATATTTATTATCTTCTCTGCTGGAGCTAACCAGCCACCCCAATTTCTCAGTTTCATTATGTATGCATTTGCCCGATACAAAATTAAGTGAAGAAGCATCTGCCTATTTATTTACTGAACACCCGCAGCTCCCTGGGCACGGGGCAGCCAGATGGAGTAATAGAAGAGAAATAATAATTCTGCACATAATTAAATAACTGCTGATGGAATTTAGGTGGCAAGGAAAAGAGAGACAGAGAGACAGGGAGAAGGTGAGTCTCTGATAGTCTGAAGTAAAGTGTGTCCACCTCTGCAAGGGGAAGCAGTGCCGGCCTCCAGTATCTGATGCGTTAGTAGCTCTCTATTAAGATGGATTTCCCAGAAATTATCATTCAGATCGAAATCCTGGCATTTTGATTTGCTTAATAATCAGAGTGTGAACAATTCCTTCAGCCCATGCCTGAGAGCACACGTGGCCCTCCTTGAGACGTCTGCGCTTGTGTGAGATGTTTTCTAAGTGCTCATGATGAGCGTCCTGCGGGCGTATTTATCCTGAAGCGGGGCTGGAAGGGCGGGAGGCTTTCCCCCGTGTGCCGTGACCAGCAGGCATCCTCCAGCCACTGCAGGAAGCTCTTTACCAAAAAGCCTTGATTATGTCTGCTTGAACTGGTTCATTGTTACCGTATGAATAATGCATCTGGGTCTCTCTGGTGGGGCCGTGTGTGTCTGCTTCCTACCCTCCTCCAGAGCTGAAGACAAGGGTGGACCCAGGCACTTCCACTGCAGCTCCGTTCCCGTCCCCATGGTGGTGGACAGTCTGGTCCAGTCCCTGGCTGGCGCGTCCACCCGGTCTCCGTCTCTGCACTCGGTGTTTGGCCTCGATGACAGCTGTGGCCTCCCGTCACCACGGAAACAGCCTCCGCCCAAGCCAAAGAGGGACCCCACCACGCGGCTGAGCGCCTCCTATGAGGCTGTGAGCGCCTGCCTGTGGGCTGCAGCCAGCGACTCGGCAGGTGAAGGTTAGCTTCGGGAGGGAGGGAGGGAGGGAGAGAGGGGTCCACCCTCGGAGGGAGGGGTCCGCCCTCCCCCCCCCCCCGCAGGGAGGAGCCCACCCCACTCAGTCGCAGATGCTTGACTTTCTTCCAGCCTTGGAGTGCCCATGGCAGTCATGTTGCCCTAATATATTTTTAATAAAATTAAATCCATTGTCGGCTTGCCAGGGGCCCTTTAATCATTAAATATAAATAATATTTATTCAAATCTCTAAGCCTCTTAGGGAAAAGCTACTTATGTATCATTTCTTTAACTCTTATCCCAACTTCAGCATTGAATGAGGAGCCTCAAACCAGAATCATTCAGAAAGTCTTATGGTAATGCTTAGGTGGAGAGGTAGAAAAAATTCATCTCTTTGGGGAGAAGAGTACAAGTGTGTGCGTTTTAGCATCGCTGGTAACAAGGACAATGACAAAAGGGGAACATGACGTTAGAGAAATCGTCTGGAGGACAGTCTTCGGGTGCATAGTGATGGCAGCTTGGGCAGAAAGCGAGGGCTGTCCACAGAAACACGCCTTTCTCCCGTTCTCCCAAAGGACTCCACAAACCAGGAGGGATCCGGAGTCCACGCGGGTCGTGCACACTCCCTGAGAAAGCAGGCTGGTCCCATTTCCACCAGTAGTACTTGCAGACCAGTGCAGTGGATTTACAGTGCAGATCTCAAAAAGATGGGGAGAAACAGGAGACTGGGGGGCATATTGGGGAAGGAAGACCACATCTCAAAGGCTAAGCCTGATGAGATGGGAAAATGTGAAATAAAGACTCAAGACGGCATGAGAAATGGAAAAAAAACAATACCAAAAAAAGATCGAAAGTTGCACTGTATGGAAGATGGAGGCCACCCAAACCTGAACACCAAATAAACCCTAGGTTTGGATAAGGAGGCCTCAAAATACCCAGGAAGTCTAAAATTGCTTTCGGTTTGTGTGCACAGGGAATGTTCACCTGTCCTAGAGTTGAGATTTCGGAGAAATTCAGGTGCCAGTGTGTCACATAAGTGTGAAAGGAGAGAAAATATTGAGTATAAAGTTGAGTTCTCTCATGTGCAGCCCCAAAACAAAACAAAACAACCCCTCAGTTTAAAAAAGTCACTCCAGAACCACAGGAGATAAAAATCTATATAAAAGCAAATGACGGGGGGGGGGGAATGGTTAGAAAGAGGAAGCAAGAAAGGCCACAGGTGTGGAACGCTGAGACTCCAGCTACTGCGAGAAGGCGCGGAGCTCCTAAGGCTGCTGTTTACAATGTGTTATGTGACCACTAGACTTGCAAGACTTCTGTATAAATTGCAGGTTCTCAGAACCTCATTTCAGCTCCCATGCGGCTCTGAGATGCTCTGGGTGTCTCCCCGCCCAGCCCCACCCAGCCCCGCCCCAGGGGATGTCACACCTCGGAGGCTGCTGTTGGTTCCTTCTTCAGCATCTGCTGCATTTGTCCTTCCTCCTCATCCTGCTTTCCCTGCAGCCACCCACGCACCTCCTGCGGCTGCGGGCGAACTCCTGCCTTTGGGCATGTGCTTTAAATGGGCCTTTAAGGATAAAAAATTCACCTGATTGATGGGATGGAGCAGGTGCGCCGGCTAGTTTTTGTAGCTTCGGAATCAGACTTAAATTCAGATCAGCAGTGCCCTGGATTTCAATAAACAGGTCGTCAGCAGTGGCTCTGTTCCCACCTTCATGCTGAAGGTGTCCAGAAAGTCGCAACTAACCACTTGTGCCATTTAAATTTAAAATAGTTAAAATTAAATAAAATTTAAAATTTAGTGCCTCAGTCCTTAGTTCCAAGTACTCAACAGCTGCAGGTGTGGAACTTCCCATCCTGCCAGAAGGTTCTAGCAGACAGCACTGATTTCAAATTCTTATTTCTATCACCAGGGCAATGCTGAGTTTTTGTTTTTTTTTTCCTGCGCCTAGTAACAGGTCCCACAATTATCCTTCTTCTGCAAAAGTTAGGGAGGAAATCTGTTCATTGATAAAAATGCTCTGTGAACACTCCTCACAAGAACAAGAACCACCAGTAGAGTTCAAGACCTTTTCCTTCACAAGTAAAACTGCTCATCCCTTCAGAAGATTGTCAGGTGAAAAGAGATCCGCGGAGAATGAAGGCCAAGAGTCTTGGAGGAGCCCGTGGTCAGGGTGCGTTGCAGTCCAGCCCTCCACACGCACCTCTCTCTCAGGTTTTCATCCAATAAACACGGAGTCGTAAAGCGAGGCGGGCCGGTGGGCTTGGGTTTTTTTCACTATCTTTGCGCCTGAAAAGCTGGAACCAGTTTTATGGGCTGGTAAATTTTAACACTTGTTTGCAAACTATTAACAAGCTGGAGCCAACTATTTGAAAGTCTGATTTTTAAAAGTCTGGGGTTGCTCTTTGCAAACGGAGACAAGGAAAGGAAGACCAGGGTCCCCACTTCACTTTTTCTTTGCCAGGGAGCTCTGAGCTGGGAGCTTTTCTAGAAAGTCGAGTCTTTAAATCCAGCGTGCTGGCCTTCTCCCCAGCACGGCGACGACTGGATGGTCAGGTTTCTCTTGGGCAGCTGTAGGCTCCAACATTGAACCCTGGCCACGTGACCTCCTCACTCACCCTCCTTCACGCTCCAGTAGCCCAGCCCTTACACATAACATCAGAGGAGGAATCCATATTTTTTCATCACTGTGCAGCCTCCCTGTGCTCCTTGGCGCTCTCTTCTCCATGCTGTCACTCCGCTTCTGTCATAATCCGTGTGGCCATTTTTCTTCCCCCTGGTCTCCGAGGCCCTCGGGGAGAGGCCAGGCTCGTGGAATACACTGAATTCATACGTGTTGAATGGACAGATCGTGAAACAGACAGTCACGTTCTCCTGTTACATCCAGTGACACGCTCTCAGGGCAGCGTTCAAGGAGAACCTCATTTCTGTCATATTTCAGGTGTTAGATGAAAATATAAAGGGGCTTCTGTGAAAAATAAGTCAGCAAACATGAAGGGTTACACTTTGGATCTTGCCAAATTGTGCTCGTTTTGATTGATTGATGAGAAGCGAATTCTATTTTCATGAAAGCAGTACAAGAAATATATTTCTCTAACATTTATTTATTTGTTCTTAATGAGTATTTATTAAGTGCCTACTGTGGTCCAAATGCTATTCTAGAATAAATATATAAACAAGACAGTAAAAAAAAAAGGAAGCTAACAGTATTTCCAAATTAAGCCACACAGCTAACCCATTCTTGTACTTATGTATATAAACTGTGTTTTGCGGGAAATGGAGCTGTATGAATATTTTCTTGATATACAAGCTTCTCTTTTCTTTTTTCTCACATATTTAATATGCAGACATCTCAGTCTGAGTGAGAAGGGGCCCCGATAACTCGTGTCTTGTTACAAAGTCACTGACACGCCTTGGCAAAAAATTCAAAGGGGAAGTATTTCGTACAAGAAAATTTTTATCTCCTAACAGAACTTAAAAATGACACAAGTCATCACACAGTAACTCCGGTAAGAGTCAAGTTTAAGAAATAATGAGAGGGCTGAGAATGTGGCATTTGTCCCTGAAGTTACTGTCAGGACAGTAAGACTTGCCTAAAGGTGGTCTGTGACCATGAAATATCCACCTGACCCCATCTCACTGACATCATCAACTCGTCCCAAATGCTTTGCCCGTGAGTCTTAGGACTCAAACAAATTGTTAAGAAAACTCTTCATGTGAATTCATTTTGAAGAGCCCTTAAGTGCATACTTGCAAGTGAACAGTTATCCAGGGCTTGTGTGGACACACGCACGCACACGCACACACGCACACGCAGGCACACAGGAACAGCCATGAAGCCAGATTAGGCTCTGATTCTCTGACTGTGGTGGTCTCATTCTGGCTGATGCAGAAGGAAGCGCTCCAGGTCCCAGCCCAGACACTGCAGCTCGGCAGTCATGGGGTATTCCAGGAAGTGCGCTACCCACACTCTGTTAGGCACCCCAGGTGACCCGATACCGAGGGACCCCAGACCACGCTCTGCAGAACTCGTGATTAATTTCCGGTTCTGTGGTAATAACATGATGATGGTGGTGACAGCTGACACTTGCTAAGTGTCTAATCTGTGCCAAGCACTATGCTGAGTGTCTTCACTCCCTAGAACTACCTGATGGAGAGAGACTGTCATCCCTCTCCAGATGAGGATGTTGAGTCAGGGAGCAGTGTGTGTCCTGTCCCATGTCACACGCCCGAGCTTTGGACCCAGGCAGTCAGATTCTAGAGAGTCTGTTTCTCAACCACTTCCTGACAAGCCATGCTACTTTCATTTATAATCATTTAATACAAAAAAAACTTTTGTCTGCATCTAAAGCTTGCCTTGAGGGAATATCATATCAGCTATCCATTGTTGCTTAACACAGCCTCCAGACTTAGATATCTAAATAAAATGTCATCACTTTATTATTGTCTTAGGTTCTGGGTGTCTAGTGAGCTCATCTGAGTGGCTGTCACTCAAGGTCCTCCATGAAGCTGCAGGTGGTGGCTGGAATCGCCTGAAAGCCAGTCACTTGCATCTCTGGTGTCCTAGACATCTGGGGACTGGGACTCCTGGGCCATTTCTATGTCTAGGTGGCTCCTCCACTTGGTTTGAGTAGCCTGGCAGCTTCAGGGCAGCTGGACTTTTTCTAAGGAGAATCAGTGAGTCAAAGGCACATGCGCCAGGAAGGAGAATGCCCCAGGCGGGAACTGTATTATCCCTTATGAACCAGCCTTGGAAGTCAGGCGGCATCTCTTCCACCACTTCCATCCACCAGGCAGTCTCAAAGGCACATCTAGGCTTTAAAAAGTGAAATAGATTCTACCCCTTGGTAGGACTGGGAACATACTGTGGTTTTCAGAAAGTACAGACAGTCTCAGTCCATCCTCTGGACAAAACAATTCACATCCCACCTAAATATAAGAGGCACTCACGCCACCCCTCCCCCAGAGCCTCAGTCCATCATCACATCAAGTCAGTCCAGGGCCCAGATCACACCATTGAAATCAGATCCAGGTATCCTGGCTGCTCGGGTAAAGCCCCTTAGGTGGAGGCTCCCCCAGTACTGTCCCTAACTCTCTGAAGACAAGTTACCTGTTCTCTACACTACTTTTTGTTTGTGCCTTGATTAGGATGTAGTCCCAGTGTCTAGGAAGTGTTTTCCATAGCAGTTAGGGCCATGCTCTGGAATCTTGGCTTGCCTTTGGATATTATTTCCTCACCCACAAGAGGTGACTCCTGTTTGGTGCTGGTAGTTTTCTCAGCTTGACTGCTGCTCATAAAATTTTAAAGCACCGTAGCCTCTTTATTTTGTATTAACTCTACCCTTTTCAAGGCATAGCTGATACAATTCCTTTAAAAGCTTTGTGAGTTTCCTATGAATCAATTTATAATCCACTTCATTAGTCAAAAGCTACATCCACAAATCTTTTTAAGATAATCTCTTCTCTATGTTTTTTTTTGTTTCTTTTTTTGTTTGTTTTATTTTGTTTTTGTTTTTTTTTTACCTGCAAGGTTTCTGTGGGGCAATACTCTTGATATTCTTAGAAGTCCTGTGGTTTTGTTACTTTGAAAGGGTCCAGTGAAGCGCCACCTTAAATCTTTCTGAGGTCTTAATAAAGGGGTTTATAGTCACCTTGGCTTCATCTTTAGATCGTGTTTCCCTGAAAATGCCCGAGATTTATTCTCTGCTTACAAATCATTTCTTAACTTCAGAGCTTTTTGCTATCTGGATGGCCTGGCAGTGAGAAACAATTTTATTTTCAAACTCAGAAAGTCCAAACTCCTTTATAGTTAATAGTTCTTTCTTTAGATTATCTGTTTTTCTGTAGGCAGCTGGGAGAATCTAGGGGGCCGCTTTTACACCCTAAAAACCTCCCTACTTACATCATCCAGGTCCACAGGTGTGTCATCCAGTTCCCACTTTACTGCAGGTGACAGTGTTGCTAAACTTTCCACAAAGGTGTAAAAAGGCTTATGTTTCCTTCAGGACCCAGTGTCTTCCTCACTTTCCTTTAAACCTCACCAAGAGCTTTCCTGAGGGTCACGCTTCTGCTAATAGTCTCTTCAAGACTCCCCTGGTCTCCATGACCCTGTAATAGCAACATTACAATTGTGTCTGGTTCACTGGCTTTCTGGAAGAAGCTTACGAGTGGCTGTGTCTTAGCACGTTGAAAGCCTGGGGTAATGCTCTTCTGTGACAGAATGTGCAGTTTGGGTATTCTGTGCTCTTAAAAGTTGGCTGCTTTGGGGGAAACCCTGAATATACTGGCATTCAAAGATGTCCCCTGAGTTAGAAAATGAACTGTGTCCTTTTCCATTCTCACTTGGAGGGCTGCCGTTTGTTCCATGCTTGCAGGGTGTCAGCATCTGAGCTCAGCCCTGACATGCAGTGTCTGTTTTACCTCTGAGAGAGTCACTGATATCACCCCGTTATGCATGACTGCACTGAAGCCTGGAGAGATTTGATCAAGACCTCTTTTTAAATTGTAATTTGCACCAGTGCCATCCCTGCAAACACACACAAACACACAATTCTGTGACCCTTTATGGCCAATGGTTCCCACTTCATAGTGCACCCTAACATGCTATAGTATTTGCTCATTTGTTCTCTTTACTTCTTTTTTATTGTCTGACACACCTCCCAGTGGGGCAGAGGAAGGCGGGGCGCACTTTCTGTATATTCACTAATGTGTCTCAATAAATACCAGCTAAAGGCATGCCTAGAATGATACCAGCTAAAGGCATGCCTAGAATGCCATAAAAAAACAGCCGTAGTGGGACGTGAATCCAAGTCTATCTGATTCCAAAGCCTTTCTTGTTAACCCTCAGAGTGGAGTTGTCACCCCAGAAGTGGAGATGGGACTCCCATCACATGTGCAGTCATCATGAGAGAAAACTCCAGCTGCCCTGAATCACTCAGGAACGCAGCACAGTTAGACGTACTTATTTATATCAAGAATTCCTACAGATTCACAAAAGACCAAATTTGTAAAGTAGTTAAAGATTTTTGAGAAGTTTTGATATTTCAGTAATTTTCTAAAATTAGCATCTCAGTGTCCAGAGAAATTAGATTTAATAAAATCTTCCATAATTTATAGTAAATAAATGAGAAAGAGAAGTCTTTTAGAATTTTTTAACTTAAACATGAATAAATGTTTTGAGTCATATTTAAATAGTCTTTCTGCCTCTTTGAAAGTTAGTTCATACTAATAATATTATGCTCATTTGTTTTCTTAAATACTTTCCCTTTTTTCAGCTTAAGAAGTTCTCACTTAAATTCTTTAATATTAGCCTCTTCACTTCCCTGTTAAAGCTGTTAGGATTCAAATATATTAGTTAGTGGTGAAACTCGCCCTTGGCATAATTTTAACAAGGTCCTTTTTGGAAAACTGGTCTGTCCACGCACGTAGCTGTCGGCGTCGGTGTTGGCTGTGTTCGCTTCAGTCTGAATGATCGGCCGAGGCGTCTCCGCAGGAGGCACCCACCGGGGCCAACTCGCTGCGCTGCTTGTCCTCCCTAGGCTTCCATTTCCTCGTCTCTGAAATCGTGAGGATGGGGCAGCCAGTGGTCACTTAGTTCTAACCTGCGGCAGGCCCGAGCGCAGGTGCCAGCAGGTGCCAGCAGCAGCGCGGCCCCTCCCTCGCCCGCGGCTGGCCTTCCTGGGCCTGCTTGGGTCCCCCCTGGCGGTTGTCCTGCAGCTGCACGATCAAATCTCGCTCTCCTCTTGGCAGCGGCGGGCCGTGTGGGGAGACCTGGGCCCCTGAGGTGGAGGGGCGCAGGCCGGGTCCTCGGGGTCGGGGGTCCCGGCGGCTCCGCCAGCCGGGCCGCCTCGCACAGCCACCCTCTCTGTCCCTCGCGCAGGCCTCGCCCGGCCGCGGCCGCACAGCGATGACTACAGCGCCATGAAGAAGATTCCGCCCCGGAAGCCCAAGAGGAGCCCGCACACCAAGCTCAGCGGCTCCTCGGAGGAGATCGCGGGCGCGCGGCAGGGCGCGGCCGGGGCCGGGGGCGCGCGATGCGGAGGGTCCGGCCCGCAGCGCGCCCGGGGGGTCCCCGCGTCCCCCGCGCGCGAGCCCGAGCCCGAGCCCGTGTACATCGAGATGCTGGGCCGCGCCGGCAGCCCCGAGCAGGCCGAGGCCGTGTACGAGGAGATGAAGTACCTGGCGCCCCCCGACGACCCCGGCGGCCGCGGGGTGGGCGCCTCTGCGGCGTCCGCGTCGCCGCCTCTGCCGCGCGAGGCTCGCGGCCCCTTCCTCCCGGAGGACGGCGACGCCGGCAGCCCCGCGCCTGGGCCCGGCAGGGACGCGTGCGACATCCCCGCGCCCTTCCCCAACCTGCTGCCGCACCGGCCCCCGCTCCTCGTGTTCCCCCCCACCCCGGTCACCTGCTCCCCCGCGTCCGACGAGTCGCCCTTGACGCCCCTGGAGGTGAAAAAGCTGCCGGTCCTGGAGACCAACCTCAAGTACCCCGTGCAGCCCGAGGGCGCCAGCCCCCTGTCCCCTCAGCACCCCAAGAACCCCAAGGGGGACGGCGACCGGCCTGTGTCCCCCGGCGCGCACAGAGCCTCCCCGCCCCCCACGCCCCGGCCCGCGCCCCCCCGCCGCCCCCCGGCCGCCCGCACACTTCACCTTGGTGCCCGAGCCCGGCGTGGGAAGGCCCGGGGTCCCCGCAGACCCGCCCAAGGGCCCCCCGAAGCTGGACTTGGCCCAGGCGGGGGCGCCCTGCAGTCCCTTCTCCAAGATCCCCTACTCACCTGGGAAGGCGGCCTGGGCCGACCACAGGAAGGCCCACCCCGGCGCCCCCTCCCCGGTGCCCTGCAGCCCCCCGAACTCCAGGCCTCTGGGCAGCCCCCTGGACGAGCTGGCCAGCCTCTTCAACTCGGGACGGAGCGTGCTGCGGAGGTCGGCGGCCGGGAGGAGAATCCGCGAGCCCGAAGGTGAATCGCGCGCACTGGGTCGTTAGGTTCCTGGGTCTAGGTGTGCGGATGTCCGCTCAGATCCAATTTAAGTCATGTCTGAGGTGATGGTGGTGGTCGTTATGAGCAGATAACGACTTAAAAAGTCTTGTGCAACCCGTAAGGCCAAGGAGGTAAGAACGAGTATTTCTGTTTTGTAGATAAAAGTTTACCATCTGAAAATACGTAGCGCTAAACTGGGTTTAACGCAGCCTGTGACTTGGTAAGAATTAGACAGAGCAAGATTCAGCTTGAGCCACTGATGTCTGGTTCCTAATAATACTCATTTCCAACATGGACACGGCGTTTTTGTGACACTGTGGTGCGGGCCCCTCGGCTGTGCAGTTCGCAGTTGCCCCTGGAGTGTCCTCCGTCTCGTTTCCCACCTCGCTTCCGCTTCAGGTTCCTGGGTTGACCGCCTGTCCAGTGACTGCCTTACACTCAGGACCACTCACTTTGTATTGTTTTGAACGAATGATTTTTTTTTCTTTTGCTTGTATACCGCACTCAGAACGCTTTAACTCAGTTCTGTTAAATCCGCATCTTGTCCTAAGCAGCTCAGCCTAACGCCTGGTTAGCCGTTGACAGTCCAGTCAGGTGAGCTCAGGGCTAGGCTGCGGCGGCCGGAGGCTGTTGCCTGTGTTACAGAGTGTTTCTTTAGTGTCCCTGTAAAAGCGGAGCTTACTGAGCAGAAGAATCCTCACTGAGAGCTTTCTGCTCATCTCTTGTTTGTAGTTAACCACATGCGACAACGAGGCCTTTGTGCCAAAGGTGCTGTTTGGTCACAGAGTCTCTTAATAATCATAAAAAAGATAGTCATCTTCCAAAAAACATCCTAAGTCTTTTATGCAAAAAGTTGTCCAATGTTCTGTGTTTCAGGGAAGAATTACATCAATATAAAGTGTCTTCTCTTTAAGGAAGTTGTACCAGGTCCCTCAGTCATGATGCCATTAACCCGAATGTGGATGCCAACTCTTAACATCTGCATTTTACAGAGGTCGGGAGCTTCAAAGCGAGGAGGTTAAACACCTTCCTTAAGGTCAGGTGGTAGAGTGGAAATAAAAATTTGACTTATGACGTAATGTTCTGTTGTAGACATTAGCCTGCTCTTTCTCCTAAAGAAAATAACAAATACGTTGGCTTTCCTCATTTGAGGAGGTCCAAAAACTCCGGCAAATCTAGAAAACATTCTGAATAAGTGAAAAGTAGGTCAAAGCTAAGAACACTTAGCAAATGAATGAACCACCTACTCCCTCTTACTCTTCAGACAAATCAACTAATTGTTTAGCTAACAATTTCTTCTTAATTATAGGCCATTAATAAATGAAATTGTCCTTGTAAGCAGGAGATTGTTTGAATTTCCCAAATCATGTGTTTCATTCCAATGAACGACATGGAAATCTAAGGGAACAGCATTAAAGGAACAAATTAATATTTGCTTTTAGATATATATATGTATTTTAATATATGCTTATTAAGACCGCATAAACCTCATTTTACTATAGATGGGAGTTGGGTGAATTCACCTTGGCTCTATTCAAGAAAGTGAAGTTACTGAATTTCTAGACATGCGTCATGGTTTGGAAATCCCTAAGTCTAGGCTCTGAGCAGAGTGGGTTACAGGGAGGCCCCCAGGCGGGGTGCAGGGACGTGCTAATCATGTTTCCCGTGGAGGCTCTAGCCAGCATTTGAGAACACACAGCCAAACCTCAAGAACAACATCATCGTTAGTGCAACTCTAAAATTACGAAACATCTATTTTCCTACCGTGGGCTTTTACAGAACGTTCTTTATTTTGAAAAGATTGACTTGAGCCACTTAGGATTTTCTCACAAGTAGACGAATTGGCAGCACCTGCCCTGGCGCTGCAGTCAGAGACCAGGTCAGCCCCATGGGCCAGGCGTCGGGGGTTCCAGCAGTGCAGCTGAGAACTCTGTGGTTCTGGATGGTCCACGGCGAGCGGAATACGCTTCCCAGCTTGCAGGCTGTATTCTCACGGGATGGGCAGGTTTTAGAATGTAAAAGGGGCTTAATAAGAAGACATGGAAGAAAAAGATAGTCTTAACATTGGAGCTGCTTATATGATTATTAAGGTTTACACCATTTGATCCTGAAGCCAGTAATCCATTTCTTCTGAATGAATTGCGTGGCTGTTATTAATGATTTACTGTCGTCTTGGGACTCCTTTCCTTTAAAGTTCTAAATCTTCTACCTTCCCTTCTTTATACTTAAAGAGATTTGTCTTTTCACCTGAAATAGCTTTCTTACCCAAGAACCCAGTGGGTGGCTAATTCAGCCTCAAGGCACCTAAATTAATTACAGCTCATTTCTTGGATATTTGTGAGATGGGGAAATTGTACTGCACGTTTGCAGAAGGGTTCAAAATATTCCCCTTGCTTCTTTGGAAAGTGACCTTGAGGAGATTAAACTGCTCCTTCTTACCCTGCTAGAGATATTCCAGTTAAAATATTCAGGAGGGTGAACTGTGGGTAGGAAGTGAGGGCCTTTGGTGTTTAATTCCACTCCATAGACTTAGATGTGGGATTCTATAAACACGATGTTTCTCAAAACAGTTCATTCTCTATAGACTCTTGGATATTCGATTTGAGGCACACCAAGTCACAGAAATTCCAAGAATCCAGGATGCAGATACAGAAAAATGGTGATTGTGCAGGTGGTAGGTGTGTCTGTAACCTGAGACAAGTCATACAGCAGCAAGTCACAGAAGTGCCCGCTCTGCCCCAGGCATCATTTTAATAACCTGCTTAATTCTCGCAAGACTAAACGCTGTCTGCTGCTAGTATCCCATTTGACAGATGGGATAACTAAGGCACAGAGATTAAACTTGCTCAAAGTCTCTTTCCTTTGAGAGACATAGCCTGACTTGAATGCAGTGGAACGTGTTCCACAAACTCAAAAATGCCATATGTGTCTTTTACAGCCCATGGGTGTATGTATACAATTTTGGAATACTGTCTGGGGGCCACTTGGCCCTTAAAAGTAAGAACGACTAAGTGTTAAAATTGTCTATGCCTTTCTGTTTATTCTGTTCATTCACAAAGTGTTTTTCAACTGATTCTATAATATGATTGATGTTCTTATGCTAATTATTGATAGTTGCTCAGTTTCAAAAATTATGAGACCAAATTCAAATGAAGGGGGAGAGTCATTGGCTTGTTTGGGCCACCAGGGTGTGCCATTGCTCCAAATGGCACTGAGGCAGCTGGTTGTTTATCTGGAAGGAGAAATAAAATGAGTCTGTTATTCTGGACCTAGTGAAAAAGATCAGGATGCACAGACATTGACAGAGATGCGGGCCCCCTCGGAAATCTGAGAAGAAAGTGGAGGAGCTTGATTTGCAGAATACTCTGTAAAAGACAGTATTGTATTACTTTCTGATACTGTGTGTGTTTAGTTTATATGATGTACAGAGGTAGTTAAAAATCATACTGACAACAAAATATGTACACACAATATTTCTTTGCATATAGTAGGTATTTATTAAATGCATTTGATGAAAACCTACCTTTAAAAAAGCAGTTTGACTTATAAATATATCTGATAAATCTAGCCCTTGTGGCATTTTTACTTAAAAAAAACCACTTAAGCCAAATGGAAATTACTCCTAATTTCAAGCATTTTATTTTATTGCATTAACATTCCAAATAAGAGTGTTCTGAGTTTTTAAATCAGAGTATTATATAAATGAATTTTTTTACAGTATGATACTTGATTCCATAAAGCCATTTACTTTAAAAAGAATTCTTTTTAAAGTTGGTTTTATGGAAAATTTCAAACACATTTAAAAGTAAGGAGAACAGACTAACGAACTCTCTCTAGGGCCAATTCTGTCTCGTCTTCACTCCTGCCCAGTTCCCTCTGCCGTCATCAGATTGTTTTGAAGTATGTCCCAATGTCAAATCAATTTATTAATAGATATTTATAAATATTTTATTATAGAAGTCCTTTAAAAAATAAAATATTTATTCTTAAGTCACTGTAATTAGCATAGACCAATCAATCCGTTTGAGCTTCACGGATGTGAGATTTCTGCTCAGGATGGAAGCCTGCCTCTGGACACTGGAACATCGTTTTTCATGATATAAACAAAATAATTCTCAGGAGTGAGCTTCCCCTGCAACAACAGTGGCCGGCAAGCTCTCCCACAGGGACTTCAAGAGGCTCAGAGCACAGCCCCGGCCGTGGGCAGCCATGCAGACCACTTTCCCACAACAACAACAACAACAACAAAAATGTGGATTTCTAAGTATCGCATCCAAACAGAGCTAAGTACGAAATGTCAGCATTTCATCGGACATATAGTTGCATCTTAAATCAATATTTTATGAGGTCTTGATGTTTGTCTGCCAAATTAAGCACAATTACTTATGCATTGTTTAGTTACAAGAAGATGCTCCAGAATCACCACAATATCACAGAATCACAGGCGGAGACCTACGGTCCGCTCAGGGATAGTGTCGGTAAACTGCCACTCTCTGCTCCTGGTGTTTGAAACAGAAGTTTCGACGGTGTCTTCACTTAATCTGTGATGCAGTCTAATGAGATTGCAGCCTGAGAACTCGGTCCTCCGTAGGCAAATCTCCACATCCCATAGCGGGATGCAGGGCTTGCCGCCCCGGAGGCTTCGTGCCGCCTCGCCGGCGCTGCATCCTGTGCCGAGCCCTTCCCCTCTCACTCCCCACACGCTTTGCTTTCTCTCCATGGTGATTTATTTGTGGGGAGGGCGGTAGCCGGAGGCTTCAGGAAAATTATAGAGGGCGTGGACGGACAGGCACATAGTTTACTGATGTGTTGTGGGGTGTTTTCCTGCCTCGCATGAAGATCTCCCTCCCCTGAGAGTGAGGAATGCCTCCGTGTTCTGGAGCCGTTTGAAATCAACACGAGATTTCCCTCATTTTCCAAATGAGCAGGTCTTTGGGCAAGTCCTCTGCTTGTCACTCAGTGGACGCCAGGCAAGGATGAGCCAGAGAAAGGTGCTCCCCCCACCCCGGCCCCCGCCTCCGCCGTGTGTCAGTGAATCTGAGCTTTGACGTAAGGAGAGTCACTCTCTCTGTGAGAAAAGGCTTGCTTCACCCACGTCCTGGCCCCTCCGCGCTGACGGACAGCATCTGAGTTTGGAAATCTCAGCCGTGCCTCGCCACGTCTCTGCTTCCCCAGACGTCCAGCACACACAATACTTAGGCCATCTGCACTTGGACGAGAGCTTTCCGCTGGTGTAAGCTGATCAGCAGCCAAACTGACCTACGTTAGGAGCACAAAGCTCTTGGTCCTCTGTGTTAATTGGAAGTTTTTACAAAAGAACCTACGCTTTGTTGTGAATGTTCATGAGGTTTTTTTCTCACACTTTACAGCGCCTTCTCTCAGGAATTCACACGGGGAGATCGTGCAACCAGCGACCTGTATTAACTTGTACAGCGGACTCCCTCGCAGTCATCCAAGAAGCATCTACTTAATGCGAGTGCAGGGCTTGCTACTGGGAACCAAAGAAGAGAGAGAATCGGCGTGCCCTGCCCTCTCACAGACACCGGGGGACAGCTGGGTCCACCCCATTTCAGTGAGGGACAGTCTAGCAGGAAGCGGCTTTACCTGGGGGGCCACAAACCATTCGTGGGGCCGTGGCTGAGCCCCAGGCGGCCTGGGGGCCTCGAGCTATGCTTGTTCCTTGTTTGGGGAGAGACTTCACAGGCTTCATCCGATGCTCACAAAGTGTCGGCGACCTGGGTGGAGTGCAGGGCCCTTCCCTGCAGCAGACGGGCACAGGTGGTGACGGCGGCTGGGAGGAGGAGTGCGTTGCCACTGTGGAGTCTAGGAGAGCCCGGTGCCAGGGCCGACCTCGAGCAGGACAGGTGATGCGTGAGGATGGTGGGGCACGGAGTTCCCCGGGTGCAGAAGGAAGGGTTAGATATGGCAGCCGGAGTTGCTGATGTGGGGTGAGCCCTGCCCCTGAATGTGTGCTCAAGGTACCTGGTCCTTTTAGCTGGGAGCATGAGACCAGAGAGGGCTACTGGTCTGCATGGACACAGACCAGGTGTGTTTTCGACCTGGACACTTGGCGGCAAGACCCGGCATCCTCTCGCACGTTCCTCTTCTGTCTTGCGAGCATTCAGCATTAACCCCTGGGGTCGCTCCTACAGAGCCGGCCGGGAGCCAGAGGGCGAAGGTAAACCCAACGGAGGGCAGCAGTCCTAGGTACGTGCGTGTGACCTCCGACAGCGGGAGGTGCTCAGAAGCACCACGGAGCGCGTGGTCGCGGCACTCTGTGAACAGCTGACATTTGTAAGTGGCTCTTTCCTGTCGGCCAGCGTGCTGACGTCCCTTGTCCCTGGGTCCTGTCTCCGAGACCAGCGGAGCAGGTGTCAGCCTCCCCATTTACTCATGAGCACTCAGGGACTCGGAGGGGTTAGGTGGCTTTCCCATAATCGCAGAAACTAGTCATTCCCAGGGTCAGAAGTCAAGCACGTCCCTTTTCTCCCAAACCCTGGATTCTTCCTATTAAGCATTCTTCATCTCCAAAAACAAACAAACAAACAAAAACCAATTAAAATGTAGGAATGATGCAAAGGCCCTGTCTCAGGAAGTCACTCCCTTCTGAAGGTAAACGTGAACTCCTCACCGGGAGATCTGGGACGAGGGCACAGAAAACTCAAAAAAAGCCACATGCAGCTGCTGGGCATGCTCCTGAGGGACATGCAAGGGCCGTTTTCACCTGAGAGGAGGTTCTTTCAGTGCCGCTTTTCTATAAAACCTCTCCGCTCTCCTGTCGCACAAAGCACCCGCTTTGGGTCAGGGACGCACAGCACACAGGCTGCGTCAGAGTACGTCCTCACCTTCAAAGACCGGCTCCTGGCCTTCTGTCTCCCTTTGTCTCAGCCTCCGTGAGGGCTTGCTGGGCACAGCGCCTGCCTACAGGGAAGCGGCCACTCACGGAGGTTGCATTCTTTGCAGAGTGCCCACCCAGCGCCTTTCCTGAAGGAAGTATTTGACTCTGCAGGATGTGAGCGGCCGTCCTGGTCGTGGGGCATCTCAGATGCCTGCTCAGGACCAGCCGGAAGGTAAAGGTGTAGCGACCCTCACCTCGTCCCCGGAGCCGTGCTGAGGGCCGCAGGGTGGTCAGCCGTGGTCCTCGGCAGCTGCCGGGAGCAGGGCGGGAGAGCGGACACACCCAGCGTAGCTCTCCTCGTCCATCTCTACGGCAGCTTCTGGTTTTCTAAATTATGTGGTTGCGGAAGCAGAGAGATAACAGTGAACTTAGAAACACGGCTGAATGAGAAATTAGTGTCGGGCCCCGACTCAGAGCCCTGCAGCACATGTTTGCTGGGAGAATCTTCAGCTCTTCAGGTCTCCTGAGCTGGGCACCTCCACTGGGTCCTGCTACCTCGTTATTCTTGGAAACCCAGAAGCAAAACCAAGTGGAGAGTTGTGACAATTAAATATTTAGATCAACTGATCAAAACGTTACCCTCTGAATAGTGTGAGTTGTCTGGGGAAGTTTCCTTAACACATTGGCCGTGCAGCTGCAGCTGGTAGCACGCAGCCGTCCCGGGGACTCGCATCTTGCATAAATAGTTCTTCATCTTGAGATGAGCCAAAGGAGGCTGGGGAGCCGGCGCAGCTGGGCTGTTCTCCGAGGCCCCGTCCGTGGGAGGAGACTCCATTGTACCTGGAAATCTGGGGGAAAAAGGCAGTCTTTTCAGAAGCGGATTATTTTTCATAACCAGGAAATATTTTTCATACCGTCAAGCCGTTAAAGCAAGCGGCCATTGTGTACGGTGGGTCTCTCTGCTAGATTCTGAATTAAACTCCCACTGGGGGCTCCGAAGAGAAACCCAGGGCTTTATCCTCTAAGCCACTCGGAGACGCTCCGTAAGCAAGTTAATAAAGACCTTCCTGACCATCTGCATCTCATTCTTGCCACATAATACAATGTCCTGGGGTTTCCTTCCTTTTGTGAAGAAATGCTTGGAAGAGACATGGTGCGTGGAATGTTTTCCTAAAGATGGGCTGGCTTGCTACCCTGTTCTCTCCTTCCATATGAGCACTGGAAGAAAAAACCCTGTTTCTTAATTACCTAAGAGTGTTTAGGTCCTTTATGCCAGTTGAGTCATTTTTTATGATTAATTCTCAGATTAGCCTAGAAAACTCCACACCATCTGAGAGTGAGCTCTCTTTGGGGTCACGGTACCCAGTGCGCCATCCCAGGAGCCAGCAGTCCCCCTCCTACCCACCCACCCACCGTATGCAAACCTTCTCAGACCCTCTCTTAGCCTGGCTTTCTCTCCTTTCTTCTTTTGATTTCTCCTCAAAATCTGCAGTTTCATACTTAGTGTGCATTTGCAATTACTGGGCCATCGCAATTTCACGTGCAGTGAATACACGTTAATTGTAACAGGACAATAGACAACAATCTGGTTCGGTTCCTCCCATGTAGATGATGAGGTCCTGAAATAGGCAGGGCCCAGACCAGGCAGGTGCGAGCTGGACGTGCGCTGACATGCGTTTCCAGCGGAACACTCCCTTTGCCAGTTCCCGGGGAGGCCGTGCATCGCCCAGAGTCCTGCAGAGCCTCCAGAAGAGCCACTCCACACCCAAACTCCACTCCGGCTCATGATCAAATATACTCTTCCAAAAAAAAAAAAAACCCACAAATGTCCATCTTAAAGAAGGGAAGGACTGACGGGTACATCAGAGGTCCCACAGGAAAAATTCCCAGGCATGTTTGGATCTGGGTTTTATTACTCTCTTTGATGTGGAAAGACCCAGGAGGTAAGAGACGGAAGACTTGAGCAAAGCAATGGGTGAAAACTGCCCCTCTGCAGGCATTTGCATGTCACTGAAAAGCAAAGTAAAACTCGCAGCCCTTAAATGACTTCCTGAAGTCACGTTTGTTCGTTTGTTCGCTGAAGTTACCTTTGCTTAATTCCAGTTCTCAGGTGAGGCCACCAGCCGATGGGGCCAGGCTGGTTTTAGACGCAGGATGAGGGGGTGGCATATAGAGCACAAAGGACTAGTTTAACATAGGGTGACCCCCACAATACTTCTCCCCGTTCACTTTATCTTTTTTTCAAGTAAATGACTGATGCTCAGTGGCAGATCTGTAGTGCAAAAAGAGTGATTTTCAAAAATTTTTCATGAGAATTGTATTAACTTTATTTTGTCTCTTGGTATTTAACCACTTCTATGTGTGGCTCGGAATGGGGCCCCTCTTGGAGTTTTAACAGATAAATTGCTTTAAGAATAACTCCTTCAGTCCTTTATAAAGATGTAGTCTGCACTCGCTCCATTTCAGGGACACTGTCGTCTGCTCCCATCTTCACATGCTGTCCTGGTGCCTTCTGGGCATCCCTGTCTCCACCAAGCAGACCTCAGCACAAACTGAGATGTGGCTGCATCACTTACGTGTCGTACAAGACAGTCAAACTCTGATTGCTGGCATTCATTTCACTGATGGCGTTGCAGCCACGGGGGGAGTCTCCTCTGCTCACTTACTCAGGCTTAAAATCACGTCTGATGGACGGAGGCTGGGATGCTGACATGGGACAGCGGCACTATGCTTCTAGATGATGGGGAGGGATCAAAAAAATGTCTTTTTAATCTGATGATCATTAGAAAACTCAGGGATGTGGTCCAGCTGCCAATCAGAGAGCATTCCCCTTGCTGCAGGGATCGAATCCATCCTAGGAACTCTGTAATGATTTTAGGGAAGACGGTCCATTTTTTAGATAATAAAATCATTCTATGACATGGCCGCCAAGACATACAGTTCTTCTCAGAATTTAAACCATCAGAGGTTCACCTCAGGCAAAGAGATTCAACTCGCCGTAGAATTGTGTGTTGCTGTTTGCTACCTGCCTCAAGTTTTCAAAAGGTTTTGGAAAAGTCATTTAATAAGAAAGGGGAGCTTCATTCATCTGTTCAGAAAATGCATTGAGGGTCTGTTTTGCGCTGGGCATTGTAATAAGTTGTATGGATTTTAAAAGTGAAATACAGGGTCTGCTGGGAAGCCGCTCACAGCAGGGAAACATGGAAAATCCAAGGCACCAGGTAGCGAGGGAGGAAGTGAGTGAGGACACCATTCATGTTTCTCCAAACACTGCCTACCCTTAATGCCTGTGAAACACTGCATTTTTATTCGATTCATGCAACTCTCTTTCGTTTTAAAATGTTTACTGTGACCCACTACACTGATTTCCCAAATATGACTTTGAAACACTGGTCCGGAGGGTAGGATTTAGATGGAGGGGTGACGAGACTGTAGGCAGACCCCTCCCTCCGGCTGAGGCAGCGTGAGCTGCATCAGGACTGTGAGGAGGAGGGTTCAGAGCAGGGCAGATGCCATCAGTAAGTGACGCTTGGGGGAGCGACACCAGGGTGCGTGGAGAGGCGCTTCTATGTTCATTTGCATGTAAACATGTATACTTCACAAATGGTTAATGAGAAACGCTTACTTGCAGGCGTTCGAGGAGGGGACCCCATCTCCTGGCTGGCTCGGGGGGTCTCCTCCTACAGCCCGGGGTGAAAGGCGGGCCCACGGGAGACCCCGGTCAGCCCTTTCCCACGGGGTCCCAGTGGCTCATCCATCCTGAGTAACTGGCATCCGCGCTGTGACAGCTCCCGGGAGACTCAGTCACCTGCACGTAGGGATGGAGGCCAAGGGAGTTAGAAACGCCAACCAGTCTGCCCAGGGAGGGACCCAGTCGCAGGAGCCAGCGGAGAAGGAGGCACGCGGCTCGAGGAGGCTTCGGACAAGAACTCATGTCTACAGAGACATTTCAATGTGTGACGGAAGGCGCTGCGGGCTGGCAGCCAGCCACCGTGGGCAGGGGCTGTCCCGAGGGGGCAGGGGCCCGCCACACGTTGTCACCCTGCAGAGACGCCCCTGCCCCAGGCTGAGATGGCTGCTGTCCTGAGCCCCCGCGGTCCCCAGTGTCCTGCCCCCCAACCCGTCCCCTCCCTTAGGTGCTGACACAGGGAGAGGCTCCCAGGGCCCCGTGGGCCTGGGCCTCTGCCCTCTGGGCTGTGCGGTATTTGAGGGCGGACACATTTGTGATTAGTTCTGAGCAAGACTCGACCCCCACCACTGCCTTCTGGTTTTTGCCTTTCGCTGACCTCCCTGGTTGTCCCTGAGCGCGCTGCAGTGCCGTCAGTGAAATGAATGCCGGCAGTCAGAGGCTGCCTCGCGGGACACGTGAGAGATGCAGCCGAATCCCGGCTTGTGCTGAGGCTCACGTGGTGGCGACGGGACACCCGGAAGCCCCCAGAACAGCATGTTGTGACAGAAACAGAAGGCAGTGCCCCGAAATGGGGCAGATGTAGATTGTATCTTTCTCAAGGGCTGAAGGGGTTATCCTGAAAGCAGTTCGTCTATTAAAAATCCAAAAGGGGCCCCATTCTGAGCTCCACCTA
Organism: Vicugna pacos; assembly: GCF_048564905.1. Classification (NCBI taxonomy): domain Eukaryota; kingdom Metazoa; phylum Chordata; class Mammalia; order Artiodactyla; family Camelidae; genus Vicugna; species Vicugna pacos. Next base: position 14,909,583 of record NW_027328742.1, on the reverse strand, counting down.
ACGGCGGTTAAATACCAAGAGCCAAAACAAAGTCAACACGATTCTCATGAAAATAAGCACATAAATAAATAAATAAATGAACAAGCCGCCTGGTTCTAGAGGGATCTGGGCCGGGCTGTTGGTTTTCCCCGAGGGAGGATGTAGAGGCTGATGGGAGTGCCGCAGGGACACCTACTGGGGTCTTTTTCAGGTTGGGGCTGTCCCTAGCTGCCCATCCAGGCAACACCCTGCAAGCGTCCTGACCATCGGGAGCCCCCGATGGAAGGACAGGAGCACCGTGCTCTCCGCCTGTGCTTTCTGGGGAAGGAGGGGAGGAGCCACCCTCCCGAGCCAGGGCCGCTGTGCAGGTGCTGGGTCCTGGGGCGCTGGGGTGCCCGTGGCCACGGGCACAGGGGGAATGTAACAATAACCGCTGTGCAAACACCGTGGCCCGTGCGATGAGACGTGAGGAACGGCTCTCCGGGCCGGCTTGCTGTGTGGATGCTGCACGTTCAGCTGTTTTGGGGCGGGCAGGCTGCAGGGGAGAGAATGGCGACGGGCTTTCCCTGATGGCGGCCGGGGCAGCAGAGGTGGGCTCCCAAAGATCCGGCTCGTCAAACTGAAAGGGAACTGGCGCAACAGAATTTTCTGTGCCTTTTTGGGTGAAAAACCTTATTTATACTGACAGGCATTTTTTAGCTTTACTATGGTGCGTTCTTGCCCTGCTCAGCACATATGTTGTTGAAGATATCACTCTATTTCCTGCTTCAGTTGGTGTTTTTAGCACAAACCATCTCTGAAGACTTGGCAGGGGAGGGGGTGGCAGGCGCTGAGGGGAGGGGCAAGGGAGCACTCCCGCCCCACCCGGCTCAACCCCGAGGATGCGTAGTGAGGGGCTTCCTGCGGAAAGGATGCTTCAGACACGAGCTCAGGAGCAGTTCTGAGCCACTCAAAGGTGCTGACTCCAAAGAGGATTTTAGGAAGTAGAGAGGAAAGCTGGGGTGGGGGTGGGGTCTAGCCTGCTAAGAAGCAGGGCCGGCGATGACATTTTCTCAACCTGCCCAGCCTTTCCAGTTCCACCCTGTTGTGTTTTGCCATTTCTTGGCTAATCAGTTCCTACAGAATTATGACCACATTGTGGGACTCGGCCGTGTCCCAGGAGTGGTGGTGAGGGAACCTCGTGTCGGCCCGTTTCCTCGGGACTGGTGACACTGAAGCCCTCTCTTGATGCATTTCTGGGGCTGTTCGCAGAGGGACGATAAAGTCTGGTTCGCCCGGTTTCGGGTCAGACTTGCAATGTTCATTGATTGACTGATTAATTAGTGGAGATGCTGGGGCTGGAACCCAGGACCTCCCGCACGCTAGGCATGCGCTCTGTCGCTGAGCTGTACCCTCCTCCCCCCACCACGCTGTTCCAGACCCAAGCCCCTCCTAGCACGCGTCTCCCTTGGGTAACGTGCCCTCCGCGGGCAGCTTACATCTCGATGCGCGACCCCACGCGTGACTCCGCTCTTCTTGTTTGAGTGTAGGACCAGCCTCCGGGTCGATGAGAATCTTATGATTGACATCTGTCTTTCTCTGAGGCAGTGTGCCAAATGTTTGGTCCTGCTCTTCTGTATAAGAAAAAAGTCAAACTTCCTTCTCAGAAGCCTGTGACAGCAGCGTGCAAGGTGCTGGGGAGTGGCCCTAGGTCCTTGTGTGTGTTTCTTCCTCACGGGCAATGATAAAAGATTCCGGAGAAATCAGAGATTTGACATGCGTTGTTCTTGTAACACAGGGTGAGTTTGGTTTAACACAAACTAGGTGCCGATTTGGGTCGGAGAGGTCCTAGCCACCTGTCTGTGTGTGTCTGTCGGCAGAGTCTAGCTGCAGCTTCTAAATTTTAAAAACAAGGGTGTGAGAAGTGGCAGGACCATGCCCGGCTCCTCTCGCAGCCTTTGTACTTTTCCTTAATGCCAGAGAGGGAAACACAAGCACGCCCCTCCCCGCAGTAGCTTTTCTGCAGAGGAATTTTCCTATAGACTTGCAGGATGAATTACAGCCAGCACACGTAATGAGTTTAAAATGTATTTTCACATTTTTTTATGCCTTGCATCACACTCTCACTCAGCATTAAATCAGTCAAACAGCTATAGTTTGTTTTTCTCCTGTGTTACTGAAACCTGGATCCTAATCTCGTATGTTTCCAAAATACACTCTCAAACCATCTCAGGTTAAGGTAACTGAGGCTGAAATGATGTCTTTAAGCATTCTTCTTAAAGAAACCCTCCAGGGCCCGTTCCTTCCTCATTCCTCTTGACCTTTCTGTGGCATTTGGTGCCATCAGCCTCCCTCTGCTACAAGAAGCCCTTCCTTCTGCTGATCGCTGACCCTCATCCCTGCCCAGGTGCTCTCCCCCAAGCCCGCACCTGCCCTTTTGCACCCACAACCCCCTGTACTCTGCCTTCTGGCTCCTTACTCGGAGGAATGTTGCTTTTCCTGGAAGCAATCCTCCCTACCGAAGGATTTTTAGATTTTTTTTTTCAGTCCTAGTAACGCTCTTGTTCAAATAATCGCCACTCGGTTTGCCCTGTGGGTAGGTGGCTGTCGCTTCAAAGACCACATCCAGGGCTCCACCCTCGTCCTGATCACCAGGCCCCTGCCTAGTCCTGACTCATTCCCATCCCTCGGCCCGAAGGGACCACAGCTCGGTGAACCCCCAACTTCCCTTCCTCCTGCCACTGCCTGAGTCTAAATTCTCACTGCTTTTCCATTTCTAACCTCTCCTCGAAGCTCGTCAGCGGTACGCTTTTGGGGCTGGATGAATAGCCCTTTACAAATCCAGCCTCCCTCCCACCACACCCTCGCCCAGAATCCTCGCCGGAACCCACTCGGTGATGCTGCCGAGCTCCCGGCGGCTCATCCCCTACTTCCCAGGGCAGGGAGAGGGCAGAGCCCGTGAGGTCCTGACTCTGCTGCTCAAGGTTCCTGCTTCCTGCTTCCTGCTTCCTTCTCCCTCCTCCTCTCCACATTCTGTCCATGCCTCCAAACCCAGGGTTTTCTCCCACTGCCCACACAGTGGGGCTCCCCCAGCCGCCGCAGCCCGTCTCGCCTGTGGACCCCTGGGCATTTGCATGACTGTCCTTTCAGCCTCTGGTCCGCTGTTGCCTCCACGTTTGCCCTGAAGGGGCTGAGGAGGTGACCACTTTTGAGCTGGGTCACCTTTTCTGTCGAGTCACCACTCAGATGCTTGAGAAGGGGCACCTGTTAGGATGCACCCTGGGTGTCACTCCCACACGTGTTAGCAATTTATGTGTCAAAGGCTTTAACACAAAAACCCAGCAAGCATTAATTCAGCCGAGTAAGATGGAACTCCTGCAGTGGCTGGTCTAGGTTGCTCATTCCTGCACCCCGAGGTGGTTGTCCAGCCATCTGTGCTTCCGTGCATCCCTGTCCTTTACGTGTCTTGTCGCCCCTCTCAGATGGGAGCATCTGAGGAGCCAGTTCTTTGAGGCGTATCTTTCTAAAAGCTCTCGGCTGCATCTTCGTATGCAATTTGAATTGTGTCAGACTTAACAGACACGTGTCCAAGCCCTGGAGAAATCTCCCAGTTTGGAGGAGGAACGTGGTTGGCTTCTGGGTCGCCATCAGCTCCCCAGAGTGGCCACCAACTCAGGGCCATCTCAGTGCTTCCCAGGGAGGGAGGCCACTGTGCCGCTGTCTTCTGGACGTCGACTGGGAGTGAGTTCGCCTCTGAGTCGCTCACTGCAGCGCGTGTTTCTCTAACCCCCAGACTTACTCAAGGGGTCTTCCCCGCCCCGAGAAAGACGCTTCTCTCCCCCGCTGAAGAATCTGCGCTTTCCTTCCCCAAGAGACCTACCTCTTCTTAGCCTCCGTCTCCCCTCTGCTTTCCCTCAACAAAACCCTGTCTTCTTTCCTCTCCTCAACGCAGCCCCCGTCATGAGCATATTCATTCCTCTCACGTCCAGGGAAGCGGCCACTGCGGTCCTGTGGGCAGCGTGGAGTCGGCCTTTCCCGCCAGGACATTGCCCCAGGACCCGTGTCAAGCAGCAACACGCCTCAAAAGACTGAACAGAAACAGACCCGCAGACACAGCCAGCACTGTGATAGTTGCTGGGGAAAGGGGGCGGGAGGGGATAAATTTGGGAGCTCAAGACTTGCAAATGTTAGCCACTAGCTATAAAAATAGATTTTTAAAAAAGGTTTCTTTTGTACAGCACAGGGAACTATGTTCAATATCTTGTAATAACCTTTAATGAAAAAAATATGAAAACGAACATATGTATGTATGTGCAAGCCTGGGACACTTGCTGTGCCCCAGAGTAAACCCAGGGCGCAGGATCTGAGCTGACGCATCGCCGCCCAGCGCTCTGTGCCCGGGACAGGTTCTGCGTTCTCTATTTTCAAGAAGTTGAAATTTGTCCCATTGGCAGAGGAGGGCCTTTTTTAAGGGAAAGAATAAAGAGGACAAAAATTTAGGGAGCAAAGTGGACATTAACTTAAAATGAGGAAATACAGCCAAGGACTCATTGTGCTGTGCCTTGAACAGGACCTGCACGTACCAGATGCTCCACAAATGTCTGTTGAAAGGAAAAGAGAATAAATGACAAATCTATCGCTGCAGCCGCGTTGCTGTAGAAAGTTGGTCAGAGAAAGCAGACAGGTCCGGAGATGTTCACGTGGGCGTTTGACTGATTGTCACTGGCCCTTGCAAGTGGGGTGGTCTGGAGCCCCCACTGTAGACTTGTGGTCACCCTGCCTCTGACTGTCTCTAGGCACCGAGATCCCAGAGTCAACACTGACCAAACTGCCTCTAGTGTCCTGACGTTAGACATTGCAAAACCATGGGGAGTAAGATTCTTTGCGGAGTGACCGCGTGGACCTTGTGTGTTGGTAGGACGGTCCTGAAAGAATCATCGGTGGTCTTGGTGGGAACATCGTGGAAATACCCAGCGTGCCGCCGTCCGTCAGGGACAGATGTCCAGTACCTGCAGGCAGCACTCTTAGGTGGACGGCAGACAGCTCTAGCCCTTTGCTTCTGTTTCTGGAAGACATTGCATTACTGTGGCCTGTATTCCCCACCCTGGCGTCTCATACCTGCGAGTGGCTCATTTATTTTGTACCTGGAAGTTTCTACCTCTCAGGTGCCCTCACCTGGTTCCCGCGTCCCCCCACCACCCTCCCCTCTGGCAACCACCTGTCCATTCCCTAAATCTATGACTCTGTTTCTGTTTGGCTATGTGTGGTCACTTGTGTTGTTTTTTTAAATTCCACACATAAGTGAAATCATACAGTATTTGTCTTTCTCTGCCTGACTCATTTCACTTAACATAATAAATACCTTCTAGGTCCATCCCTGCTGCCCCAGATGACAAGGCTTCATTCTTTGCACAGCTGAGTAATATTCCACTGTGTGTGTATGTGTGTGTGTGTGTATATATATATATACATATATATATATACACACACACACACTGCATCTTCTTCATCCAGTCACCCGTCCGCGAGCACTTGGGTTGCTTTTATATTTTGCCTGTTGCATCCGCTGCAAGTTAACGCCCTTAGGTAGAAAGCAAACAGCTCTGCCCTTCGAATAAGTAAAATGCGTACTCACACACTGTGACGTTTTCCGTACCTTCTAATTTTAAATAGGGATTAGAACTCAAAGGTGTGTTACTAACAGTGGAAATCCTTTTATTCGTTTCCAATAATCTTATGTGAGTGGGGACAAATGAGTACTGTGATGTATGACTTCTGTATCATAATTCACATGATCTGTTTGGTTCATAAACTTGTCCACTCTTCTGCAGTTACAGAAAGTGTGCTTTCTCTTACGAAATGATTTTTTATGCAAGGCTGTTGTATTAATTTGTTTGTTATTCATTATTCTCTTTTTCCATCAAATGTTTGTTGAGCTCCTACTGTGTGCAGGCACCCTTGAAGGCACCAGTATCACATCTGAGCTCGTGCTGACATGTTTCTAGAGGGAGGAGAGGGGAAATAAACAAACAATGGAAATGGGATGTGCCATTGGTGAGGACTTTGCGCAAAACTAGAGCAGGTTGTGGGAACAGAAATTGACCGGGGGGGGGGGGAGAAAGGCGCTGTCGTCTCAAAAGGGCTGGAGGGCCTTTCTGCTCAGGGTGATTGGAGCAGAGCCCCGCGCTCTCTGCCTGGAGGGTGAGGGGCTGAGTGAAGGGAGGCCGAGAAGCCAGTGGGGCTGGTGGGGCTGGCGGGGCAGGTGGCAAGAGGGTTGTTGGAAATGAGGTTCAGGACCAGCAGGGAGTGCATTCATGGGGGGATCTCTCAGCCTCAGGAAGCTTTTGCATCTGAACCTGAACAAAATAAGAAACTAGTGCAGAGACATGAGTGGCAAATGGCATGATCTGACTTAGCTTAGAACAGGGTTTGTCAACCTTGGCCCCACGGACACCCCGGGTGGGACGAGTCCTCGTGGGGGCCTGTCCTGTGCATCGTAAGGGGTTTGCAGAATCCCTGACCTCTACCCACTGGATGCTGGTAGCACCCACCTCCCCCAGGGTGACAACCAAAAATGTCGCCAGACGTTGTCCAGTGTCCCCAGGGGCTTGAGGGGGGCAGTAGCATTTCCTGTTGAAAACCACAGTTTTCAAAAGATCTAACTACCCCGTGTGACACTTCAGTTATCCAGAAGCCAGCCCTGGACCACTGAATTCTTCTTTTTTTTTTTTTTTCCTGTATTCACATGTAGAGATTTGCTAGAATTCTCTCACTCGATTAATACTCAGCTTAAATGTGCCTTGCTTACCTGCTTGTGCTCAGTAATCACATCCTAACGTGAAGGCCAAGACTTCGTCTTTGAGCCAGATCCCTGAGTGACTCATCTTTCCCGTACCTGTGAGAACAGCCCCAGACGGGTCCCCGGGAGCCCCGGTTCACAGGCTGGAAGAAAATACCGCAGCTCTTGCAGTCAGCTCGTGTCACGATGTGCCCGACGGGAGGGCTGCCTCGGAACTACACAAACCGCTGATTTCACAAGATGCAGAGATGCAAAAAGGCTCACTGTGAGGGGTTGACAGCACTCACTCCCCCACTTGTTTGCTTAGATTCGGTGAGAATCTCAAATATGTTCTTTTGGTGTGCCTTTTCTTCACCCTCAAGACCCTGCTGACCCCTGCCTGGAAACGTGAACAACTACGATGACTTCATTTGCTCTGTGTTATCCGGTTTTTAATTTCCCGTGAAGGATCCGTCTCACAGCTGCGCTGCTGTAGCTGAGACTTCTTTGCACTGAATGCCAGAGTCCTCTCGGTTTGTTCCTGATGTGTCTCCTCCTGTGCTTAAGCAGAGGAGCGGGTGTGCCTGTAAGCAGAGGAACCGTTCCTGCACGCAGCCGGCACTGCAGCAAAATCAAGACGGTTGAGAGTTTCTGCCTTTGACCCTCATTGTGGCTGAACTGAGAAATTAGTGAGCTGGGGCGCAGACTGTCTTGCACGTGGATTCGGCCTGGAGGAAAAGGGTGCCTACGAGCCGAGCCTGACACAGAATGAAGTAATCAAGAACCCTCGGGTAATGCTCATGGACAAGGATAACCCCAAAGTGGAGAGGTCGATGTCCCGCTCTGTGTCAGTGGCTAGAGTACCATTTTCAACCTGGGGCTCCCAGTTCGTTACCACCGGGGCACTGGTGATGAATGAAAGGAGCAGAAAAGAAGCTGCCCTGTCCTGGAGTCAGCAGGTGGGAGAAGGAGGGAGGGCTTTTGAGGGGGGGCCGCGCCGAGGCGGGAGTGTGGGCGGAGCCCTGCAGGCCTCGGTCTAAGCCCGGCTGCAACTCCGACTGATTGTGAAATGTCTGCAGGTAGGTTTACCACCCCAGGCCTCAGTGACCTCATCTCGAAAATAGGCCAGAGAATGGCAGCTGCTCAGAACTGTACTGAAGGTGAGCGTCAAGCCCCAGGTGTGGCAGGGGACTGGCAATGCTGTGAGAACAACGGGGAGGAGCCTCATCAGGTTGACCGTTCGTTCTCACATCTTAGGTTCGGAAGGGCTCACTGCCTAATTCCCACCAGAGCATTCCTTGGATGGACAGACGTGTGCTTTTAAGATAAAAACATAAGGAAAGTTTTAGTGGATCACAGAAGCATCACAGCCTAACTCGTGATCAATTTTTAAAACATTTCTTGGCTACAGTTTAACCTGCTGATTGGAAATATGAAAAAAATTAAACTTTAAGAGTAAAAATGGAGGTTTTGCATATAGTTTAATTTTTACCTTTTTGGGGGAGGTAATTAGGTTTATTTATTCGTTTGTTTTTGGAGGCAGCAGTGGGGATTAAACCCAGGACCGCGTGCGTGCTAAGCCTGCGCTCTGCCACTTGAGCTGTTCCTTCCTCCTTGACTGTAATTTAAATACATCCATTGTTTATGAGATAGAAATCAGTTATGAAGGAAGCTTGCGTCACGTGTTCGTACCAGGAGCCCCCAGAGCGCCTCTGAGTTCTGAGTCCTGTACTGACAGGTGTAAGAGGGCGTCCCTGTTCCCCAGGCGCTGCTCCCTGCTCCCCTCCCCCCAGAACCGACCATCGCGCTGGAAGGAAACCTCAGCTGCTGCCTGCGGGGGCCTCCGGGGATCCGCCTGCGGCCTTCTCACCCGCCCCTGCGCCCCGCGCCTCTGGAAAGCGTGCTTCTGCCCGGTTCCCTGGGAAAGGGGAGCTCTTCCCTGCTCTGGGGGCGGGGAGGCTGTCTGTCCGCACAGCTGCTGCTTCCGCTGCCCCTCTGAGCCTAGACAAGACCCCAGGGAGGTTTCCCTGGGCCGCCTGGGCAGCTCCCCCGCACTGGGAGACCACCACTGCCCGCCACCTGCTCCTTAGTCCCCTTGTCCGCTTGTCCGTCGTCACTCACGTCCTGGGAGGGGCGTCCCAAGCTCCCTGTCCCTGCAGCCCCCCGAGGGTGTCTGGCCCAGAGCCAGCACTCAGCGAACACCTGAATTGAAGAGTGAAAAAAAATAGCTCAAAGAGAAGTAAAAGCAGGTGAACGTCTGGGTCTCGACACAGCTTTAAAGCCGAAGCTGCGTCCCTCATTTTCAGACGGTCAGAAGGAGAGAGGCTGAGCAGAGCTGGCCCGGCTGAGCAGGTGCTGTTTCAGCCCCGGCCGGCGGGTCCCGCGGGCGCCTCGCGAGGGCCCCTGTTCGCCGCGGGCGGGGCCGTGGCTTTTCCACCGGGTTTTAAGTGCGAGGCGTCAGGAGCTCCGGCGTCTCCCGGCTGGTGCACGTGGGAACCCTTCTGCCGGGCGTCAGCGCCCTGCTGGCGTTGCCTCAGCCCCCGTCCCCCTCCCCAGCCCCCCCACCATTGCCAGCCCCCCCACCCCAGCCCCAGCCCCAGCCCCCCTGCAGGTCTGGGCGCCCGCGCTCTCGTCTAACACCGCCGCCGCCCCGCGGGGGCTGCGCTGGTCGGGTCCCCTGGGCGGAGCGAGGGCAGGTCCCCAGCCCCGAGACCTGAGTCCCCGTGCAGCACCTAGGGACAGGCTCGCGGCCTGAGCGCTGTGCGGGCGCAGGCCTCAAGGGCCGGGGTGGGGGGCATCCAGGAAGGAGAGGAGGGTCCACCCCGGAGTCGGGCTCTGAAGGGCTGGCCGGCCGCCGCCTTCCCCCTGCTTCCCGCCCTCGGGACCACGGGAGGGAAACCGTTCTGCCCCGTGAAAGTGGAATCCAGAATATTCTGCTTATTATCCTTTTTGAATAATATGTTAACCTAAAACTTGAGAAAACCTAAGCCAGAGCCGGGCAGATCTACTGTGCACCCGCCACCAGGGGCAGGAGCTGCACCGTGTCCCTGGCGTTGAACAAAAATCCCCCAGTCGGGTGGACCTCCTTCTTTTGGCTCTTCAGCCTAGTTTGACAGCGGCTTCTGTGTCCCTGCGCCTCGGAGAACTCAACGTGGGATGTGCACCAGACGCTTAGCGAGTGCTGTCACTGCGCAGCAGCCAGAAGTGGGGCTTTGAAGTTTAGTGCTCCTGAGCAGACAGTAACAAATTTTGTAATAATGTTGAAAATACATTTATCTTTTCAAAACCATAAGGTGGCTTCAGCTTGACTTAATTTAAACACTCAGAAAGCTTCTGAAACATGAATATAGCGCTATGCTTCTTGGAGGAAATAGCCTTCTCAAGGTAGACGGTTCTCTAATGACCAGTTCTTAGACCGAGGACATCAAGAATTCTGTATAGATATGCTTGAAAATAACAGATCAGGAAATTCATCATTGTCATCTCACATATCCCATTACGTTTAACAGCGTTGTGGCGAAATTTGGTGAATGTTCTGTAGGCCATACACTTGATTAAGGATGATTATTTATTTACTGTTTCAAATGCAACTAATGTTGTATGACTTCCTTCTACTCTTTGAATTAACTTATTCAGTACATTTTATCAGAGAAGAATAGTGTTTTTTTCTGCCTTGTATTTCAGGTTTTGAAACTAACATGAACCTTACGAGCCGAGATGATCTTGGTACACCAGATGCTGCATCAGAGACCCAAGATGGAAACGCGAATAACCCCGGAATCCAGTTATCTAAGTCACTCTCCAGTGCCAACACCGCTGAAAATGGGAATCCTTTCTCAAATGGTAGGCACTCCTTCAAACTCAGAAGCGAGTAGGTACAAGCGTTAAGCTGTGCCAACTGCCTAGGAAGACTGAGCTTTTTGACGTAAGAATGAAGCAGCCGTAAACACTGGGGATTGGTTTAGAACATGAGATATCACCATGAGGTATATTGTCAACTTCTTATTTTTAACTTAAAGAATTAAAATTGCGTTCGTTACTAGCTGACTTTTCAGAGATTTTTCTGGAGTATTTGGTCTGTGGAAACCAGTAGAGAATGAGTCTTGTACTGAGCAGGAGGAGGAAATGGATGTTCTAATGGTATTTTTAAGGAAAAATTATCTTTTTCTTTTCCTACCTAAAATGTGTGAAGAAAAGTAATATTGAAGGAATGGTAAATGCCAGACTGGCTTTAAGTATTTAATGTGAGTGCACCGGTGAACTTGTGTAGAAATTGGCTTCTTGACCACGTGTGTCCAAAACCTGTCAATAGTGGCTTAAATAAAAAGCTATTTCTCCCACACTGAAGAAACCCAGGGCTTCTAGTATTGTCTGAATGCAAAATTCAGACCAACCTTATCTTTTATTTTATTTCATTTAAAAAAAATTTCCCCCATTTTATTGAAATATAATTGACATATAACATTGGGTAGTGTAAGGGCTACAACATGATGATTTGATACATGTGTATTTGGCAAACGATCACCAAGATAAGTTTAGTTAACACATCCATCATCTCACACAGCTACCCTGTGTGTGTGTGTGTGTGTGTGTGTGTGTGTGTGTCTGTGTGTGTGGTGAGGACATTTAAGTTCTACTCTCTTAGCCCCTTCCAAGTATACAATATGGTGTTCATTTTTTTTTTCTGGCATGCCAGGAGATTTTGTTTTTCAGTGTTATTTTTGTGATTTTAAAAATGACACATACTTATCGTAGAACATTTAGCACATCTTAAAAGCTGTCAGACCTCACATCCCACCACCCAGAGCTAAGAGCTGTTACAGCAGCAACTTTATTGTGTGCTTTCTCTCTATTCCACGTGCATGTTTCTGTTTCTATATTGAATATTTGATGTCTTATATGATGTCACAATATTTTGTCTCTCAATATTTTGTCACACATATTTAACTTTACCATCAAATCTTGTTTTAATTGAAGTACAGTTGATTTACAAGTGTGTTAGTTTCGGGTGTACAGCACAGTGACTCAGTTATACACGTTCTTTTCCATGATAGGTTATTAGAAGGTATTGAATATAGTTCCCTTTGCTGTACAGTAGGTCCTTGTTGTTTACCTATTTTATGTACAGTAGTGTGTATCTGCTAACCCTGAACTCCCAGTCTCTCCCTCCACCCTCCCCTTTCCCCCGGTAACCATAGGTTTGTTCTCTAACAGACAGTCTGTTCTTGAAGGCACTGGGGGTGGGCGTGGAGGGCAGTGAAGGCCAAGCCAAAAGGCCTATGTTCTGGCTTTTCTCCGAAGGCACTGGGCATCTCACTCAGTCCACAGGAGGCAGCTGCGAAGCTGGGCTGTGCCTCCTAGGATTGTGGGACAGGCTGAGTCTAGCACCTGCCAGAGTCAGAGGGTGAGGCCAGAAGAGCAACCAGGAACCACAGCTCAGCTGGGAACCACCTCATTCTCTGGGGCCGGGCTGAGGGTCCCCCGGACTGACGGAATCCGCAGGTACAGGGGAGAAGAGCGCATACATCCATCCCAAAGGGCAGAAACAGCATCCCAGGCTTCAGAATGTTCTTGCAAACTGCTCTTCAAATACAGAGTTCAACCCATAATCAAAAAGAACCAGGCGCGTGAGGACACCAGATAAGATGAAAAGCGACAAGCAGAAATACCGGTCCATGGCAGAGGATCCAAGGGGGCTCAAAGAGTTGGCGTTCAAAAGCACGCGCTTTAAAATAAGTCTGTTTACTACGCCCAGGGAGATGAAAGGGTGAGACTCTCAGCAGAAATGGGAACCCATAAAACGTGTCAAATGGAAATTCTGAAATTGAAAAATACAGTCGTAAAGTTAAGGATAATAGGAGATGAGTCTAAAGTTATTAGACACAGCTATTAAAAAAAATTCCAGGGAAGTGGGAGATAAATCAGAAAATATCCCGAATGAAACACAAAGAAGCAAAAGAGAGGAATGGAAATGCCAGAAAATGGCTTGGAGGCCTGACGGGCGTGGTGAGGAGGCTCCTGGGGATCCGGGGAGAGAAGGGAGGACCCGGCGACGAGAGACGGGACCTGCTGAGGGACATGAGAGAATTTTCCAGCCTGGATGAGAGCATGGAGAAGCAGGTCTGGGTTGGCGGTTTTCCTGCAAAGCTCGATGTGCACTTTCCAGATGACCCAGCGGCCGCTTCCGGGTGTTTACCGAAGAGAAATCAAAGCGATGCCACAGGCACCTGCGGGCAAGTGTGTCTCCCGTCTTTGTCGCCATCACTTAGAACTGGAAACAAACGAAGCCCCTCCAGCTGGTGGCTGCACCTTATTGCTCTGTAGGAACTGCCCCTTGCCCCGAACTCAGAGGCTGCTGTCTTGTGGTTTCTGTGGGTCAAGGAGAGTCTGGGTGGGTGCGGCTGAATGAGTGACTTTTGGTTCCCTGGTGAGGAAGCAGTCAGCCGTCAGCCAAAATGATGTCATCTTGAGGCTGGTTGGAGAGCTGGCCCAGTTTCAAGATCACTCACACGGGCTTCTGCACACCGGGGGCCTCGCAGCAGGGCAGCTGGCTTCCCCCGGAGCGAGGAGTCCATGGACGGCGCCCGAGACGAAGCCACGCTCCCGCACAGCCTGCTTTCGGGGGACGCGGGGACACCAGCACTCCTGCCACATCCTGCTTGTCAGATTCGGATCCCGCGTCCCAGCGTCTCGTGGGAGGGGGTGACATGAGGTGTGAGTGCCTCCAGGTGGGTCCATCGGGGGCCAGTTCACAGGCTGACCGGGGCAGGGTTCAACTTTGCAAGAAAACATGATGAACCGCTATTACACAGGACAGAATGGGCGACCCGCAAGCGCAGTGCACCAAGTGAAAAAAGCTAGAATCCAAAGACTGCAAGTGCGATTCCGTGTAGATGCCATTTTGGAAAAGGCAATACCGAGGGACAGCGACAGCCGAGTGGCGGCCAGAGGCTGCGTGTAGTGGCAGGGGCTGGGCCCGGTGACGGACATCGCAGGCTGGGCGGCTGATAAAGGGCGGTGATTTACGAGTCACAGTTCTGGAGGCTGGGGTCCACGGTCAGGTGCCGGCCCGGAGGGAAGCGCTCTTCCAGGCCGCAGGTCGCCAGCTTCTTGCTTGTCCTCGTGGGGAAGGAGCCAGCTAGCTCTCTGGGGTCCCTTTTATAAGGGCACTAATCTCATTTGTGGGTGCTCTGCTCACATGACAGAACCCCCTCCCAAGGTCCCCCTTCCTCAAACCGTCAGCCTGAGGGTTAGGGCGTCAGCACATGAATGTGAGGGGGACACAGACTGCTGCAGAGGGGCATGTGGCGCTGTCGACAAACAAGGGTGCATGTGTTCCTATAAATTTATAGACAGGTACGTATAATAAAGGTGCATCTTTCTGTCTGTAAATGTGACTTTTGTTTAAAAAAGAAAAAAAGCCTGAGCAGAATAAATAAAGAGAAAACTAGGCACATTGCACTGAAGCACTGGGTAACTAAGCGTGAATCTTAAACGCAACCAGAGGTTAAAAAAAAAAAGACAAATTACCTTTAAAGAAGCAGTTGAAGTCTAAAGACAATGGAATCACACATTTAGCATGCTCAAATAAGAACTACCAACCTAGAATTTTATAGACAATAAAAAACTTTCGAAGGAATGAATAGGAGTTAAGGAAATTTTTAGGGGAAAAAACCCTGAAAGAATTAAACATGGGCAGACCCAGAATGCTCAGAGGTAAAAGAAGGAAAAATCAACAATAAAAATGTAAGTGAAGGCAGGAGGGGGTCAAAACAATATTTAATATTATACATTGATAAATCAAGTTAGCAGGTTATAATTTCAAAGGCAACCACTGAAAGAATAGTAATGGGGTATATAATTTCCAAATTAGCAGAGTAAAATAGAATCATAAGAAGTCAATCAACGCAGAAGAGAGCAAAAGGGGTAAACTGGGAATATCTGGAAGTAAGACAAATAGAAAGCTCTCAGATGGCAAGCCTAAAAGCACATTTGAAAATAATTAAATTGAATTCCGTTAAATTTAGAAGCTTCTTAGTGTAAGTTCACATAAAAGATTAATTGATGAGTATAATATTTTAAAGTCTGAAACTTCTGAAAAACATGAGGATGCTGAAAGTTTAAAAGCGAATCGGTAGAAAAGGGGAAGATATTAAAAACACAGATATTGAAAACAACAGTTCTCGTCCGTGGGGAGGTTATAAATTGCGTCTGTAAGAAATGGATAGATTCAGGAGAGGGGAGAACCTAAGTTACTGAGACATAAGACAAGCAACACAGCCGAAGGGTAAACCTTTAAGCAATCTTTGAAACATTAACAAAACTGAGAATTCTCTTTCAAAGGTGACAGAGAAATGAAGTGGACACAACGCCATCTCTGAGTGACAAGGGGGACCCGCCAGAAATCGGGCAGAAATTAAAAATGACCGTTCATTGTATTTTGAACAGTTTCACGCCAGAATAAATTTGTTCATTGAGATGAAGCCGTTTCTCAAAAAACAAAAATTGGCAAGTTACCAAAATGGAGAAAAGCCGGAGTATGGCTAGCCGGTAGTGTAAACGTTCAGTCGTTGAATTTGTACATGGAACCCTTCCTACAAGGAAAGCCCGAGGCCCAAATGGCTTTTCTGGTAAGTTCTGTCAAAATTCTAAGGATGAAATAATTCCGCTGTTACACAAACTCTCGTGGAGAAAAGAAATGAAGAGGAAGGGGAAAATAAATACATAAACAGAGCACTCTCCCAGCTGCCATCAACAGCCACTTAGTGACGGCAGGACCGGCACCGTGGGACGCCGGGGAAGGGACGATCAACTGCTGTCCACGTGAGGGACAGAAATGCAGCCTGACCCCTACCTTGGGCCACACGCAAAACGTTCCTCACAGGTTGTAGGTCTAAATGTCCAATGTAAAATAAAATGTGTAGAAGAAAATACAGAATAATAATTTTTCACCCTCAGCGATGGGAGAAGAAAGGACTTCTTAGACAAGCTAACAGGACATAAGGGTGCCAACCACAAGGGGAAAATGTGTACGCAGCAGGAGAACTCGTTTTTAACGCATTTAACCGATAAAGGGTCATGTTCAGGGTTTACTTAAAATAAAAGCAGACAAAAACCATTGGATAGAGAATTAGAAAGGAGAAGTGAATACACACACAAATATTTTTAATAAACTCCAACGTCATTGATAATTAGATGCAAATTAGAGCTGCCACGTGACCCTGTGACACACTCTATGAAATTACAGTGGGGTCTATGGAGGGGTTTCCACAACACTTAGGGCAGTGGTTTTACCCAGAGGAGAAAGAGCCAACAGAGATTGGGAGAAAGGCTGTTGGGAGCTCCTGGGTGGCTGACAGTGTTCCATCTCTTGGCCTGAAGGGTCATTGCAATTCCTCAAGAAAAGAAAAAAATGGGAGAGAAAGAGGGAGGCAGATTTCCGAATGGAGGTCAGAGGTCCAGGGCCCAGGACCTCCGTGAGCGTCAGAGATTCCGGCTTCGTCGTCCCGTCTCTGGCTTCCCTCCAGGTCCAAGGAAGAATGGGGAGGTAGTTTTTCATCTGAACACATGCTCACCCAAAGACGTTCATTGCTGACCTACGCAGCAGGAGGGGGCAAATGGATCCAGGATGAGAACTAGCCAGGCAACGTTCATCACAGGGCTGGCTGTACTTGGGAGGGGTCTGGAGGTGGATAGCAGATTAGATCAGGGTTTGTTCAGGCTCAGCATTCAGGTCCTCAGGGTGATGTGGGAATGTTCTGGTGGCACCAGAAAAAAAAAAAAGATTATTTTCATCACACACAGAGAAAAATCCGAACATGTTTACGAATGCTGCCCCATCATACTGAGCAGGGATTGCACGTAATGATTAGGAGCATTAGGCTCATAAGACAGAGGCTTTTCGGTGCAACGGAAGGAAATGACACTGGGAAGACGGAGCATTTTTACGCCAGCAGGAGAGATTTCTGGACAAAGGAACTGCAGTTGCCAGGAATTTATTGCCCCGGAAACAGACAAGCCCGTGCGGGCGCCCGGGTCCTGCAGTGTCCACCTCCCTGAGTTCCCTCCTGTCTGACCTGAGCGGCCTCTCAAATAAGATGCAATTGTTCATGGGCTGCTTTAACTCTGCGCAGGTTATAAAAGCTATGCATGTTTTGTGTGGCCATTTGGAAAATACAGGGAAGAATAAAGAATGAGTAAAAGCTACCACTCATTCTATTAGCTAGAAATACTCTAAGCATGTCTGATATTCTGCCATGTGAAAAATCCTGTTTTTTAATACAAATATATGTGTGCATTTATGTAATATGTCTGGTTTTGTTTTTACAAGGTTTGAGTTACACTGTACGTGCGGTTTTAACTGTCTGGTTTCCCCTCAGGAATCTCACGTAGCGTATATCTGTCAACAAACTCAGATTGCCTTGTCTACCGCCAGCCATGAATTGTGTGCGATTCCTCACGTCTCATCAGACAGGACTGCCAAGGTTTAAAGCCACCAAGCCCTTTTGTGGCATATTAGAATTATCCCCCAATTTTCCACCCTTAAAATCACACTGAGTGTTCACGATCGATTACTCCGACTTGATTCAAACAGGCATCTTGTAAAACTTTCCATGTTCATGTGTAATGTTCAGATTTACGAGTGTGTGTATTGAGATGGAAATGTTTCTTTTAACACCATTGCTTTCTGAAATCGCTGATGATAACCTTTTGCAAAAAAAAAAAAAAGGTAAGGACAACAAAAACATTGGATACCCGTATACTGAAATTAAAAATTCCTAAAATAACGAAAATGGAATTTGAGTGATAGCAATAGTCAGTGAGAGTATGATGGAAGAGCATGTCACAGGGGTTGTGTGTATCTAGTAAGAAGATCTCAGTTTTGGAGTTTTTAAGACTAGCCACTGAACAAAGAGGGAATTTAGAATATATTGGATGGCCAAAACTGAATACACATATTTAAGAAAGATGACCATATGCACATTCCCTTCTACTACATTTTCTCCAGCTCACCTTGAGCGATGCTTTTCCTACCATAAGGAGAGGAAAAAATAGAAACACCCCTTCACGAACATATTTAGTTTGTCTGAGTCTTGAGTCAAAGCCAAAAGCTACGACTTGGGAAATATCCTAGAAAACTTAATACAGAAAATTCCTAGTCTTACTCTAAAAATCAAAACAAACCCCCCAAATCTGTGGAACAAACAAACACACAAAAATCTCTCTAGACCAAATGGAAATTTTTATAGAATACGTTGCCCAAAATTTATCATATAATATTACATATTTAGGAATACCAGGCTTCTAAACTTCAGTATGTAACAGATAGTGTACGTTCAAACCCTAGAACAGAGGGTTATATGTTATCCCAGAAATGCTTATAGAGACCAGATTTTAAAATAAAGCTAGCTCTGTGTCATTGTTCATTGACGATCACTTGAAATTCTCAAGAATTATACACACAAGAGGAAAATTATTTCAGTTGGGATTTCAGTCTTTCAAAGGAGCCTGGCGTGTTTCTGTTGGTCTCCTTGTGTGACCACCATGAATTCCTGGGTTCCTGAAGACTCCCATGAGTATTAAAATATCCGGCAGGATGCTGGGATACTGAGGCAGACATTTCCTGATTGCAACAAAGTTACATATTTCATAGGAACCGCTAAGTCCTGTGCAGGGGCAGAATCAGAAAATTTCTCCTTCTTCCCACGATAAAAATTGAGCAAATATTATACATGTAGAGCTCATGATATATACATGAGCATTATAATTCAAATCAATTGGCAGTGCTGATTCATAATTCACAGTATATAGTCAATGTGCGTTCCAAATAAAGGCACAAGATGGAAATAAAGGTTTAAAATAACTTGAAGTTTTAATTGAATCAGAAGTAGTGGTATTTGCAAGGAAATGATTTCCCTTGAATTCCAGTATCTGCATGCTACCTCTGTTCCCAGAAATAATTATCTGTTTGTTCATTTGCTGAAATATAGTTATGTCTGGGTAATTATAGCTATCACTTACTCTAATTGCCATCCTTTTACTGATGTGAACACAGACTTGGATCTTTTTTTGTATACTTAATTATTCCCTGGACTTGTGGTTATTTATCATTAGATTAGAGAACAGTTTTTAGTGCTGGAACGTTGTAGTTATATCAAACAAAATATTGTGAATATAAAGATGTTTATTTTGCGGGGAAATAAAGATATAACAAATTCCATCTAGGCCATTTTATGTTCAGTGTGATTTTCTTTCTTGCGGCTCGATGGCTATACATTTTATTGCTGGGCATCAGGAAAAATGGCAATTAAAGAATGCAGTCATCACGTTTGGTTTTACATTTACCGCTCTGGGAAGACCGGCTCTTTTTATGTGCGCTGTATTTATCCTCGAGGTCTTGTAAGGGAATTTGTGATGCTGAAGGGCTCTCCACCGGGAGGGACTGGGTGAGCCTGTCTGCAGGCCCAGCAGCTCTGCATTCTTTGCGCAGACGCTGGACTCCGGGCCATGCTGGACCTGGTGCCATAGCGGCACTGAACCACACAGGTTCTGAGAGCATCTGAGAATGGCTTTTTCCAGCCAAGCTCCTGATGGGTCTAGACCGCTAGCGAAGGAGTCTTTGGTTGGCATCCACGAAATCTATTCAGATACGGGTTTTACAATATCATTTGGTTTCTGGGAATTGTAGATCCTTTGGAACAGGTACTGCTGTCTGATTCAAAGCCTAACCAGCAGGGGAAGCAAGCCTTCACTTGACAAGCTGGGATATTGTGCAATTATCTATTTTGAGCAGCAGAAGGTAGACTTGTAAAGAAAGCAGCAACTCCTCAGGCGTTCAGAAAACCCTGCCCCACACCTCCTTTGAGTTAAAAATATTTCCAAGTCACATTACATGGTTTCTGGTTTGGACTTCATTTCATTAAATGTCCTCCACCGTAGCTGAGAAGTCGGGTTGAAAATGACTGGACTGAATTGCTGGCTCGGCCAGTTCCTGGCAATGTTGGCTGCTTCCTGTTTGCCTGGGTTCAGACCCAAGCGTTGATGCTTATTGCTAACTCTAGGACCCCGAGAAAAAGACTTAAACCCTCCAGTGCTCACTTTATCATCATAAAAATGGGGAAAATCAAAGGAACTGCCTCGTGGGATTGTGACGAGGACCTAGTACGGTGATGCCAGCTCAGATCAGTGCTCAGTAAACACCACCTATACACAGACGTCATGAGAGCTTAGATGTTTCAGAGCTAGCAGATCCCTGAGGATTTGTCCAATAAAAACCAAAATCACAGCATGCGTGTGAATGGGCAGCTACCCTGACCTTTCCCTCACAGGTCTCTGCCCGGCCTCCTCCCTCCCGCCATGTGTGAGGGGAGCGCACGAAGCCAGCAGTCAGTAGACTGCATCCGACACATGCCTGGATCACGCCTTACCTGACTTCCGTTCTTCTCCGCCTCAGATGAGCCACACGCTGCAATCCCCCGAGCCCGTTTACCCCCGGTGTCCATCTGCTCCTCTTCCCACGTCGGGGCTCCCTCAGTCTGTTCTCAGGCTCTACAGGACTTTCCCTCCTCCCTTCCATGACCTCTTTGCTCCCTTTTGTGCTGTTATGACCTATTTCTTCACTCTCATTTCATTTCTTTTGCCAATGCAATCCCCCTTTTCTCAGGTGGAGTAACACCAGGCAGCTCTTGGTGTTCCTGAGCCGCCTGGGAAATGTACTCTTCAGTGAGTGTTCACTGACCTTCATTTCCAGGGAAATGTAGCAGTTTTAGTCTGTTCAGTAGGCGCCCAGCTGCCTTTACTGGGGGAAGGTCTCACAGTCTGACTGCTGCTTTGTGTTGACCTCAACAGGTTTACCTGAAGAGGATGGATTGTCCAGGTTGTCCGGGGGTGGAACCTCATCCTTCCAGAGACACAGAGAGAGTCACACCACTCAGGTAATGAGCCCTCGGTGTGCCCCTTTGCGGTGATAACTGAAGGTAAATCACAAGAAGAGATTCACGAAGGCATGACCCAGAGAGTTCGTTCCTCACGGAGTAGGGAACAGGTGTTTTCAGCTCTGCCATGAATTTCTTCAGCTCTGCATCCTTTTTCCCTCTGTCTCAGCTGACACCTATCTATTTTCTGCTGGTTTCAAAAAAAAAATTAGAAAAAGGTCCAAACTAAACGAAAATTATTAAATGATTTAAGTGAAGTTGATAAATGTGATCTTTGCTGGGGCATTTTAAAGGCACTGTCAGACGAAGGGGGATTACAGCCACCGAGGGGTGTTAGTGTTACTGCGCTGACCTCAGCTCGAACAGAAAGACTTAAAGTGACGGCAACATGGAAACAAAATGCTCGAAGCACCGAGGCTTTCTGGCAGGCCGTTGTGTCTCAGTTACTACCTCCCCACTCCGTGTCATCCAAATTCACTTTAAAAATATCATGTGATCCGAACACTGCAAAATCAAACTGAGATTACAGTTCACAAAACTGTGTTTTGATGTGTTTCAGTGCTGTTACCTGTATGCTTAATGTGTTTAGCTTCAAAACGCTTGCCAAAATAAAGAAGATAATCATTTAAAAAAAAAAAAACTAGTGTTAGTAGAGAGAAAAACGATTTGTATCCGATAATTTAGTATTCTTTTTATGTTGAATTAAAAAATACTGTTTTCAATAATTATCTTCAAAAAGATATGACTGTGCATTCAAGGTGGTGCACAACACAACCAAAGCCTTTATCATCAGTATGTTCAAAGAGTATCACTTTAGCAACAAGATTATTGTGCATGAAGTTACAGGGCAACTTTTGTTATGTCGAATATCTACATTAAGATCATTTAAAAACTCAGTTAAGTATCCTGATGTTTCCATGAAACCAACAATACAGCTAAGGGTCTGCTTTCATCTGAATATTTGACACTAAGTAGGCACAGTTAGCCCTGAGATTTTTCTAAATAACACTGAGGAGGTAGTGAGAAAATCAATAATTTTAATCTTAAAAATAAATCTTACACTAGGCAATCTGCTGAAATCACTTGCACTGATAAACAGACATCGAAACAGGAAAAAAATGCTGATTGCTTGCAGTAAGAGATTGTCCTAGTCTCCCCTCTGTTCCTTAGAGATGCATTCACTCTACCTCGGAAGCATTATGGATGCTTTATCCACGGTCATTCACTGGGGGGGACCTGCTTGGAAAGAAAGATGGGGCGTCTGACGTCCTTCCCAGGGCTCCCACTCCTCTGTGATTCATAGAGAAAAGGGTTAATTTTGAAAGAAGGTGCAAAGAACAGGTATCTCTGGAACTTTCCCTCTGATCTTTCATGGATTTAGCTAAAAAGCAGAGCAAGATGGGAAGGTCACCAGGAATAATTCCACGTTCCCAGCTTTCAGTGGGGGCTCGTTTTCAAAGGCAAACAATCCCCAGTTATCTCATAGTGTTTTTTGTTTTGGTTTGTTTTTGAGGAAGTGGAAAACCAGGCTCATTTTCTTCCATGCAAAATTGTGGGCAGTTTCACGGCAGGACACACGCCTCTGCACTGAGGAACTGGAAGAGTTCTGTGAAACTAGGCGTTGACCAGCCACACGTCTCAGCGTAAATGCCTCTCTTGTGGCATTTATAGAGGAAATACGGATACATACAGGCACACTGCATTCTGGGTTTTCTAGTGATGCACTTAAACAGGAATTCTATAAAATCTTTCCTGGGCTGATTGCGTATGTAGCAGTAGAATTAAACGTTGGCTAAAAATTGAATTCCTCTTTGAGGATGTCCAGATTTTAATTAGCAGTGATTTTAATGAAGTCCCTTTATGGAAGATAAAATGTATGGGCATTATTGTAGACAGGGAAAACAAGAGATGGATTTAGTCATTTGCCAAAGATCACAGGGAAAATGCAGAGTCCGAGGTTTGAATGGATGTCAAGTTTGCAGGCCCTGTTTCCGAGAATGAACTTCTCGTAACTCATTAAAAGTGATGGAGGCGCCATCCCACGTTTACATAAAATTTAAAGAGCTTTTGGTCAGTACGGAAATCGTAAGAGGCCAGAGTGGATATTTATGATTTGTGCTTTTGGCTGCCAGCCACGCAAGTTTCTCACCTACCACAGTAAAAATATAAAGAGGAGACTCCCCGCTCCTCCCTTCCTTTGAGAGCAAGGCGAGAGTATGTGAGGTGAGCTGCGTTGATGGACCACGGGTTATGGACTGAGAGACACGCAGTGGGAGGGGTGAGAATCGGTGTCACCGCAGGGGTGTCGTCCAGCCACGGTGGCTCCGTGCAGTGGCCGCAGGTGGTAGCCAGCCCGTGTCTGAGACCGCTGGTCCCTGCATTCACCTCGGGTCCAGGCCACATTCTAAACCTTCCCTTCTTAGCCTCACTTCCTGGTTGTGCTCTCCAGTAAAGCTTCCACCTGTGAAGGGTCTCAGGTTAGTTTCTGATGCTTGCAAATAAGAATTCTGACTGACACACCAATTTGATTTTATTGCTATTATCCATAAAATTCACTTTATAACCAAACATGTGTTCTTCTTTTTTACATAGAGCATGTACTTTCTTTTTTTTGTTTGTTTTCATTTTCACTTTTTTATTTTGCTAACCTGCCTGATCCCATTTTTTTAAATTGAAGTTTAGTCCCTTTACAGTGCTGTGTCCATTTCTGGTGTGCAGCGTTGTGTCTCAGTCGTACATGTGCGTACATATACTCCTTTCATGTTCGTTTTCATCAAAGGCTACTAGAAGACATTGAATATAGTTCCCTGTCCTATACTGAAGGGATTCGTTGTTCTTCTGTTTCATAGTAGTTAGCAAACGCTTTCTTCTTAATACGAATGTAAAACATTTTCTAACAGGGGTAGCCCTTCAGTAAACAGTTTCTTTCCTCAAGGTACAGAATACAGGAAATGTAGTTTAGGTTCTAGTCCCTCATTTTTCCTGTGACTTTGCATGATGTAATGGCTTTAGCAGAAAGGTAGTAAAAACTAATTTTCCTTAAAACAGTTGGCACGAGCGAAGGCTGAGCCCCTCGCCGCATCGCGTGCGCGGCTGTCTTCCTTTGTGCTCCTCGTGGAGAAGGCTGGGCGGGTCCAGACCGTGAAACACTCATGACCGTCTGCAGCGCTGGGCGCGAGCGACCCCGCAGTGAAGCTGCAACGTCAGGGAATTCCACTTCCCGGTCCTGGAGCGGGGCTTTGTGCCTCGGCCCAGGCCTCGAAACTGGATTCGTAGATTGAAAGAAGCCACTTCAGATTGGTTCTGGAAGCAGCGTTTATAAAAATGCCCTGCCGTCTACCTACTTGCCTTTGGTGACATGGTAAACAAGTGCTTCTAAGTTTGTGCCCCTCGGCATGAGGCAGCCCCTCAGAAGCGGGGCTGCGTGAGAGGCCCAGCGCTGAGCGGGTCCTGAGGACATCCCGGCTGCCGCCCTGGAGTGACCCTTGGTGCTTCTGCTGAGACGGCCGCCCTCGGCTGACTCCGGAGGCCAGGGCAGCAGCCCCCGGAGGCCCACGGACTGCGAACAGAGCTCAAGGGGGCGGTGCTGAGGGCAGGGGGGCGGCCGGGGGGGCGGAGAAGGCCGGCGCTGAGGGCCCGCCCTCGGCGGGGAATCGCGAGTTACACGTCTGCTCCGGGGTCCGCGCTTGACGTTGAAAAATGGGATTGTTTCGTTGGAGCAGAGCTCATCTGTATTTACACCCGCGTTCCAACTTGACCGACTCTGGCTTTCGGCCGCCTCCTTCCTTCTGGCAGCTGCTCTGCGCCGCCGTGTTGTGTGGTTTAGGGTCTTTGACGCTCGTCGTGGGCATTTACCGTATTTCTTGCCAACCTTTTTTGAAATTCTTTTGATTTTTAAAAAACGCAAGAAGTTATTATTAATATCCGTCATATTCAAATACTCACTGTAAGAATCACGGATGGTTTCTGATGAAAGAGCGGCGATCCAGTGCCTGAGCGCTCGCTCCCGACGCGGCCGCCGACGGACGCCGCAAGGCGGTCAGGGTGCGCCTGATGCGCGTAGAGAAACAGACTGTCGCGCGGTTTGTTTTACTGAACCATCAAAGAAACCTTTCTGTACTGTCACATACGAAAGAAATGAAGAGTTGCAGAGCACTCAGCAAGCCCAGTGCCTTCCTTCTGTGTTCGTTTTATTTGTCACGTGGTCTGCTTGAAATATACTGTGGCGCAGAAGAGAAACAGTGTTAGAGAAAAATAACAAAATGTAGACCTTCATCGAGAAGGGGCCGTTCTAAACACGGGACAGGGGATGGACAGTAAGCAACGTGTCAAAAGGCATGATCTGTATTTCACTTGGAAGCTGCAAACAAAAGGAGATCTTGCGCAGAAAGCCCTTCCACCCAGCTGAGGTTTCTGGAAATCAGCATGCACCCCTCGTGACTCCCTTTTTACGTGCAAGAAAGCAGGGCAGTAAATTAATTTGATGGTGTGACTTAAATGACAACATTTTCAGCAGCGAAGGGACATACCCTGTATAGATACATAGAAACTTGGAAGATAACCAAAACAAATGCTACATTTTGTATTTTTCCCTTCGTAAAATCGCTCCATATGTGTATCCTAAATGCACTCAAATACATAACGTTTTTCCAGTGAAGACCTTGACTGTGATCAGTGAGGAAAGTTCAGCTGTAAGAAACAGTGAAGGAAGGAAATCAGAATTGTGACTGTGTTTTTAAAGAGGACAGAGTTCTCATGATGTATCTGCACGTCGCCTTCCAGCTGGGGAAGCCGCAGAGAGCCCGGCGCCACCGCGGAGGGGGGCGGCGACGGCGCCGCTGGGCAGGGTGGTTAAGTGCAGGTTCTGGTTCACAGAAGAACTCAGTATTAACTTAATTTAATTTTTGAAATTAAAGAAGAAAGAGAAGAACTAGCTTTGAACCCCAGATCTGTTATGTCACTTGTGGGTATGGAAAGTAGTCATTTTATTTCAGGTTGACTGAAGGAAATATATGCCACATGTTTAGCATGCTCTCTGCGACATAGTAAGTGCTCCAAAACATGCGTGCCATTATTGTCTTAGCATTCCCTTTTGTTTCCCCCAAGGTCAGTGTTCTGAATACCAATTCTAACACAGCAGGTGTTATCAAAAATATGCAGGAGATGAGCTTGAATGAGCAGGACCCCACTCTTATCTGGGATTTTGATAAATATGTCATTTTTGTGATTTTTGAAAATAATTTTGTTACAGAAAATTATAAACCTAGCAAGCAAGCATGGAGACTAGTGCAACACCCATCTTCGGTAAACCCTAACAGTTTACCCTTCTTGCTGGTGCCACATTTTTGCAGTGTGACTTAGCAACCTAACTGTGTGTTTTTCTGTCCCAGTCACGGTTGTCCCACACCTTTTACAACACAGGGCTCTGCTCCTGCCTTGCTCCTAATTCTAGGTGAGTTCCCAGAAGTGGGCTGTTCTCCACCTTTGCCTGTGACCTTGCAGACCTTTCTTTGATGTGACTTTCCTCCTGATGGCCTTCCTCCAGCAGCCCTCCGAGCACAGTTGTGGCCTCTGTAATTTGGTTTATGTAACTCTACAACGTGGTCTCTTTCACACGACTTACTTTGCTGTGTTATAATTGTGTGTGTGTAGATGTAGACCCTGGTGGACTGTGGAGGGTGTAGAGAACACAGGGACTACGTCTCAGTCATTTTTTTATCCCAACCCAGAGCACTCAATAAACTGCCATCTCCATGGCAACCAGGAGACGCCTCAGAAGAACTGAGAAACCGACAGAAAATTTCCTAGCTTTATCAAATATTTTGATTCAGTCTCATGTTAAAAATGTACCAGTAAACTTGGTAAATAGGGTCATAAGCAGTTGCATCCCGGTGGTTGGAGGATATTAAAGTCAAGTCCCATCTTACAGATTCGGTACTAAAGTCAGCGTGTGATGTGAAAGTCACACACAATGAACGTGACTCTGCAAGACCCTGGTGTTACCCATGAGGAACAACATACGTGGCTTTAGTGTGTGCAGCTCTGTGTAATTAGATGTGTGTATTCATACATAACATGCACAACATAAAGCATATAATATGTGTACATTATTTTGAATTCTGGGAAAGTGGATTGCATGAACTTGAAGTTTCATGCATTCATTCATTCATTCAACAAATATTTTTCGAGAACCTGCTTGTGCAAGCCACAGGTGTGGGCACCTAGGAAACTTCGGTCTACAAAGCAAACATCCTTGCCCTCTTGGAACTTAAATTCTAGCATGGGAAAGCAAACACTATACAATGTTTAGATAATATGTTTAATATGGTAAAAGGAAATAAAACATATTTTTAAAAAGTCAAACAGAATAAGCAGGCCTGGGAGTGACGAGAGGGGTGTGGAGGCAGGTTGGGTTGGGTTGGAATTTCCAATCAGGTGGAGTTAAAGCCTCACTGAGCAAAGATGGAGTAAGAAAGTTGAGGAGTCAGGCATGTGAGGTCGGGGGGGGGGGGCACCCCAGGTGGGGAAGTATCCGGGCAGGAGCTTGCTTGAATCTCAACAGCCAGGTGGCTGGAGAGGAGTGACTGCATGTCACTAGGCGTCTAAATGCAGAGCAGCTGAAATTGCCATGAGTTTGTGTTAATTCAAGAAATAAGGAACTTACAAACTACAGTGGGAGGTGCAATGCAGAATACCAACTGTGATGGGATTGCATTGTCGTTCAGGAAAACCACTGACCAGGTCTGGAAACTTGGGTCTGCTCAGAAGACAAGTAAAGGGTAGACAGTTGCCTTTTCTGCAAGTGGGAAATAGGAGACAGATAGCTGTATTCCTGCTCAAGATAACAGAGAGTTGGAAGGCTGGCCCCTGGGAACCTGGGCCCCGGGCTTCCCGACTGCTCTGTACATTATTGTGACCTGACGACTTTGAAAGAAAGATCCAGGCTAAAGGAACAGAAAGTTTTGCATTGTGTTGAAACATAACCAGCTAACGTTGGTGAAGGAATTTATTTTATGACCTCAGTAGACCTCGAAGACCTGATTCTTCTCTGATTTCGATGATTATGCTATTATTTGAAACTGTCATTTCGTATTTCTGACTCTGTCAGAAATAGGTTCTAAAACAGATGAACTATGATATTGGGAAAAGTGTCATGAAGTCAATGATATAAAAAAATGATATGAAGCCCAAGTGGATTTAATTTTATACACTTGCAGGTGATGTTTTATTATCTATTTTGGGGAAGAAGTCTTGATCAAAGAGCTGTGCTCTCACACGTTGCCTACTTTGGCAAAATCTTATCTTTTTCTTCCCCATCCGTCCTGTTTTCCTTCCCCCGTCTTGTCTAGCATTTGCATCCACCCGATTTGCCATGACTGGGCCTTAAAGACACTGTAATTGACCCGAGGAGCCACACCATGGCAGCCACGGTGCCCGCCAAATCCCTTTCTCCTGAAGCCCCTGCTGGACCGCGTTTCCCGGCAGCCTTGCAGTTAGGGGTGGTCACGTGACTGAGGTCCAGCCACTGGAACGGGAGCCATGGTGATGTGAGCCGCTCCCAAGCTTGACCACACAAACCTCCCCTTCCCTACAGTATTCCATGCCTTTTCCCAACCAAAAGCTGGATACGGAAGACTCTTAAGACCCCGGAAGATGCAAAGTCCACTCACGCCAACATGGGAGGTCATCCGCTGATCAGAAGCACCTCTTTAGCCTTGACGTGGGCAGTACACTTCTTCTGTGTCAGCCCCCCGGTATTGGCGGTCTGCCTGTCATGGCATCTTGCGTAACAGTAACTGACGGCCTTTATCCCGTGTTTGGCTTAGTGTTTCACGTGTTGCTGCTGTGCATTATTTATAGTACTTAATTAACTGGGCTCAGCCCCCATTCTTTAGCCACCTTTTTTCCTTAAGATAGTAAAAAACATGCCTGTTCATGGCTTCTGATGATAGAATTATTGCAGTGTGGCTTATCAGATGGTTTAATGCAAAATAACGATGAGTGGTGCCCCCCCACGTCATAAATACATGAAACCAAAGCTTGTAATTCTTAAGAAATGGATGTTGAGAAATTCCTCAAAATCAATAGACTTAATTTTACTCAGGGACAAAATCAGTCCCCGGGAGTAAACTGGGCACCTTGGAGAAACATTCTAATCCTTTTAGGACCTTCTTGTGGATTTAATGATTAGAAAGAATCACCTCTCTCACCGCTAGTCCTCAGGCAGGTGGCTCGGGCTGGTAGCTAAGCTTTGGAGGGAGAACCAAGGTTGGTGGCAGAGAGGGTGCTTCCCCCTCGTTCAGTCAGTCCCAGCTGCGAAACTCGGCCCCTTTCCTAATTGTAGCTGATTTTTAAAATTTACCTGGATTGGGCTAGTGGTTTTATTAGCATTCAGTTTCATGAAATGGTTTTCCTCATTTCTACTTAATTATATTTAATACTATAACACACAGAATGTGGTTGTTTCCAGAAAAAAAAATGTTTGGGGAAATTAATAAGTTAACAGATAAACTCTGCCCTACGAAACAGTGCAAAGGACCACGCTGGCTCCTTGGAAAATGGATGCGTGTTCCCGGACTTAGACCTCCATCCTCTGGAGGCTGTGGAGCACTCAGCTGCCGCGGTTGTGGCCCTTGCCTTTCTGCCTTTCACACCCAGATCATCGTTTCTGCTAATTCACGTCTCTCTTGATGGCTCAGGGCTGACTCTCAAGCTGTACGTGGCACAGTGCCTTCCCCTCTCGTGTTTTTGGTAATTGTACACGCAGATGTGAACAAAAATGTGGACGCCATTCCTCACACCACTCCACCCAAGGAGGCTCCTTTCTTTTTGTGTCCTACCCCTCCTTCAGTCCAGAACAAAGCCCACAGCCCAAGAGGAATCTTTGGGCCACGATGCCTTGAAATGAGTCGCGTCCCCTCTGTGTTCCGACAGCAGTGACTGCGTCTATGATTTACTAGTCAGCTATAACGAGCATGCTGATTCATCTAATTCTCTATGTCTTGTGGCTCAGTTTGAATGAAAGCCTCTTGAGGGAGCAGGTCCTCAAGCGTGATTCTAGCCCTGGGAAACCCGTCACAGCACTTTCTTTCTCCTGATCATTGAAAGCACACGTGTAGATTGATTAGCAGATACGGGAGACTTCTCGAAAGTCAAGGTTAGTTCAGAGGGTTGACGAAACTCAGCATCCTTGAATGTGTGTCTGGACTCTACTGCTGATCAGCCAGGTGAGTTTGGGCTGTGAGGATGCATTTCAGCATCTATGAAATGAGGCGAAGGCTCCTTAACCGGCTTGTTTCCCATGGTTATGAGAGTCTGCTGGAACAGCACGTGAAAACGCTTTCAGAACAGACAGCAGGACCATGAAGACGATGTTTGAAACGGGCTTGGGAGACCTCCGAGCTTCTACATGGGGAATCCAAACTGGGACTATTGTGGAGAAGACAGGTGGACTTACAGAGTGTCTGGGTGCATCTGAGTGAACCAACAGAGACGAGGTGAGATCGCGTGCTGATGAAGCTGGGATAATCGGAGTGGTCAGAGAGCACGGGACTTCCTGTGCTGGCTCTTAGGCTGGGGCAAGGCGGCACTGAGGATTTGTGAGCAAGCGAATTATATAAACAGATTTACTCTTTGGAGAGAGAAAAATCTAGTAGATCATTTGCCCCTAATAATACCTCCTGACATTTGCAGTGAGCCTCCCACATAATTCCCAGAAAAATAATTTTAAAGGAATTGTAATCTCTGACTCTCTGTGTTCCCAATATAATTGATGTGTATTTTTCCACATTTGAACCCATGACTACGCCATCACTACAGACATATTCTGCATGTGTGTTACCAGGTTTTGCTACAATCTGCTAGTCACTTGTACTGATGCCACCATGTTTTCTGAATGAATTGAGGTAAGAGACCAGAGCTCATATAAAATCCACAACCTAAGGTGTCACAAGTGAATTATACTGTGTGATGTATAATCATGAACTTCTGTTTTATAACTTTCCATCATAAGAAGAAACATGCATTCACTCATCAGAGTCTTTATTCTTGGCTATGAATTTACAACTAGCTGCAAAATGCAAATTAATGTTCACTTAAATTACATTAAATGTGTTCCAATATAATATTATTTATTATAAAAGTAAAGTATAATATTAGTTATTATAAAAGTAAAATTTTTTTTTAAGAAATCAACATGTGCAGGTAAGGTAAAACATTAAAATCCTGTCTCCCTCCCTCGCTGCCTGTTGCCCAGATCAGTTGCTCCTGTTTCCAGGAGAACTTGCTCCTTCGAAGGGATAGTTTCCCTTTTTTTTAACCCTTCGGCAACAGGGGAGCCAGAGCGCAGGAATGAGCTTCCCTGGGCTGCGGTGTGAATGGCTGCTTCTCACCTCGGAAGGAGCCGCTCTTGCCTGCCTGAACCAAACCTGCTGTTTTCACTTTCCGATCATTTTCTTGATTTTTTTTTTAATGTATGGACGTGTCCTTCCCTTCAGTCAAAGACTTTTTGAATCGCATTTCATTTTAAGCTTTGTCGCTGGGATCTGTTTAGGTAAACTATGGTTTTACAAACTGATGCTCAAATTTCTTTTTTTTTAATGTTTTGTCCTCCAATATCTTGTTAGCAGGAGTGCAAATGGGGTTTGCATCTGAAACACTAATATTCACTGTTCAGTCAGCTGAGATGCTTCCTTCTTTTAATTTCCATAAATGTCAGTTAATGCCTCTTTTCACCTTTGGGTGAATAGTCAATAGAAAAATCAGTTCTGTGACAAATGAACAGCAACATGATTTTACACACGAATTATTTAACAAAGGTTATTTTTATCCTAGGAGAGAAAGACTTAAGGTAAAAATCAGCAGCAAATTATTAATTTACCTTTATTACTATTATCCATAGAAATGCACACCCGCAGGAAGTAAGACAATTTATACCTCACTTTTCAGTTAGTTCACATCATAGGACTGTAATAATGACGCAATAAGAAACCGCTGAAAATGAGTAAACAGATATGTAAGTGATAAAGCTCATTTAAGCCTCTGCATCCTGCTGTGCTTCCCCCTGGGCCGTGAGAGGTCTCCTGGGGTTTAACCCCTAGAGTAAGTGAAGGGATTAGCGACGCCCCACGGCGGGACACAGAGGTCGCATGAAGTCGGTCCTCACATCACTTGATCAATCAGACTCTATCTTCATAGCTAACTGACACTTCCTGGACATCAGAAGACACAAAACAGGTGACAAATCTGGAGTGCAGGGCAGGATGGGGGTGGGGAGTGGGAGATGGAGACTGTGTTCTTGTCTTGAACTTTTAGATATCAGATCAGCCAGAGTTTCTCAATAACAGAAAAAAAACCCTACTTTTAACTCCCGTCCTGAGTTGTCCAGGCTGTGATCACCAACGTTTTAAGTAGCACTGTTTTCCAAAGATTAGTTTCGAAGAAGGAATCTTCTTGTTAAAAATCTGCGGAAAGGGAGGGATTTCGTTTGCGGATGAGGACCGCAGCGCACAGGAAAGTGACTGTGGACTGTGGTCACTGCTGCAGCTGTCCTCATGTTCTGGGAGCTCGAAATAGACTGCTCAGAGGCGTATTCATATGTTGAAGGTACGTGGCTTCGCGTCTCCCTTCTGCAGTCCTTCCTTAAAGGCAGAAAGGAGAAGGTGGGGCTATGGGTGCCACCCAGGCTGCATTTCTGGTGGTCTAAACTGACTGGAGGGGGTAAATTAAGAATGCTGAGCTCCCCTAAGTGCAGCCCACGTCGGGGAGTGCCTTGGGTGATGCTGCCCGACCCCCGGTGCTTGTGGAAGGGTCAGACAGTCCCAGCTCCCAGCAAATCCTGGATCCAAGTGGACCCTGAGCTCTGCAGCTTCCAGGTCTCTTTAGAATGTCAACTATAAAAATGAAAATCAGAATAATCTCCAAGTGTGTTATTAGATCTTCCACCAATTTTTTTCAAAGACATTTAAGCTGACAGATAGCTTGTGCCCTTTTCTAGAAGCCCGAGTTTTACACCTGTCATTGAATAGCACCATTTTCCCCCATGCCATCCAGAAATAATAATTCTGGGTAGAAGGTGTCTTAGGCCATTTGGGGTACTATCACAAAATGCCACAGACTAGGTGGCTTATAAACTACAGAAATCTATTTCTCCCAGTCTTGGAGGCTGGAAGTCTGGGGTCGGGGAGCTGGCGTGGTTGGGTGGGGCCTGCTTTCCAGGTCACAGACCTCTCACTGTGTCCTTCCACGGTGGAAGGGCACCGATCCCATTCGTGAGGGCTCCGCCCTCATGACCTAATTACCCCAAAGGCCTTATTCCAAATGCCATCACTCGGAGCATAGGATCCCAATGTGTGAATTTGCGGACACGAACATTGAGACCATAGCATAGGAGACGCTTATTTGATTGGCCAAGGCATTGTGGTCTTTGGCCACCCTGACGTCTAGGGTGACTGTCCCACTCCCGTCACTGACCCCTCACCAGCCACTCAAACCCATCTAGGCATGTCCGAATTCAGAGCCACACTTGAGTCCGGGACCCCGCACACGCTCTGGGGTTTCAGAGCCAGAGAGCATTTTTAACAAGTTCCCAGGGCTTTACAGTGTTGGAAAGGGTCTTCTCTGAATCTGGGAGATGGGAACTACCTCTGAAGGGTGGGAGTCTGTCCACAGTCAATCTGGCAAGGCTCCCTTCTGTTGACTGAAATAAGCATGCAGCCTAAAAGTTAAGAGTTATATTTTATTTGGCAGGAGGACTCGAGCCGGGCTGACAGCCTCTCAGATCGCTCTGAGGGACTGATCCCAAGAGGTAGGGGAGGAGCTAGGACATATAGGAGCTTTACAACAAGGACCAGGTAGTTGGAACAATAAAATATTGCTTGTTATCTAAAGAAAATCAGGCATCACAAATTAAAGAATCTAGTGCTTTTCTATGTATGGGAGGAAGCAAACATTTGGGCTCACTGAATTCATTCCTTTGACAAGCACCTTGCTATCTAGGGCCAGGGTCCTGTCCTTTCTTATTCTGAGTCTGCTCAGGGTGCACCATTGTGAGTGGCTGCAGAGGCTGGGCTGCAAGCCTGTCCTCACTGGGGGGTGGTGGCAGCCGCTGATGACTTGGTTTCAGCATTCTTTGCTTACTGTTATGATTGCAGTATTTTCACTCACATTGCAGTATTTTCGTTCACACTTCCCTGGCCTCGATGGGGTGAGGTGCCTGATTGCCCCTAAGTTTCCAAAACAGTGACACCACAAGTCTAATACACTGTAGTGACATTTGTCCCTGTTCTCAAACGTGCATCCAAACATTCATACACTCACTCGGCTCAGACCCTCTGAGTAAGTGCACCGGATGCCTTGTGCTGGGCAGAGATTAACTCACTAGTTTCGGTCTCCAAAAGACACCCAGAGTCTCACCACACAAAAACGAATCTTGCCCGCGGGGCGTCCCAGCCGCACAGACCAGCACTCTCCCCAGTTGCATTATGTCTGTGACCCTTTTTAAATCATATAATAGTTATCCCTGACTCTTAACGGTTCTTAAGTGATTTTATTATAATGTTAATGAAACCTGCATCCACATCATTACATAAAATCCCTTTATTCTTTTAGCTTTCAGTATAGCTAAGAAATCAAAGCTGATTCAGTGAAACCAAAACCTACAAAAGCCAAAAAAGCTAACATTTACATTTATTTGAAGTATGACTTTGTTTAGATGAAATGAAATTGCTGTTGAAAATACTAACCTGGCTCTGACTCTGATCCCTGCACCTTAGTGAGATCTACTGTCGTGTGCCTTTGGTTGACCCACGTCTCCATCTTTTCTATTTGAACTCCTAGGCAACCTACCTTACAATGTCAAATCACTTAGCATTTTCTTGGAGGAAAACACCTTATCTGAATATTAAATCCATTTACTCTCTCCTCGTTAACCTGCAACGATGTAAATAATGTTACCTGTGTCAGTCTGCTTGTAAATAAAATACATCAGAAAATGAAATCTCACTGAGCACTAGCTTAAAAAGCAGGCATTCAAGTGGTCCAAAGCACAATTACACCAATTTTTTTAAAGTATCATAAAAATAAAAAAAAGCAAAAAAAATTTTAGATTGTCCCAAGAAATTGAGGACCCCTGGAAAAACATTTACAGATCTCAATTTCAGAAACAGGTAACAGTTGTTGAAATTACTCACTAATATCTGATTTTTAGTGCTTTTTCTCTTACTCCAAAATCTAAAAGACATCTAGACCTTTTGTCATTTTCTTCTTGCATAATTTTCTTTATTTTAAATCATATAGAAATCATAGTTATGTTATAAATCCAGTATTTTGAGATCTTCTTGTTAATAAGGAAGGAAAAGAACATGTTATATTTACATAGGGCCACAAATCATGCAAACTACTTTGATTTAACATTATCCGATTGAGTCATCAAGATAATCATAAGTCAGTATGTTTGAGGGTTTTCTCGAGTCAAAGAGTTAACAATTGACAAAATCATAAGAGCCCACATTTATAGAATGCTCCCTACATTTTCAAGGCACTTAAAGGCAGCTCACATATGGCATCCATATAACCCCCACCCCCGTCCTTCTGAGGTTGACGATGACTGTGAACCCACTTCACAGGTGAGGAGGCTGATGGGCTTGGTCAAGGTCACACATCCATTAGGTGGCAAATTCAGGATTCCCATCCAGGCACCCTGACTGGAGAGACGTGGTTTGTCCACATCCCACCCAGACTCAAACCAGAATCAGAGTCCTCGCGGGTCTGCCAGTCTCTGTTAGAGACGGAAGCTCAGTGTCATTACCGGCACTTGTCTGCATCAAGCCCCGTGGAAATGCCTCCCGGCCTTTTCCACCCCTCTTTCCAGCTGGGGCCCATCTCGTCTTTCAAAATTCAGAGCAAAGTTACCACCTCTTTGAAGTCTCTCCAGACCTTCCTCTACAGAGCCCCCTTCTCCAGGTAAATGATACAAAAAAAAAAAAAGGAAAAAAAGCTTAAAAAGACTCCTTCTTGTTGACCCACTCATGTCAAGACACTTGCACGGCTGGCATGTCCACCAGTTCGTTTAGAAGCAGGACACTTGTCACTTTCATGGTGCTACCGCGTAGAGCCCCGCGGTCCGGGTCCTGTCTTACTTCCCAGCGGGAGTGCTGCCCTCTGGTTCTGAAAGATAATGATTTTGTGTGCAAACACGATTATATAGAACATGTCAGAAGAAAAACTAGGTAAGGGACCAGCTGTCTGGAGGGATAACTTGGGGGGAGATACATCTTTGGCAACAATGGAAAACCAGACTGAAGACACCGGTATGGCTCCTTTTATGCTTCAAACAAACCAGGATAAATGAGGTCCAGGGAGAAGCCGGCTAACTCCAGGCCACACTGCCAGGGGCACCCCTGACCCCACAGTCATCTCTCTTCTTTCTGAAAAGAAATGGTTCCCTTTCAATACCCAAACCAAATTTTTCATGCTTAGCATGCACAGGGTCCTGGGTTCAATCCCCAATACCTCCTCTAAAAAGAAAGAAAACCTAATTACCTGCCCCCTGCCAGTAATAAAATAAATAATTGAAATATTTTAAATAAATAAATAAATAAATAAATAAATAAATAAATAAATAAATAAATTATCATATTCAATTTATTGGGAAATAGCAAATGATGGCAAGGGATGTTGTAACGGTTTCTGTTACCACCAATGGGATGTGAAATATAAAGAATGACCAAACACCGATTTTGATATTTTCTATGCTGCTGGATAATATTGCAAATACTTTCTCTGCCTCATAGGTTACTTGACCACCACTTAACTAACATGCAGAGTTGCATGTGTTTGCTGTTCTAAAACACTGAAGCTCTTACAGTGTCTTTGACAAATGTGACTTGTGTGCCTCATAACCTGGTAAATTTAATAAATCTAAATGAAGCAGATTGAGCGTCATTAGTCAGGGCACACGGTCCCTGTCTTCTGATCTTTTCCACGTTGTCTCACAGATCATAGTTCTCAAGTGCCCTCTGACCTTCACTGTGTCAAAAGGGGTGGCCGAGCATATGTCCTTACACAGAATTTCAGCCTTAATTTAGGACAACCTGTGAAGATTCATTGTATGTGTGTTTTTTTTTTTTAACAAAGATCAATACCGTTGATATTTCAGCATCTCATTTATGCCACTCTGGCAACTATTTTTATATACCTCTTAGATTTTACTCAGTGCCTATTAATCTCCATAATATAAGATACAGTCATGGGATCTCTCAGTGAGAAGGTTTATTCTGAGCATTGGTTGATTATCGCAAACATCAGTCAAATTTTTGCTTATCACGGAAGCATCGAGAGCTCTTGGTGGTTGATTCAAAGAGGGTGGGCTTCTGTCTCCACTACATTATTCAAGACATCGATATCCTCATTAAGAAAATGCCTTCTAATGGTTTGTGTGTCTTAAATTTTCCACCTTTTATAATGTGCTGGGGAATTCAGATATTTTTAGTAAATGCTGAGAAGCTTTGAAAGGCTAGAGAGCTTTTTTTTTGTTTGTTTCCCCAGGGAAGCAATGACTCAGGGGATTTGGGACATTTTATGTCAAAATCCCTCCCCACAAGCCTAATTCAGATCAGCAGCCGCTGAAAGTCACTCTCAGCAGATGGGCTGCTTCTGCGGTGTGACTCACTCTCCAAATCTTCCCTATTATGAAGGTCTTAGCAGAGGGTCACACCTAGTATATATTTTTGGCCATTATGAAAAGCTGCTGAAAAGAGTTTAGCATGGAAAAGAAATACAGAATGGATAGATTCTGTGCCTCATACGAGGACAGAGGGTCTGTGCACACCAGCAGTGGCATAAATACAGCACAAGCCATCAGGTCGTGGAAAAGCATCTCCAGCTGCTGGGTGGAGACTGGGATTGTGTTTTCATGCTCTACTCTGTTTTGTTAGGAACTGGCCTCCATCTTTACATGTATATATATTTGCACTCTACTTGCTTTCTTTTAGATTAATTATTTATTATTTCATATTAATTTGTTAATTATACCTCCTCTCACTATT
This sequence comes from Vicugna pacos, assembly GCF_048564905.1. Lineage (NCBI taxonomy): Eukaryota > Metazoa > Chordata > Mammalia > Artiodactyla > Camelidae > Vicugna > Vicugna pacos. The sequence continues at coordinate 14,871,868 of NW_027328742.1, read as the reverse complement.
CTTTTTGTACTTTTGCTGGAGAATAAGGCGTGACTCCTTGATTTATTTCACCTTAATAAATTACGTTATTCTGGTCATTTCCCTAATACCGCTGGCACCTTCGACCCTCTAAGCTCCACGTTTCCCTCCTGGCTCTTGCAGTTGCTGTTGGTGTGCTGTTCTACATACGATGTAAAGTCTGTAAGACACTGCAAGCATATCATTTATATTTACCCATGGACTGAATTCCCGTGTCCTTAATTCTCTCTTAAATTTCCATTTTTCACCTTGGATCATTTTCTTCACCTTAAAAAAAAAAAAAAAAAAGGCAAGACTTGTGATAGCAAATTTCCTTGTTCTCGTTTGTCCAAAAAATTGTTTTCAGCTTTCTTTCATTTTTGCAAGATGTCTTGATTGAGTATAGAATCCTAGGTTGAACTACTGTCTTTCAGTGCTTTAACCTGCAATTTGTGGTTTTCTGGCTTCCAACGTTTCTGTTTAGAAGTCAGCATTCACTCTCATGATTGCTCCTTTGAAGGTAATTGGGTTTTTTTCCTCTAGATTTGTAAAACGTTTTTCTTTGTCTTTGACCTTGGGCATTTTTAATACAGTGTCTTACTGATTACAAATTGTCCTTATTGTTGCTGGCAGTGTGTGGATTTATCTTGTGTGCGGTTTGCTGAACTTCATAATTTGTCCACCCCAGGTTCTGGAAACTTATTGCTTTGAATATTGCTTTGCCACTTTCTTTACATTTCTGCTCCTTTTACGTGCATGTCTATTCTGCTGTTTCTTTTATTTATTCATCTTTTTCTCTATTTTCTTAAGCATTTAATTATAGGTAATTTTAAAGTCTGTTTCTGCTAACTCTAAACCTGGACCATCCATGAGTCTGTTTTAGCTTTTGGCTTTGGGTAAATATCCTGTCTGTTCACATGTATAGTAACTTCTGGTTGCATAGTAGGCATTGTGGGTGAGCAGACTACAGACACCACAGATGACGCCTTCTCCCTAAGAGGATTTCACCAGCCTGCGTCAGGAAGCAAAGGCAAGAGGCGATCACCTTAATCCAATCAAGTATTGAGCTGTGATGGAAAACCAGCCTACCTCTGGTTGTCCGCTAATCCTCCGGCCGCGCCCTCCTGTGCGCGGACTGAGACCCTGACAGTGTGCGCTCATCAGCACTGAAACATTATTGTAGCTCCAGCTGTGCGTTTCAGAGCCCCTGGCCCGGCTCTCCTGCTGTGTGCCCCACTCAGTTCCAAAATCTGCAAGTCTTGAAGATGAGGCTTGTCAGATACTTAAGGCTATCACCTCTCCTGTCATACTTTTTGCTTCTGAAGCACGTCTAGGCGATTTCACTCTGCTTTTTATAAGTTTTTGGCTCAGGGCCCCACTCACTCATGCAGTTGAAGAACTCAACAAACGTCTCTTGGGGAAAATGACCGTGCATCTGGGGGTTCTCAAGTTTTCAAATGGTTCATCTAGTCTCATCCAGCTGCAAAATATCATATGGATTTTCTCTCTTTTAAAAAGGGTTCTCGAGACCTACAGAAGGACTCCACATGTCCCCAGAAGACCAAAAAAGTAGCTGGTAATTATCCAGTTATCCATTTGCTGGGAAAGATTCTCCCCATCCATTATGTTAGTTTTTCTAATTCACAGTTTACCAGAGTTTTCCAGTGTTTCAAAAATATGATTTTTGTAATTTATCCCCTTTTTTGCACTTTTACAATGGGAGCAGTAACCTGCCGTGACCTAAACATCCAATGTAGAGGGTCCTTCTTTTGTTTCTAAATAGATCGATGTGAAGTTGTGTTACTTCAGAAAGATGAGATCTCTATGAAATGTTGGGAAAATAAACAACTGAGAGGGATACACTTCCATCCATTAAATATCCTCCCGTAAGAGTAAATCCAAGGACAGTGTTTTTCAGAGGTTGCTGTTATGTGCTGACTGTGTGCCAGGGAACATACATACAAATATTCAATATTCAATTTGATTTACAGGGTAAATCAAACTGATGCTAAATGTAATCAACACAGCATCCGCCAGTGGAGAAGATAGAGGAACTAGAATACATGAGTGAAAGAAACACATGCTTCACTCAAATCCCAATTAGAAAAAGAAGGAAAGAGGGAGACGGTGTAGGGACCCTGGTCTTTCAGATCCTCGACATCAATTCTTTACATAAATAATCAGCCTTGTGGGACAAGAGTTAGGAAGACAGACTCTGCATTCAGACTGCCTGGTTCCACCATTTTCATGTGGCTTTGGGAAATTACTTAACCTTTTTGCGCCTTAGTGTCCCCACCTGCAAAGGGCTTGCAGTGCTTTCCGGAGTTCCTGGGAGGGCTGCACGAGTTCATATCGGCAAGGTGCTCAGGAAGGCACCTGACACACACTTAGCACTGAAGTGTTCATTCCATAACTGATTTTATGCATGCCCTCCCCCCTGTTTTCTTGGCTCGCTTCCCTGACAGTGGAGGCTTTCCGGCTTCCACAAGAGTCTTCCCAGCAGGAAAATGCCTGGTTTGCAGGTCATTCTGGTACAATCCTGGAAACTAGAGAAAAACACCCTTTTCAAGGGGTGTAGTGTTTGCGCAGCTCACTTTTGATCAGTGCCTGGAGCTTGCTTTAGGGATTGGGCAATCATAGTCTTGCTTTCCTTTTTTTAATGTGGTTATCAATAGATTCAATTTGGGGCGACCCCCTTTTGCTAATAACCAGTTCCAGAAATCTAGTTTTGCACTACAGACATGCATTTGACCTCCTGGCTTCTGTGTTTTAACATCATGTCTCAACGTTCTGCCCATCGCTTTGGTTCTAGGCTTTAAAAATCTTCTTCTGTCGGCTGTAGGCCCGGGTGCCCAGACCTGTCCTGGGACGCTGACGGTCCTTGTTGTTTTCAGATGACTGTTCTCACCTAAGCCAACCAGTGGTGCCTTTGTTTCATTCTCCTTTGTCTTGATGGAGAGGCTGGAGGTGACGCAGGAACAAAGTAGCAGGTGCTTTGAAGGCGGGCTGAGCCGTCTCACTTCCTCTGAATCCTCCCCAGTACCCCATTCTGATGTCCAGAATCTCATTTTTTTCAACCAGCATACTCACTGTAGAATTGACAGAAAAATCGGTCTCTGCCATGCACAGCGGTTCCAGATTACTGGTTGCAGGCAGTAGAGAGAACCCACACCATGTAGCCTGCTTGTCTGGAAGGATCCCAGTCGCCCCCGGCGGGCAAGCTCTGCCTCTCCAGGGACCTCAAGGAAGCCGATGAAGCAGCCGATACAGTTGCACGTTGTGATGCCCTGCCCCCACGGCCCCTGAAGTTCCCATCTCTGCGGACCCCCTGGTTAATGCATGGTGGTCAGAATGGGGTCACACGACCTCAAAAGATGTCGACTAGTAACTGAGTAGGCAGAGGAGTGGATTCTGGAATGGGGTGAGACTTCAGAAATCCACGCACATCTATTACAGATGGAATTATAGTTGCGATACATTAAATGACCAAGTGGGTGATGCTGTAAGAGTGTATACAATGAGACGGCAAACAGACACTGCATTCCTTCTAGTATCCCTGGGTGTACATCAGATGCTGACCAGGGCCCCCTCCTAACTGTTCCACAAGTTCCATTTATTGTCTTAATTCTGCAGCCCGCCGCCGAGCCCTGGGCGCGCTGCTCCCGGGGCAGCAGAGCCGGGAGGCTTCCGAGCGGGGCCGGGGTGCGTGTGCCCCGGCCGGCGCCCCGGGTCCAGGTGGGTGGCCCTGTGGCCCTCCTCACGCGTCCGCAGTGTTTGGTGCTACCGTTTCCCCCTCTCCTCCCGCAGGTGATCCACCAGCTGCGGCTCTCGGAGAACGAGAGCGCGGCGCTGCAGGCGCTGCTGGACTGGCGGCGGCGGCTCTGCGAGGAGCGGGGGGACTGGCCGCAGATCCTGCGCCGCTCGGAGCCCAGGGCGCCGCCCCCGCCTCCCTGCAAGAAGCCCACCCTTCTGAAGAAGCCCGAGGGGGCCTCCTGCAGCCGGATGCCCTCCCAGTTCTGGGACACCACCCTGTGAGGCGGCGCGGGCTCCGGGCTCGCGGGCGGGGCGGCGTCGGGAGCATCGGGGCGCTCAGGCCGCACGTCTCCACGCAAAGCACAGGGCAGCCCGCTAAGTGCACGCGACCCCCGGGCGTGTGCGCGCGCGCGTGCATGCATGTGTGTGCGTGTGCGCTTTCCCACCCGGGGTACGCTCGGATTTTCAGGCCCCGCGGACCCGGGCCGTGCGACCCCGAGGGAGCGAGAGCGAGGCCGGGCCAAGGGCGGCCGCGGAGGGAGAGGACGCCAGGGAGGAGGGGCCCACGCACGCTGCGCAGCCGTGTCTGCGCGGTCCGACCGCGCGCGACTGTGCTCCGGTCACCCTGGGACACACTCTACAGGACATACGTTCTCTTTCTTTGTAGGTGTTTGTGTTTTATTGCAGTTCCGATCCTGATCGTTCCTTACGTTTGTTACTGTGTTTTATATCTTTATGCAATTGGTGGTGCTCCCTTTCTTCAAAATACAGATTTTAAAACATCATTTCTAGAATTTTTTCCCACATACCTTTAATGTTTGTTTTTTTTAATGTAAAGTACCTGAAAACGCTGAGACGGTATCGTTGTTTTTGCTTCGCCGTGTGGAGCCATGCAAACCCCTGGCTGCAATCCCATGTCTTCTGCTTCATTCACTGGTCAGCAGGCGGTGCCTTCCCGTGCCTCGTATTTCTGGGCATGTGGGTTGGGAGCTCTTTACTTAAATCTCATCTCCTGACTTGGGCAGGGGTTACAGGAAGTGAGGCACTCGCTTCAACTCACTCACAGGGCTTCAGATTCATAGCTGGGGCGTGAAGGGATCGTGTCCACTCAAAGGTCTGCCTAGTGCAGGGCAGCACACTGAGAGCCTCTGGCTGCAGCGGCCAGGCTGCTCCACAAGACCTGGTCCCTGCAGAGCTTCCCTGCATGGCTCGCCACCCCGAACCCTCTGCCTCCTTGGATGCACAGGTCTTGCTTATCCATGGCTTCGGCCCACTGCTAGGAAGTTCTGAGTACTGGCATCAGACCATCATGTCTTGCTCTTTGGAACTTTGTATTCATACCCACCTTTGAAAAGTTACTGTGGCAATAAAAGGGTACAACTCTGTTCTTCTGTGCTGGTGTTTATGTGCTGGTCATGTTGTTTTGCACAAACTTTTCCGTCTCCTGATTGGATAAGTAAGGGCAAGGAGGACGTCTCATTCCCACGGCCTCCCTTCCTACATTCTTCTCACAGCATCTTGCCAGCTTCAGGCATTATGGTTTATTTTAAAACAAATTTTTTTTTGAATTTTATTTTTTATGGAAATATAGTTGGTATACGATGTTAGTTTCAGGTGTACAGCGAAGTGATTCACTTATACATATACACACACATATATGTGTATTTTTTTCAGATTCTTTTCCATTACAGATTATCACCAGAATATAGTTCCTTGTAGGTCCTTGTTGTTTATCTATTTTATATGTAGTAGTGTGTTTCTGTTCATCCAGATGCCTAATGTACTCCTCTCCCCCCTCCCCTTTGGTAACTATAGTCTGTAAAACGAAGATATTCGTGGTTATTCATGTGTAACTCCTAGGCAGGCATATGTCAGTTTAGGAATAATAACAGGCCAGTAAATCAGGAGAGGACTTCCACTGCAAAGACAGTTCGTTAGACTCACAAACCCCACACTGCACTGGGGGCAGGGCGGGGGTGGGGTGCCATGTGGAGAGGCCCCCGGGTGCGGCTGGAGGCAGTGGAAGCGGGGTGGGGGTAGGGCGGCAAGCTTGTTTTGTGGTTTCCTGGGGAGGAACACGAGGCTGGGTGTGCGTATGTGGCAGTGACGGGTCAGTCGTTCCAGCTGGCTCTCAGGTACAGAGGCTGCCTTGGTTGTCTGGTGGCTGGCCCAGGGCAGGGGGACAGTGGCCTGGAGAGGGAGAGGCAGATAAAGGGGGTGGCTGGGGTGTGGTCCTAGAATGGTTGGGGTTTTCTCCCTCTAGAACCAGGCTGGCCTGGGGAGGGGCAGTCGCTCCAGTGTCAGCAAGGCCCAGATGTCAAAGCATCAGAATGCAGGACATTAAGAGACTGTGAAGACATGGTCAAGTGGTAACATGGCTGACATCACCCGACAATCTCAGGGAGGTGTCTGCCCCTCTCCAGCTTGACAACAATCCAGCCCCACTCCCCGCCTTTCTTCCCTCTGCCCCTGACGTCCGACTGCCTAACCTCAGCCACAGAGCAACAGTGATGCCAGCCTCCTGCGAGCCACCTCTTCCTTGGCCAGGCCTTCACACTGGAGGCACTTCACGACCTTTGTTAAATTAAAACAGTGAGCTGGATTTCTCTGCACACACACACACACACACACACACAGTGTGTTTATTTACACCAGAGTGAAAAGCGAACAGTTCAAGCATGAGACTTGTGAGAGCTTGTGAGAGCTTGTGAGAACGTGCGCCGAGCACCTGCTGTGACTGTTCCGGTTGCTCTGCACGTGCGGCTCTGGCAGTCTGGGGCTCGGGCAGCGGCCACCCGGACCTGCCCGTCACCCATTCCAGGCAGCATGAGCATCACGTGTAAGTGAGTATTTACTCTGTCCAGTGGTGCCTGTGTCTCATCCAGGGTCCTTCATCTTCTAGAGCTAAAGGCCGACCCCGGGAAGACTTTCTGAAACAGTCTCTGAACTCAGAAGTCCCGCCTTTTGTGCTTTGCGGTCTGGACTCCGCAGCGCAGGGGTTTCAATCTGTGGCCCTCACTGCCTTACAGCCGGCTGATCAGGCCTGTTCCACTTACAGGACAGGAAAGTCAGCTGAGACTCAGAGCATTCACAGCCGTGATGGTATTAACAGCATTACCAGTCGTCGTAATATGGGATAAAGTCCAAATCTGTGTGGGCATTAAAGGTCCCCTCGGAATGATTCTTTAAGTTCCTCAACAATTACAACATTGTCAAAATAATAAACAAAGGTACTATTCTGGATAATAAAGCACTGAATGCTTTTCCACATAAGCAAGATTTCCACAATTATGTATGTTTGCAGTGTATTTAATGATTGTGTTTTAATTGCTATCAGACCACAAGGTATGAATTATGATGGATTGTTGGGCCTGAGACCTTATGTTTAGCAACATAGTTGGTATGAATTATTATCCTCTGTTCAAAAACTGCCCAATCTTATTGCTTTTAAAAATAATACTTTATGAGAGGTTACTAAAAACTGCTATCAAAATGTTTAGGGTGGGTTAAAATGATTTAAAAGGTATTTTCTACAGTGGAAAAATATGTCCTCAGTATTCTTAAATAGTGGTGTATAATTTAGTAGAATTCTGCTACCCAATGAAAGCAACAACAAGTTAAAATCTTAGGTTTGGAAATGACCGTCGCATATGAACATTACACAACTGGGACAAGAAATACATTGTGAATTCCATAGTCTAGAAGTGTGGATACATTTCTGGGAAAATTCTATTCTTAACCACTTTCAGCCAGACATCCACCTCAGCTTCTGTCACAGCGAAGGACGTGAGGCTGTTACATAAGGGCACTCTGCAGTGGAAACATTTCACCCACTGGCTATTGCTCTGCACTGCTAACTTTTCCCACCTTTTAAATGTATATCTTTAGTTAGAAGTTAAAAATTTTTATTTTTAATTCTCATTGGGAAATTTTCAGCAAAAAAATTTTCAAAGCTGGGAAAATAAAAACAAAAACCCAACGGTGTTCCAAGGAAAAGTTTGGTGTAATTTCATCACATTTTTCAAATTGTTTTTAGCTGCACATAAAAATCCATGCAATGGAGATGAGAGCAATTATATTTCCTTTTATTGTGCAATGGTAAATTCTCTACAATGTTCATGGTTTCCCAGAACAGTAACACTGCTTTCAGAAAACTAAAAATACATTCTTCACCCCCATTCTATTTCCTTTACATCTTATTCATAAGCAATGACTTTATCAAACAGATTCTACAGTGTTCTACCCGTGTGAGTTACAAAGTTACCCACATAGCAAGGGGTTGTAGCATGCTGAGTTAGAGCCTGGAAGAATTACCTTTGTAGTTTTTCTCTTTACCTAAGTACTGCAGACCCCTGGGATGTTCCCATTATTGTGGTTTCAGTAAGTTTCTCTAAAATCCAGGATGCTTTGTAAAACTTTAAAGATGACTTTTTCAAAGGGTAAGTCTTATTAGCTGCCTATAATACATCTCCAGCACCTGTTCTGATTTCTCAGATCACTTTTCGGATTTTTAAAAAATCTATTTATACCTCAAATATCACTTTTTTGTGATTGGACAGCACAATATAATCTGGATTTTATGTAGCGGACCAGGTCATTACAATGGCAGAAGAAAATCTCGGTGTCGTCTCACAAGAAAATATTAAAGGTGAATAAATCTACGCAGTTATTTCAACTGTTGTTTTATAATAGGAACGCATCAAGTGTGTCTTCTCCTTCCTTTGAATTCGTCATCGACAGACGTCCTGGCGTATCTGCTGGCCTGCCTCCCCCACAGCCCGGGAAGCGCGTGCGGCTTCAAAGGAGGTCTCCAGAGCTCGCCCAGGGGACGCTTCCCTGATGCCACCACTCAGTCTCCAAAGTCTACAGAAAATCAAAGAGAATGAAAGTACTGATACATTCCAAGGGGAGGGAGATCAAAGCTCTGAAGAAAAATGGAATAAAACTAAATTCAATTTGAGGCTTTTATCTTTTAAGATTTCAGCAAACAAAGAGGATGGAGGTCCATGATCTAAAACAATTGGTTGCAAAGTGGATAAAGTCTGTCACCTTCTGAAGGGTGATTTTCTTATTGAACCCACTTTGGGGGCTCTGTTAAACTGAAATCCAGTGAACGAGGTCGTGAATGAAAACAAGCAGAGCCAGTCTGCCTGGCAGAGTCCCCATTGTGGTTTACCAACGTTACTGTTGAATAAAATCGTCTTTTTTTGTTGTTACCGAAGAAGTACAGTTGATTTACCATGTTATGTTAGATTCTGGTATACAGCACAGTGATTCAGGTATATATATAATATTATACATATATTATATATATATTTTATATATATATATATAATATATATATATTATATATATACATTCTTTTCCATTATAGGTTATCACCAACTATGTGTATAGTTCCCTGTGCTACACGGTAAGACCTTGTTGTTTATCTATTTTGTATAGTTTGTATCTGCTAATCCCAAACTCCTAATTTATCCTCCCCTTCAAAATAATCAATGCTACAAAAGTAGCATTTTCCATATTTTTATATAAATAGGTTGCACAGTACATGTGCATCATAGGGGAAAGAAAGTTCTGCATTTGGAGAGCTGTTGTCATTCCCAGACTCTTGGTGTTGCTCAATCCTTGGCACACCGAGAGCAGCAGCCTCCCCTGGCAGGTGAATAAATGAAATAATGCGTCAGTGAATGAATGAAAGCCAGTGCAGGTGTTTCCAAGGTTACCAGACTGTAGCATTTGTCATGTCCTTCTGATTCCATGCCAAATCCTTAAAAATAATATAAAATATTACTTAATATTTAAATCAGCATACAGGACTTCTGGTAGACCAGAAAACATGAGAAATGCCAGAAACGTAGAGCAGAGTGACAACAGAATTACGAAAGGAAGCCACAGCCGCACATGGACACAGGAGCACCCCACGCCCACAGTAGGAGCTGGTGCCACAGTTCTTCATGGACACACACAGGGTTCAGGGCCAACTGCAAGGGGCTTAATGAACGGGACACTCCAGCGAGAGAAGCCAAACACATCAACTCATGACACCTCTCTTTTCCATCATCAGCCACGCAGAATTGTTGGAATTAGGACACATAAGGGCCCGTTCAGAGAGGGAGACAGTGCCCAGGTATCAGAGATCCTGGGCCACTGAGACTAGTCAAGCAGGAACATTGCCTGGTCATTCATTCAGCCTTCCCAGCAACCCTCCCCCCCCTCCAGAAAAATGATCTCAAATGGACGTCACACCTGCACATTTCAGCCCTTCCCTAAGAGGGCAGCACAAACAAATTCAGCAGAACACCTAACTGCTTCAGCACAGTCAAGGGCCACAAAGTAGCAGAGAAACGAACGACCGTGACTTCAGCAAGGTGAGGAAATGGTGCCCAGAGCACAGTCTCTGGGGCGAGTGATGGTCTGTTGAAATAAGTAAGTTGTAGGTAATTTAGGGGACAGCTTTCCAGCCTGGCAGGTAAAGTGTGACTCAACTCTGATTCTGGAGGCATCTTTGTAACTTTGTCAAATTCAGCAAAAATTCAGATTCTGGAAGCCTTTTTATATTCTTGTGAAAAGTCTGGGAGACACTAGCCAGAGTCGGTGTTCCTTCCCCGGAACCCTCCCCAGCGTGGTCACTGGTACCAGGAGTATCTGCGGACACCAGGCTCTCAGAAAAGAATCTGCTATGACTTACCTGACCTGTTAGACTTGAAGGTAGCAGAGGTGCTGCTGGCACTAAAGAATGAGACACCGGTAGTCTGCGTATCCGCTGGTGAAGGACACACTTAACGCCCAGAGCTGTGGGAAATAAAGTGCCCGTTGAAGGCAGGGCTGTGGCTTTGGTGGCAACCGGCTGCCGTCACGGACAAGCATGGTGGAGTGAGGGACACGGTGGCTGTGGGCTGTGCCCAGTGGTTTTCACCTGCGTTCGGGACCGTGCCTATGGCGCAGCCAGATACAGGAAAATAAGTCGTAAGGCAGGTGTTGTGAAAAAATGCAGCCTCTGTCTGGAGTTCGTTTTCACGTGGTGTGACGGGCCCCCTCTTGTGAAGCTGGGCGGCAGCAGGGAGCCGCCGCTTCCACACTGACAGCTCCGCACCCAGCGGCCATGCTGGTTCACTTTGAGGTGCATGAGCTAGTCAACCCTTTTTTTATGTCAATGAGGTGCATGAGCTAGTCAACCCTTTTTTTATGAAACAGGTTTTGTGTTGGATGATTTTGCCCAGCTCTCGGCTAATGGAAGCATTCTGAGCACTTTTAACGCAGGCTAAGCTAAACTGTGATGCTCAGGAGATCAGGTGTTTTAAAAGCATTTTCACACTATTTTCAACCTAACAATAGGTTGGTTTCTTGGGACGTAACCCCGTCTTTGGACGTCAAGGAAGATCTGCATAGGAGATTGGTGGAAATGAGCTCAAAGAGATAGCATTGGGGATAAGAAATCTCTAAGCATTTTTTTACACAAATTTGGCCCATCTAAGTGTTTTACATATTAAAAAGTAAGTTTAATCCAAATAATAAAAAATCTTAAAATTAAATACAGATACAAATGAACCAAGAAGCATATCAGTATAATAATCTCATCATATGTATTACAGGAATTAATTTAGGTAACTTTTAACAAGTATCTTAAATATATCTTTACTAGAACAGAGTCCAAAGACAAAAAGAAATTCAAAGACACCTTGAACTTGACTTAGTAACTCTGCTGATAACTTGGTATCACGAAGGTAAGGCTGACCTGCTTAGTTTTACGATAGGTCTGGCAAATGAGTTAACATGTTACAGTTGCTGGCAATGGTGGGAAAAGAAGGGTGCATGTAGACTTGGAACGAAGACATGTGAGGAAGAACTCTGCGCTTTCAGATTTGATTTCATTTTCAGAATAAAATATTGAAAAAAAAATCCCAGCTCTATCCACTGAAAACACTTAGAAGGAACAAGCCCTCTGAGCAGTGAGTGCCCGGAGCACACACAGGCTTCTCAAGGGCAAATGTCACCTCTGGGACAGAGGAACCCAGAGGCGAGCCCAGGCCCTGCCGTGGCAGCAGAACCCAAGGGGGTCCTGGGGCCAACACAGCGCAGGAGTGGGTTTGGAGTGCTTCCAGTGACCAAGTTTGGGTTCTTTTATTAAAATTACAAGAGAAACACTACAAGAAATGACACAGACAGTTTACACTTCAGACAAATAGAGGAAACATTCAAAACCTCGAAAAGGAATACTCACGGGGCTAACTCACAGAGAGGCGGGGCTGACGGCGTCCGCGAGCCGCTCCAGCGCGCGGCGCAGTGAGAGCAGCGCGCGAGGTGCCGGGCTGTCTCCAGACACCTACGAAAGAAATCACAGTAAATGCAAACAGATTGCATTCGTTTATGAAAAGATGGAGAAATTCAAAATTAAAAAAGAAGAATGAAATTGAGGAGGAAAGGGGAAAAGAAGAAAAGAAATCCAGTTAGCTGAAGTAGAATTTGCTGTCAGAATACATCGCCTTCCCCATGCACTAGCTGTTTGAGCATAAAATGTTCTTTCCTGTCGTGATCCCCAGTATGCTTAACAATAAAAGCGGGGGGCTACATCCATGCAGCACGCGCCGTCGAGGTGAGCGTGAGCTGGAGCGGCCCGTGGGGGAGTGGCCTGTCACCTGAGCGGACGTGGGCTGTCATCATCTCACCCAGAGCTGCTGCTTAGCACTTGCCTGCTCTGCCCCTCAACCATCTGTAGCTCTTTGAGTAGCAACAGAATACTGAAGGTTTGCTTTTCCTCAGTGATCGCAGGCAACCCTGAGGCAAAGGAAGAAAAAGAACAAATATGTCCTATTTGCTAGTCTATTTTACCCCTGAAAAGAGAAAACTAAGAGGCCAGTCACTATGATGTGCCACGTGCTGGAGTCTGATACCCACTCATTCAAACGAGTACTAGTCGTGTGTGTGTGTGTGTGTGTGTGTGTTGGGGGCTGAGAGGTGAGTGGATGTACAATAAATTGTTAAACGATAATTCTAAAATGTTACAAAACTCATCATCATAGGATAATTGACATTTTTGAGGAAACAAGATAGAATAGCCAAAATACGAATTTGTCCCAGCCAGAAAATACAAAAGCGATGGTAGTGCCCAGAGGAAGGGGAAGCTTGTCTCTAGTCAGAAGAATGCAACTTAGTCAAGGCACCAGTTTTAAGAGCATATACATAAGTTAAAAAAACAAAACAGAAAAGTGGCTTCAAGGATTAACTGTGCTGGAAACATGAGCCCATTGTCTTCCAAGTTTGCTCTGACGCTTATTCCCAAGACGAGGTGTTCTTTCTGAATGATGAAAATAAAAGTGATGTGAAATCGGAAATAAAGCCCCCCTCCCCCAATGATCTGACGGTGTCAGACCTCGCCCGGGCAAGCCCAAGGAAAACGACAGGGAAACACACGGAATTCAGAGCGCCAGCGTTTATCAGGGTCAAAGCAGTGTCTTTTAGGACTGCAAGTAAGCACAGAACATCCCACCCGACCACGGGGGGGAGTGAGGGGGGGCACACGAAGGCCCGAAGTGCACGCTTCTTCCCGGGAGGGCCCAGAAGAAATCTTTGAAATCTAAAGTTGTGGAAAGAAATGTGAAGTGGGAATTTAAAGACTTCATGTGTGAGTCTCCATAAAATCTGGGCAGATCCTGAAATCAAAGCAACTGAGAAGGCTCTAGCGGCTGCCCCACAGCACGTGCTAAACACACGGACGGTGAGGAAACCTGAAACCCTACCGGGCAGGCAGCCTAAGTTTTTTCTGTTGTTCAAGTTAAAGGATTACGTGTTTGGTGTGTGGTAATCTTTCCTCCGATTGTTTTGTGGGAAAAACAGCAACAACGAAGTGAATGGCTTCTTAAGGAATAATTTCAGAGACAAGACCTTCGGGCTTTGATACCGTCAGTCGGTTTTTTTGAGAACTCACTAAGGGACGAGTCCACAGTGGTCCCAGGGTTTACAAAGACCAGAGAAACCCGGAGCTCCAGGTCTTGAATGGGTCACAGTCTGGGCCGCTGGGTGAAGGAGCGGCGGCAGCAGCAGCAAGGCTCAAGGCACCCAGACCCAGCCACTATGAGAACACGTGGCTCGGAGGCGACAACAGGTTAATCCTAAGACCGGGAGGAGAGCCAGATGCTGCCCAAAACTTGGAAGGAGCAGAAGCGAAATAAGCCTGATGCACCAGTTTAACTGTCAGACGTCTGGGGAAATTCTTCAGTTCTGTACACTAGGTGCCGAAGGTACCAACATGCCTTTGAATAGACAGCTGAAGGAATGTGTTAAGACTCACGTAGTGCGTCAGGAGGCACCCCTGTGTCGGAGGTCAGGAACACCTCAAAATCAAACGAACGAACGAACGCACAGAGAAAAGGATCAGATCTGTGTTTACAGAGGCGGGTGGGTGGGGGGAGGCTGTCAGCAGGGACAGACTCCCAGTTATTAGATGAACATGCGTAACGTGACCAATATGGTGAACGACGCTGTGTGTCACACATGGCAGAGAGCGAACCCTAAGACGTCTCGTCGCAAGGGAAAATCACCACTTTTCCTTCTCCTTCGTTCTGGCTCTGTGTGAGGTGAAGGGGTCTGCTCGCCTTGCTGGGGGGGGCCTTCTCGCGACGGCTCTAGGGGACGTCATGCCGTGCGCCTCAGACGCATGTGGGCTGCAGGCCGGTTACGCTGCCGCAGAACTGGGAGGAGCAAACAGAAGAAACAAGCAATGAAGGGGGGAATTACTTTATGCCACCCCAGATTTTTGTTTTAAATGGCTTTTTCATCCCTGTCTTTACACTTGCCCGGGGCAGTAAGTGTGTTTCTGTGCCCCCTGCTGGCTTTTGTCCGAGAGGTTTAGTGGGGTCTGGGGCCATCCAGCTCCTGCTCCTCTTTTTGAGTTAATCTCAACATCAGTGGCAAAAAAAAAAAAAAAAAAAAAGCTACTCTTTTCCTGATCAAAAGGAAATCTGAGGCCAGCCTATCATGGAATGGGTGTTGCCACCAGTGAGTCAGGGCAGAGTGGCCCAGGCTTACTCTCGTGGGTGGCTCGGATCATCACGTGTGGACTCGCGCTCCCTCCTGTCCCTCTGTACACATCATGTTAAGTCATCTGAGGATCACTGCCGGGCAGTTCCCATGAGCTCAGTTCCTGCTCGTCACCCACGAAGATGTTTGCCCCCGAGCCGTGGTAAAAAGCACAAAGAACAGAAAGCCCTCAAAAGGAGAAAATAAAACCCCACTGAGCCAGCCCGCATAGTTTCCATGTCCCAGTCCCCGCAGCCTGACATTCCGTTCTTGTCGATGAGGGAGCAATATAACGTACACTGCTGTCACCATGGCTATTAATAACTTGGGTGGCGTCCAGAAGCGCACGGGCGCAGGGCAGCAGCTGCCCTCAGTCGTCCCATCCGCGTTTAGCTGCTCCCTCTCTGAGGCCAGGCTTCTGTGTCTCCCGCCTGCCACGTGTGGGGCTTCTAATTCTCCAGTCACACAAAAGCCCTGATTAATGGTGATGGGGCTGATTTTGTTTTTTTAAAGAGACTTAGAAAGCCACAAAGGACTCTGAGTTCCAAAACACTCCATTAGCACTTTCCAGTCCTGTTTTAGAAAACCAAGGGGAAAAATGTAAAACGGAGTGGGTTGGAAAGGTTTTCCATCAAAGTAGATTTGTAATTCTAAGTAGGAGTTTGGCATTTCCACCCCCTAATGGTAAGCGTGGTCAGGAGAGGCTTGGCTTCACTGTTTACAGCAAACCTTGATTAAATACAAACAGGCAAATGAAACCAAAAAAAAAAAAAGGAAAAAAAGAAAGAAAGAAAGAAAAGAAAAAGAAGACCCTCCAGAATGTCCTGTGGTCCTAACCCAGGAGAATTATCTTAAAGGGAAAAAAAAGAAAAGGTTTGTCAACTTGGCCATCTGTCTCTGCCCTCTTCCTCCCCATTTTCTTCAGCCTTTCGTCCATTTGTATGATTTGTCTGCTCTGGTCAGTCTTTTGAGTTTCGCCTTTTCAGAAAGCAGACACCACGCCAGCTTATTTTACGTTCAGCATCCATCACTGGGGGCTTTATTAAATGCTAAGGACCTATAATTGCACTGCAGTTCTTTGGGTTTTTTTTTTCCCTGAAGTAAGGCTGAACGTCATGTGTCTGCATTTTCCTCTGAGCCTTGGGTACCAGAAGGCTCAGGGCATTAAAAACAGGACAGCCTGGGAGCAGGGACAGGTGATTATACACCCTTGGGGGCTTCTCTCCGGCAACTCTTTCCCCCTGCTCCCTTCTGTTCTTGCTTCTATAAAAGGAGCAAGCACAGAGAAAACATCACATAAACCGACATCAGAAAAGCAAAACGAATTCATCTGTCAGGAAGAAAGAGAAGATCTGACTACCGAGCAGTTGTAGCACAGTGACTAAGGGGGAGGATGCTGGTGGGAAACGGGACCTGTTCTCTTTCAAAGGGTCCGACTCTGAACTAAGGGAAAATGGGCAGAATCTTTGAGATGCGGAAGCATCACTGGGAGATTACGTAACACCATCTGAGAGCAAGCCAGGTGGCATCTGGGGGCCGAGCCTGCAGATAGGAAAGCTGGCCAGGGAGACACGTTCAGTGTCTCTGCATGACTTGGAGAAGAGTCAGTGGGGAAGTTGACTCTCATGGAAGAAATTCTCATATTGTGGAAATCGTTCCACGAGTGTGAGCTCAGCGAGGCTGCAGTTTCTCCTCCTCTCTGTCCTCTTGTTCCATCTTTTTCCTACACCTCTTGTGGTTGAATAACGTTCCGGGGTTGTCATCCTGCATGAAGTCAAGTGGAGATGACCTTCTCAAGCTCCGTTATTGGAAAGCTGACTTGGCGTTAAAGGAGATTATCTCCTCCACTCTTTATTTTTTAACCCAACAGAGATACATGACTCTTATTTTTCATAGTCTAATGTTCTAATGGTTCTAATGTTTTGGGGGGTTTTTTTGTTTTTGTTTTTTTTTACAATAGATGCTGTGTTTCCTTCCTGGAAAGGAAGCCCTGGGAGGCAGGATCAGGGTCTCCTCAGCTTTCCCTCCACCTCGTCCTCTCTTGTTCATTCATCTTTTCTGTTCCTTAGAAATAACCTCTAGAGTCACCCTCTCTAAGAGGCTCTCCAATACCTCGCCCTCCTCGCCCACTTCCGGGCCATGGGAAGTGCCACCCAGCTGTGCACCGTCATTGTGGCCTCCAGGTAGGTTGCTGTCTAGTCACTGGTTT
Source organism: Vicugna pacos (assembly GCF_048564905.1). NCBI lineage: Eukaryota > Metazoa > Chordata > Mammalia > Artiodactyla > Camelidae > Vicugna > Vicugna pacos. The sequence goes on along the minus strand of NW_027328742.1, from coordinate 14,854,890 downwards.
TGTAGGGATGTGGGGGGCAGGGCATTGTGGGGATGGAGACTGAGATGAGAATGGAGGGGAACTTTTTCAAAAATGACTACAATGTAGTCATACAGGACTTCTATGTCTGTCCAAGATGGAGGGGCAAGGTCTGGATTTACCTAAAACCAAACAAAAAAATAAACACAATATATGAAACAATGGCTTTCAAGACACAAGATGGCAGGCAATGAAGGATAGTTGTCCCCGAGAGATGCGGGGCTGTCCCTGAGAGGTGGGACAAATGGGATGAGATCTGAAGTAGCCTTCGCTCACTGCTTTGAGAGAGTTCCCAAGACACAGGTCAGGAACACAGAGCCTGGATCCAGATGGACACTGAATAGAGGAGGAGCCGGGGACCCAGTGATCATGGTTCACAGGACGGAGTGATGAGTGGGGTCCGCAAAGAGAGAGAACTCTGGGGAGCCAGAGGGCCCATCTCAGTGATTCAGCTGATCAGTGATAAGCGTGTGCATGTGAGAAACCACGCAAGGTTGGGAAGAATCACCCAAAGGATCGGGTCAACAGCAGGCAGCGCTCGCAAAGGGCCAGCTTTTCCCATGGGCTCGACTAGAAACCTCCTGGTTCACAGGGCACCGACCAGGCTGCGAAGGAGGATCCTGCCCGAGTGGGCAGGAATAACGAGGCTAACCTGAAGACCGCGACGACCCTGCCTGACATCACAGGAGGAAAGAGCAAACGGGTTCCCAGATAACTGAATAGCCCTGAACTAGGCTGGAGAAGATCTGTGTGAACATACGAATACACAGCACCCAATGAGATGAAGTTCACCACCTCTGGCATCCAGTGAAAAGTCACCAGGCGGGGAAATACAGCCCCTGAAGGCGAGAACCAGCTGACTGACGCTGGCTCAGAAATGGCACAGCTGTGAGAATCAGCAGACAGGGACGCCAGTAGCTACTGCGCCTGCATTACACGTGGTCAAAAGGTCAAGCACATACATGCAAAATATAAAAAGGAACCATGTGTCTAAACTTTAGAGATGAAAACTACAACGTGTGGCATGAAAATACGCTGGGTAGGATAAATGACCGAGTAGACATTTAGAAGAGGTTTAGTGAATGCTAACACTCAGAACAATCCAAAACAAAATAAAGAGAATTTTAAATGTATGTATGCAGTATCTCTGTGGTGTCAGAAAACTTCAAGCAGTCTAAAATATGTGCAATTCAACTCCCTAAGGAGTGAAGGGGAAAGAAGGAAAAAAAACCCAAAACCTAAAGATATAATGGCTGAAAATTCTTCAAATGCTATGAAAACAAGAAACCTACAGACACAGCAAACTCAGCGCAGCCACAGTATGAGAAACGTGGCAGAAGCGAGGCCAGGTCACACCAGGCACAAGCTGTACAAAAACGGTGATTAAAAAAAAAGTGCAGCAGCAACCAGAGGGAAAAAAGACAGATTTTACCCCGAGGAGATCGAAGAGAAGAATGATTTAGATTTCTTATTAGAGACAATGCAAGTGACAGAATGGCCAGGTGAAATCTTTAAAGTACAGGGGAAAAAAAAAGTCAGTCTAGGATTCAGTAACCAGCAAAATATCTTTCAAATGAAGCTAAATTAAAGCTTTTTTCAATCATACAGAAGCTGAAGAACTTGTCACTAGCAGGTCCCTGCTATGAGAAATGTTGAAGGACCGTGAGAGCAGAATGACACGCAGATCTGCATAAGGAGTGAAGAGCATCAGAAAGAATAATTACAGGGATAAATATAGAAGACATTTTAAATTATTTTTTAAATCTTTTAGAAAGAAGACTGAATATTTAAACAAAAAATATTAACAATGTATTGTGGGGTTTGTATCATTTACACAGCTATGACAACAGCTGCACAAAGGTGAGAGAAGAAACGGGTGTGTACTGTTGTGAAGATTCTAGTCTGTGCCAAGTGCCGTGACACCATGGATGTTTCACTGTGATGTGTTAAAACGTGTACTGTATGCCCTGAAGAAACCACAAAAATGACGTGTTAGATATAAATGGTATATCTGACAAGCCAACATAACAGATGAAATGAAACTAAATGAAATGAAAAAAAAAGACTCAACCTAAAAGAAGGTAGAAAAAAATGAAAAATGTTAAAAAAAAAAAAACAGATGGGACGAATGGAAACCAACCAGCAAGACAGTTAGTTTAAACTTAGCTGTGTTGATAATCACCCTAAAAACGAGTCCTCTAACTGCCCCAATTAAAAGACAGTGATGATCAGTTTAGACCAAAAATCCAAGACCTAACTTGATGCCGCATGAGAAAAAAAACACTTTAAATATAAACACAAAAAAGTTAAAAATATGGAAAATACGTTATGCTAAAGCTAATAAAACTAGGAGAATAACTTAGTATCAAGGTAGATTTCAGAGCAAAGCTATCAGGGATAAAGAAAGTAATCTCATTAAAGTCTCAATTCATTAAGAGTTTATAATAACCCTAAAAGTGATGCACATCATAGAGATTATAAATACACAAGAGGTGCAAATCACATATTGATGGGGAGCATGAATCCAGAACATACAAGAAACTCTCAAACTCAGTAATCAGAAACCAAACAACTCAATAAAAAACAGGAGAAAAGATTTAAGCACACACTTCACCAAAGAAGATGTACGAAAGGCAAGCAGACACAGGAAGCGATGGCACATCGTTAGCCATCAGGGAACCACAGTGTGGTGCCACACCTGTTTTAATGGCTCAAATTACAAAGATTGATAGTCTGAAGTGCTGGTGGGGATGTGGAGGAACTCGAGCTTTCATGCGCTGCTGTTGGGGATGTGTGATTTTGGAAAACAATTTGGAAACTTCTGAAAAACGTAAGCATACATCTAGCATCTTCTCCAGCCATTCTGCTCCTCTGTATTTACCCAAGTGAAGCAGAAGCAGATGTCCATGTGGAGACATGTACCTGAATGTTCACAGCAGTGTTATTTCTAACGGCCCCAAACTGGAAAGAACCCAAATGGCCTTGAAGGGAAAGTAGATAATGGCAGTATATCCTTACAGCAGAACGCCACTCGGTGATGAAAAGGGAAGAACCACTGATCCACACCGCCGTACGCTGACTTTCAAAATGATTATGCTGAAGGGAGGAAGATAGACAAAAAAATTACAAAAAATATTATTCTATTTATACACATTTTTAGAAAACACAAGCTGACCTACCATGACATAAAGTGGATCGATGAGGGAGGGGCAGACAGAATTACAGTGGGTCGTGGGGACATTTTGGGGGCTGGTGGATGGACTTGCTATTTTGATTGGTTTGACAGTTTCAAGGCAAACACATATGCCAAAACGTATCAAATTAATACACTTTAAACATATGCCGCTTATTGCATGCCAATTACATGGAATAAAGCTGTTTAAAAAGGAAAAGAGAAACACCAGTCACAGGATTTGGAAGAGTCCCTTTCAGGTGGTGAATGAGGTCAAGCTTTATCTCTGTGTATACTTGTCTCTCTCACTGGGGCTCCCTGAAGATTCATCTTTGTGCCCTAGTGCCCTGCGGAGTGACTGTCACGTGACAATTGCTCAGCTAATTCTTTTGGTGGGTCGGTCTATCAAATAAATCCATGCTTAGTCTCTGGGTGGCACCCAAGGTCAGGAGGCAATGCCCGGGGGAGAGGGCATGTGGGCCTAGGGGAGACCTGGAGATGGAAGGGGCGGCATTTGGGCAAGGGGAGTCCCTGGGGCCAAGTGAACCACTTTCCATAACAAAGGAGTTGTTTTAGATGTTTAACCTCCTGCGGCTGTGGGAGACGCAAAACTTTTCCCTGGGCTTCCAGGTTCTGGGTTGCCCCTTGAAGTCAGCCGAGCAGACAGCTGGGAAGGGACAGTGGAGTGAAGCGGAGAAGGTGGAGCCTCCTGGAACCGGCCAGGAGGAGGGAACCCACCAGGATGAACAGGAATCTTCAGTCTCTCACTGCCTCTGCTCCTGCGTGTCCTTCCGGAGAAGCTGAGCCGTTGTCTTAGGGAAGAAAAGAAAGGCAGTGGCAGTGGTCTTAATCACACGTTCACTTTGATTTCACTTGCAAAGTGTTTTTAAAAAATGCTTTCATCTACCAGAATTTCTAGCTCACTTACTGCCCAACATCAGTCTCCTACTGCACGGTTTCCCTCACCACTCCTTGTCCTCAACTCTTCTAAAGTTTTGGTCTCTCACTCCTGGAGCAGGCCAGGATCCAGGCACAGTGAACTATGATTTTGCAATTTTTTATATTCTATATATTAATGTGTGTAGTCTCATGGGGCCAGAACCGTGCCTTCTTGTTTCACAGCTTTTGCTTAGAAAGTGAAAACTCAGTAGACACTTTTTGTCTGACTGATTGGCTGAAAACTTGGAAAAGTCTAGGGACTTCCCTTCCCCTTGCTATTTGAGCAGGTTCCAAAGTTAGATGACTTCCCCATCTCTGAAGCCGGTGGGATTTATTTATTCAAAGTAATATGGGAGTTCTCCAGATCAATATTGCAAAGTGTTCATTATCAAGAATCCCCTGAACACGCCTGCAAGTCTGAACTGCTGATAGGAGGAAGCGAATGGGTTTCTTCCAAGTCCTTTGAATTAATGCCAGCATTACTTTCCAAGTGACACTCCAACCTGGACAGTTCACACGGGCATTTTATGTGCTCATTACACGACATCGGGCACGTGTCACCCATGAGAGGTCATTTAAATGAGCGGAGGGATGTAACAGGAAAAGCCTGGACAGTCAGAACCACCAGCTCATGGAGGATTTTCCATATAGGTGTAAAACAAAACTCATACTGAAGATACAATGGAAATCCAACTGGAAAGGACCGTGGAACGTTGAGAGATACATTCCTGTCCTGAAATGTCATCCAATTAGTTCTCCTCAGATTCAAAGTATAATTTGCGCTTCAGTTAAAGGGTTTGAAATACGACACAGTGACTAAGAGCTGCCTATTAGGAACCTGATCATATTGGAGAGAGAGAAATTCAGCACTTGGTCTTATTTATATTCTGAACTGTAGCTTTATAAATCTTCTTCACCCTTCACCCAAAGTGCCAAAAAAAAAAGCTTTATTATGTTGATCAAGAGTGCTGGAGAAAGAACACAGTGTTGCTTCTGTGGGACGTCAGAAGCTGGTCCTAACTGAGACTGCAGAGCTAATGCCAGGTAGACGGCTGGGCTGTCCTGAGAATGGGGCAGGTCATCCTCAGGGGTTCCATCTCAAGGGTTTCAGAACTGGAAGCAAGACTCAAATACCTTAAGGTTATTTCTCATCATAGCTGAATGGACACAGTTTGCTAGGTCAAGAATAAAAGGGGCTTTTGTTTAATTTTGGTACAGAGGTTCTCTCAAATTTGCTAAGCTCAGTGGTTTAGTAGTCTTTCCAGAAAATGACCCTTTGTTTGTGGGAAACTTAATCTTTTTCCAAGTAGTCTTAAAAATTCGAGGGAGATGCTCAGGAAGTGACGAAGGAAAGCGTGTTTCCTTAGTCGGCTGCCTCTGCTGAGTGTATCCTGGCAACAGACTAGCGCGTTGCTTTCACACGCTAAGATGCTCTGGGCAGCGCTGGTCCCTGTCACTAGGGAGAGGACGACGGCTGGTTCTGCTGCTCACACACGTTTTGAAACATCTCATTCTCTATTTTAATTATTAAAAATTAATCTGATAAAACCACAGTCAATGTGAAAAGAGTGAAACAATTTTCTAAAACTTCAAAGTGAAATGAGGGATAAATTAGGAGTTTGGGATTAGGAGATATACACTACTATACACAAAATAGATAAATAACAAGGACCTACTGTACAGCACAGGAAACTCTATTCAATATCTTATAATAACCTAAATGGAAAAGAATCTGAAAAAAATTGGATATATGTATATCCATATATATACACACATATAACTGAATCACTTTGCTACATACTTGAAACTAATGCAACATTGTAAATCAACTCTACTTCATTATAAAAATTAATAAAAAAAAGCAAAGTAAACAGAAAGAGAAATTTAGATGTAAAACAAGAGGCATTGAATCTAAAGTAAAAAATAATAATAATTCTCTAATAATCAAGTACTATGTTTGGGAAGATTTGTTTTAAATTTTTTATTGTTGGACGTGCAAACATAAAATAGAATGATAAATCCTTATGTGTCCACACCTGGCTTCAAAAATCACCAATGCAAGATCGGTCTAGTTTCATTCCTACCCCACTTTCCATTTATCCCACCCTCCTCATTATTTTGCAGAAAACCCAAGACCCATCATTTCATTTTAAAATATTTTAGCGTATGCCTCTAAAGTTCATGAAAGCTTATTTACACAAACCGATCAAAGTATCATTCTAAAAACCAGCCATAATTCTTTTAATGTTTTCAAATATACAGTTAGTGTACAAACCTCTAATTGTCTCATAAATGTCACTTTTTTTTAATAGTTTATATAAATCAGAATCCAAACAAGGTCCACAATTGTAATTGGTAGGTATATCACTTAAATATTTTATAATCTATTAATTTCCCCTTCCATCTATTCATTTTTCCTTGTAAATTCTGTTTGGAAGAAACCAAGGTGTGTACTTTCTGAAGTTTTCCCCAGTCTGGACATGACCTTTTTTCGGGTGGTTCCCCCAAAGAAGAACCATGTCAGTGCCCTCTGTCGAATTTCAGGAGCCAGGTCTGTTTACTCTGAGTTCACTAATAGTAAATTTTTTAAACAAATTTTCTTTGTCATTAAATAAATATTTTTCCCAACATTCTTGCCACCTTGTAGGACAATGCCAATTCTTTTGTTTTCCTTTGGTTTTGTGGCCCATGAGGAAAATATACTCGTCTGTTTTCTCTTGAGAGTTACTCAGAAGGAGCATCGCAGTGAGTGTGGATGAAGAATTGTGGCAGCGAATAAAGAATTTCCCCCGAACCCCACCCCGGGGCCACTCCAGCCTCTCTTACGTATGACGTGTGACCAGATGCCGGCCGGCGGGGTGTGACTGAGGCCACTTCAGACATTTCTCTGGGCTCTCCTTCCCCCGTGTTTGAGATGAAAGAATCCCGGGCCCCTAATACACACTCGGAAGACAGCTGCCTGACCCTCATCAGACCGAGGCCCGAGGCGGACACCAGATGCTGTGTTAAGCCAGGTGAGATCTCGAGGTTTGTTACCTCAGTGTGGGCTGCCCTCGCCTGTCCTGACTGATCCGGAACCCGGGCACTGAGGTGTAAATACGTCGTTCACAGTCTGGCTGAGAACGTTACAAAATCCCTGTTTGAGTAAGAATTCTGTCTCTAGTGAAATGAATTAATCAAAGCAGGTTTTATATATTAAAAACTCCATATATAGGAGTTCTATATACATAGATGTGTGTATATACGTATATTTATAAAACAGTTAAACGTAAACATTTTCATCACATTTACTTTCAAATCTACATATTCATTTGACATCAGTGTATCGAAAGGGAATAAAATGGACGCTGGACACTGGGGCCAGTGTTCCTTTGGTCGACATCCAATCAGCACAGAAGAAGAAGGAGGAACATTTTAGCTAAACGTTTGATTTGAATGCAGTCATTTTCAGCACTGAAGGGAGTTTTCCGCCGAGCCATCTATTACTTTGAAGTGAGTTGCTAAAACCCACAGCGGTCGGCTGTCTCTGGGAGGATCTCCTGGGGCAGGTGGAGTTGGCCCTGGAGCCACCCCTTAGGAGTCAGTCCTTACACTCCCCGGCCTTCAGCCCCTGTACAGCATACTAAGTTATTTAATTAAAGCCTGTTTCTGTTCCAGCTTGTTGATTGTGACATAGACAAGCTAAAATGCTGAAAAAGAAGATGCATTTCAGCCAAATGATACAATACAGACTCCCAGAAATTTAGCAACTGGGGCACGAACGTGAAGATGGTGTCAGCTGATTCCTTTATCACACAGATGAAGAAACTGTGTCACCAAAACCCAAGAGGCTTAGACAAGGACAGGACCCCGCATGCAGCAGGGACACTGACAGCTGTACCCAAATTTCTGACTCCTGGCTCTGAGCCCCTTTTGTCCCCATTTAAATAGAACATCGTTTTAACACAACTTGCATATGCTAAGTACACTGACTCATTACAAACCTCATTTAAATATTCATGGGACTCGGAATAAGCTTTCTTGTCACTTATGGACACGGGCAGCCATCTTTTTAAAGATGTAGAATAACCTAACAAGAGACGGGCTATCAAAATAGAAAGAGAATAAATTATGTTTTACGAACCTCGCTTTCCTCGTGAATTCACTGGGGAGGCTAATAGCCCCGTGCAGATCCGAGTCCTGAGCTCTGCGTCTGCACCGTCCCACCGAACACCACAGCCCCTACCCAACAACAGGTTCCGTGTGCTGGCCCTGCCGAGGGTCTCAGAGACGCTCCGTGTAGGACCAGGGGACTCGCCCGGTGTTGTTTTACCAACAGTTTCAACTTTAAATTTTGAGCATCCTGGGAAACCAAACCACAATAATCTATTTATTAAACCACTGATGTAAATGTACTTTCCAGTGAGATCAACACTGTGTGTTTTCTAGAAACACAAGTGGACGCCACCCCATCTTGTATTCATGCCGACTTATCGCCCCGACAAGCCCTAGGAGTCCATTTCAAACCTAACTGCTTCAAGGTGGCAAGAAATGGAAACATACAGAACACAGTCTGCTGAGGCTATTTGCAAAAGGAAATGCAGCCTGTCACCAAGCGTTCTCTGCTGCCGCGGTGTGTGGTTGCACCGCAGGAAAGAGAAGCACTTGAAATTGTGCAGCTTTGAGTGCACGCTTAGTGTGGAGGAGTGTGTGGGACTCACTGCACACAAAACTCCAGACCCAGCGGAAACGCATGCCTTCACTGTAGGGGGACAGGCACCAGGGCAAGAGGAATTCAGAAACGACACCACACACCCACTCTTTCTCTGCCCTGTACTCTCTTCGCCCTGACTTTTGCTTCCTAGTGACAAGCATACATTTTTAACAGGAATAAAAATACAAAATTATAAAATATGATTTTTATCCCCACTAAAAAATACACTAGGTACACAGGGCACCAATACCAAACATTTTTAGCACTTGATATATTAACACCTACAAAAATGCAACTTGTTCCTCCTTTGAAAACAACACAAGTTTAATTTTGTTGTTGTGCAGAATTTAGGGTAAGCCATCACACGGGCTACCCTGAAGAACAGAAGAGACTGTGTGAAATTCACACGCATGATAGAGGCAATGATGTAACATGTTGCTATTAGATTTTACTTTAAATTATGTTTCACATTAATACTTTTAAACTGTGGCTGATAAATAGATCTGGACAGAAAAAAGCTTCAGTGAAAATTTAGTTTTTGTAGTGTTTTTTGTTTGTTTCTTTGTGTGTGTGTGTTTGTGTTTCAGTTTTGCTTTTGATTGTGTGTGTGTGTGTGTGCGTGTGTGTATGTGCGCACGTGGAAGGTGGGATGTGGATTCTTGTTTCCTGAGGACCACTGAGTCTGATCCAGATTCGACCACACCAAGGCAAACTGAGACAAGTTAAAATGTGTCCAACCCTTTGACTTTCCAAGTCAGACACCGAAATAAAAAGCTTCAGGATTACATCAGAGAGCATGTCAGAGATTCCTGGGTTAAGGGGCGTTCCTGACAACCGCGAAGGGGCATGAACTACATAAGGAATCTATCATCACCGTTGACAGATGCATGTCATGCAAGGCACTGGGCTCCCTATAAAGAAAGTGAATACCAATGAATTCAAATGCCAGCAACCAGCCTGCTACTGGAGCCGCCCTGGACTCTGCTGCCTGTTTCCACACAGATAAGGACCCGCGTCTATAATGAGACTGAGCGCCCACACTGGCATGTAACTCTGAGGTAGAGTATGTGAGCACAGATCGTTCAGATCGCTCAGAGGGAGAAAGGAAAGCACATTGTGCAATCTGACACTTTGGAATGTCGACGTGGTGCATGAATCACCTGACAGGCTTTGCCTCTGTCCATTTAAAGACATTATTCAAAGAGATTGTCTGCACATCACTGCCCAAAAAGGAGACTTTTCTCTTTCAAAAGTAAATAAACTTCTCCACCAACTTCTTGGCAGCACGTGTCATAACTATCGAATATGAGATAATCCATCACGTGTTCGATCCTTGTGGGTCATGAAGGATACGCTCTAGGACACCACAGGTTTGCCAAGGGCATGGTACCAAGAGACCGAAATCCTAGATTCTAGAATGTGCCAGCTGTTCCCCAGCAGGTGACCTTGAGAGAGCACCTGAATCTCTGAGCTTCCATTTCCTTCTTGTTAAGGACTCCTGAATCTTCCTTCCCATAGGACTCTAGCGAAAATCAAGGGGAATAATTTACGTAATAATGTTTGATGAAGTCTAATGTACAGGCATCATAATGACAGTGACTACTTCAATATTTTTATTATAAAAGTAGAATCTTCTGCAAAACAAATTTTTAGCTGAAGACATAGGAGTAAATGAGACTACCCAGGAGAGCTTTTGGTGTCATCCAGCGAGTGGAAAAAGAAAGAGAAGCCACGAGAAAGCCTCATGCTCAGGATTGAGGCCCACCCAAGAGCCAGCAAAGGAGGGTAAGAAGTGATGGGAGAAGCAGTGGGTATCTGGGCGCGCCTGTCGCTATGGAAACCAGTGATGGAGAGGCACGGTCGTAGGCATCATGCAACAATGCTGGCAAGTAGGAAGAGCACAACTAAATTGAAATCTTTCGGTTTGACGGTTAGAAAGTCACAGCTCTGTTTCTATTAACTAGTTTTTCTCCTGGTCGTGGACCACAGGTCCCGCTTCGCCACGTGCCTAGTAGTTTTAACTGGATGCTTGACATCGTCCGTATCGTCCAGCATCGTCTGGATTCCTGTCTTCCCTTCAGGAGCACTGGGCTTTGGCACTTGGAAGGCAATTACCTTACTTAAGCATTAACCTGACCCTTTTAGTTGTTTACTGGAGTTTTTAGTGCCTTGTTAGAGTGGGCTTAGAGTTGCTGTTTTCAGGGCCGGCTTAGCCTCACTCCTCGGGGGGACCCTTCCGGAGCCTCTGCTGAATGCCCTGGGGGTTCAGCAAGGTCTCTGCACTCAGGCTGGGCTGAACTCAAATACCTCCCAGCTCTGTGTGGACCGCAGTAGCTTTTCTCGGGTTGCAGTTTCTTGCTGGTCATCATTCCTTGATAGTTGCTCAGACTAAGGTTCAGACAGAGACTCCAGGGAAACTCTCTGGTGGCTCCTTGTCCTCCACTATTCTGCCCCCCAAACTCCAAGCGCATGTTACCTGTGAAATTACCTGTGAACCAGCAGTCAGTTTCTCTGAACCCTGATCTCAGTCACCTCCTCTCAGGGAGGCCCCCTGCTCTGCTTGGGCTCCTCCATCCTGGGCCATGATCCAGAAATACCTTCCAGGCAGAGAGCCAAGGCTCCAAGGCATCACTTCCTACATATCTTTCCTGCCACAGGTTATATTCTGTGCCACCTTCAGTCTGATAACTGGAAGTCAAACATTTTGTATAGTTTCTGTAGCTGTTCATGGCCAGAGGGCTAGTCCAGTGCCAGACTACTGGACCCACGGCCAGAGAACTCAGGGGCCACCTTCAAGAGGCTCCCGTGAGGCAGTAATGGGTAAATCTGAACTAAAGTTTAAGGTTAATAGATGCAATATTGAAGGATGTCCAAGATGTTAATTCACGTGTGTACAATACAACAAAACTGAAATCCCGTTGGTCATATTTAGAGGATGTTCAGAAAGCAACTCCTTATTTTGAAAGAAACAGTAAATAAAAGACATAATCAGAACTCCCATGGCCTGTTCTGTAAGAATTCTGCCGCAGGGTAACTGGACAATGTACGAGGAAAACACATGCTTTACAGACACATTGTAGACAACAAATAAAAAAGGAATGATCAAATCAAGATACCACTATTTTGCAATTCCTGAATTATTTTCAGTCTATCTAGATAGTTTATCGATGTTAGTTTAGCCATCTTTACAAAGAGAAAGAGGCCTTGGACAGCCTGTGCCTTCTGATAGAAATATACAGCTCTGCCTCTGAGACGGTTTTGCATAAAGTAAGATAAAATTAAACGACAATCCGGATCTCATAAAAACTCTGGGTCTAACTACCAATTTGCAGAAAATATGGGATTCAAGGAAATACAGGATTCAAGGCAATGACACAGCAGGTGTTCAGCAAAATGTGAACAGTGAAAAAAGAAATCTCTTCAGAACAAACAACCCAGATCCCTCAACGAAAAAATGCAAGGAGCAAAGCAGGGGCTGCACATTTACTAAAAGAGACTGCAGAGCTGAGTCAACCAATTGCAATGTTTGGACCTTTATGGAAATCCTGAATCAAATTATGAGAAAAAGAGAAAATCGGGAACGTGTAACACCCACCGGATATTTAATAATGGGAAGGAATTACTCTTACTTTGTGGGTGTAGCAAAGGTACTGAGGTTACCCTTTGAAAGAGTCCTATCTTTTGGAGATGCATGTTGAAATATTTGTGGAAGAATTGATATGATGTGTGGGATTTGCTTCGAAATAGGGAGGAGGGGTGCAAGCTAGTATTGGAGATGAAACAGGACAGCCCTCGAGGTAATTTTTTGAAGCTGGGTGATTGGTACGTGAACTTATTAGAATATCCTCTCTCCCTGCTTCTTATAGGTTTGAAATGTCCGTAACACTTCTTTAAGTAATGTCTTTAAAAGTGCCTTACCACTGATACTGCTTTAAATAAAAGAAGTTGGCGAGATCTGTAGCAATATAATAGATTTGTTGGGAGTAAAATGATAGTCAAGAGTTAGCACCGGCTAAATTCCAGAAGGAAGGAAAGACGGACGGACGGAAGGAAGGAAAGCGATGCTTAATGCAGACGTATCTTTCCAGTCTGTATAGAGTTTTAAAACGTCATGAAATAGTTTGTCACCCCAAATTACTACAAGTTAGTCAATTTTAAAACATTTTTTCTTACATCTCCGATAAGATGCCCCGAGTGGAATAACCAAGAAATCACATGTAGAGGAAGATTGGGCCCTTACCTCTGATAAGCTCCTCGCCGTTGAGCAGACTCAGCCACGACCGGCGCGAGTCTGCCGAGATGGTCGTCTTCGGGGCGCACAGCCCCCGGGGGCTCCTGCCTGTGCAGCCTCTCCAGGGAGCGAGCTCAGGGCTGCTGCCTGCAGAGGAGCGAGCCGGGTGGGGCCCCGCCGGGCCGCGCTCCCTGGGACGACGCTCACATCACAACCAGGGTGGGCAGGTGTGCTCATCAGCCCGCCTCCCAGCGGAAGGCAGCAGTGTCGTCTCCTAGCAAAGCCATACATCATCTTAGCAGGGCTGTCCTCCTCCAGTTTGGGTAAAGGCCTGAAGGACTTACTGGCGTCCCTTGCTTTGAAAGTCTCGCACTTTTTACCGTGTCTCTTGGTTTTCAAGAATAGAGGGTTTATTTCATCTCGCAGACCTGGGTTTGTAGATCAACATACAGTGGTTAGCCTTGAATTTTTTCTCCTATTTTTATTGTACTTTCTGAAGTTCTACGGATTAGATATGCATGTGGATTAATAATCTGCTATTTTAAAAATATAATTGGGAAGCTACCACGTGGGTCGATTACAAAAGCCCAGAACATATACACAGCGGGCAAATCATTGGAACTTCCTGATCCTCAGCTGGATCTGTTGCTTAAAAAGGACTGTCACGCTTTCCCTGCCTCTTAAGACTGTTACAATGAGGAGTGTGACCAGGTGGACTCCTGATTGCCGTCAGTGTGCACAGCGCTGGGGACAGATGGAGGAGGATGACAAATGCCCCGTTGGTATTTCATAAGCACGTTTAGAACCTGGCCTTATTGAGCAATTACTAGTTGGCAGGTGTTATTAGCAGGGCTGTGTGCGTATTAAGTCTTCTAATTCCCAAACCATCCTGTGAGGTGAGTGTGAACATCTCCTTTTTAAAGAGGAGAAAACTGAGGTGGTGAGAGTTGAATGAAATTGCCACTACCCTGCTGCTAGCACGAGCCAGCGATAGGGTCAGGATTCCCAGTCCAGGCGCCTGCGTCAAGTGCTACATTCTACTGAGCAATTATTTGATTATTGGTATTTATTTGAAAGGCCTGGTAGGACAGATAAAGGGAAAGGCAAGTCCAGACGGAAAATTTGACCCTCTGTTAGGCTAACAGTTTGGTCCCTTGGGCTATGAAGGTCTGTTAAACACGTATGCAGAGGAGCTGAGTATAGATCACAGAGGAACAGAAACAGAAGAAATGAAAAGGACCATTTCTACTGCCCCGAGCACTTGAGATCCTCATGTCTGCAAGCCCGTTTATCAGAAGAAGAGCCTGAAGCTCCAAGAGGGCGTTTGACTCCCGTGTGATATCACCCAGTTATTCCCCTCAGAGGAACTGCCTCCCGTCACCAACCCGAGAAGCTTTATCTGAATATTGTTTCTCACCAGGTATAGGAATCTTTCGAAGAGAAGGGGTGGAGAGTAGAATTTCTCCATCACACTATCTCCCAGGGGTGTTTTGGCAGTCCTCGTAAATGCTACCCCAGGCGGCTGCCCGCCTGACCCTTTGTGTGGCTTGAAAACCAGGGTCCCTGCTAATGGGGCAACTGCAGTCTAGGTCAGGAAAGGGCTATGAGCGGCCGTCAGTTATGTCACATCTCAGAGCTGCCCGAGCCATGGAACTCCTCCCTTGATCACTGTCTCCACAATCACTTTGACGTCATCTTCCCGGCGTCTCCTACATCCAGTTAGTTGCCTCTGGAATCCCACTCATACCGCCTGCCACGTTCTCTTCCCTTCCGCTGCCAGTGCCACGGGGTGCATCTGGCCCGCCCCCACCAGGGGCCACGGTCAGCTGCTCTCCAACCCCCATCCCCCAGGGGCTGGCCTGAGGCTGCCCACTAAGAAAAAACAACCCAAAGCACATGTGATGAATAGGATTTGCTATATTTGATAACAAACCAAGAAATTACCTGCTAACGAGTGACTGAAATGTTTATACCTGTGGAATTCTGATGACTGATTGCATTTCCAGATCTGATAACTGACTGCATCTCTAGGGAATAGAACATTTTGAGTCTGAATAAAAATACAAGCAAGGTTCAGTTCTGTTTCCGCTTCCCCAGGAGCATCGTGGGGAAGACAAGGACGCATCCTGAGCAGGAGAGATGCGGGGACAGAAAGCGTCTCCCCCTCCAGGCAGAAATGAAGGCGTCGGTGTTATCTGCAGCCACGGGTCCTGGGTGAGTCCCCTCTCATGTGGGCGGAGGGACAGCACTCCTGTCATCTGCTCCCAGCAGGGACAACAGCAGTAGCCTCTGTTGGGGCAGGTCCGATGCCTCAGGATTTTGAGGAAGGTGGGCCCGCAGACCCCCTTGTTCGAGAAGTGGCCAGTCACACAGAGGGACACTGTCCCGTGAGAACCCTTATCAAGACAAAGCCCAGAACTCCAACCGCGGCGACCAGTTCAAAGGGAGGATGGAAACGAATAAAATCCAATCAACTGAAACCAAATCAGTGTTACCCAACCTTTTCTGGCAACCAGGAGAACAGCCGGTCTGGATTATGGATGAAAGAAGTCCAGAACGCCAGTGTTTTGCCATAATTATTCAGAGAAAAGAGACTGTGTTGTGGTCCGTCTTTAACTCACAAACAAAGCGGTGCCCCCGGTGGTGAAATCAGCGTGACCAGATGTCCCGCCTTGACCCCGGGCTCTTCCTCCACCTTTCCTAGGCTCCCCTGACAACTGTCCGGATCACCCAGCGTCTCGGGCGCTGCAAGGGTGTCTCCTGTCACAGGGCTGATGGAAGAATGGGAGGGCTCTAGGCGGAGGGCGTGAAGTTTCCCTCTATGAATTCGTATTTTGACACTGACATCAGTCCCCCCGAATTCAAATAGTCATGCGGATACTGACAGATTTGCTCTTCCAAGTGTTCAAAGCTGAGGCCAAGCCCCTGGCCGTGGTGACTTTACCTTGGTCATGCCACCCTCCAAGGCCAGCTGGGGTGACTGGGGGACAGACCCCCGGCCCCCCCAGCACCTCCCTCAGCACCAATGAGCAGTGTTAAGGGTCTGGTAGTGTTTTTGCTCTAAGTTTGCCAACTGGTGCCACCCAGGACTTTAGATTGACTTTCTTCTCTCTCTCTTTTGTTTTCTTTTAAATGTCAAAAAAGCACAGCCTCCTGTAAAACCTCAACCCTGGGGCTTGTTCCTGAGTTTGACATACTAAACTAATGAACGGTTTTCAACTGATGAATAGTGTCCCTCAGTCCCCATTGGACTGTGGGTTAGTTATGCATGAGGAGGTCTGCCAGCATTGACAGGGGCACGTCTCTCAGGTGGTGAGCCACCTGTGACGAAGTGACCCACTGAGAAAGCCTATTTTCTTGCTGCATAAACACAGGCCTGAAGACCACGTGTGAGCTGTCACACACGTACCTCCCAAATGCAATTCCCTGGAAGTGACACACCGCCATCACTCACGTTAATGTCTATTTGTGCAACGATATTGTTTGAAATAATCGACCAATTCATCAAAAGAAGCAGCAGACTTTGGAGGAGGGGGTAAGGGGGCTTTTTCAGTCCTAATGAGAGAAATGACATTTCTGTTTACCATTTGTCAGCTTGATGTCGTCAACAAATGTTTGTAATGATTTCCAAATTTTGTGATGTGAGTCATTTGTGAAGGTGTGCAGTCTTTAAGATTCATGGAGAGGGTGTTCCTCCCACAAACATTCAGCTTTGATAATTATTAGGAGAACTGTTCATTATGTCTCAGAAGGTAAATGCGTGATAAACGGAAAGCCTCTGATTGGTAGCAATTTTCCGAATGTAAAGAATGCCTATTTCTTTGACAATCAACTCAAATACATTAGTACTAATTATAAAGCTTTTCAGTGCAGCAGGTCGATAGTAAGCCTGAAAACAGAATTGTATGATCTTTGTATTAAGTTTGTTTTTATTATCAAAGCAGACACAACAAAAATCAGAATTATCTTAGGGTTTCCTGGGACCCCACCCAGATAGTCCTGACTGATAACAGCTGACAGGGTGAAACATGCCCCCCTACCCTCAGCTCCCCATCTCCAGAGAAACAGCCCCCCAACCCCCTACTCTCCACAGCTCAGAAACCCAGCCGGGACCTGGAATCCAAAGAATGTGTTTGCATTATCAAAGAACTCGTCCTTTACCCCTTTACCTGGGGGTCCACCCTGGGATTCCATTCTGGTGACTTTACAGAATGCACCTAATTCCTCATTAGTTAGTTCCCAGGATCTGCTTAAGGTCTTGTTTACTTGTTAACAGAGAGGGCGGGGTGTTCTAGCCTTAGGAGGCTCCATCTGCCAACATCAAAGCTAAGATAGACTTGTCTGCGGTGATCACGGTGCTCCGGAGCAGCCGAGCTGGAGGGGCCACCATCGCCCTCTGATTCTCCAAATGAACAGACAGGGAGGTCACCCCAAAGTCCGGCTGGGAAATTTGCCCACCTGGGATCCCATTTGCAGCCCCTGACTGGCCATTAGATGGTGCTTCCCCAGTGTTTGCTGAATTGAATGACAAGGGCTGAGTTTCTCTCCTTTCCTGTCAGATACCTAGTTCTAAAATAAAAAGAGAGAGAGAGAGAGAGAGACCGGTGCCACGCAAAGCTATTAAGATGTTCCCTGCTGAGATGTGGGAGAAGATGTCTCCTGCCATAACACAGCCATTAACCGCTCTCGGAGGTCAAGCCAGACTGCCGAAGAACACGGACACACACACACACACACACACACACACACACACACACACACACACGCAGGCAATCTCGTTTGCAATCATCACAGCCCACAGGGAGTTCAAAACATTTCACCCACTTTATTAGCAAGAAAACACCTGAGACATGACATCCTCTTGGACTTGGTACAGGAAGACCCGAGGGCAGGAGATGTTCTGTGGTTCCTGTAAGTAAGTCTGCTTTCATGGAGACAGGTTCCTGCATGGGGTCCGAAAACCATTCTGTAAGATACACTCCAAACATAAACATTGTTTAGGGCCTTTTCCGACTGTATTTTTAACGCCCCCAGAGCCGCCAAGTCACAACTGCGCAAATGCTAGTGGGTTACCACGTGTTAAGGCCCCGCTGCGCTTCCGCGCCCTCTACCCAGAAAGGGTGGAACCGTGTCATCTGGGGAGTAGAGAAGAGGGAGAGGGGTGCAGGAACCGGGAATTTTATTCTGGCCTGGATGCTAATTCTCCTGTGACCTCAGCCAAGCCCCGGAAATTGTTACTATCTGCAAAGTGAAGATAATGGGCCGGCCCTGCCGTCCCACAGGAGAGTCTGGAGATTAATCAGGCAGCTCATTTGAGATGCAGAGTTATGCGAGCCCACAGGAGAAGCGATGGGGAGGACGAAGGTGGGCGGCTCTTCGTTCTCGCCGACCCGGGACCACGCAGGACAGTCCCGGGAACCCGTGCAGTGGCACGCCAGCGTTTGTTAATTAACCGGTGCTAGGAAGTCATCACGGTTACTGGGGGTTAATGGAAAGGCTGAACTTGCTAAAATTGGACTGTAGCAGTGTAAATCGAGGGTGCCTTTGTTCTGAAGGAGGACTGGGCCCTTGGCATCACACCTAACTTGAGTTAGGTGTTTTCTGCCCTTCCCGAAATCTTTTAGAAATTGCAGGTAGCCTGCAGCATGAACGGTTTTTTTTTTTCAGTGAAAAATGAAACCTAATTCTTACTATGTCTGAAACAAAAATCCTTAAAAAAATTTAAAGGAAGAGAATGATTAGTAAGCCTTTAGTAAGGCTTAATGCTTTTGTGGAAGAGTTCCATCCAGTGTTCAGACGGGGGGTGCTGGGTGAACCTCACACACACACACACACACACACACACACAGTGGCAAACAGGAAGTCTAACAGGGACCAGAACAGCATTCCGGGAGGATCCCGGGGGTCCTCAGCCCCCCCGGGGAAGGAACAAACGTGAAGCACACAGTGCAGAATGAGAGAGAGCTTCCAGCGTTTGCAAAGCACAGCTCAGCCCCAGCGCGACGCCTGATGAATGCGGAGCAGCCAGAACGTGACAGCAGGACTCGAGGTGCGTGTCTTTCTGTCAGAAAAGTGTCTTTTGAGGGTGAACGCTGGGAGCGTTATTGGAGGGCAGGAGGGGTGTAGACAGACCCAAACCCCAGCGCCCTTGGGCTGGCTCCCGCCCCCGCCCCGGGGGAGCCCAGAGTGTGAGCCTGATCGGATTCCCTGAAATTGCAGCCACTCTAAGCAGCTCCAGCCGGCCTGCTTGAATTTGCTCAGCAGAAACCGCGCCGTCAGCAAGAGAAGCGGTACTGCAGGGACGGTGCACGCCCGCGGGCGCTGCCCTGCCGCCCCGCCCCTCGACAGCCCCCTGGTCGGAAGCAGGAGGAGAAGAGGGACGAGGCCAGGAGAAGCTGGGCGCGACGCAGGAGGAGCGCCTTCCCGCGGGCCAAGGGGCCGCCTCTGAGCTGCCCGCTGGCCCCGTGAGGGGCTCATGGCTCTCTGCAAAGCGTTTGACGGCTTGCCAGGGTCGGGCTCTGGCCGCAGAGCGCGGCATCCTTCCAGAGCGCCCGCTGAGACGTGCGATCTGCACAGATGCACACACGCACCACCTCCTGCGGGGAGACCCCTGGCGAGGCGGACCCGGGCCGGCACCACCCTCACCACGGGGACCGCCTACACCTGCGGGCTCTCTGCCCTGAACAGACTCCGTCTCAGGATTCCTACCACCGGCAGGGAGAGTGCAGTGGCACTCATTTTGTTTTCTCTCTGGTCTTGGAATTTCTGTCTGGGTGGGGAGGGGGTCCACCGCCTTGAAGGGGCCTCTGGAGTCTCTGGACGTTGAACTTCTGGGAGAGACGTCGGAGAGAAGTCCGGCCCTCCCGGGGAGGAGCTGGGGGCACATTTGAAGGGCCTTCCCTCCCCCCCAGCTCAGCGAGGCCGAAGAGTAAACATTTAAATATTTAGATTGCTTGAGCAGCCTGAATGTCTGTTGACAGACGTCTGGGTAAAGAAGACAAGGTGTGTGTGTGTACATGCAATGGAACACTATTCAGCCATAAAGACGAACGAGATGGTGCCGCGTGCAGCAACACGGGTTGACCTGGGATGTCCTAAGTGAAGTCAGTCAGGCAGAGAGAAAGACAGTCACGTGTGACGTCACTTACATGTGGAACCTAAAATGTGACACAAATGAACTTATTTATGAAACGGAAAGAGACTCATAGACATAGAGAACAAACTGATGGTTACCAAAGGGGAAGGGGTGCGAGGGGTAAATCAGGAGTTTGGGATTAGCAGGCACAAGCTATGCCATGCAAAACGGGTAAGTGATAAGGCCTCACGGCACAGCACAGGGAACTGTGCTCAACACCTTGTAATAGTCTGCAGTGGAGAACAACGTGTGTGCATACGCATGTGTAGCCGAATCACTTTGCTGTGCACCAGAAACTAACGCAATGTTGTACATCAACTGTACTTCAATTAAAAAAAAATTAAAAATTAAATACTTAAAAAGTAAATGTCTGTAGAAGGAAGGGGGAGGAAGGGGCACAGGATGGGTGGTACAGTGTGGACCCAGCAGTCATCCACTCTTTGGAAAGCGTGGGCCCCCCAGTGCCTCTGGGACCCACGTCCTCTGTTCCCTCCTTGTCCCCCAGCCTCTGTCTCCACTTCTCTCCTCCTCTTTTCTCTGCTGACCTACAGTCCATGGCTCCCATCTGTTCACCTCCATCACTGACCTGCTGCCAATCAAGAATGATGGAAAAAGGGAAACAGAAATTCTCCCACAGCCGAGTGAGCACCAGAGCTGTGATGGGTCCAGGACACGCCTCCCCCAAATACAGACTCATGGTGACGTGGGGAAGGTCTGAATATCTGAGCACCTGGCAGAAGCAGGACGTGGCTCTGACCCTTCCCTCCCTGAAACAGGTCATGTGGGGCGCCCTCCCCGCGCGCCCAGGACAGGAGCATCCTTAGCGCGGAAGATGAAGGGGTTCTAAGGAGAACCCCCTGGGCAGCCGCACCTCCTCCTCCTCCTCCTGTGACCCTCGGCTCTTCAGGGAGCCCAGTGTAGACACTCGGCTCGGCCCCTCCACGTCCTTGCTGCCTGATGAAAGCGCCAGGTCACGCCAAACTCACATGAAATGAATGTGCGTGCTTTTCCCCTGTTCATCTGCCTCTGTCGGTTTAATTTTCAGACCCAGCCGGGGACCTCAGAGAGCTGAGGAAAACTTCCTCCCCCGCACCCCGACTCTTCCCAAGAAACGTGACTCGCTGGGTCCTCTGGTCTCACAGAAGCGGCCGCCAGGCCCCCGTCCGGCTCCTTCGGGAGCAAGGGCAGCAGCAGCGAGCCCCGTGAAGCCCGGCAGCCTGCCTGGGCCGCGCGCCTGGCTCCCGCCGCTGCTCCCGGCCCAGCGCCGCACGGCCGCCGGGAGGCGTTGGCCGTCATTTCCCAAAGTGCCCGGGGGCCTTTTGTTGGTCTCTAGTGACGGCCCCCGGTGACTCTCTGCCCACATGTCCCTCAGCTGTGGCCGGCCTGTCCCGAGTGGGCCAGACCTAGACCCTCCCGGAAGGCCTTTGCTGACTGTCCCGAGGCTTGTGGAAGTTCCTTGGCCTGGACCCCTGGGCCTTTTGTATGTCCTACTGCTGTCTTCCCTGACCCGCTTCTAAAGAAGACAGTGCCCGTCACCCTCCTTACTGTCACCTGGCTTTATGGCCATCATGGCATTCTCACTGTGCAGACTGATGGCACAGTCACTGATTGAACAGCTTGCCGATCTGCCAGGCCCTAGATAAATCCCACGATGGCCTGGACCTGGACGATCTTGCAGACAAGACGTGCCCCATCATCGAGGGTGGGGCATGAAATGCAGCCACGTGGCCACGGCCACAGCCACGACCACTCCCAGGCCTCACGTGGCCCCGCCAGTCCGAGAACTTCACCTGTCAGCTCACTGAGCCCTCGCAGCCGGCTGCCGAGGGCAGCGATGTCACCCCCTCTGCAGGCGGGGTCTGAGTGTGCGCAGGTCACACGTGCCTGTCAACGCAGAGATCTGGGTCCAGGCTTCGTATGTTTAGCTGACAGACGCTGCCGTACAGGTGCCTAACCATGACTTGTGAGTGGATGATTCAGGGAATGAAGGTTGTTTCCGTGGCCTGTAGACTCCTGGTCGAGAAGCAGCCTGCTTCTCTTGCCCCATGTGCCCCTCAGACCCCAGCAGGCACATAACAGGACCCTCACGTCCGTGTCGTGCCCTTGGCTGAGTGACTCCACAGAGCCTGTGCCGCGGGGGTGCTCTCGCTGCCCCAGGGCACACCTGAGAAGACCTTTCACTGACATCTCACTCTCCATTCTGCAACCCAAGGAAAATCTGAGAACCGCTTTTCAGGAAGAACTTGAAGAGCAAAAATGTTGCCTGTTAATAAATACTTCTCTTTTTTTTTCACTTTACTTTTTTAAAATAGATTTTATTCTTTTAGAGCAGTTTCAGATTCATAACAGAATTGAGCAGAAAATACAGAGCTCCCGCATAGCCCTCCCCACCCACACACACATACTCCCCTACCCTCAACGCCCCTCATCCGTGTGGCATATGTGGTGCAGCCGATGAACCAGCATGGGCACGTTATTACCAAAGTCCACAGTTTACATTAAATAAGTATTTCTCATCTCAAGGAGGCGCTAGGGCACATGACGTGGAGAAACACCATGGCAACGACAGGTCTTGGAGGCAAGGTGGCCTGGGTCCCAGTGCCGGGGACTTATTACGTGGCCCTGAGTCACGTTCAGGGTCTTTTCCTGTGAACTTGAGATTGCGTGCGTACCTCCTTCTAACCGTGCTGTGCCTCGAAGACGGAAAGACTAACAGATGTGAACCGTCCCTGCCATCAGTCACCACGAGTGGCGCAGTGCTCCTCGGAGGACCGACAGTGAGCGGGCTGAGCGTCAGGCAAGTCGTCACAAGCAGGGTGCGTTCACCCGGAGATTTTAGGGTTATTTTACCTACAGTACTAAACTGCAGTTCATCTCTTCCCTCCACAAACATTTGCTGAGTGCCTAGGATGAGCAGGGATAGCCCCTGGGAATGGAACTCAGTCCTAATTCCTCTTTTATTGTTGTTTTGACACCGAGAGAACACCACTGACATCCCCAGGAAGGAGCTGTCCGCCGTGTGGGGGCAGAACTGAGGCAAACAGACATCTAGAAACAGAAGGCAAAGTGATAGAGGGAAGGGCTATTCAGAGAGGAAAGGCATCGGCAAACTCAGTGCTGCAGTGGCAGCTAGTCCACAGGCGTGAGCGACGGAAAGCGATCCTGGTCTTGCAAAGGATGTAATTTGTAGAATCTGTGCTAGAAACCTCTCAGGGCTTCATGTATCTGGGGTGAAGACAGTGAGTGGGACTTTGAGGAGATGAGGAGAACAGTGGTGGTCTCCTCCCAGCCTTGAGGAAGCCCAAAGTTTGGAGGAAAGAACCTGGAGGAGCAGAGCACTCCCCGCCTCTCTCCCCGGGAAGCTTGCCAGGTGCAGCGCGGGACAGCCGGTTCCATTTGGAAGTCAGATGCAGGGCAAATGCATTGCAGTCTAAGTATGCCCCAGGTATTGGAAGTGGCACACCTGGACTAAGAATGCATTCCTTGTCCATCTGAGATTCGAATTTGAGTGGGCATCCTGTATTTGGATTTGCTAAATCTACCTTGGCCACTCTTCCTAGGATACTACCTGGAGTCTTTAAAACAAAGAAAGGCAGAGCCCAGGGCGGCTGGTACATTAGGTAGCGTCCTCCAGGGGGACAGCGCCAGGAATACGGTTCTGGAGAACCCTGACTCAGTCTTAAACCCAAGGAGATGGAGACAGAGAGAGAATTTGTAGAGACTGGTACAGTCAAAGCCTGCAGGGCGGGCCAGCAGGCTGGAGGCCCAGGGGACTGTCAAGTTGCAGTTCCAGCCCAGAGCCAACTGCTGACAAAAGCCTTCCTTCTCTGGAGAAATGAGTCTTTATGCCTATCCAAGCCTTCAACTGATTAGACGAGGCCCACCGACGTTGCAGAGGGGAAACTTCTTTTTTTCTCCAAGTCTACTTTGACACAAGCAGTCATCTCACCTTAAAAAGACCTTCATGGAAACATCAAGAATACTATTTAACCAAAGATCTGGGCACTCTGGCCCACCTGTGTTGACACATAAAATTAACTCTCAGGTTGGGGAAGGCAGCTGGCTCAGGCTTTGGATTTGCAAATGTGGTGACTCTGGGGCGATTAACTACACATTCATGGGACGTTCATCCCAGCAGTGTGTGTCGCTTCACACGGCAAAGCCTTGAGCATAGACATCGCCACCGTCAGGGAGCTCTGGGCACGGGGCGCGCAAACAGGGCCGGCGTTTTCTTTTTTAAGAACCCGTTGCCTGGAGATGTTTTGTTTTGCTTTGCTTTCTCCTTCTCTCTCGCTCTCTCTCTCTCTCTCTCTTTTTTTTTTTTCTTTTAACAACATTGATCCTCTGATGCAGAATGTGAAGGTTACTTTTGTTTTATCTCCTGCTCGCAGCAGAACAGCTGGGAGCTGAACGGGGCATTTGAAAGGGCAGAGCTTTCTGAAGCCCGTCGGATCCGAAACGTCTCCAGATCACAGCGGACAAAACAAGTGCTCACTGCCAGCTCTTACTCACTTGGCCCCAGAGGACCTTGCTTGGCCTCTCGTTCAAAGGCTAAATTTAGCGGGACAATCCTTGGCCAAGTCTCCTGATGAAGGTGAGGGCTCACGAGGGCAGTCGAACTCCGAGCTGACTTACAGAGACTGTTTCACCACCAGAGATTTCAGTCTGGCATCTAAATTATGATGGTTTTGAAGACATCTGAGGAGCCTCTCAGTGAAGAAAAAAGTGAAGAGCTCTGCCGAAGGCGCGTCCTCTGGAGACGGGCGGGCTGGCCCTGGATCCCTGGCACCCAGGCTCCAACAGCCTCCGCTCCACCTGCACCCACGTGGCTCGCAGCCCCTCCAGGCTTCCTAGGAATCCACCCGTCATCAGATGCATCGATTCTGGAGAACAGAATCGGAACCCAAGAAGGAAGGCGCTTCTTCTGAACTGTCTCCTCCCCGAGGGACCCAGGAATGTGAGCAGTTAGCACCGAGATGGCCTGCCACGCCCAGGTCTCCTTCCATCTGCCTTCTTTGTGGACTGACGAAAACGCTCTACTCAGACTCTGGGGGGAGACACGGGGCTGCAGTCCCCTGAGCCGCACGGGGGGAGCGGGTGACCCCGAGCGCCGAGGAAAGCTGGCTCCAGGACGCGCCAGGCAGCAGAGAGCCCCCCAGACACCCCGCTTGGGAAAGTGCCCCCGGTCGGGTCCTGTTTGATCAGAAAGGCTTTGTTTTATGACTCTCCACACTTCCTTCTCACCCTATTCACAGACTCACAGAAGAGTAAGAAAGAGACACTTTCTCACTGATTAAGCAACCATCATGTGCCAGGCACCGTCTTAAGGCGTTCTCACGTATTAACTTATTCAATCCTGGAAACGCCCCTGTGAGGCAGGCGCGACAGCTGACACCTGGCTTCAGAGCTCACGGTACTTCTCACGGGAAACCGCGTTTTGGTATTTTCATTGTAATGACAGCTGACATACCACACGTTTTAAGCTTTAACAAGTGTTTTCACAGAACCCACTCTCCTTCCCCTTCTCTGCGGTGTGTGGGACCAAGCCTTGCTTGTGCAACCAGCCCCGTCATCTCGGCTGGAGGAGTGAGGCCATCAGACCGGGAGAGGCTGAGGGTCGGCATGGCCTCACCTGGACTTGCGGGCGAGCTGCCCGGCTGGGGGCCAGGTGCTCTGTCCGCCGGGGTCCCGGGCCCCTGCTTGTGGCCGTCCAGCGTGGTGCCAGAACCCAGCTCGCTGCCTAGGGTCAGAGTCCTCCCAGGCCCAGCCACGCTGGAAAGAAGCCTTGCCTCCGCAGACCATCGGCCCCAGTTCTCCCCACCTTGTCCTGGTGACCATCTGTCTTCTGGTCTCCCTGTTTCAAGGCCTAAGCGTCATCTTTGGCGAGCCCTCCCCTCCTCCCTCTCCCATCCACCAGCCACCAGCGCGGCCCCTGAAACACGTGCCTCCAGCTGGGGAACGAAGCACTAACCTGGCGCCACATTGCGCTCTGAGCAGGGGCCTAGCGACGCGGGGAAAGGATGGCCACGTGGGAGAGGCGAAACAGGAGCACAGGTCATGATCATTCAAGGGCGGAAAAGATGGGGACACAAGAGCGGCCAGATGATTCTGATCCTCACGCACCAGATGAGGGGCCTTGGAGGAGGGCACGCTCACCTCCAAGGGGCCAAGTCAGCGAAGCGAGGAAGCACTGAGCCGAGACCTCAGTGAATCAGAGCCTAAAACACCGGGGCAGGGCTGGTGCTCAGAAGTCAGAGGCAAAGCAGGGAGCAAAGAACACTGTCTTTCAGCTGAGTTTTAGGGGATGGGGCATCTGAAGAAGATCTGAAGAAACTAGATCATGAAATGAACATTCCTTTGAAATTCCCTTCTCCTTTCTCTGGTTGCACTATGACCTGTTGGCTCAGGCTTGTCTCACATGCTGACGGCAGTAACTCCATGGCCTCCAGACAATCGCCGGAACTCCGGGCTCTCCCCCGACCCGGGATGCTGGGGACCATGCTCACACCACCCTTTCCATCACGGACATTCATAGTTTATCATTTGCTAATAAAGACTGTGGGGAGCACGGCCCGCACGCTCCTTCCTTCCTGCTGCACAGGACTGTCCTGCTGAACCGAAAGCCTCATCTTTCCCCTGTGCTTTGGATCCCACTCATTCACCTACTTAGTCACCAAGGAGCGTGATTACTGATCAACAGTTTTCTCTTGTGTATCCAAAGTCTTCCTCTGCGCTCCTGGACCCCTTGTATCTTCATTTCAATTTTCCCAAGTCTCTTTCATTAAAAAAAAAACCTCCCACCACTCCCGCGGACCCCGCAGGTCTCACAGCCACTTCTCTTCGACCCTCTTTCTGGCGAGCACGTATCTGTCCACACTCACCCTCAGCCTACCAGGGGGCTTCACCCCATCACAGCAGAGCCAGTCTCACTAAGGTGACTGCATCACTCAGGATGCTGCAGGGCTGAGAACAGCAGAAAACCAGAGTAAACACTGGCTTGAACGAACGGCTGGCTGCTTATGGAATTATTTCTGTGTAACAAAGTCCAGGGCTGACACGGGGGCTGCGTGCTGTCCTCAGGGACCTGGGTGACTCTGTCTGGTGGCCTAGCCTTTCTCAGCATGTTGCCTTCACCTCTGGGGTCATTGAACGGTTGCAGGGTTCTTGTTCCACGGTCAGCCGTGCACCTGGCTTCCAGGCAGGAACAAGGGGGTGGGACAAGGGCAGAAGCCGAATAGGGCCTCAAGAAAGTCCCTGCAAAGCTGTTCACAGGGAGACTCAGTGGCCAGACCTCATCACAGGGCCTCCCCGGGGGAAGGGGACACTGTTCACAGAGACGGGAGTGGGTTCTGCTGGAAAAGGGGGAGAGGATGCCTAGTGGATGGGCATGTGGTCCACAGTCACCAAGAACCTCTGTCCTCCCAAAACAAATGAACTTGACTTCTTAGAAGCCCAGGAAACAGGTGACCTTCTCGCTCCTTGATTCAGGCTCTTTTGGTGGCTCCATGACCTTCTCTGGAGTCAGCCTCACCCGCCCCACTAGGCAGCGCCTGCTCCCCTGGGCTGACCGTGGAACTGTGCGCCGTGTATCCTGAATGCACTGTGGGACCCCATCCCTCTGCTCAGACCCATCCCAGCCTCCCCACCTCGGGCTCCTTCTCCTCCACTTCCTGACAGTGACCGTTCTCCTCAAGCACAGGTCTGATCGCACCATCCCCAAGGTCTTAAACACCTCCATTGTCTCAGGATGGGACCCCCATCCTGACTGTGTTCCACTGAGCTCTGTCCCCGATGTCCTCCCCGGGGACCCCAGGGGCACCCCCTGTCCTCAGCCTCTCCCCTCCCCCACGCCACTTCCGGGGGTTCACCTCCCCGGACTACTTCCCTCCCTTCCAGAGCTCAGTGCTTCTGTTCACAGAGAAGAGGTAGCTACGTCCCCCGCTTGGCTTACTTCCCTTCAGTCAGCTTTTAGGCTGGTGATGAGCCCCTGTGGGAGCACATCCCCAGCTCCCCCAGCCCCACCCCTCAGCGTATCTTCCTTCACAATAACGTTACTCCGCTCTCCTGTGTAACGAGCACCGTGCCCCCGATGTAGAGCAGTCGTCAAGAGTCTGTCGTGTCACTTCAGAGGGGTTTGTGTTGGGGAAGGGGAAGCCTGGCGTTCACATTACAGCTCTGAACATTTGCGAGCTCTAATATGTCATCAAGCACAGATACACATTTTTTCACATGCTAATATCTCTGAAATCCGTCTTTCAAACTGCGGCATTTTATATTTTTAATAGGCATCGCTTTTTGATAGTGCAGAAAATCATGGTATGTCTTACAATTCAAAATATTGCACATTTGATTAACTGTATCATGTGACCTTCCACAGCAAATTACTTGACCTTTCACTGCCTGAGTTTTTTCATCTGAACAGTGTGGTAATACTCAGATCTCAGGGAGTTTGTAACAAGTGAAGAAGGGGGAAACACGTAAAAGCCTTAAGCAGCCTTGCCCAGCACGTGGTCATTGCTCGGGAAACATTAGCTGTAACCACCATGCCTTTGCTAAATCTCAGAGACATGCAGTGAGCTGATCAGCGTCTGACCTTCCTCAACAGACTAAGAACTACATCTGCTTGCTCCCCTGTGTCCCGAGGCCTCCATGTAATATCTGCTCTATCCTGGGGTTTATTATGGCTTTGAAGGACAGAAAAACAGACACAGCCTGCTCAGCCTTACCTTTGTGATTTATTAGTAGACCTAGAATAATTTCACCATTTAAAATTCCATCTACTTGATCAACAAATATTTAGTTTAACATATTAAAAAAATCATGGAATTCATGACAATTTCTAAAATAGTTCTAAGAACGCTTTTTAAAAATACAAAATGTGAAGTATTTCATCCTTGCCCAACTCCACCCTCCAGAATAAAATTGCCAAGTCTAATATGAGCCTTTCCAGACTCTTTTCCAGTGCAAATTCTTTGAGCTGAGTGAAGTAGTGATGCTTTGAGAAGTTGCTTGAGATGAAATAAGCAATTATTCCACTCCACAAAAATCGGGCTAAATTTCACCTGCCAGAGACAACACTGCCCACTTACCACCCCCTCAGTCCCCACCTGGACTTCTCCCTTTGTGGTGTCTGGTTTCAACTCAGTCATTCCTGTGACCCTCCCCCTGCTCATACACACACCACCCTTCTCCACCTTCTCCTTATTTCTTAGTCTTTTCTCAATAATTATGAAATCAGTGGAAAACTGGGGGGGGGGGGGGATAGAGTGGACTTCTTCCCACGACGACAACTCTAGGACAAGCTGGTCTTGAAGACAGAGCAATTTTAGGTGTTTTTGAGCACGCAAGGGCCAGTGAGTCAGAAGAGCTCTCCATGGTCCTGCCACCTTTCACTTCAAATGCCCCCTCTCCCCTCTGCCTGGAACCAGCAAGGGGCGCTCTTCTTCTGGGGCCAAACGGTTGTCAGTCTCTCTGAAGTCCCTCTGGTCACAAGAATCAAATTTCAAATGTCAGGAACTTTTGACCCAGTGACTCCACTGGCAGAAATTGACCCAAACAAGTAAGAGGACAAATACACAAACACACGGGTGAGAACGTTCACAACGTTGCTTGTAACTGAGAGACATCAGAAAGCGAGCTGACCGTCAACAGAGGCATAATTAAATAAAATATTATAGACATGTGCAATATCTGTTTGCTAAGAGTGATGAAACGGATCTGCATTTATTGGCATGGCAAAAATTATAAGGCAGATTTTTAAAAGGTTATATTATAACCTTTTAAAAATTACACAACCCAAACACACAAACATAAAGAAAATTCTGGAAGCAAAGGTCAAGCAGTGATATCAGCCAGCAGCGGTTTTCCTTGAGAGATTGCTAGTGATTTTTTCTCCTTCTTTATAATTTATAGTATTGTGTGTGTGTGATTTTTCTTTTTTTACAGTGGTCATGTTATATAATAAACTTATATAATAAGTTACTTATATAATAAAATGAGCTCTTTTAATCTTGGAAGACTTAGGCGCCAGCCTCACCATGCCTTCCCTATTTTTAAGTTATCATCCCAGTTTTGTGTGGGCTGAAGGGATCATGTTAAACCTTAGGTTCCAAGACAGTGGTGCCCCAGTGTCCACCTCCCCGACCCTGGTCATCCTGCTCTTCCGTGCTGACTTGTCCTAAGGGAAGGGAAAGGAGAGAAAGACAAGGTTCAGCCCAGTCTGTCTTTCTAATTATTTGAATTTAAACTGTTGATCTATGTCACCAATAGCACATGTGTAAATTCACATCAAAGCCTGTTATGAAAGAATCCACATGAAAACACTGAGGAGAATTCTGTGGTTGACAAACACCAGTGGCTGTTCTTTCCCTCAATCTACGTCAAGACCAGGGTCACGCCCAGTACAACATAATCACATTCATCATTGCTTTGTAATAAGGCACAACTCTGTGTGTTACTCTTTTCTTATTTAAGTGCAAGGGCCTGATTGATTTCTAGTAGACGTTTTCATAATTTTTGCACAATCTCTCCTGGATGGGTGTCTGTGTTTGTGTGGTTTCTGAGGTCATCGTTCGGAGACAAACAATCCAAATAAAAAAAACCTTGCAGCGTCTCATATATAGGATTTTTCCTCAAACCCTGCCCATTTCTGTCCCACACGGCTGATAGGCCACTGAGGGCCCCTGAGGACACTTGTGTCCCAGAGAAAAGCTGTTCTGCCCTCAGAGCCATGACAGCTCAAGAGAAGAATCCACTTTCTTGCTAAATTCCAACACGCAGCAGTGCTGACCCCACCCTGAGGAGACGGCCAGGTCTCTAATGAAAGTGAGCTAGCCTCTGTCTCAAGCTATTTTCAGCCCCGCCTCTCCAGCACATTTGGCTGTTTGTTTATTTTTGTTAGAAAGACAGACTTGTTCTCTTGCCAGGGAACTCTCTAATATCCTGCCACCAACATCTGCGCAGAATAGAATGCTTTGGAGGGTCAGATTAAAAAAAAAAAAACCTTCCTTCTGAAAGGGGCGAGGAAGATAGTAGCGTTTCTGTTTGAAGCAACAGAATGTATGAGAGAAAGTGCCAGCTCAGCCACACCAAGAAGCCATTGTGCTGGGCCACTGCCCCCGCATCCCAGGGATCTGAGGCCGTCTAACAAAGGTGAAGGGGACACAAGATGACTCCCAGCTCCTGCGCCATCGGCATCTGCCCTGCGGAACACAGTGCCATTCTGCTGGTGCTCAATATTCTCCTTGTGTGCGGCAGCCTCAAAGGGCACTTTAACATGTTGTTGACTTATTTGTAACTTGTCTCCTCCGCCAGATTGTCAGCTCGAGGAAATAGAGCACGTCTCATAGACTCACCGGTGTAGATGCAGTGTTTGCTAAGCAGATAGTTAACGAGAGGAGGCAGGGAAAGAAGGAGGGAGGGAGGGAGGGAGAGGGGATAGGAGGATGTGCACACTAGCTGAATTACACTTCCTTCACCCCTCACACCAGCCTGCTTGCTGCTCAAAGGCCTCCTGCAATGCCAGGCACAGAGCAAAGTGACCCATAAATGCCTGCTGAACGGGGCATGTCCTTTAGTGCTGATTGGATTAACAATAGGTTAAAAATGACATTATAGTAAAAAAAAAAAAAGAATGCTAACATCAACATGCTCATAAATAAGTTCTTTAAAT
The DNA here is from genome assembly GCF_048564905.1 of Vicugna pacos. NCBI lineage: Eukaryota > Metazoa > Chordata > Mammalia > Artiodactyla > Camelidae > Vicugna > Vicugna pacos. The sequence continues at coordinate 14,823,031 of NW_027328742.1, read as the reverse complement.
GAATTGGTTTTATAAAAAGGAAGCTTTCAAATCCATTCTGATAGCTAATTTTGTCACGTAGTCTTCTAAGCTCCAGGGACATTTCTAAGGTGGAGACAAGGGGTTGTCATCACACCAGGGCAAGAGGTTCCTTGCATTCAGCAGGCAGCCCTCCTGCTTTCCTGATGGACATACTGCAGGCCAGTCAACCCTGGGGCCATCTGAAGGGCTGGTTCTGTGGCCCGGAAGAGATGGTGCCACGGCACAGTTGTTGGAGGATGCTGCGATTAGTGTGTTGTTAGAGGGGAGGGGCGTGTGCTCACACCACACCCTGCTGGGCTCACAAATGTGTCAAAATGGGAAATCAGACTGAGGGTATTGCTGTTCCTCAAAGGCAGCTTTGGCTGGTCAAAGCCCTGCCTCTCAGCCATGGTGGGGCTGAGAAACTTACCGACCAAACACCAGTTTTCACACACATTTTATTTTCTAATTCGTCCACACAAGTGGAAGCAAGGACTTTGCACCTGGGTTCTGGCCTCCTGTCCGAGCTTCACCCACCACAATGTGTAAAGATTTTGACCCGAGGCGTCTTGGTAACACAGAACATCCTGTCCTGGTGACAAGAAGACGATCATTTTGCTGCTGTAGTTCTGTTTTTCTTCTTTTTTGTTCTGCCTTTGCCGTTAGATCCTGGCATCATTTGAGATTTATAAATCTTGCAAGATCTCTGGTAAGGGATAAAAAAATTAGTTACTGGTGATTTCTAATATTGAGATAATTGTGATATCCAAAAGTGGACTAGGAAAAAGGGAAGTCAAATGTATGGGAAACCAATGTGAAAAACATCTTGGCATGAAATTTGCATGTCACTGATGCACTGATGTCTGCAGGACACATGGAAGGTTACACTGAGGCATCACCTCCAGCAACGCAACATATAAATCAGATGAAGAATTCCCTTTGAGAGTAAAATCATAAACCGATTTGATGGTTCAAAGCACAATGAACACAAAGTTACTTCAAGAAAATGGAAGGGCTCCCTTAACTTGACTGAAGGGATTAAATTATGTGAGGGAAAAAATGTGTCTTTTAAAGAGAAAGAGAATGGAGTAATGGTTACAGAAGAGCGGAGACAGAAGTTGATGTGTGGAGCTGCCCCCACCACTCATCTGTGAAAAGAATGTGATTTCCCACCTGGAAACGGACACCCTTCCACACCTGAGGTTGCTGGGCAAGCCTTCTCTTCCTCAATGTGTGCTCACTGTGCAAGGGTGAGCCTTTACAGCGAAAATCCTACTGTCTTCTGTGACTGTGCCTGGTGGCTGGTTAATTGAAAAAAAAAAAGATTAATATAGGGAATTATACAAATGAATCATCCATACTTTAAAGACTTTATCTGAATGTCTTAGAACATGTAAATACACATTCACTCACATTGATGATTTTGCTAATGGTTCCACTAATTGGACTTGCCATGGTATTTCTGGCATTAACCCACATAGATAACAAGTAATGATTGTCTATTAATTCCTGTTTCTATTTCCTGAGGTCAGATCAAGAACTTATTAACCCCAATGAGGCAATTTAATTCAGATAACTTAGCTCAGAAATTTCCTCCTTAGCATTTCTAACGGCCCGATCTGTATCCAATGGGAGAAAATCTTGAAAAAAAACGGGAATCTTGCTCATATCAAATCCTTCCGTGTAAGTCAACTTCGCTGTCCATAGGAGCAGCGGTTTACACGCCTGTTTCACTGCACTTAACCTCCCGGTAGTGAAGTGCCTAACTGCAGTGAGGGGCGGGGCGGGAGCGCGCGGCCCCGCCCCGGGGAGGCGGGCACGGCGCGGGGCCCCTCCTGGCGCGCGGGCGCGGGGGCGCCGCCGGGGCGGAGCATCTACCGGGGGAAGGTGCGAGGGGAGTCTCTCCGGTCCCCTGGGTCTCAGTGCTTCGCAGGCCGGTGGTGACGGGGCGCGTGGTTTCTGACGTCGCCTGTCTTTCTCCTGCCGAGACAGTAAGTCGGCTTCTGGCTGCGCGTGTTTTGATGCAGCCTTTCATTTCGTCACTCGGTCGCCCAGCTGCAGGACAGGTAACGAACTCACGAAGCGCCAGAATCCAGAAAGTGCATGTCTCCCGGTCTCCCCGCCCGCAAGTTCTCCCTCCCAGGAAAGCTGGTTACCAGCCTTCTGCTCCTTCAGGCGCTGTCATAATCGCTCTTCAGGTCCCCCCCTCCCTGCCCCCGAAAACAGCAGCCGCGTCTGGACGGCAGCGGACCGAGGAGACAGCTGCCCCGCTGGAGGGCACGAGGGCTTCCGGCCTCCGCTGCGGGCGCCCGGGCTCAGACCCTGCCTCCCACCTCCCATTCTTCTTCATTTTGCCCGTGGATGTCATCGGAAGAAAGAAATGCGCCAAAGATGAAACGATTTTGTGTCGGACGAAAGCGTCGATACGATTCCGTTGTAAAGTCAACCTTAACTGGTCAGTTTTCCTGATTGGAAGGTGCCTGTTAGGACGGCATTCCAGCCCCGGGGGAGGGGGGGCTCAGCGGCAGAGCGCGCGCTTAGCACGCGGGAGGTCCTGGGTTCAAGCCCCAGTACCTCCGCTAAAAAATAAATAAATAAAAATAAACAAACGTAAATTTCTACCCCCAAAACATCAAAAAAAGGACACTATTCCATCCCTAAAGCAACCCGACCTTGGCATTGCCCATGAAAGGTACCAGCCTCTTTGGCTCAGCAGACACGGGACAAGCTCTTTACCGCCTGCAAATAGAGAACCACATCCCCTCCGGTGAAGGGAAGTCCCACTGGTATTGGTGTCTTCCCACCAGGAGGAGCGCTATGCCAGCGACCCATCTCATCACCCAGGAGATTCTTATCTGCATGACAAGACTGACTTCCCACCCACCTCCTCCCTCACCTTCTCATAACTTGCCTCCCCCTCTTGGCAGTTCAAACCCCCTTCCCTGCATTTGGCCTCAGTTGTATCTAGGCCTCCATCTCCCTGGCTGTCTCCTTGAGTCTCATGTCTTTCGAAAACTCCCCTGCCTGTGTCCTTACTCAAACTGTTGTTCTCTCCAGTTAATTTTTTCATCAGCCATTGAACCAAGGAGGAAAAGGGGAAAAGCTTTCTCCTCCCCTGTACGCATCAGGTCACATGTGTAGCGAAGTATCTGTCTTCTATTTCCCAGAATTTGTATGGGATACAATTAAGACCAGGAGCCAAGGAAAGAGGCCAGAGGGTAGGTTTTGGTTCCTTAACCACTTCTTTGCCCAGGAATGGGGTGAGCTATTCCCAGGGGCCCAGGACTAATGTGCTAAGCCAGGAAATACTGTGAGCAGCCCCCGGGTGTAGTCCAACTGTTTGATTCAAGCAAGTGGAGTCCTGCCTTGAACCCCACATTTACACACACACACACACACACACACACACAACACAAAGTTATTTAAAAGCACAAGGGTATCTCAGTCACTCAAGACCCAATGTTTTGTGCTGGTAATCACACCTTAAGCATCAGACCCAAAGCAACTCATTTCTATACCTCTTTCCCTGTTTCCCTAAAGCAAGAAGCTACTGTGTCCAGCTCAAAGGTCTGGGGGTGAGCCCCTGTCGTCTGGGAGGTGAATGGCATGGCTCAGACGGACAGGGGCACTTCAGAGGCCCCCGGAGGACAGAGAAGACACATCGGCCGGGACCCGCTCCCTCTGCATGGTCAGATTCCTTTCCCGGGAACGCTGGCCACCTGCTCCTATGCCTCCCTGTCCATCTTGCGGGTCTGGAGGTCCTAGAAAGCCAGGTCAGCACCCGCAGTAGCTGTAGAGGAGTTAGCCATACTGGGAAAGAAAAAACAACCCAATTACTACTCAACGGTTGTCTCTGTGTTCATATTTTATGGCTCATCTCAATATTGAGAACACCTAGGCATTCAGGATACTAATTAAATACCTGGCCTTTGACAGCTGGTTAACACTCCATCCTGAGAGTCACAGATTTGCATGTGCTGTTCATTCCGTGGTTAAGCAGCAACTTCCCTTGTGAGGGAAGCAGGCATGGAATATTTTTTATCCAGTGCCAGTTGGGTGCAGGACTGAGCAATGCTGAGAGAGACCAGACACGTGTCCCCGGGGCAAAGTCAAGCTGCAGCGACCGAGGACCGTGCTCTTCGGAAAGGGGGCTCTCCCCGGCCTTTGCTCAGCTTCTGCTGCTAGAATCTCTTACTTTGCGTGTACCATTGAGACAGCTGTTGACAGTGACTTTATCGCCCTCCCCCAAGATGCTTTTCTCTGTGACTGAGGGAGACCCCTAGCACGTGAGCAGCCCTCACGGAGCCGACAGAGGTCAACAGCAGAGAGCCTCCCGCCAGCGGCGGCCGGCACCGCCAGGAGGCCGGGCCCTTTCCTCGCGGAGGGAGCAGCTAGACGTTACTGACATTTACAAATTGGGAATTTTCATGCCAGTTCTCAAAATTTCCATCTGAAACCGCAGAGCCCACATACCTTCAAGGCAGTGACTGGCAGAAGCTGGGTTCCAGCGGCCTCTGTCGGACAGCAAGCCGTAAGTCAAGGACCCGGCGGCTCTCTATCCCGAGGCGGAAGCAGCTGCCTGGTGCCGCCCTTCCTTGGGGGCTTACCAGCGGCCAAGTCCACCCTCACCCACGCCACCCGCCTGATGCGGGGCACTGGAGCGCGACGGCACAAGTGAGGGCTTTCTCAGACGAGGACCAAGCTGGCGGGAGAGTGGACGTGGGGCAGCCCAGCCTCCGCCCCCGGGGCCTTCCAGCCGGGATGCTGGGACTCCTGTGAGTTCACGACTCACACACAGACAAGGTCTGCATCCGTTCTCAGCGATGCAGACAGATCCTCGTCGCGTTCATCCAGCTGAAACAGAAGCAAGGTGACAACCAAATTTCTTTACATTTTTTTTCTTATTTTTAAAAATTGAAGTATGATTGATTCTCAATGCTGTGTTAGTTTCTGGTGTGCAGCATAGTAATTCAGTTATATATATATATATATATATATATATGTATTCTTTTTAAATTTTTAAAGTTTTTTAATTTTAGTTCATTTTTTAATGGAGGTACTGGAGGTTGAACCTAGGACCTTGTGCATGCTAAGCACATGCTCCACCACTGAGCTATATGCTCCCCTCCATATGTAGCATTTTTCATATTCTTTCTCGTTGTAGGTTAGTCAATCAAATTTGTTTTTGAAACCTGTAATGAATTCCCATTAGTTCAGTGTCAACTTCAGCAACAGGAAAAAAAATAATGGAGGAAAAAAATTGAAGAAAAAAAAAAAGAAATGCTTGCCCTCAAGTACTGTGACAAGACCTGGCTGACACGCTCTCAGTGCCGAGCCACACTGAGGAACAGGCTCCGGGGTTCTTCCTGTGCCCCGTGTGAACTTCCGGGTTTTAGTCATTCCCAGTTAACCTTCAAGTCATCCTTGGATTCCGTGTTTCCAAGCCTAACATCACTTGTTCCTCTCCCTGGCAAAATCCACCCCCGCTAGTGAGTGCCTGCGTCTGCGATCCGGAGTCAGCCGAAACCCAGTTTGCCAGCTCGCACCTGGGAAATGAGTCAGAGCTTCTATTAGACATGATTACCCTGATCACTGGATGTGACTTTCAGCCCAGCCTCTGGGGTGTTTATCACCACCGGGACTGCCAGGGAACTGGGCAGGGGAGTCAAAGATCCTTATTCTACAAGGGAAATGGAGGGAAAAAACAGTACAAAATACTTCACTGTCATTTTAATGACAACGAGGAGAGGGACCCAGGCTGAAGCTGCCATTGGATGTGACTTTGCCAAGCATGTGATGATCAGACGGATGTCAAGTCAGCAATGGAACTTCGCTGATTGCTAACAGTGAGCAGGGCTCAGCGAACCACCATTTGCAGGTCAGGTCGAGCCACACCTGTGTTTTTCCAAATAAATTTTGTTGAAATGCCACTTAGCTCACTCCTTCGTGGTCTGTCCTGTTTTGTGCTGCAGGGGCACAGCTGAGCAGTTGTGACAGACACCTTATAAGCCACCAAGACTGAAATATTTGCTGTCTGGCCCTTTAGGGAAAAATTTTGCCAGACTAAAATTCCAACTGATCTGAAATAATTGGCTGTGGGGCACTACATCGTAGGCAAGAACATGTGTGCATTGGAGGACGACAGGCCTCATTTCAAACCTGATTCCTGTATTCATCCAACGAGCATCACTGGAACGTCCGCTCCATGCCAGGTGCCATGCCAGGTAGGACAGAGTAAACGGGCAGGACCCTCCACTCTCAAGGACCTTACATTCTAGGGGCCACATTAATTCATACTGAAAACTAGGGAAAAATTATTTCTCTGAGGGTCAGTTTCCTTGGTAGTGAGAGTGTCACACGAGCACATCACTTGTCGAGTGGCTAAGAGGATGACAGGAGGAAATTTATGAAATGACTTAATACAGTGCCCGGCACGAAGGAATAGCTCAATAAATATTTATATGGTGGTCTTCCTCTCAATAAATAGATGGATGAGATATTATTCTTATGATTTCAAGGTCAACCCATTCAATTGATCTCTTGATTTAGGGTCATGTTGTTACACACTAGCCAATCATGCTCCATAGATGAACCTTAGGAAATCAGGTCGGTGAGGCGGGGTTGGGGCCAGCCTGTGGAGAGATTGTGATGGTTGTGCTCAAAAGTTTGGATTTCATAAATGAGGGCTCAATGCAGAACTTCAAGAAAACTGAGAGGATGGTCTGATGATCATCAGACCCATGGTTTAGAAAGACAGTGTGAGCACGCATTTGGGTGATGGGGTCGATTCAATTCTCCTAATTTTATAGGACATATGACTCATCTTTAAAAAGGTGACCACTGAAAAGCCAGACCTGAGCTGTTACTACAGTAGCCACTAGCCTCTTACGGTTATTTAAATTTAAATAAGTTAAAATGAAATTAAACTAAACATGGTTCCTCAGCCACATGAGCCACATTTCAAGTGCTTGGTGTCCACACTGTGGCTGGTTGCTCCCATACTGAGCAGTTCAGATACAAGACATTTCCTATGAGAAAGTTCTGCTGGACGGTGCTGACTGCACTCTGGAAAACATGCAAGGTAATAACAGTCTACAATTGTTTGGGGTCACAGGGTCTTGCTCAATGCTTCCAGATAGTTGACAATTTTTAGTGGGAAATGAGGGAGATGGTTGGATCAGAAAAGAATGGGAATTTATCTTCTCTGTGAGATCTGTTCTTTCTGCGCAGACTCTGCCACACGGCTTAGCCTCGAGTGGGTAGAGCAATGGAGTGATTTGCTGTGAACTTGGAGAGCTCAGACTGGGGGTGAGTGCGAAGCCCAGGTCAGCACTGCTGCCGTCGGCACTGGCTCAGACTTTGGAAGGCAGCCCTGCGAGCGAGAGCGTCTTCAAGGACTGCCGGTATCCATGACAACAGTGGTGGAGACTTCCAGCCTCTGCTGGGAACGCCTGCGTTGTGAACAAATTCTTGCAATCGAAATGGCAATAAAGGGATGCTCACCTGTCACTGAGAGCAGTAGGAGACACTTCCTGAGGTCCCGTGGGACCACCTGGTGCCCCGCCTCACACGGCAGTGCAGCACACTCAGAGAGACTTCAGCCACGGAGGCAGCCACAGGCCACGAGGCGAGGGTCTGGGGAGGAAAGGCCATGGACGGCTGCTTCTGCACAACAGTGAGTCCTCTGAGAACTTGCAGAAGTAACTGGGCAACGGATTGCAGTGAGCAGATGTCTCTCAGGTGGGTGGGTCTTGTCCCACACCACACACACTTGGCTGTGAAACACACACTCATCATGTAGCGGGTCAGACCTGGTGAGATCCGGTACGTGTGACTAACCATTCATTCTTCTCGGCCGAAGAGAGTCCACTTGAAGGTCTTTTTACATATTAAAATTAACAACTCATAATTTTTCCTAGACTGTAATAAAGTTGCTTCATTGGACGGAGGGCTCTGGGCAGAGCAGCCTAAGCGAGCCAGTGGTCACTAGCAGCTTTCTCTCTGTCTTCCTTTCTTCTCTTTCTTTTTTCATTTTTCCATATCTCAAATCAGGGGAAGAATCTTGGTCATGCTGCCCAGTCCTTCATCATTTCTCTGATAGACACTTACAGGTCTAAAAAGAGCTTGATTTCTTCAGTGGGACTGAATCGCAGGGCGTGGGGTTAAGCAGCGTGAGAGCCATCCTCCCGGAGGCCTGTGAGAGCGCGCAGGCCCCCGGGCACCAGGGCTGAGAACCCTGCGGAGCAGGACAGAGTCACTGAAGGACCCTGCTGCTCAGTCGCAAGGTCCACTTTGGGAAGTTTATTCCCCCGGTAACCTGGAGGAACGGGCAAAAGCAGGCAGATTCTAGTGACTCACCTGTGGTCGCTGCCCTGAATTCCTGGGAACTTTAAATAGACCCTTGGGCAAAGAAAGCTATAAAAGGGAAAAGGAGTGAGCGCCAGCTTGTCCCAGGAGCTGGACCCTGCCCGTCGCAGCTCAGTGAGACAGGAGGCTCTGGGAGAGTGCCGGCTTCCTTCCTCCTGGGGACTTGGGTTAACAGAGGTTAGGCACTAGCCCGAGGGACCTGGGGGTGAATGGGAGGATGGTGACAATGCACGGGTTAGGCCACCAGGGCCCTGCACCCCCGAGTCTCCCTGGTTCTGGAAGTACCGTGTGTGCTTTGTCTCTAAGCAGGAAGCAGAGTTCCCTCCAGAGAGCACGTTCTCAGAGCCTGGGCGTTGCCCCAGCACAGGGAGGGAAAAGCTTTACAAACCCAAACAAGGTTGCACCTGTGCGCTGGGAATCAGGCCTTGCATCTCCCCGCAGCCGGGTCCCGGGAGGGGAGAGCACCTTCGGGGGGCAGCCCCTCCCCACGTGGCTGGCGTGGACGCTGTGAGCCTCCCCAGGGAGAACTCTCTGCATCTGTGCTGGATCTGCCTGGGGCACCTAGAAAGGCATGAGCACACATTCGGAGACAACACCGCTGGCACTCGAGCCAGAAATCACCGTGTTGCCACCATCTTGCAACGGTCTGTGGCCAAAAGCAATGATTCTGACTGGAGAAGGGATTCGGGCTTCCAGCCAGCTGTTCAGTTGGACCAAACAAATCCTCCAGAAACCTACAGGAGATCAGCCGACCATTTGTGTCTTTCTCTTTTTTCTTCAAAAGAGCAGGGATCTGCCCTGAAACTTGAGCTCAGTCCCTGCATCCCCCAGGCTTCAGGGAGAGACTCGCTGTGAACCCCTCTCCTGGGAAACCCCGATCCTCCCAAGGGCCGGGGGCGCCCACGCCTGGACCAGCTTATTTTCTGCGCACATTTGGTTTTGTCTGGATTTGGGCAAAGCTCATACTTGGCTTTATTATGGGGAATGCAAGGTGACTTTCAGAGTCTGGGAGGGAGCTACTGGTGGTAGAGAAACCCCTGTAAAAAGTCGTCCGCCCGTTGACAACTGTATTTCTATGTGATCAGCAACAGATTTACCAAGTGACGCGGACTCGTGTGTTCTGTTTATGACTAGCCATGCTGGTCTCAGGAAGGCCTGCCGAGATCCAACTTGTCTCCTGTGCTGATAACCAGCACTTCTACCCTCTTCCTTCTCAGCATCATTATTTCTAAACCGGCACACGCATCCATCAGAGATATTTTATTATTTTGATACAGGCCATTAGACTTTCATGCCATACTGAAATGTCACTGAGTTACAAGATTTTTTAAATGCATTTTTTCCAGCCCTGATAAAAGCAAGGTTAGATGTCCCAATGTGATTAATATTTATGAAATATAAATTTTGTATAATAAAATTTTTGAAAGATCTTGAATATATCTTTTCCTTTTCCTTTTGGTCTAGTTAGGTGGGAGAAATCACTGTCCTTAGCATCTTAATTAAAATAGCATTACAATGTTAGCCAAACAACAGGAAAAAAGCATTTGATGCGTTCATGTGATAATTACATTAGAAAAAGACTACTCTCCATGAGTCTTTCTGATTGCAGTAAGCCATCTGTGCTTGTAAAAATAATAATAAACAATGAATTTCATAAGCCATATGTACTTTGCTGTTTAATAGTAATTAAGCAATAATCCTAGAGCCATCACTTGTTAACTATAATTGCTTAAAGGTAATTATTTGGTAACAAATGATAATCAATTATTTATAATATTAACAATGGTTTCTTAATTTTTTTTAACCTTTAGAAATTGCTGTTAGCCATAACCTGTCTTAGCAGCTGTGCTGGAAAATTACTAATTCTGTGGTGTTAATGACAGATTTTCCACGAGTCAAAATTCTAGTTATGGTCTATGAGATTTGCAATATGTGTTTATAGTATTTTCAAAAATGAGACTGCAATAAATATCTCACTCACCTTATTATCACTAATAAATGGCTTTAATAAAACTTCCAGCAAAATGCAAAATGCAGAGTGACAGATATTACAAAGCACAACATGAACACGATAATAACAGAGAGTTAGGGTCTAAGAAAGAGTAGGCAGGCAGAAGCCAGAGTTTGAGCTGGAGGAGAAAGCATAAAATATAACTGCTTATCCACAGTTACGAGCGTTTCAAAGGCATCAGTATTGATTCTAGCTTTAGACAGTCTACTACACCGTTTCAAGAAACGAGGTGTGGTGTCGAAGTGTGGCATTTCCAATGACGGAGTGACTAAAGCACGCCTGTTTGAGCAATAAAACAATCTAGAACATTTATGGTTCTCAGCCATGGTTTTGTTCTATTTTTAATGCAGCAATAAGGGACGTGTGGGACCAAACCACTCTGCATTTCACATCCAGTGAACAGTCGGTCCCCCAGTCATCCCCTCTCATCCTTGGTTTGCTCTCTGTGGGTTCAGTTACCCACCGCCAACCACAGTCCAAAAGCAAGAGATGGGAAGTTTCAGAAATAAACAGTTCATAAAGTTTTAAATAGCAGCCTGTTCTGAGCAGCAGGATGGAATCGCGCGCCGTCCCGCCCTGCCCGCCCGGGACGTGGAGCGCCCCTTCTCGCTCCGGTTGGTCCCTTAGTCGCCCCTTGGTAGCTACCAGGTCTGCTGTCACGTATCACACTGCTTGTGTTCACGTGACCTCGACCTTGCTTACTGATGACCCCAAAGCACGAGAGGGGTGACGCTGGCCCCTCAGATATGCCGAGGAGAGGTTGTGAAGTGCTGCCCTTCAGTGAAAAGTGCAAGTCCTCAATTTTATAAGGAAAGAAGAAACGCATGCTGAGGTGGCTGCAATCTGCAGTAAGAGTGAGTCTTCTCTCTGTGAAGTTAGCAAACAATCTTTGGCAATGCTAACAGATACATTTTAATACTTAATATTAAAGGTGTATATAATGTCAAAATCATTTGCCCAAAACTAATACATATATTAATAAAGTTATTTGCCAAAATTTAATATATTTGGGGTAAAACCATTTCAAATCCAACTTGCTTTTTGCCTTCTTTCCAAAAGGCGTTCTCTTATTCAGTGCCCGTCACCTCGTATATCTGGTCATATTTATAGTCAGTGAAATGCTTGACTATCTACTAAATCGCATTCTTCTCTAATTGCTTCTTGCCCATAAATCTTCTCATCCAGGCTTTAGGGTCTTCCAGACAAGGCTGGTGCTGGTGAAGTTCCTTGTACCCTCCACCGCCAGCCCTCGCTGAGAGACGGACAGGGGTCGGCGAGGGGACGAGCAGGCTGTGGAGCTGCCTAAGATCTGCATAACCTTCCACGGTCACCATTCACGTCTGTAATTCGGCATTTCATCAACATCTAAGATGACTCAAAGTTTTAGAAAAAGAGGACAACCACGTGATGGTTGGTCTCCTCCATCTTAAAGTACTCCGGACATTGGGCGAAAAGTTGGAGGTTCCAGCTACTTTTACACAACAGGCATAAGACCGGGCTTATAGAGCAGGTCAGCCTTGAAGGCGGGGCTGTGGCTACGACTTTGTCCCTCTCACTCTCTGGTAGCGGCACACTGACCTATGGTCTGCTGAGGGCCCCGTATCCTAGGACTGGGTTTACATCACATGCTGTTGGGGATATACTTGGATTACATAACATGATAAACTATAAAATATGAAAATAATAAAAAATAGTCAATACAGTTACCTCTTGGTAATGCTCACAGATAATTTCGCTTGTTCTTAGCAGAAGAAGAGGGTCAGGGCTTTATCAGCTATGCCACACACTGGCATGCTTTGGAAGAAAAACGTGTAAGTGGAAAAGCTACCTGCCAGAGGCAGCCAATCAGACCCGGGTGGTGCGATGACATCATCGTGACACTGGGTATCTGGAAGGAGACCCCGGCGATGCTCGCCACCTCCCAGCCCCAGAGCCCCGGGCAGAGAAGAGCCAGCATTTGTCCTGACTGTTCTGAGTCTGGCTCAGTAGGAGCTGTCTCTGAAGGCACGAGCGAACAGCGCAGCTCCCCTGATAAGGCAAACTCTACGCTAAGAGGATTGTAAACTTCAGAGTGAGCCCCACAGTAGGGCATGTTTCACTGCTAGCCAAAACCGCATGCATCTCTGGAATTTAGCAAACCCCCCCTTCCCTGCATCAGAGCCTGCGGAGAGCAAAACAGGTAGAAATAAGGCCAGATTCTAAATTGGAGAAAAGTTTTGACCATCTTCAGGATAAAGTACGGGAAATTCTCCCACATCAGTACCACATATAATCCTGGTGCTTTACAGAATGTTTAATTAGTGACTACAACCACTGATGGAGGACTGGGATGTGCTTTACAAATGTCTTACATTTTACTTGCATCTCACAACAACCGCAGATATGGAAACCCTGAGGGGCCAAGTGCCCCCTCCTCCAGGAAGCCTCCTCTGACTGCAGAACTGGAGTGGTCATCCCTTGTGGCACCTTCTGTGGCCCCTCTCTCCTTCCCAGCACTCTGCATGCACCTGCCACTGCGTCTTCACCCGCTCTGTAATGACTTGTAGTTGAAACGCCAGCCGACAAAACAACGTGTGCCTTTTTAGGGTAACATGTTACTTAAGTCTGTCTGGAGACTTTCAAGAATTGCCCCAAATACACTTAATAAATGTATGTATCACGTGGCTCCATTATTGTGAAAATAAGACTGCAGGCTCAGAGACTTGGCATCACAGCTTTTGTTGTTTATTTATCTGCTTGTGGGAAGAAGTGAGGGGGACTGACCCCACCCATCACCCCAGCCACAAAGAGGAGATTCTCACACTTCAGTTCCTCCGTCCTCAACACACGGAGTTTTCAAGTTCTCTTCCTACTTCGAAACAGCTTAAGACCTCTTCTTCTGCCCCAGCTTTTATCTTTCCAGGTGTTGCCATCGGACTACAGGGCAGGAAGACCCTTACCCTCAAAAGTAAACGAAGATTGATAACACACACTTCGCAAGGGACATGAGTATGCATTTTGGGACGAAGGAAAAAAACAGTAAACAAAATAAAAGATGTATTTGGAAAGAATTTCTGTTCCACATTTTGAAAATAAACAGGTTCATTCTTCATTCCTGTTTCTGAGGAAGGCGTTCCGGACGGCCGGACAGACGCCGAAGGTGATGAACACAAGCTCTCCGGTGGGCCGTCCCGCTAATGTCCATAAAAGGGAGCGAAACAATGAAGCCCTTTTCTCTTTGGCAGAAGCCAGCGCGCTGAAGGCAAGGTGGAATTACAGGTGGAAAAATAAGAGACACAGGTGAACTCCTGGTCAAAAGACCACGGTTTGTCTCCATGGTGGTGCCAGAAACTCGTGCGCAGTCAGGCAGAGTTAGCCTGGCGCGGGGCCTTGTGGCCAGGAATGTCTGTTTATTACTAAAAAGGAGGCGGGGGGGTGGGAGGAGGAAAACACGTCGGATTTATCCGCTCACCACATTCCATTTCAAGGCGTTTGGGAACGGCTCGCTCGGAGCGCTGGCTCTTACCAAATGGATGGCTGCCAGCGGCTGAGGCGGGCGGAGCGTCAGAATTCCCTACCAGGCTTTCCGGCTACACACGCGGGCCCATCCGGATCCCAACCCGGCCACGAGGAGCAGTGCGCTCTGGGCAGAGGCTCGGCGGTGATGGGTTTGTGAATGACAGATGGATGTCTTATCCTGTGCTTATGTGGAAATTAAAAAAAGAAAAAAAAAACACCAAACACTGAACTGGAAATACTTGAAAAGCAAAGGAAAATTGTGGTGCACTTAAGTCACCCCCTATTTGTCAGTGTTTGTGTGTGTGTGAGGCTAAAATTGGCGTCCAGCTGCACTGCGTATTTTGTTAGTAGAAGGCTGAGAACTCTCTGTACATTTGGAAACTGTCATCTCTTTAAATAATAGAGCATAACATGCTTGTTGGGTGGAAGCTGGTTCGAGGCAATACAGAGAGCTGAAGTGACCTAAATTATCATCCCCAAAGCGGCACGTCCCCCACTGAGCTTGGTGCAAACTGTGCTTAGTGTCTGCACTCTGTCGGCATAAAGAAGTCAGCCGGAAGGACCCCGGCGGTTGGAGACCCCGCCGCGCAGGGCGACCTGCGGGACAGCCTCTGAGACACGCGCGGCCGCGATGTTGTCTCTCACAGGCGGCCTGGCGGGCACTCGTTACACTTCTGCATCACTAGATGCAATTTTAAATTCCTCACGTATTTTAGTGAGAGAAACAGGGTGCATCCTCACCCTCGCCTCTGGTTAGTCAGCGAGACTCAGCGCAGAGATTCTCTTTCTCTCCATCACAGACCCGAGTGCCGCTTACCACTCACACGGTGAATGTCACTCTCTCACTTGCGACTGTCTCCCTCGCTTCCAAAGTGCAGCAGCCGCTCCGAAACGGATCCCTTCTCCAAATAAGCCCTAACCGCTGTGTGCAGCTCAAGCCCGCCGTGAGGAACATTCAAAGCAATTTTCGTTTTCCACTTCAGTTCAGGACAAAAGAATGGGTTTCTTCTCCTTGCTCCAGATTCTTACCCCAATCTTTTTTTTTTTTTAAATGTCTTCAGAATCTGTATTTGTTTCCACTTTGTAGAAATGAAGTTTCAACGAGCATGTCCTCTGAGACTGTGAGGAAGCTGACTCCCAAGTTTCAGGAGCATCAACTTGGTTTCTCTGATGAATTGCTCCTGTGGAAGCTGCAAAGGAGCCGGCTGTCTTCTTCTTGGCCTGGGAGCCAGGTAAAGGCGGTCAGGCTTCACCGTCTCCTCTGTGGGACGCGGGAGCTTCAGAGAGCGGAGCCCTGACGTGGGACCGGCTATCCAGAGGCAAATCCTCAGTGCACAGCTGGACCCCTTCATCCTCCACTGCAGAATTTTCTTCCAGTGTAGAAGCTTGGTCTTCTGGGGTCGTCTCTGGAGAAGATGAAAGCGGACACACATTCCTGCAGCCCAGCCGTGGACGGCAGTGCATTAAGATAGCTGCACCCTAGCCAGGCTGCTGGGTCCGGCTCCCACTGCGCGTGGCTGAGCGGACCATTGCCACGCAGGCTGCAGCGTGAAAGGGCCCATTACTGCTACCTAAGGTGAACTAGACAGAATGACTTTGGAGAAAATGATCCGCCACCAGTGGTCACCAGTGAGAACAGCCGTAGGGGCTATGATTTTGAGAGCTGCTGGGGGTGAGGCTACATCACTCCAGCCTACGGAAAGACCCTTGCATTCTCATAACCAGAAGACTGCGTTTTGCACTTTAAAAACCGTTGGTGGAGGTCAGATTTTATAGCTTATTAAGAGTTCTCCATGTATTTGTAAATTTGTAGGAAAAACTCAACACTCCTGGTGAAAGAAAAAACAAACAGAAGAATGTGGCTTGAATGCGAGCTCTTTACAGGTGCCTTCAGGTTGGGAAATCGAGTGAGATGGTGCAGCTTTTGTTTCAATGTCTGTACGTTCAAAAGGACCCAACTCCGTCTGCCTCTAAGAGCTGTTGGTCATTTTGGCACATTTCCTCTCCCCGTTGTCTGTAGTAAACCATTGTGAATGTAAAAGCCGTTGGGTAAACCTTTCTCCTCCCCGCCCAGTCACGCCCTCTCCCATCATTATCTCTGAATTAATTGCCGTAGTCATGGAGCACAAAGAGATGCAGTCACAGGGTTCAGGCTGAGTAAGGACAGAACCACTGCCACAGCTGGTCTCCAGGTGGGGCTCGCTGTCCTGTGTCTGCAAAATACCAGGTCAGCACTCAGGCCCTCAGAAAAGCGTAACTGACTGTGTTCAGATGGGCTTTGATGCCAGGCTTACCCCTGCTGTTTGCCAGTTGGGTAACCGGGGACAACACAGGCACGGAGGAACAGTTTCTTCATCTGTCAGACAGGGTCAGCACGGGTTCCTGTCTCACAGGGTGCTGTGACGGGCCGGTGACTCACGCCAAGCTCTTAATTCTGTGCCTAACGTGTAGGGGACAGGTTTTATCCTTGATGCATTGAAAATTCACCACCACAAGAAGGCTTTTTCCAGCACATGTCTGAAAACGTGAACCAGGCTGGGGCAGGAGTCTGGGCCAGTTCAGAATCTGACGACCCACTGAAACGCTCACAGACCTTGGAAATAAAGATCACCAATCTTTTCAAGGTCTCTTCTGTATTTGTTATCAGGTGACCCTTAAAAAAAATTAACCAGGAAAACTAAGAAACCAGAACTGGAGCTGTTCTCTTGTCAACATGAAATAGTTTTAAAACTAAAGAACTCCAAGCAAGTATCAAAGTCCTGGTCAAAAAGGCAGAAATTCAGACCAGCAGAAGCGCTAAGAGCAAAGGCGTTAATGGTGAACTAGCCGTTCCCAGGACGGGAACAGTCCGCTGTCGGCGAGTGTGTAAGCCAAGCCCTCACTGAGTCTGTGTCAGGATGTGCTTGGTTCTGCCGCGGTAACAAGCAGCCCGGGAGGCTCAGAGACTGAACGGCGGTGTGGCTGATTTCTCACCCTGCGTGTCCTTTGCCCACCTTCTCGGGGTCTTGTCTTGTAAATCGTGGTCCTTTCTCTGCACCGGAGGCCGAGGGAGCAGGAGCGCTGCTTGTGAAGGTGGCAGGAGGAACAGTGTGCTTTTCTGGGTGATCGACGCTCAACCCGACAAGGACCAGGGCACGTAGCTCATAACTTACTGGCCACCTGTGTCACATGGCCTTTGCTCCACAAAGGGAGCCAGAACATATGAGGCTTCCAGGTACCCAGAAGTGGAGTGACTGGGAGGACTGGCAAACAGCACAAATGGGGCTGCACCATCTAGCTTGACGTTGTGTCCACCAGCCTCAAAGCCAGTGCCGTGGGCTGTGGGGGAAGTGGGAGCGAGGGCAGAGGCCGTGGCAGGAAAGCTACATGCCTCTGCCAGTTTGGGGTTAAGGCTTCTTTTTTTAATTGAAGTGTAGTTGATCTACAATGTTGTGTTAGTTTCTGGTGCACAGTGTTGTGATTCAGCTGTACACATATAAGTTCTTTTCTATATTCTTTCCCATTATAGGTTATTACATGCTATGGAATATAGTTTCCTGTGCTGTACAGTAGGTCCTTGTTGTTTACCTATTTTATATACAATAATTTTGTATCTACTAATCCTAAACTCCTAATTTACCCTCCCCTGCCCTTTCCCCTTTGGTGACAGGAAGTGTGTTTCCTATGTCTGTGAGTCTGTTCCTGTTGTGCAGATAAGTTCACCTGTGTCATTTTCTAACAGTCCGAGCTTCAGGGCACGCACATGGCACCAGGGAAAGGGCCCATGGGCTCTACAGCTGCATATGGGTGGCTCCTCCCTCCCGGGGGCGGTGTGAGCCGGGCTGCAGTGCGGGAAGGGTGAGGGTCCCAGGGCCTCGGGGTCGGGCAGATGAGTGAGTCCCAGGCAAACATCACGGCAACAAAACAGTGCCAAAAACGGCTCACGTGCTGTATGGCCGCCACCGCGGTGGGGCTCACCTCCTCCACACGTGGGTCAGAATGCTGTTGTCACTCACCGGACGTGCTCCAGACTCGGCAGGGTCGAAGGTGAGCTGTGAGGCTTGCGGACCGTCGGCCAGAGGCCTCCAGGGAGTTCCCTCAGGGGACTTCACGCTACCTTCCTGCCCCCTGGGCTGTGTCACCAAGAAGCAGCTACAGAGATGGAGTCATCTGACGGGGTGGGGGGCAGGTTCCATCATGAGAAGTCATCACCTTGTGAACTACAACTTCCAACTACCACGTGTAGTATCATTTTTAACACGTATATTATTAAATTGTGGACTCATTTTCTGTTACCCATCAAGATGTGTATTTTTTGTGTAAGTACAACCTAGAGCAGAGATTCTCCAAGCTGGGTCCTGACATACCAGCATCAGTGCTACTTAGGAACTTGTTAGAAAGTCGAGTTACCGGGCCGCAGCCCAGGCTGCCAAGTCAGGGGCAAGGAGGGGCCCGCCCCAGCCACCTGCTGAGTAACAAACTCTCCAAGGGACTCTGGTGCGCTCTCAAGTGTGGGGGCCACCGCCCTAGAACACGCTATTTTAGAATTAACAGAGATTTTTAGAGTTTAGCTAGGAATGCTGCAGTTCTGAATCTTGGGTACAATCAGGGTTATCTGGAGAGCATATTAAAAAAAATACATCTGCCTGGGTCTCACTTCCAGAGCTTTTGATTCAGTTTTTCTGGACTGGGACTCCTCCATCACCTGGGCTGGGACATGCTGCGTCACTGCTTGTAAGGACAGCAACGGTGAGCCGAATGCTCGTTTTCCTGACACGTGCGAGGGGGCGGGGCGACCCGCGTCCCCTAGCTCCCAGGCAAGCTCAGCAGACCGGCTGCCGCGCATTTAGCAAACACTGCGTGCTGTGTTATCGCATAATATCAGATCATCAATGCATAGTTTCAAGCTTCATAATCTGTTTTTGACCCGGATGAGTCATAACCACTCATCTCTGTTCCTGCCTCCACCCTTAATTAACCATCGCTTTGCTTCCACAGTGATCCCAGATTTTTTTTAATGTACAAATTTGTTCATCCAGCAAGAGGGCAAATGGTTGACGTAATAATGACGCAAGCAATGGACAAGCCGGTCATCATTTTCCCATTCAGTTTAATCAGGATTCCTTCCTGTATGTGTTGTACAAATCAGTGACGATGGCGTAAAGGTTATGTTTCAAGCACAGAGAGTGTGTGGTCTTTTAAAATCAAAGACTGGGTCTGTTTCTGAACCAGATGGTTCAACCATCAGTGTCAGGTGTTTAACTCATCTGAGACAATTAGATTTTACAGGAAGTGCTGGACACTCTTTCTTCGATCCAGATGTCTGGGTGGAAGGGCCGTGGCAGCTCAAGTGCTACTCCGTGGAGGCCGCTGCGTCACCGGGCACCCCTAGCACCCGCGCTTTTTCTGCCTCCGCCTCCCTGATTCCCAGCCGACTGCTGGCAGCGCCGCCGGCGGGTGCGCCTGCGAGGGCTCCAAGCCGCGTGCTGAAGCCTGCTCCGGGAGGCAGGTGGAGGGGGAGGGCGGGGTTTGTCTAGTCTTCCGTCTAAACACAAAAGAATAATTTCACAGATTGAATTTCTTCTTCCCAACATTCACCACGTGGGAGAACGGCTGTGAAGAGTCAGAAACTGACTCAACACCTCAAGACACAAGCACAGTTGGAGCAGGGATACAGGAGGATGTTGGCGATCAATATTTGCACACCTCTGCTGTATCAGATGTGTGCTGGGAAACTGGGCGCTGCTCAGCGGGCACGGGGGACGCTGGCCTTGTAACCTGACCCCTGCTCATTGTCCTGTGCTCCGGAGGTAACCAGCAGTTCTCGGAACCGGGCTGCGGGTCGCTGTAGCAACGCTGCCCAAACCGCTGTGAGGAAGGAGGCTGTGGGCTGGGAAGTGCTGTCAGTTCAACCCCTGACTTTCAGGCTGTGGAACCTGACTCTACACCGCATCTCAGAGTACAAGGCAGCAGGGTCCTTGGAAGGCGCGGCGCGCCGGGTGTTAAGTTTCCTGACGGGACTTAGAGGCCGCCCAAGAAATCAGCGCACTACAAAGGACATAAAACCCAACTTCTGAAGCAGTTACAATTTGTAAAACAGGTGTCTGACCTCAGCTTGAAAGCACACGTGAGGGGGCTGGGCAGAGAAAACAGGCCGGTCAGGCCCCATCGTGGCACACTGCGGTCGGGGCCCCCGCAGGGCAGCGTGGGGGGCGGCAGCCTGTGCTGGGGCCGGGGCCTCCTCCCCGCTGGCAGGCAGCTCCCCGTTCCCAGGGCTGCGGGCCCCTGATCTGTGCACCCTTGCGCCTTCTTTCACGGGCCCCGCCCCCTCCTTTCTCTCTTGTTCCTGCCTTTCCAGAGCTTAGTCTTCCTTCCTAGACTGTTAGCACAATCTCCACCTTCAGGCGTCCATGCCTGCCTCGCCAGCCTTTACACAGTGTTTACTCAGGGCCCACGTCCTGGGTGTCGGGGAGGGAGGGAGGCAGGCCGCCGCTCTCGGGCGAGGCACTTACAGCTGTGACAGCACATTCCGCCCCGTCCCTTCCCGTGCTTGGAGCGATGCCCATCTTGCAGGGGGCGCAAGGACTGCAGCAGATAATGAATTTGAAGTCTGTGACCAGGGCACAGACTCCTGGCCAGAGCTGTTCCTAGAGTCAAGCTTCCAGGATCCCAGCAAGTGAGGACCGGCCACATGGCTGTCACTCTTTGAACCTGGGTGAGGGAGGACCCTATCCTGCACCTCGGCCTTTACAGCCCCACCCTGGCCCTCCTCTGGCCTTGGCCTTGAACTTCTAAAGGGCCAGACGTGGAACAGGCCCGGGACCTGCCCTGGAGCCATGGTTATGTTTCTCGTCCATGCGATGCTCGCCCAGGAGCCAGGCATCCCAAGGAAACAGTCTTGCAGGCTAGGCACCCACCTGCACAGTCAAGGCCAAGGTAGGAAGCCAGGTGAGGGGCTGGCTCCTGTCTTCCCGCTCCTCCCGGTTCTGGCTCAGAAGTGGGAGGGGCCTGAGAATTCCAAATTCAAACCTGGCCATTCGGGCCATTATTTAGATATGCGTGTCCAGGTCGGCAGACAGAACATCCTCCTTCCCCTCTTCCTCACCAGTTATCTGGGATTTGTAATCCCAGAGGAAATACGGGAGCAATACTAAAAAACCCCAGAGTTTCCGTGGTTTCACAAGAAGAGTGCGGAGCAGTCTAGCTGGGAGGGGCGGACGTTCCGTTTGATATTAGAATGCGTTTGCTTCGTTTTCCGCCCTGACCTTAGATTGTCTGCTTGTGATACGGATTCACAGGCTGAGCTGAATTAAGTCGTGCCAGGGACGGATTTCACAGGAAGAGCAGGTGGTTGCCTAGGGCAGCAAAACGTTTTAGTGACTCTATTATGGGAGGGTCGGGAAGCTGTGAGGGGGTGGGTGGGCTTGTGGCTCTTTTTCCCATCTTGCCTACGGCAGCACATTCCCAGCACCCCCCGGGGCTGCGCCAGGCGGAACATTTGAATATATTTGCATCTCTAATTGCAAGGGGGGCAGGGAGAGGGGAGGAGAGCGCTTGTTTACTATTCCCTGAGCTTTGGATGAGAATTTAACTTTCTGTATCTCCATGCAGCTCCCGCATCGCCTCCTGTCTGGGAGCGAGGATGCAAAGCCAGACGTTTATGTGGGTGCTGACATGAAGGCCACATCACCGTCATCAGGGGTGTGCCAACCCAGACAGGCCAGCGGGACAGCTGGCACCCCTGCCCACTCCTCTTTTCTTCCCTGTCCCTCTCTGGAGAGCGTGTTCGTCGATGAAACAATACAGTCGACGTCCTGAAGCTGGTCCAAATCTGCACCTGGTTCCCACAGCTGCCAACACCATCTGCACAGGTTGTCACAGCAGCTCAGGTGGTCAGGCCCTGAGGACGCCCCGGTGGGACAGAGCCCATGCTCAGAGCAGACCTGATGCTTCTGTGGCGCTCCTCTGTGCTGTGTTGGAAAATCTTCACGTGTGGGTGAACCAGAGTCCGTGAAATGCAAGTGAACTGTAGTGCAAGGTAACACGCCATGGAAGGAACAGGGCAACCCAGATGGACTCCGGCCAAAAACCGGTTCTGCGCGACATGGACCACGCTGTGTGAAATGCTCCCTCAGGCGTTCCAGCCCACCGCTGTTACCGCGGGGCAGCGCGGAGCAGGCAGACCAGCCATCCAGAGGGCGTTTGGAGGCCTGGCCGTTTGCTGAGAAGTAACACTTTTAGGAAATACCAGAGAAGATTATCTTAAATTAGCCAAGATCCTTGGAATAGTCACTGGAGTCCATTAAAAGCCACAAGAGACGTCTTTTGAACAGAGGTTCCACTGAGGACGTTCACAGTGAGCGTACACTGTGTGCACAAAGGGGCACCATATGGCCAGAGTAGGCTTTGTCTGTCACCGGCAGTGCAGCTGCAGAGAATGGTTTTACCTGAGGCAAATAGGAACTGGGAGGAAAATGAGGACACTGGAGCAACTAAGGTGCAGTTCCTTCTGGGAGACTTTTATTGGGAAGAACATCCCATAATACTGGGGAGCTAGACTTCAGCATCCTCTCAAGCCAGATCCTTCCCACGTCAGCAAAAGATTTTTCCTCTTTTTTTCCAAAGTAATTTAATTTTAGGTTTTTCTTTTTTGATTTGTGGGATATTTGTTTGCTTTTTAAAAGTACTTCTCAATTAAAACCTGTACTCTCCACATAGAGCCCAAGGGATCTATTCTTATGTCAATATGGCCATATAACTCATCACTAATGGGAACTAAATATGCACATCGCTGCAAGAAAAGAGCCCTGCGTGGCCCCAGTGGGCATGCTTCACTAATGCGACATCGACATCACGGGTGACTTCTCCTGAGAAGATGCATTTAAGCCTAAACGTTCAGGATAAATCTGACAGCTAATGGTAGATACAAACTCAGCCCAAAGGGATTTGAAAGATAATAGGGCCAGGACTGCAGGGACTTTTGGGGGAAACTTTGGGACATTGAGTCAATAGCAAAATGTTCTGAGGCTGGTCTCCCTGCAGAGGAGGAGTGATGAGGGGACGACCTTGAAGACCAAAGGTGGACACCTAACAGAATGCTTAATTTTGCTGCAAGAAAACAGTAATAAGCCCACAATGTTAAAAAAAAATGATAATTTCTGTGCCATGACAAGATGAATGTCTTTTTTGTAATTTTATTTTTATTGAAGTGTAGTTGATTTACAGTGTTAGTTTCCGGTGTACAGCAGAGCAATTCAGTTAAACATATACATACATATATTTTTTTTTCTTTTCAGATTCCTTTCCTTTATAGTTAATACAGGAAGTTGAATATGGTCCTCTGTGCTGTACAGTAGGTCCTTGTTGCTTATCTGTTTAATATGTAGTAGTGTGTATCTGTTAATCCCAGACTCCTAATTTATCCCTCCCCTCCCCTTTCCCTTTTGGTAACCATAGTTTGTTTTCCATTTCTGAGAGTTCATTTTTGGTTTGTAAATAAAATTTGTATCATTTTTTTAGATTCCACATATAAGTGATATCATTTGATATTTGTCTTTCTCTGTCTGACTTACTTCACTTAATATGATAATCTCCAGGTCCATCCATGCTGCTGCAAATGGCATTATTTTATTCCTTTTGATGGCTGAATAGTATTCCATTGTGTAGCTGTACCACAGCTTCTTTAGCCAGTCATCTGTCGATAGACATTGAGGTTGTTTCCATGTCTGGCACTCTTAGTAGCGTTTCCTAAGACAATTGTTCAGAACTAGGGGATATTACCAGATGGTAAGGGAAATTGGGTTTTTAGCCTTGACAGTAAAAATGTCTATGGCTATTTGGAGAGTGAAGGACAGTGTAGTCAAAACCTCCCAGGAAAAAGCAAATCATGGTGCTTGTAGCCATAACACACTTACTGAATTCTGGGCCCTGAAGAGCTGGCCTTGAGGAGGAGCCAGTTCACGGGCTGAAAGCACAGACAAAGGCGCTGACGTGAGATGCTTGCTTAATCACTGTTCTCGTTCTGCCTCTCCTTTTTTTATTTTCCAATTCCAGTTGCAGTGATTCCATTCTTGGAATTCAGTTATTCAATTCATAAAAAGTCATACTCTTGAGCACAGAATTTTTGTTCTCTGTATGCTCCCACTGCCCCTGGGAAGAAGAAAAGTAAACAAGAGACAAATCAAACAATTCATTCTCTTGTGTGTTCTAACTTGTACAAACGTCAGTAATTCACAAGGAATAAAGAAAACGTGCAAAATAGTTTCTCAAGACGTCAGGGCTTTGATTGCCGAAAGCCTTTCTTTCATATGAGCCCTCACTCCTGCTCAGTGTCTCCATAAAGACATGCTGCCTTCTCCAAATGGTCTGATTTTACAGATGGTCACACCGATGGGCTGAGCGCGTTATGTAGGAGATCTTTGAGACGATCTCATAATGAAGTTCCTGAAAATGGCTTTGAGAGGTAGCCTGCCATGGGAGTAAGGGTCCTGAGGGGCAGGCTTCCATTGTGACTGTAAGATTTTGTGTTTGTGTTAGCCTTTGCAGGATCACTTTTATCCACACCTAAAACAAAGGAGGGAGGCTGGGGAATCAGGAAGGTCGTTTCCAAAGTGTGTTCATTGGTACATGTGATCTGGAAGATTGTTTTTGGAAAAAAGATTCTTGTTTCTCAAATTAGAAAATACTGTTTATTGTATTTTCTTGATGATTTTCAGTGATTCTTTTTTAATCAAAAGATCCGAGATATCTTCAGTTAAAAATTAATTTTAACTCACATTTCTTCCCAATCTCCATCATTGCTGAGAAGACATTAACAAAATTCAATACCGATTCATGATTTAAAATACTCAAGAAAATAAAAAGATGGTTCCTTCATATGCATGTGCATACTATTCACACACAGAGAGAGAAACAGAAACATACAGATACAGTTCAAAACCCACCTTGTTATTTAATAGGGGAAACTCTAGTGACACTAGGGACATTTCCCCAAGGAGCAGGAAGAAAGCAAGGATGCCACTCTGTCCACTACTGCTCAGCTTTGTACTAGAGGAATCGACCAATTCAATCATACAAGATAAATCAATTAGACACATGAGAATGGGTAAGAAAGAGTAAAGCATTTTTTATTTACAGATTATGTGACACTATACTTGTAAAACCCCAAAAAATCAATGTTAAAACTAATTCAAAATATAAAAGAAATCAGTAATGTAGTAAAATATAAAATCAACACATAGACTTCATATCTACAAATAGCAAGCAGTTAGAGAAAGTTCTGTTTACAACAGCCATAGAAATTTTAATACTTGAAAATAAATGTGACAAGAAATATGCAAAAGCCGTATAAGGAAGATCTGAGTGTTCATGAAAGTTGCAAAAGTTGATTTGACCAACTGGAAAGTCAGTTCCGTTTTTTGGATAGGAAGGCTCAACATTATGTCACAATTCTCTTTAGGTTGATTTATAAAATCAATGCAGAACCAGTAAAAATGCCAACAAGTTAGTTTATAGTGTTAGACGACTTGAGAAAATTTGTATGGAAAAACTAACATGCAAATACTCCTATAAAAATACTGAGAAACAAAAACAAAGGGTGGGGCTTGCTCCATCAGATGTTAAAGTGTACAATGTATCACTTGTAACTGAACAGTGTGGTACTGACGTGGAATAGACAAGCAGACCACTGGAAGAAATTTATAAAATACAGAATTAGACCCATTCACGTGGGAATTTACGAAGATGGCTTTTCAGATCACTGGGGAAAAGATGGACTTAGTAATAAATAGAGCTGGGACAAATCAGTGGTCATTTGGAGAAAGATAAGAATTAGATTCATATCTCACATTATAATTAATATATGCCAAATTGATTAGTGAACTGATGTAAAAAAAAATCACACAAGTACTAGAAGGTAAATGGGTAAATTCTATTTAAACTTGGTGAAAAGTAAAACTTTCTAACTATGGCTCAAAATTCAGATGTAAGAAAAGATTAGAAATTTGACAAAATAAAACATACAAAAATTATATGTCAAAGACTCACAATAAGTAAAAGAATTGAAAACTGGGAGAAAATATTCTAAACAAGTAACTCAGACAAAAAGTTGGTATCTCTAATATATAAAAATCTATTAGAAATTGAAAGAAAAATGGCAAAATACGATAAATGTGAAAAAGGCATAACAGACCTCTTTCTTTCTCTCTCTTTTTTAATCCAGCTAGAGGTTTACTTTTCAAAAAGCCAGTTTTGTTTCAGCGATGATTTTCTTGATTGTTTTATTGACTTCCATTCTTTCTTTTTGCTTAATTCTGTTTTGGCTTTGATTTGATCTTCTTTTTATCTCCTTAAGGTGGAAATTTAGGTCATTGATTCTGAAGCTTTCTTTCCTTCTTACGTACCTTTTAAAGCTAAAAACTTCATTTCAAGCATTGCTTTAGCTGTATCTCACATATTTTGCTATGTTGTGATTTCCAAATTTTTTCTCATCCCCTTAATTTTAACAACTTTTGTATGTATAACAGTTTTAGGAATATAGGAAAATGAAGGCACTGGAGAGAGCAGGCACATCCTGCGGCCACATGGCGCGCTCGCTGCAGTGAGGGAGCCAGTGCTGGGTCTCTGTAATGGGCTACACGCGTGTTGTCTTCAGGTTTCCTCAGTTTGCCGAATGCCTCCTCCTGCTCCAGGACCCCACGCGGGACCCCACTTTGCGCTCAGCCGCCATGTCTCCTGAGGCTCCTCCTGGCTGTGACAGTTTCTCAGACTTTCCTTGTATTTCACTCCCTTCAAGTATTTTGTAGAAAAACTGCATAGAATTTGGTGTTTTCTCATGATCATATGGGGGTTATTGGGTTTCTAGGAGGACTACCCCACTGATAAAGTGCATTTTCATCACAGTGTATCGTGGGTACGTACCATCCACATGACTTACTGCCTATGACGTTGACCTTGGTCACCTGTTTCAGGTAACGTTTGGTTTCCCCACTGCACCGTGGGAGGAACACTCCCCATCTTGAGGGTGAAGAGTCTGCAAAAATTATCTGGAATTTGTCTGCATGGGAGAGTTGCCTCTTACCCTCTATTTATTTACTTAGATGTTTATTTAATCATTTGTTTATATCACATGGACTAGTTGAAATCTACTCTATATTTGGGTTACAATAATTTACATATTATATTTTTCATGTTATCTTGTCAATATGTAAATATGTTAGTAGAATAAATTTCTAAAAGTAGACATGTAGAACCAAAGTTTAAGTACACTTCAAATTTTGATAAAGAACCAAATAGCCCTCCTTAAATGTTGCTCACCTTTATGCTCTCCTCCCTAAAGCTGGAAAAGGGCTGTTTCACCGAGGCAGCCCTGCTAAAACACGGTGGTACATGCACGGAACTTTGCTGAAAATCTAATCTCGTGAAGATCTCATTGTGTTTGCTGCTTTTTAATTAGCTCTAACTTACCAACATGTATTTGTATGGTTCCTCTCTCTGCCACTTTTCCCCAGAGCCAGACTCATTCTGGGGTCAAGACAAATGGGTAATTTCTCATTAAGCTTGTGTAGAGAAAAACATGCAGGTCTTGTGAATGTGAAGTTAGATCCTGGATTGCCATTTGCTGTGAACGTGGACATGCTGAAGCTTTCTGGGACCTGAGATCAGAGCTGTCCGCCTTCCACGTCTTCCGAGTTTGACGTCCGTCGCTTTTGACAGACTATCCTCCTATTTTTCCATTTGTTCCCTCTTTCCTTCCTTCCTTCCTTCCCATCAAAAGTGAAATTTATTGTTTTTACTTCGCCTCCTATTTCGGATTTATTTCTTAGAGGAGGAATGCCATCTTCTTTTCACCATGGTAGAAGCAGAAGTCCTCACCGACTTCGAGCTGGTGGGCATGTACCTCAATTTGAAGGATGTCCACGGGAGCAGTTTCTGCCGCTTCCTTTTTCACTTCACGCTGGCACATCTGGATCATTTGAATCTCGATGCAGTCATCTGCCAAAGTAGATTCTTCCCTCCTGATCATTAGACCACTCTAATTTGAGAAGCATGTTTCCTATGCCTTCAAGTAAGTGAATGATAAAAGCGTTCTTCTGGGCTTAATCGCATCAGAGCCCTTGGCTCACTGCTAATGACTTCCTCTCAGGTGGATATCAGCACATTAATCACCACTTATTTATTTTTTTTACAGCCATCCACTTCTTTACATTTCATCCGATTTCACTGTCAGTTGGATCATGTCATCCTGTTGTGCACCGTGGACACTGAAAAGGCTCCATCATGTGCTTTGATGAGACCCAGATACACCGTGTCCCTGTCATCCACGCGCTGCCAGCCCAGCAATGGAGTCAGAAAGCCAAAGAGGAATGGCTTGCAGGCAGGGAGCCCACGTTGACTCCTCGAAATCATTAGATCTTTTCCCAAAGGGCTTATAAATCTATTGTCTAATAATTCACTCTATGATTTTACCAGGAAATGTCAAGTGTGTCTATTTGAAGTTTCCGGAACTCATGGCTTTACCCTTTTACCTTCTTTGTGATTCTTCAGAAAGAGCTGAAATTTGTTTTGTGACCACAAATTTCCATCCTGCACACCTTGGGGTGAAACTCTTCTGGACCCAAGACTCCACCACTGTCACAGAGCCAGCGAGCCCCCACCCTCTCCTCAGCTCCCTCCCTGGGACCCCACCTCCCATTGCTCCTGTTTGCTCTCCCGGTTCCTCTGGGAAGACTGATCTTGCTCACAGAGAAGGCTGGAAAGAAACCGGTAGGAGACGAGGAGTTTTTCCTCTGTCATCTGTTGACACTGAGCCGCAACTGAAGTCTCCTGCCATTACTGATAGCGCTTCTTTTTAATTTTTTATTTTTTTCGTTGAAGTAGAATTGATTTACAATGTTGTGTTCATTCCTGGGCTACAGCGTCATGAACAATAGATCACTGGAGAAATTCTTGTTCAGTGAATAACTTCTGTGAATGGAAGGAGCCCTGTGAATGGAAAAGGCAAGTTCCTCCTAGAATTAAAGTTTTCCAGGAGAACTACGAGCAAGTTGACCTCATCCTTTGAATGATAACGTTCCAGCTGTAAATATTTGTTTCTGAACTCTTAAAAATCGAAATCCTAATGTGAAAATAAACCAGGAAAAAAGAAGAGGATGAAGAAGAGAGAAATACCCAGAAACTGCATGAACACGTCCAGCTATGAAAGCGTATGTGGCAGAAGTAAATGCCTTCAATTTACCAAAGAAATGGTAAAGCGTGTACTTCTGGAACTGTGCCAAGCGTGCTTCTGTGTCACTCCATTTGCCACTTCCGGTTGTGTATCCTGATGATTTCTTTTTAAAGATCTCTCCTCACACTCTTCTTGTGTCTAAGAAACAGACACAAAATTCAAGAGAGGCAATCTAACAGGAAAACCCGCAGAAACACCTGCCGTGGTGCTGCCGCACGGAAGAGGACACGACGAAGCCACGTTGAGCTCTGTCTGGAGGCACGAGCAGAATGTTCCACGTGGACAAGGGTCCGCAGAGGGTCTCGCAGGCAGTGGGCACAGCAGACGCAAAGGCCAAAGCAGCCCTGGTGCAGGCCAGCCAGCAAACCGCGACCATCCGGAAACCGAGGGGGCCTAGCTGGGAAGAAAGGGTTGAAGCTGGAAGCCACCCAGGAAAAATAAAAAGGCCTCGTCTTTGCTAGAGAGGTTTATTCCAATCAAGACTATGCAACATCAGGACTTCCCTCAAAAAAGGGATGGAAATTCTAAGGTTAGGGGGGAAAAAAATCACCTGAAGCCAGTAAACACATATTAGTGTTTAGAAATACACATTAAACCCTGAATGGGTAAGTATCACATTCAGAAGGGAACCAGCTTTCTCTTGGGCTATGACCTGAATTCTGTCCCAACCCTGCCACTGACACCTCGGCACAGACAGAAGTTCCTGTTTTTATGGTCTGTGTAGATCACAGGGCTCGCTGCTGAAATAAATAACACTGATTGTAAACTTGTTAAAACTACTTAAATGCTAAGCATGTAATTGTTGTTTTTCCAAAGACCCTTAAGAGCAAGAGTAACCACTCAAATATTGGCAAATCTGGATAGCTATGCCATTGATAACGCTGAGATACTGCTTGACATCATGCTCAGAGGATGTTTCAAGGCCCACAAAGGAATAGTCACAACACATTTTGAAGATGCAGTACACACAGCTAAAGACCGATACAGGTTTGCCTGCTCCCACTCACTGCTGGGTCATGGTCAGAGGACGCGGCGGAACAGAGCACGCTCCAGGCCAGTAGGGAGAAGACCTGGCGTCAGGCCTTGCTGGTGCCTCTCTGGATGGTGACCATGAAGTGGCTGTGCCGGTGCTCCAGGCCTTCAGACCGAGGGGCCCAAGTAGCTGCCCTCCCTCACCAGAAAAGCCAGGGGCCCTGGATCATGTCCCACACGCCTACAAGATTCCAAGACACCCTCGATTTTCCCTCATGTTTCCATAACCAAAGCACGTGGGAGCCGGCGTGTGAAAATCCGTATCTTCATGAGGTTACAAGTGCTTTACCTTCTTTTTCTTTTTTCTTTTCTTTCTTCTTCTTCTTCTTTTTTTTTTGAAGTACAGTCAATTACAATGTGTCAGTTTCCGGTGTGCAGCACCATGTCCCAGCCATGTACACATACACACATTCGTACATTTTTGTTTTTGTTATGATTACATGCCAACCACCGATCACCTGCTTTTCCTCAAACATGCCGCCTTGCCTGGAACACTGCTTCTTTCCAGGTTGCCAAGTCCTGTTCATGGTTCACTCACAATTCCTCCAAAAAGTCTCGCTCAATGACCCTCACAGAGGAAGACCGCTTCCCTCTCTGGAAGCCCTGGCACGGATCGTGTGCTCTGTGCGGCCACGCCCAGGGACCAGCCGTCCTCCGCCTTGTGGGCAAAGGCAGCCCTCTATGCCTTCCGTCTCCAGTGAGATTGTCACATACAGTGTGCGCTTGATTCCCACAGAGCTGGGGGCCAGTATGGCAGATACAAGGGAGCCTCAATGTTTGAACTGAAAATGCTTCCTTTGGTTGCACACATGGTTGGCTCAAACCCAGATACAGCGAAATGGTGAGGAAACCAGAGGAGATAAGGTTTCCGCACAGGCTAAAAAATTAACTGGAATTAGGTGGAAATTAAGATGAATAACATTGTTTATCCTTTTTACTATAAAAACTTTATTTTACTGTTTTAAATCATTTAAGTTCCATATGCAATATAAATAGAGAGAAATGATTTGTCTCTACATGTGAAATTTTAAATTACTTTATACTCATTGAAACCTGTGGCCAAACATAGGTATTTGTAAAGAGCCAAAGCCATTTTGACTAGTGAAATTCACCCGTGATGCATTTAGTTAAGTCTTATCCTTAAAAAAAAAGTTTGTAGTTTAGCAAAGACACATCTTTTGAATTTTAGAAAAGTTGAGGCTTAAAGCCTGTAAGATATTTAAACTGTTCTAAAGACGTATAATCACAAACATTTTATGTAAAGAAATTTAATTGCCAATGACGCAGTCTTTTTTTTTTTTAATCATTGCCTTCCAGTTTCTCAAATAAGAATCAAAGAATGCCGTTTCTCAGGACCAAGTTTGTCCAGTGTGGACACCATTAGATCTGCTCATCTATCGAGATCTTAAAATAAGGGTGGTGAAGGTTACAAGTGCAGAATAAAAGAAGAGAAGGCACAATAGGTCATTTACATTGTCTACGTTGATTTTATGTTGACAAAAACATTTTACATCTGTTGGCTTAAATAAAACACTGTTAAAGCTAATTTCACATATTTCTTCTTACTTTTTAACAAGTGGCTACTGACAATTTAAAATTGCATAAGTGGCTCACATTCCATTTCTACTGGGCATCACTCTTCAAGACAGTAACTTCCAGGCAGATTTTATTCAGCCTCTAATAAAGAGTCAGAATTGTGTTATTCGCAAAAAGACTTGATTTTTCTGAAATATACCAGCACAGAGCTTCCCTCTGTCTGATAAGAAGAAATGAGGAGAGTAATTTGTGTAAGTCCAACAGGAAAAAAAAAATAGAAAATAAAAAGAAAAAAGCCATTAGAGTTTAATTCCTTTCAATTACATTTAATATATGATTTTTAAAACATACCAAACAAACACCCCAGCTTTTAGCTTTCAGTGGAAAAATTGATTTGTGGAAAGGATTGATCCCCTGTCTACCAACCTGGCAGGTCCAAAAATAAATAGATTTACCATATCAGCTAATAAGGATGCAAGTCCATGGGCACCCTGGGGCAGACGCTTTTTTCTGTGCCATGTTGATGGAAAAACTGACAAGGGGCATTTAAAATTCATTGCTGGGAGACTCCACATTGTAATGAATCTCATTAATAGTAATTAGGATTTTTTTCTTCCAAGCCACCAAATCTGACACTCTCCCTTTTATAGGTCAAAGGAGCTTAAATATTGGACGGCGCCCTAGCAACTGGCAATATCATTTTGTTTCTTAAGACTGTGTTGTAAGCTTTAAGCAACTTGTAAGCAGAAAACGTCTGCACCGGCCTGACCATGACCACATCACAGATTTTTTTAAAAAATCCTGACCGGAAATAGAGATCCCATACTTGTCACAAAATCACCAGTGACTTTTAATCACAATTACAGATCGACCATAAGTGGAAGCAACCAGTTCTCTTTCCTTGTCCAAAGAGTTCTCTTGGAATTCATTGTGAGAAGCCGTGACCCTCGCCCCACAGGCATCCCCTGGAAAGAGCAGTGGGGTGTTTATTCATGTAAATGGGCAAAACGGACTGTTTTCTTGCACAGATTCACCCCGAGACACGCAATCTAATTAGCCCTGGCTTTCACTGACTTGTGCAGACGTTTGCTCCAAAGATGGGGGCGCCTGCCTCTTTTGGCAGAGCTGCGACGTGGCGCCCTCCTGCACCGGCGGGTGGTAATGCGACCGGCGTGCTGGCGCTGTGACAGGGGTGCGGGAGGGCACGCTATCAGATGAGTGTTTCTGCTCTGTTCCCAGACAGCCAGCCCCTCACAAAAGCCCCAGCCACTGTGCCCCGACACTGCACTGCCATCGAATATTCATGCCAACCTAATTGTGTATTTTGGCCTCCGTTTTCAAAATAGGCTGCACTTAAGCAAAATTTAGTACCATCTTATGTGTTCCTACAGCTGGATAATTACAAGGCATTTCGGTTTGGGGTGCAGGAAATTAATGACACAAAGATCAGCAGCTATTTAAAGACAGTGGTTCTCTGCACTGCCAGGGCCCACGGCGGGGAGCACGGTGCGCACCCTGAGCTGGGCGCAAGGAGAGGGGAACGCGGTTTTGGTTCAGCTTGAGTCCCAAGCATCTGTTATTCTTCGGGTCAGTGCACTGGGAAAGACGCTTGCTACAGAAGCATGTCTCTCTTGTCACACTTGCACCTAAATTCCTCCCGGTAAGTGATTCTCAGGTGGGGGTTGGCTGAGGAAGGTGCTGGCGGAGCCAGAAGCTGGGAAAAGAGAACTTGCTCTTCAGAATGCCCTGATCACGGGCACAGAATGATAAAGTGTCACGGACTAGAAGAAACCTTAGAAATCATCCAGTCAAGGAGTACTGAAATGCTTATTTTTTTCATGGAAGTATAGTTGATTTACAATGTTGTGTTAGTTTCTGGTGCACAGCATGGTGACTCAGATAGATAGATAGATAGATAGATGATAGATAGATAGATATTCTTTTTCGTAATAGGTTATTACAAGATATTGAACAGAGTTCCCTGTGCTCTGCAGCAGGACCTTGCTGTTTACCTGTTTTATATACAGTAGTCTGTATCTGCTAATTGAAATGCTTACTTCTGAACTACAGAGACATCCAAGAGGAGGTTGGCCTGTAAATCACATACATCTGGGGCTGCCCTGGGTCCCTGGAAGCTCCCACAGTCTTAAGGTGGGAAAACCCCTGAACAGTACCCGAGGCTCTTTTCGTAAGGAGAGAACTAGCTTTT
Organism: Vicugna pacos; assembly: GCF_048564905.1. Taxonomy (NCBI): domain Eukaryota; kingdom Metazoa; phylum Chordata; class Mammalia; order Artiodactyla; family Camelidae; genus Vicugna; species Vicugna pacos. The sequence goes on along the minus strand of NW_027328742.1, from coordinate 14,789,173 downwards.
CTGATAGAATTATTGTATCACCAATATTATGTTTCATCAAGTCTAACATACTAACTGGGGATTGGTGACTGATGCACATGACAGAAGAAAAAAGAACTGATTGGGACCCCAAACTGGGCTCTGCCCTACAGTTCCCGTCCCAGGGCAGCTGCTGAGTCAGGCCATTTGCCTTGGCCTACGTCTTTAGAATATGAGATCCATTTGTCTTACAAATGATTCAAACTTCCAGGTTGGAGTCAGAATCATTACATACTCAGAGCCACAGGTGAAACTGTTTAGAAAAGAAGCTTGTATTAGGTGAAATATGGTTGAGATGTCAACCGACAAAGATTCTTGAAGAAAGAACAGGAAGGCAGACAAATTATTTTCAATGAATTCGTTCATTTTTCTTCCAGGATGAAGAAGCTTTTTGGCCTTTGGCCTTTAGCTTTTGACATTGACATTGATCAGAGTAGAAATAATAGTTATCATTGCAAACTCTTTTGAAGCAATAAAGGAGATGGTCTTTGCTGCAAAAACTCCTAAGCTTCCTGGCTCCTGCCTTGCCTGGGCGGAACAGCTCTGAGAGCGAGCTGAGAGGCTGCGTCCCAGGCTCAAGTCCTCAGAAAGGCTGCCAGATAAAACATAGCTCTCAGCTTTTAGGTGGTGCATTTTATTTCAGTCGACATCCCTCGTAAAGGAGACCTAAACTGGAAAATTCTGCAGCCAGGGAACACGACACGGGGTGTTGACAATTGTGTGCTGCTTCAGTGCTCTGCACTCAGCACACTATTGCTCTTTGATATTTTGGCTTTAAAAACAATTCAAAAAACTGTTACATTAATGCAATAATTACACTTGAAATGTTTCTCTTTTGACTATGCACTGGCAACCCATTCCATCAGGCACCTTCTATCTGAGGAAGCAGAGATAATGAACAGTCAACAACTTTGCTCCTCACCTGCCACCTGGAAGATGTTCTCAGATTTCAGATTACGATTTCCAATCATGTGAGCTCAAGGTTACAAGGTTCATCTAAGTTCTTTTAAATATTTCAATAGTATTGGTTTAAAATCCAATGTAAGTACTGGTCTTTTCTTGTGCTTTTAGAAAAAACAAACAATATTTCAAAGTAATGGCCTCACCAGCATGAAATATTGGAGCCCTTGATTAAATTTTGTAGCCTCTGATTACATTAGAGCTATGAAATATGACCCACTCGCTGGCTGGCAGTGGATGGGTTGTTAATATATCTATCTTGCTACCGTATTTAGGTATACCAGATCCCTGCGTCTACTCGGGGGGGGGGGGTGGCAGATAAATGAGGAACAGTGTGATGACCGTATAGCACAGAGGTGTCGGGAAAACTGAAAAGAGAAATTCAATTACTTTCCTGATCCTTCTTACATTTCCCCTTCACATAATTCTTCATCATTTTAAGAGGCCACTGGTTCTTTAACTCACCTTGCATTATAGACAGTCTTGTCACCTATTCCAACTCAAACCACTCATCTGGCCACAAGGCTCCGGTGTGCTTGCCGCAGAAGTTTAGATCTTGCTTTCCACATAGTTAACACGACCCAGATCCATCAGAATGTCCCCCTTTACCTGTAGACCTAATCTCAGCTGCCATAAGAAGTAGCTCATAGCCAGGCCCACAGGCAAAACATACTTAAGGTTCAGACTCCATGGTGTCTGTTTTTATCTTCACATCCCAGGGGCCCGGTACTTACCCAGTTAAAGTGATCTAGTTAGATGTACATGTGAAAAGTAAATACGAACATTGACACTCAGTTCTTTCAATTACTCAGAACTTACAGACACATTCACAGAAGATAAACAACGATGATGCCCTGCAATGACAGAGGGCATTCCCTCGTTGATGGGAAGATATCCCTTACACTGTCAGGTGCTTATTCACTCTAATTCTCCTTCGGCCTTGTCCCTGATCCCTGTTTCAATTTCCGCTCACCTGGCCCTGGTCTCCTATTTCCGCGTGGGCCCATTAAATCAGTATTTCACACAGAGTGGTGGGAGTCCGACTGATGCTCCAAGGCCGGGCGGCTCCCACGTTCACCCCAGGCACGCTGGACACAAGGCCTGAGGCGGCAGGATTAATGAGTCCCACTCACAACCTGAAATGTCTGGCATTTTCATCAAGAAACTAAAGGAAGATGTACTGGAAACTATCTATTAAGGTTATCACCGGGAGGTAAAGGAGTTCAAGATAAACAGCAAAAACCGAAGATGATTCGACCTGAAGGCAGATCCCAGTCTCCCGGCTTTTTAAAAATTTTAATCGGTGGGTTCCATTCAGTAGAGTCAATTGATAACACCCAAGCTGCAAAATCTGGCGATTCTGGAGAAAAGGGAAGAAAGAGTCAAATCACAAGTTTTGCCACTTTGATCCAAGGAAAGGATGTCAGCCACCTGCCCTGTCTTACTTCCCGTGTCCCCAGGGAAAGGTGACAGCCACCCCCTCGGCCACCCAGGTCCTTTACTCAGGATTCTATTCCCCTAACAGACAAACACACTACTTCCCTGGGTTCCTTCTGTCACCTCCCCTTAACCTGGAAGCATCTGACAGGTTTCTAGAAATCTCATTGATGAGAAAGTATTTCACCGAGGCGAGTTTTCCCCATACTGAACATGCAGCAGAGCCGTATTCTGCAGGAAACGAGCATGGGGGATCTCCGCTTTGCATCCTTGTCCCCAAACCATCCTCGGCCCCAATCAGCCGTGCAAACGTCGGCTGTACTGCCCGGCACGGCAGGTCCAGAGGAGAAGGAAGGTGTCTGCCGGCAGGTGCTGGTGTCAGCGGACGAGGAGACAGGACAGGGCGGGCCTTGGGGTGAAGCTCTTCCGGTTCCTGAAAGAGCCCCCTGGGAGAAGTCAGGTGGCCTTCCTGTTGCGGAAATGCTCAACCCTCTCCAACACACACACATCAAAAAAATAAGGGAAAAAACTACTGCATAAGAAAGTAGTTTATAAACTACCAGGTACCCTACCCATAGAGCATTGGGTGACCTCATCGAACAGTGAAGCAAAAAATACGTGAAATGATCAGCGACAACTGCTGCGAACTCGGCTTTGAGGGAACTGGTCAGAAAACGGGGAATAACGCAGGGGACGCCCTCACCCGTTCAGGCCGGGGCTCTCCCCTCTCAGCTCCCCTGTCTTGCTTAACAGAGCAGCCCTGCAGAGCAGGGTGTGGACCCAGACCCGGGCGAGCCGCCCGCGTCACCAAGCAGAAATAGATGTGCGACCCGCAGCCCATGCATCAGATGGAAGACTGCCAGAAGCTGGAGAAGACTGGGTCACCGCACCTGCACCCACCATCCATTACCCTCTAGGTCACACCCAGGGGGCCATGAGGTTCGCAATGTGCATTATAGCCCCACCGCTTTGTCGTTCCTAGAAATCGCTAGGAAAACAAAAGAGGAAAATTGATAAAATAAATAAATGAAAGAACCCGAGTCACCCAGTATTAGAAAGATACGTCTTCATACGTGAGTCACAAAAATTTATCGCCCTTCCCGCATGCAGTCTACGCAGAGCCGTATATTACCACGTGTTTTACTGGCTTGTCTTGGCAGCATTGCCTTGCTTGCAATGCATAAAACCTGAATCCGGGTTTTGATGGTGAGTGGCCTCAGATCCGTGCTGGAAATGAGTGGGACGGTGATGAAACATAAATGAAATATGAAAGAGCTGCCGGTTTCCGTGCGGGTGGGAGAGGATGAGAAGTCAGCATCCCAGCGCTAGTTTTAAAGATGAGAAAACTGGGTGCAAGTTAGTGGCAAAATTGTTACAAGAATCGTGATGCTGTACTCCAGAAATTGACACAACATTGTAAACTGACTATACTTCAACTAAAAAATAATAATAAATAACTGAAATTAAAAAAAAAAAAAGAAATCTTAAGGCTGGGGCCGTGGTCTGATAGGACAGCTACCCTTGTCAGAAGAGAGACCCCAAGGTGCACGCTCAGAGCAACACCACGTGAGAATGTGCAGTGTTGCATTAGTTTCTGGTGCACAGCATAGTGATTCGGTTATACAGGTATATGTACATATTCCTTTTCATATTCTTTTTCACTATAAACTATTACAAGGTATTGAGTGTAGTTCCCTGTGCTGCACAGGAGGACATTTCTGTTTATCTATTTTTTGTATATTAGTTAGTACCTGCAAATCCTGATCTCCCAAATTTACCCCTCCTTATCCACTTTCCCCTGGTAACCATAAGTTTGTTTTCTATGTCTGTGAGTCTGTTTCTGTTTTGGAAACAAGTTCACTTGCGGCCTTTTTTTAGATTCCACATGTAAGTGATATCATACGATATTTGTCTTTCTCTGTCTGACTTACTTCACTTAGTATGATAATCTCTAGGTCCATCCATGTTGCTGCAAATAGCATGATTTTATGCTTTTTGATGGCTGAGTAGTATTCCATTATATATATATATATATATATGTAAATGTACATATTATCCAGTAATACTTCATTTTTAACTTTTAATTACCTCCATACAGACTCCATTTCTAAATACAGTCACACTGGGGTTTTGAGCTTCAGCATATGGATTTGGTGGTGGGGGGGGGTGGGCACAGTTCTGCCCCTAACAGAACTCAGACGGCCTGTTTTCCTCACTGTGTCTGTGGATCAGGAGCCTGGGCACCGCTGAGTGCGTCCTCTGTCTCAGGCTCTCTCTCAGGTGCAGTCGAGACGTCACCTGGTCTGCAGTCACCACAAACTCTCCCAAGATGGCCTCTTCCCAGCTCAGCTCCCTCCTGAGGGTGTGGGATTGGGAGCCTCGGGCCCCTCCACAGTCGGCCGGGGCTGCTTTCAGCTCCTTGTCCTGTGAGCCTTTCTAGCTTCATCAGAGTAAAGACTGTTCTCAGCAGAGTCATGCCCTTTACAAGCTGACCTCACACAGTGTTTCTGCTGCCCTGACTCCTTGCTGGGGGATGGGACTCAGAGGAGGGGACCACAGACGGCAGAACTCTGGGGGTCATCGGGACTGATATGAAGAGGCTGCTGGCACTGCTGTCTGCCAGTCCAGGCCTGGGAGCACAGTTTCCCCTGAACAGGCGATGGTAACACAAGCTGCATCAGAAGAAGTCATCATAGTGATGGTGACAATCATAAAACAGAACAGAAGGGTGACAGTTCCATTCACATCACAGTGGAAAGTGCACCCAGTATTTTCACGAAGATTATGTCTGAGAAGTGGAACTCTGTGCAGAACACACCACCTCCATCCTGAGAGGCCCGCGTGAAGCTGAACGCGGCGCTGTCTGTCCGCGCAGCCGCCACACCTGCTGTCTGGGTGAGAGGTTCCAGCCCGGTTCCCCGCGCCACCCTGCCGGCGGACAGGCTGTGTGGACAGCAGACGCCAAGGCCGTAATTACGGAGGGACTGTGCAGAGAGACGGGGTTCTCTGCAGGCGGAACTGAGGGGGGCCAGAGGTCACCCCCTCCAGGTAAGACTTGGGCAGCAGGCATGTGTTTGTTCATGAACCTTTCCACCGCCAGCATGCTCTGAAGCCAGGATTGTGCCCTCGGTGGTCACGTATGACATGGAGTTATTCTGAGTTATTAAAATTTAATATTTGCCGGGGTGTTTTCTTCATGCAAACTAATTACCTACAAAGCCTTTTATTGCCAAGAACTACATGCTGGTAAAACCGATTAGCATCCCAGCAGCTGCCCCTTGTGTAAGGAGGGCTATAAAAGAGCCGGACACCTATTTAACTTTAATGCTGTTTTTAAGCCCTCCTCAGTTATACAACCAGCTTTATCCAGGGACCTTAGACGCTCTTTCACAGTAAACAAGTGACACAGAACACGTCACCATGGCAAATCGTGACTTGCATGAGCAAAGTTTTCATTGGCACCTGTTATGGGTTGAGTACTGTACCCCCATAAAACAAAGATCTGTTGACATCTTAAGCCCTGAAACCTCAGAAAGTGATAACACTTTGGAGATAGTCTGCACGGAGATAATCAAGGTAAGATCAGGCCATCAGGGCGGCCTGAGTCCAATAGGGCTGGTTTCCTCTAAAAAGGGGAAACATGGACACAGAGATGGGATGGCGTGTGTTCAAGCCAGGAAATTGCAAGGAAGGCCGCCGTGATGCTGGGAGGACCCTGACGATCGAGTGGGAAGAGAAAGCCGTGCGGAGGTTTGCCCCTCCGTCATGACAGACAGGAGAAAGAAAGAAAAGACGGAAGGTGCAGAGAAGTGTGCCCGCTGCTGCGAGACTTTCGGCCCTCAGTCCAGGCTGGGTATCATGCCCGTGTTGAGGGCAGGGGGCAGGACGGCCCGAGCTGTCCAGCGCTTCTGATCTGTCTTGTCTCCCCCGTCATTTAATTTCTAGGTGGCTTCTGACATGGAGCAGCGCCCCGGGACGCTGAGGAGACGGGGGATCCCTGAGGCCCAGATGCTCTAACCTGGTCCTCAACCTGCGTCAGCTGAAGGAAGTGGAGCTGTGATGGAATGTTCTGGGTCATCTCAGCGAGCGTGCTGGCCCTGCTGAAAAGTTACCCGACTCATCATCCACCTCGGTTACATCCCCTGGGTAACGCCCCAGTTTCCCATCCCCTCTGTCTGTTCTAAGCTTTGCTGTAAAGTGTTACTATTCCTCTTTAAATCAACTTTAGTGCAAGTTAAAAGTTACCATTGTGAAAGAAAAGCTTCCTTGTGTGTGTGTCTGTCCGTGGGTGTGTGTGTCTATGTGTCCTTGTATGTTTCTGGGTGTACAATACCTCTATGGCTGACGGTTCGGGCTGAGAGGCAATGTCACCAGAATGTTCACTGACAGTAAATGAGCCCCCACCCCGACCCAAGTGACACAGCAACGTGTCACAGGCTGGTGGAGAACAGATCGCACCCGAAGGAACCATTTCCTCCTCGTTCTGATCCTCCGGCGCCCTGATTTGGAGCAGCCTGGGCCGATTTATGAGGTTTTCCTCCCCACCCAGGCAGCAAGCGATGTGAAAAGCGTAGAAAACGATGGAACTGTGGGCAGCAGCAGAGGCAGCGGCAAAAAGAGAAAAATCCACTCGAAGCATGTGGGTCAACGATCTCAGATTTCCCACATTGGAGACGACTCAAGGGGGCGGTTCAGGCAGCCCTGTGGATGCTCCCTGCCCGCGGTCCCCGCAGGAGGCCGGGGTCTGAGCAGGGTCCAGGCTGCGCCACCCTCGTGGACCATCTCACCCAGGCATCCGGGGGCCTCCTGTTCCTCTCATACCCGAGGGAGAGCTCTCAGTTTTCTGTGACCTTGCTGTTTAATTCAGGGGCACACTCTGCCTCCAGTCGGAATCCTGGGCACGGACAGCCTCGAGTCCTGCTCCTTCAGCTCTGCTGAAATGGCACCTCAGCCCTTAAGTCAGAGGCTGGCTCAGAAGCGCACATCACCCCCTCCAGGAGAGACCACCTCACAGATACAGGGAAGCAGCTACGAAGGCGCAGACCCAGAACGACCGTGTCCCCGGCGGTGCCATTCCTGTGCCCCTCGGACTTGGGGGAAAGCCTGGGGGCCCGGGAGGGAAGGGACGCCCCCGCACTGGACTCAGAGCTCAGCTCACTGCCACCCAGCTGTCACCTCCCCTTGCCCCTGGGCCGCAGCTCTTCCCAGTCCCTGGGCTGTGGTTACAGCTGCTAACTTCCTCAGCGTCCTCACCCTGCCTTCTCCCCACAAAGGCACCTCCCAGCAGAGTGGGAGGTAACTGCCTCCATCCACATCCACTTTGGCTCTCAGGTCAGGACCCCCATTCACGTTCCCCTGTTTTCTCTCCAGCTCATAGGTCAAGGGAATGGAGGAAAAACTCACACACGTTCTGCACAAACTCACCAGCCCTCGGCATGACTCCACGAGGTCTGGGTCCTGCTACCACGTCACCAGGTTGACCCTCCGGAGAGGCGTCAGGGCGCGCCAGCACGGCTGAGCTCCGGCGCCACCCGGACGCATCCGCCCCAGCGCACCGACGGCCTCGGCAAGGACGCGGGTCCACCGGCCTTGTGCCTGTTGCTCCAGGAGCCCCTCGACACTCAGGGTCCTACGCCCCCCGAGAGCCCCCCACCCGCCCCTGCACACACCGCCCTCAGAGGAAGCCCCCAGCGCGGCCGCGCCTCCGCCGGCCCGGGGGGTCTGTGTCCCCGGGGCCGGCCGGCCCGCCGCTCTCCCGGGCTGTCTGGGCCACCATGCATCCAGCTCAAGTTCCCAGGAAGCCGAATCCGAGCCATATATTTGCACACAGGAGGTACGCTGGGAGGAGGGTTGGGAACAGCTCCACCGGGGGGCCGGGAGCAGGGCTGCGAGCAGAAGGTAACCTGCGTGCGGCCGCGACGGGCCTCGCCGGCCTCACCGGCAGTTCCGGAGCTGGGCGGCGCTGGCGGCTGTCAGGAGGGTGGGTGGGCTGAGCGCGGTGCGTGCGCATGACCAGGCACGGCGCAGGGGCGAGCGGCCTGGATGCTTGTGCTCCCCATGAACTCGTCTGCTGGAGTCCTAACCCCTAAAGCGATGGAATGAGAAATGGGTCCTCTGAGAGATGGCCAGGCCCTGAAGGTGGAACCCCATGGACTGAATGAGCGCCCTTATGAGAGGAGCCCAGAGACTCCCTCACATTCTTTTCACCACATGAGGACACAGTGGCAAGTGGGCCATGCGCCACCCGGAAGAGGGCTCCTCGCGGAAACCCTGACCTAGGACCTCAGGACCCCACCGTACTGTCACCCTGACCTCAGACCTCAGGGTCCCACCACAACGTCACCCTGACCTAGGACCTCAGGATCCCACTACACTGTCACCCTGACCTCGGCCTTCCAGCCTCCAGAGGTGTGAGGATTAATCCTTTGCTGTTCATGCTCCCATTCGGGGGCACTTTGTTGGAAAAGCCCAAGCGGGCTCATTCAGAGGCTGCTGCCGGGAAGGGTTCCGGTCTGCCCGAGGCAGCTTTTCAGGCTGAAGCAACTCCCGGAGAGGGACGGACTCCCAGCCTCCGAGGAGGAGCGCCCACCCTGCAGGGCCCTGGGCAGCTCTTCAAGGCACCCATCACCCATATCAGCTGCATCCGGACAAAGCCACTTTTCTAACAACTCCTGGGCCTCTGTTCTCACTGCCTCTGACTGGCTGGCAGGGCCCTGTCCACCCCTCCTCGGGCTCTCAGCCACCAGCATGGTCCCCAGGCCTCGTCCACCCCAATTTATGTTTGTTCCACAAATACCTGGATGGACCGATGAAGGTATTGTGTTTTCAAGCAGAGGAGAACAACCCCTCACGCTCTTGCAGAGGCTGACTGTGAGAGTCGGAAGCGTTCCCTCCTCCTGTGAAGCCTCTCCTGAGCTCAGAAGCCACATTTGCTTTCTCCTTTCTAGACGGCACTCCCTCTGTGTACCCTGCGAAGTCACTGCAGGGACCGGGGCCACGTGGGAAGGTGTCCTCTCTCTGCTCTGCGAATTTCAGTAGCGTCTTGGGACAGATTCCTTTGGCACCATATGCCAGATGCAATTGTGACTTGAACTTAAAAGTACAGAATGAACACGTTGTCCAATTAATTAACATTTAAAGTCTCTCTGAAGAAGCAATCACTGGGCGGATGACGTAAGGAAGGAACATGGGAACGCTTAAACTCCAGATCTGGGGAACTGAAGATATTATAACGGGCACCCAGTTTACGTTCTGGCAGATCTGTTCAATGGCGCCTTGGGCTCTGGGACATAACGACCAGGTGCTGGATGTCAGCCCACGTTCCAGTCCAGGCTGGAGACCTTGAATGACTCAAAGCCAGTCCTTAATAATGTATTTTTTTATTACTTATTTAAAAAGACAAAAACAAAAACTGTTGGCCTATTTTCTCTTACCAAAAAATCTTCTTGTAAGAAAATGGAAACCTGATGATAATGAGGCTTCTGGGCTGGGTGAGGACACTGCACACAGCGCGTCACGAGCAAGATGTTTCCCACAGAGCTCTGCCCCTCTGAATCTGCACCAGCCCACAGCACAGGTGGGTCATGAAAAGCAAAGTGTTAACGGACATAAAGTGAGAGGCTGGAAACCTCTCAGCTGTGCTGAAAGGCATGTCTGCCTTTGATGCTGGGGCCCAGCTCTCTGAACTGCGATGCGTTATAAGCGCAGCTTTGGGGGGTCACAGTGCAGGCCATCGAGTGGACCGTGCCCTGGCACTTAGCGGACATTCTCTGCTGTTCTGTCCTGGGATGACCTCAGGGATGTCATTTAATCTGCAGAACTTCAAATGCATGTAGAGTTTTTGCTGCTTTTAAATCTTCCAGGCAGGTGGCGTTAAGACCTCATCCCAGCCCCTGGGGAAGTACTTGCAGGTAATGCCATTGGGGGCGGGGCCTCGGAAGGCCCTTATAACACCCACCGCGCGTTGCACGGAGGACGCACCCGAGAAAAACATGAGCAACTCCCCGGAAGCTGCCCGTGGGCGGCGCGTGCCTTCCCGGGCACCCACGGTGTGAAGTGGAGAACTGGGCCGATTCCCCGCTAATGCAAAAAGAAGAGTAAAATTTATGGCTCCTGTTTCTTTCCAGGCAGAGCGCTTCCATCCACTGCCTGGTTTTGCCTGGGTCACTTCCAAAAGCAAGAGTTCCTTTTATCACTCAGCAGGAATACTAATAGTTAATGGTCCATCTTGAGAAAACAGCCCCTTGGACATTTTGAAATGACCCAGAAATGCCACGGGGCGGGGGCTGCCAGTCTCCTCCACAGCACGTGCTGCAGCTAAGCCGCCTCGCCCTCCTTTGTGGGACTGATGGACCTGCGCGTCCAAAAGACGTGCAGCTTGCTGTATGGGGATCACACCGCAACACAGTTATTGAAACAAATAATTAGCTGGAGGACGTTTCTAAGTATGGGAAATGCGATCGCTTGCCGAGCCTTGATCCACCGCTCTGACCAGGAAAAGGGCAAAGACCCCGGAGCCTCCCACTGGCTCCGAAGGAATAAAAGTTCTGCTGTCCCCCTTGGTTAGAAAGGCCCCGTGAGCGCACAATAGCTCTTTGACTCTGGACAGTGATATTGATCTGGGTGCATCTGTCTCTCAGCAGCTGAAAATGACACCACGTGTGACTTTCTGTCAGCAAAGCCCGGCAGACTCGGCCGGGGCCGGGCTCCTGTCAGTGCCTCGGGGCCAGGCCTCTCCTGGCCTTCCAGCAGGCATGCCCGGGCCCTGCTGCACCCAGCTCCAAGCACCTTGTGACCTCCTTCCAAGGGCAGTTGGCTTTTATTTCCATTGGCTGCTGTAGCATAAACAAAACATTTTTTAAAAAGTAAAAAATCTTACAAAACAAGCAATCAGAAAAAAAGAAAAAAAACCAGTCTGTCAGGAGAGCAGGCTTGCTAAAGCTTTGCTCCCCAGGGTAAATGGTGTGATTTACACCTGCTGCTTTCTTGTCCCGTCCACAGTGCTGCGGTTGCACAGAAAACATCACAGCTTAGAGAAGAATGAAATCCCACCAGCCCTGTTAATCCCTGTACCCAGGAGGGAGAAACTAAAGTGTGTGGAAGGCACCCTGAACTTCGCAAACCTACATCGAGTCCCGGGCAGGTAAAATGCTGACGTTAATATTTGATTGCATCGCACCTGAGCGGCGCACCCCACGTACCACAACGGCCTTGGAGGAAATCCGTGTCATTACTAATTGTTACCTTCACGCAGTGCTTTCAAAATATTTTCTAAATGTTAAATGAGAATCTTAGGTTGAATTAGAAAGTTAAATGCTGCAGGTTGAGAAGGTAATTACTTTAAGAGGCATCCGTTTGATATGCGCTTTATTTTTTCCTGTACTTTAATGCGAGGTGGTGTGTGTGTTTCTTTTCAGAGACTCGCAGTGGCGTCTGCAGTGTGCTGGTGACGGCAACGCAAGAGCACGAAGGGAGAGGGGCAGCAGTGGCCGGAGGCACGCGCATCTCTGAGGCTGACGCTGCGGGACTGCGGAGCTGGAGCTCAGAGGGCATCTTCTTCCTCAGATGCTTGCACCTCACAGCCAAGGACGTCAGGCCGTGTTCTGGGTGGACTTGGGTCCCAAAAATGGTGTGTTCAAGAACCAGCCCCCTGTGTGTGTCATCTTGCTTGGAAATAGAATTTTGGCAGATGTGATGCGGTCGTAGATGAGATGAGTTCACAGGGTGGACCCTGATCCAATGATTGGTGTCCTTATAAGAAGGAAAAAAGATATAGACACTGACAGGTGTGACACTGACTGTGAAGGATGCATCTACAGGCCAGGGGACAGGCCACACCGGAGGTCAGGAGACAGGCCTGGACCAGATTCTGCCCTGAGCCTTCAGAGCCTTTGTGGCCCTTCTGACACGTGGACGTCAGACTGCTGGCCTCCAGGATGATGAAAGAATACATTTCTGCTGCTTTAAGTGAACCAGTTTGCAGTAATCTGTTACACCTGCCCTAGGAAACGGGCAAGGGCACCAGCGTCCCACGGGCGTCCGGTCCAGTGGGCCCTGTCGTGTCCTCAGCTCCAGCAATTCCACGGAAACGCAGTTATCAGCATTCCCAGAGGAAGGTGTTTCTACCTGGGTGTGAGTTACCCTAAGGGCAGAACCTGCATCAAGGAGTCAATGCAAGAGGCCATCCGCAGAGGGTGGTGCTGCGACAGGGCAGGTGACTGCTGTGGTGACAGGCCCCGGAGTGGTCCCCCGAGGCGTGAGGGGCAGGGGCATTCGATTGCTCTTGAGGGCAGGTCTGCCCCCGCTCTGGCCTGCCATCCGTGGGTCTAGCACATTCCCTTGGACAGAGGATGTCCTCGGGCAGGAAGCCTAGCAGAGCCTCGAGCCTGTCTGGGAGGTGCACTTGGGGTGGCCTGGGGGTCCGGGGGTACCCCACAGCATCCTCTGAGCTTCCCTTCCCATCGCTGAATCCACATGTTAACAGCAAACGACCGAAACACAGTCCTTACTGAATTGGAGGGCGGATGTGGAGAGTAAGAACCAGAGGAATTTTTTTTGTTCTGTTTCGTTTTTAAGTCCAAAGGATTTTTGAAGAAGAGACAGTTACGTTAGGAAGGCTGGAGTAGTCAGAAGCGGCAGGATCAGTCTTAGAACAGCACCGAGATGCCTTAAACGATTTTTTTCATCCTCACTGGTCACAGGTTCCATGTTTGCAAAGTCATCAACTCATTGCATTTATCTGTAATGCCCGAATCAATGCCCGTGATGCAGCCTCACTCATTCACAGATGTGGGCAGAGTGACAAAAAATCTGAGTTGTCTAGTGTGTGTTCCCAGCTGAGGACTAACCAGGGACCCCCTGCCTTCCTGTCTCAGATTTTAGGCTATAAATGAGGGTCCTTTTTGCGGCATTTTTGTGCCGCACTTTCCACATTTTGTGACCCCCCTCCTTTTTTGATGATTTTGCTGTTTAAAATGGCTCCCAAGTGCAGGGCTAGGGTGCTGCCCTGGGTGCGAAAGGCTGTGATGAGCCTCGTAGAGAAAACGTGTTAGATCAGCTTTGTTCAGGCCTGGGTTTCACTGCTGTTGGCCACGCATTCAATGTTACTACTGTTGAATTAACAATATCTATTAAATAAGAAGTCTTTAAACAGAAATGTACATAAAACAAAGGTACAAGCTGATGGGCTGGCAAAAATGTCACATGCAGAAGCTTGCAGGAACCTAACCCTGTATCTCATGTAGGAACGATGGTTCCGTGTTCATCAACTTTGTGTTCACAGTGACTTTACAGAACAGAAACTACAACAAATAGCAAGATTCAACTGTACTATGAGAAGCTCTCAGCCAGAGGGTCCTAGCAGACTGTCTGTGTTCAAAACACAACTACACCGAGCCTTTCAGGAAAGAGAATACTGTCTGACATATCGTGACCCCATTTTTCTCTTTTTACATTGATTTTAGGTACAGCAAAGGGAGAGAACAATTTTTTCCTTAACCTCCCACTTCACATGGGTGAGGTCCTTGGACTGACAATAAAGCACTACAGACAGACAGACAGACATCACGTTATATCCATTTGTTTTAAGCACAAGGAAAAGTAGGTCAAAAGTTAAGTCATATGTTTCCTTGTTCCGGTTAAGAGGGCTGGAGAAACAACACGTCAATGCAGAAAAGGTGCTCCGGTGGTGGCTTGTGAGGCTGTTACCTAGGAAACCAAACTGGTAAATGGAGGCAGAGCAACTCAGAAAGAAGTTACTGCAGAAAGCCAAGGACAAGGAGAGGATCATGGTCATCTACGATCAAGGCTGTGCTGAATTACAGACTTCAGATTTCTGAGATGTTTTAGCTTGAAGCCCTAGTCCCCCTCAAGGCACAGTGTTGGTGTTACTGGTTCTAATCGCTGGTTTTGGCAATTTTTCAGGGGACATGGAGAAACCTGTGACTGCCCGGCCAGGTGGAGGTCCATGCCTGCCCCATAACCCTGAGTGTGGCCCACGCCTGTCCCGTGATGCTAAGTGCTCACCAATGACGACTCCAGTGCACACTTTTCAGATTTCATCTGGTTGGAGAAATTAAGAGCAGGGACTTTCTCCATTCTTGTCAGTTCCCCAACTTGAGAAAAACAGAGCATTATTGTTTCAAAGAGTGTGTTCTCTTCTTTACTTACCAAGGAGAATGTTCGTATTGTTTCAGAAGGTCTCAAAATGCAGCAGAAATTGGAGGTTTTTGTGATTCAGACTCTGCCAGCCGGTTTTGTTTTTGTTGTTGTTGTTTCTAAAATATTCATAAAAACTTCCTCTCCAGAAGGCACTGCATGTTCACGTGGGATCCCAGGTTGCTTTGGTGGCAGTGGTAAGAAATACACGTGGGTTTTAAAGTATGGCTGCCGCTGAGAAGAACGCGGGCTTTGCTCACTGCTTCCCTCTGTAAGTTGAAGCCTATCCCCTGCCCCCTGGAAAGGGAGCCGCGCTTGCTCGGTAATGTCCTTTCTTCTGCCCCAAATGCTCAGAACACCTGACTCCCCTCCTCCCTCCTGCAGGCCACTCCCCTCTCTCCTTTGAGCCCAAATCACCCCAATCCAAACTTCAGTTTTTTCAGGGACAAGACAATGCTGAGACAATCGGGCTGGGTGTGAGTCGAAGGAGGTTGGAATGCTGCTAAAAGCCGTAGGTCATGGCCATGGACTGCAGGGGAAAGATGAGGAAAAATAGAGCTCTATCAGTGTTTCTGTGGAAAAGGAAAAAGAAATGATTAAGCGAAAGCTACCAAGAATGGAGAGGAGATTAAGACATCCAGTAGAAAGGAGAGACAAGGAAAGAATAACAGGAAAGAGAAGAGATAGAAGAGATTTGAAGTATGTGTTCCAGAGTCTTGAAAGCCAGACACAGACTCTCTGTGCCTCAGAGTGACCACTGGTTCATGAGAGGAAAACAGGACCTGCCCCACAGGGTGGTCCTGAGGACTTAATGAGATTATGCTGTGGAGCATTCAATATGGCGCCACTTCCTTTGTTCTTTCCTTCCTCTTTCCCTCCTTTTTTTCTTCCTTTCCTTTCTTCTCTTTCTTTCTTCCTTCTTCATCCCTCCTTCCTCCCTGCCTTCCTCCTTCTCTCACTCTCTCTCTCTTTTTTTTTTTTTTTATCCCAAGGGTCATCTTGGAAATGATGATGTGCTGATACAAATGGGAGGTCAGCATCTCAGTAAAACTTCAGAGGACTAGAAACCCAACATGAGTAAAGCAGGATGACAGCGTGGGAGCTCCCTAAATCAAACCTCAGGCACAAGAGAATCTCCGAGACATCTTTTCCACCTTTGAAAAACAGAGAGCAGAAGGAAAGACCACAGACAATGAGTGAATAAATGATATTTCAAAACTACAATGGAAAAGAAGATTCACTTAGGGACAACTACAGACTGCTGGATTTAAAGCACATCCCTAGAAAGGATCTAGAACAGGTTATTGAAATAATGGTCTGAGAACAGCTAAAGAGAAAACAGTGGTAACTAAGACCCAGTGAAGTCAGGAAGAGTGAGTCATGACTCTTTCTTTGAAAGGGTTACTAAAGTCAGATTTCATAGAAATGCTTTAAGGAACAATGATGTGGACTTCAATCAACTATAACAAAGTATTTTGTAATATCCTTACAGATTAGATAATATTTTAAAATAAAACATTTTGACCAGCATCTTATCCAACCAACATCTATTTGTAAATACCTGCCTTGTGCTTTGCTCTCTGCTCAGTTCCAGGGATACAAAGATGGGAAGAGGCAGCTCCCAACCTACGGCGGTGACTGCAGCTTTAGCCAAGAGCGGAGCATCAGTAACAAGTCAAACACCCATACGTGGAGGTCTCGGGTTAGTGCGTGCCTGCTCTTGGTCCACTTCACCCGCTCATCTCTTCAGCGAGGCCACGCCACTCCGTGTCTGCGATGCCTTCATGGCACTGGCAGCAGGTTCTCCAAGGAAGGATGAAAGTCAACTCTGCTCCCTTTCCTCACAAAATAAGCTTTTCAAAAGATTCTTTTCTGGGTTGGTAGGAACTCTTAACCCTCCCACTTGGAGCAGACCATCCAAATCAGCAGCGGCGTTCCAACTCCGGGAGCATCTGATGACATCAGACCATCCTCTTGTTGCAGGCGACCCAGCGCAGACCCCAAATCTCACCTGACCTACTCAGATCCCTGGAGCTGTTCTTTTCTTCTCTTTTTCTCTTTTTATATTGAAGTATAGTCAGTTTACAATGTTGTGTCAATTTCTGGTATACAGAATAATGTTTCAGTCAGACACATACATGCATACAATCATTTTCATATTCTTTTTCATTATACTGCAAGATGCTGAATATAGTTCCCTGTGCTATACAGTAGAAACTTTATTTATTTTCTATGAAGTAGTTAGGATCTGCAAATCTTGAGCTCCCAGATTATCCCTTCCCATCCCCTTCCTCCTCCAATAACTGTAAGTTTGTTTTTTCAAAAGGACAAAGAGTTAATTCTGACATTCACAACAAGAGACGGGGAACTAAAGCCATCATGCAGTGGAAACCCCAGAACATCACCTCTGTGTTGACTGATTTTTTTCAGAAGTAGTTGCGCTTAGCTTTATTGGATGACTTTAGCATGCTGATAAGTTTTTAGTTATTTAAATTTTCAGATGAAAACTGGGAACTGAATGGTTAAGAGAGCTGTGACTTTCCCAAACTGATGTATCGGGAGGAGTGAGTGTGTGAGTGTGTGTGTGTGTGTGTGTGTGAGGGAGGGAGGGTGGAAGGGAGGGAGAGATGGAGAGTATGCGTACACTCTTGTGTTTTCTTCCCAAATTGAGTGTTTTACCTCTTCCCAGGAAGTTTTAAGGCAGACTGATGGGTGGTGGGCTGTCAGCAATAGTAGTAAGTGGAAAATCAAGTGCCACTCCGGAGACGCCTGGCGCTTCTTTAAACCCCACCTGATTTTAACTCTTGAAGATCTGCAGCTTCTGCCTCTTTCGGGGTCATGGTGAACCTTTAGTGGGTTCGCTGGCTTTTCTCTCTCACAAACGTGCTGGTGGGAACGCCACCCTGCAAACTGCTGAACGAGTGGAAACAGGAACGAAGTGTGAGCTCTTGCCTGCAGCAGCCCCTGTGCGCAGGTCTGCACGCCCGCTCTCCCTTGGTCACACGGGCCTGGCTGACGGCAGGGGGGTGTGTCCTTGTGGACTCAGCCTTACCAGGTTCCAAGCATCCCAGCCTCCATGGAAGGTTTCACCATAAAGGGGGTCCTGACCAGGAATGTCATCGCTCAACGCGGAGCATTAGGTGCCTCCAGTCACCATCAATTCCCGGAATATGGATGGAGCTGGTTCTCTGTTCTATTTTCATTTCCTGAGACGTGTAAAGGGCGTTCAATCAATTGATAAACCAGCCGTAATAATGAACCAGACAGAGTCAAATCATTTATTACTCAAACCTTATGACTTCAACCTTCATGGTTACAAAGGGGAAAAAGCCGCTAGCCTCCTACAGTTATTGCTACATGATTGCAAGCGAGCCAGCCAGTTCAAGCTGTATTTTTTTCCTTCGGAAACTCTCTTTGCCCGAGAACACAGACTACAGCACTCCCCCGCTCATGCTGGTGACTCCACAGTACAGGCTGTTTTCACAGGCAGATGAATTTGCAAAATCAGACCTACTCTTCCAGATTATGCTGCCGTAGCCTCAAACATCAACAAAGTCAGCAAATAAACAAGCCTCCGAGGAGATTTCCTCAGGCCCTGCTGGTGTCGCTGGGCTCCTTGGGGAAGAGTTACACAACCATTTCTCCACCCGTCCGCTAACCAAATCAGTAAATGTGTATTGAGAGCCTACTGTGAGCCTCTCACCCAGACAGCAGGTGTGCAGGCTGCGCAGACAGACGGTCTTTGGATCTTTGAATGTGTGCATTCTCTCCTGTCTTAGAGTCTTTATAATAGTGCTCCTCACAGCACTCCCAGGAACCCTCTCCTCCCCGGCTGCAGTGAACTCCAGACCCTCCTTCTGATCTCAGCTCCAAGTCTGCGGCCCTGGGGAGTTCCTCTGAGTCACCAGGCTGGGTTTTATCATACGTTCTGAGGGCATCTTGCACTTCTGTGTGTTAGCCTTTATTTTAATTAGACACCACTGCGTGTGACAGGAAATCTGAAATACCAATGACTTAAAACAAGAAGGCTGTGCTGTCTTCTTTAAAGTGTGTGGAGCTGACCAGAGCCAAGAGACCGGGGTCCTTCTAGGGTCTTCCTCTGGCCAGAGTCAACATTCGCCTTCCACCACATTGTCCGTGATGGCTAATCTGACTCCAGGAGTCAAAACTACATTCCAAGCAGCAGAATGAGAAAACAGAAAAGCACGTCCTCTCACTTTAAGATATCACACTAAGTGAAGAAAGTCAGACAGAGAAAGACAAATACCATATGACATCCCTTATTTGTGGGAGCTTAAAAATACGATGCAAACGAACTTGTTTACAAAACAGACAGAGACTCACAGACATAGAAAACAAACTCCTGGTTCCCCGAGGGGAAGGGAGGGGTAAATTCGAAAGCTGGGACTAGCAGGTGCAAACCACTACATGTAACAGGATAAACAGCAAGGTCCTGCCGTGCAGCACAGGGGGCCACAGGCAGCGTCTTGTGGTGACCTGTCATTAAAAAGAATGTGGAAAATACGTTTATGTGTAACTGAACCGCCGTGCTGCACATCAGAAACTAACACAACATTGTACCTCAACTATACTTCAAAATTTAAAAAAAAAGACTACATTTCATAACCTGTACGCAACACTTCAATGCACAAACCATTGACTAGAACTTATTCACGTGCCACAGCTAGATGCAAGGAGTCTGAAACATGTTCTCAACAATGGACGGTCCCTATATATACGCGTGTGCAACTGGAGGGGAGGGGACAGCTCAGGGGTAGAGCACATACTTACCATGCACAAGGTCCTGGGTTCAATCCCCAGCACCTCCGTTAAATCAATCAATCAATAAAATTACCCCGCCAAATTAATTAATTATCTACCAAGTCAGTCTTTCCCTGAAATAAAGATTCTCAGAAGATGGACATAAAACCTGAGAGAAGCAGTGACTCTGGGTAAACTGAGTGCTGCAGTTGTCATTCTCAGTGCCGTCCCTTTGCGGTGTGACAGGTGGGGGAGGGGGTGGGGCAGCTACTGATAATGACAATAGGACGACAGGTGGAAAAGCAGGACTGTCCTGGGCACATGGGAAGCTCTGTAGGAATTCAGAAACAAGGTGAGCAGAGAAAAAAGAGACAAGGAGACGGTGAAACATCTTGAAGCAATGTTACCATGAAACGGCTACGGACAAACATACCACATGGAGCAGGCTTGTAAGAAGATGCGGTAGGAACACAAACGACACCAAGGACCAGTTGAGCATCAGGAACAGTAAACATAGCTGGAAACAGCCCACCACTGTCACCACAGGGCAGATAAACAAACAAACAAAACACTGCATACGTCCTCACCTAACAGGTTCAGGGTAATTTATTCACACAACCCCAAGCATCGCTCAGCATGAAGGACTCATGCATTTACACAAACAACAAGGGAGTGACATCCCAGCCACCACACACAGAGCCCTCTTCCTTCCAGACGCTAATCCTCAGTTCATCTTGAGACAACATTAGACAGCAATTTGTTTCCTGATCATTCCCTTAAGTCAACTCAGATATGCAACAACAGACAGCTTGCAAAGGTGCGGATCACAGTGAGCCGAGAGGGGAGGCGCATAAATGGGGAATCCGTGGTTAACGGTAGGAAATGGCAAAACAAACAGAGAGGTCGGGTTGCAGCTTGCATTCCGTGAAGGAGGGTGCATGAGTTATAATCCCACCCTTCTGCCCTCAGCTCTGTTGATCCTTCCACTCCTTAAACACGAAAACTGAAGAAAGGCAAAAGGAAGGACTCCAACCGATGTTTCAAAGAATCTCTGGTTCGAGCTGGATCCATTAGGGCCCTTCCACCCGAAGCAGAGCAGAGCACTCTGTGATCCAGTCACAAGGGTGAAGCCATAACTGCATCGCTTGCTTTGAGCCTTGGGAAGTAGTGGTCATTAGAATTCCTCAGATTGGGTTCTTGGGAGAAGGAGAGGGGCGTGTGCCACGCGGACCTGACGGAGCGTGGGTGCCCTGAGCACCGGGGGAGCCCAGCGGCTCTCCTGCGTCTTCCCACCGCAGCGGGGGCCAGTAGGCACGCGGGGGCCCCTTCCCAGGGCCGCCTTAAGAGAACAGCAATTTTCTCCCACAAATCACATGACGTTCAGTTTTACCCAATATCTACACCTGGGCTTTGAAAGTCAAAGAATTGGTTATTTTCTTTTCAATTAATGATCAGAGAGAAAGGAAATTGGGAGAATATGATGCCTGTTTTGTGACATGCAATGTGGTTCCTCTCTGAATCTCTTAAGGAAAATATCAGATGTAAGGTATTTAATGCAAAGCACAGCAGAAATTTCCCTCCCTTAGAGTTGTCTTAGCAATCGTACTGCATCCCCAGGTCCACCCCAAACGTGGAGGGTATTGTTTTCATTCCCCAAACTTAATTCTGGACTGAATGTTCTCGGAGCTGTTCCTCTGAAATGACAAAGCTGTGATTCTACTGGGTCACTTCAAGTTTCTAAATATATTCTGATCACTCCCATCCTGATTGCATTGTCTCCTAAAGGCTCTTAGATTAATAAGCGTAATTCTGAGAAAATAAATATGTCATCAAAACGTAGGGAGGTCAGCTAAAGCTGAGGCTGGGGCAACACACACTTCCCACGGTGTTTTCTGTCTTGCTCCCCAGATCCCTGCACAGCAACGTGCTCTGGGAAGGGCCCCCTGCTCGCCTGCTGGGCAGCCCAGCGTTAGTCAGCACGGAGGCAGAAAATGGCAGAGCCTCACTGCCAACAGCCCTGCGGAGCTACCTGCCAAGTACAAGGGAAGGCATACGGCAGAGACAGACAGAAAATGACACTTGGGGGACAGTTCTGCCATCAGGCACCAAGCAAGTCCCCTAGGCTCCCTGTACCTCAGTTTCCCCATTCGTAGGAATCCTACTGGAAGTCCAGGGCATTTTGCAAAGTTAAAACCATCTGGAAGTTGCCTAGAAAGTGCTTTATCCTAGAAAAGATGCACCAATGAACAATGCATGAGTCTGGACCCTTCACGCAGTGGGACAAGGTCAAGCCTGAGACGTGACCCAGAAAAGCCAAACACACAGTCACGTGTCTGAGACCCGTAGAAAATGGGAAGTGCACCCGCTCACCCACCCACCATGCGGGCGCCTCCTTGAATCGATTCCAAGTTCTGACGAAAATGAATTACCCTTAGAAACGATATTAAGCATCTTTGAAAGTATAACTTCTATAGCAGCAAAAGAATCCATGATCAATTAAAAATGCAAGTATTGGTTATTTCTATATTTTTACTAAAATGACTGACACCGTGACAATCACCCTTGTAATGACTCTTTGCTTCAGGATGAGTCATCATAAATTACTGTTAAATTTTTGTAATTCATGTTTTCAGGCCCTAATCAGATTGCAAGTTCCTCAGGCTGGGGACCATGTCATATATCATAACAATGTCACAGAATATTCATATTATAAAATCACTGATGAGCTGTAGTCTACAATGGGAACCTCTCAGGAAGCTGCATCTCAGTAGCTTGGACATCACGAAACTAAGATGTGTTTTAGAGCGTCCAGCCATGAAATAAGCACATATCCATCAACTTGGAGAAACAGACCAGCTCTCATGCCTGCAAAATGTAACTTCAACATGGTGGAAGGTAGTCAGTGGAAGACAATTGTTGTCAGAAGGATGGTAGGGAGGGGTGGGGCTATAAACACAGACAAAATTACAGTAATTGCTCAAAGTTAGGGAAGCAGGTGGTGATTACTCACTAGGAGTTGGTTTAAAAGCTCCATCCCCCAAGGCTCCGAGACGCAGTCCCAGAAGCGGGATCAGTTCTGTGTTTGCGGCCCTCCAGAGCAATAGACAGGCAACTGATTGGATTGACTACATTCAATTGGATTTATTTTCTAAAATGGCTATGGTAACTGGATTGGTCCTGCCCTGGTCCAGTTTTTCCAGGTATCAAGACAGTTCCCAGGACAGAGTGATCGCCTGAGTAGGCTCTCTGATAAACAAATCTTCGCCGCATTTGTCCGGAGCACCATTTGCATTTGAATGCACTTTTCAGACCTCCCTCAGGAAGAAGAGAGGGTCCCACCCATAACTCAGCCCCGGGGCCCCTTGGCAACTCACCTGGAAGAATCATGTCTCTGAAAGTGACCCTGATGAAAAAGCACCACTTGCCTAATTGTCGTGAAAATCAGAGCTTTGTCTTGTGTCTTCCTGAGCCCTCTTCCCACAAACACATTAGAGGCAATTGCTACTTTATGGTCTCACTCATTTAAAAGGGACGATGCTAAGGCTGTGGAGCATTTGTAAGACGCACGCATTGCACAGAAGCAGGCAGCAGCGTATGGGGTGAGTGGTTCTTCGAACCACACCGTAAATCAGGCTGATTCCTGGCATCAGAACTCAAACATTTCCCTCCTCCTCCTCTTCCTCCTTGTCCGAGGCAGCAAGTGCCATCTATCCGCTGGAATGCATCTTCTCTTTCCATGACGTTAGTGCTCTAAACAAACGAATGTATGGCATCAACCCAATCAATATACTCTGAGACTCATGACCATCAAAGTTATGGAAATGTATTTCGTACATCTTCAGTGTTCAGCTAAAAATCAATAAAAATCCATTATCTAATATTTCAACTGCTACACACCAGAGAAACAGTTGGAAATAAATCTCTCCAAAGAAAAAATTAAACTGTCTTACGTGATTACTAATTATTGATATTTACTTCTTACAATATCATACCTGGTGGGCAATTATTAGTAATTAAGTGTATAGTACATCAGCCTCAAAGGAAAAGAAATGTTAAATTGTTGGACTGAGAGACTCCATGCGTGTCGCTGACTGTTTCAGTAAATCTTCAGAAAACATGGTGAGAAGTTGTATGTATGGTGGGTGGGCCTGGCAGGGAGAGATGGCTGAGGGCAGGTGTGGGGGACAGTCCAGTTTCTTGGTGAATCCGCCATGGGAATGAAGACGAGAATGCTCGGTAGAAGGAAGTCAGGTGAAGCAGGTGAACTCAGCGTCGAAGCTGAGTTTCAGGTGTTTTTGTGACATACCTTCCAGATTCCAGGGGACTGTGTGTGCGGGAGACTGGGCTGGCCATCCAGCTGTGGAGGCGATCAGAGTACACAGAGTCAGTCACTTGGGATGGCCATGTGCCAGGATTTAGGGCACAAGGAAGATCCCCAAAGAGGGACCCAGTGGAAATAAACCCTGGGCTGCCCAGAAATGGTCTGAGAAGGAGTTTGGAAAGGAGCAGCCAGGGAGGGGTGGAGTAACTCAGGTCCCAGAACCAAGGTGAAGAGGGGGCGGGGGGGGGAGATACCTTCCCTCCAGCCCAGCAACACCCAATCTCTTTGTTTAAAATCCATATTCTTGTGATTTTTAAATTAATACAGTCTATTGTTTAAAACTTGGAAAATGTGAATTCATACAGAAGAAAGTACAATTTCCCTGTAAACCCGTCCTTCCAGAATAAACACTTGGCACACTTTTCCACACGCCTTTCCATTAGATTCCATCCTTAAACTAGTACTTACCTTGACAAAACACTTGAAAAATCCAAGTTAAGGAAGAATTTGCTTTTTAGTTTTTTGATGTCGACTTCCATTCTTTGATATATAATGATGAATGCTTTCAGTTTTTGAGAAAATGCATCTATTATTTTCATGTTAATGTAGAGAACTGATAAACATTTCCACAGAACTACATGCAGATGATTATTTTATCTGCAGAAAATTATTTTTACAGTGGATTTTTTAAATTAAAATATTTTAAAATATCCTTAAATAGATAAACATTAAAAAGTAGAGTTTATCTAATTTGAAAAGATGCACGCACTCCAGTGTTCACAGTGGCACCATTTACAGCAGCCAGGACATGGAAGCAGCCTGAATGTCTACTGACAGATGACTGGATTAAGAAGATGTAGGTACACAATGGAATACTACTCAGCCATAACAAAGAATGAAATAATGCCTTTTTGCAGCAACATAGACGGGCCTCGAGATAATCATACTGAGTGAAGTAAGTCAGACAGAGAAGGACAAATATCACATGATTTCACTTATATGTGGAATCTGAAAAAAATGACATGAATGAACTTATTTATGAAACAGAGACAGACTTACAGACATAGAAAACAAACTTATGGTTACCAAAGGGGTTAAGGTGGGGAGGGATAAATTAGGAGTTTGGGACTAACAGATGCAAACTACTAATATAAAAGAATAAACACAACTGCACAGCATGGGACCTGCGTTCAATATCTTGTAATAACTTATAATGAAAAAGAATACATATGTGTCACTGAATGACTGTGCTGTACACCAGAAACTAACATGACATTATAAATCAACTATACTTCAATTAAGAAAACAGTTTACAATTTGCAGACCAAGATTCAAGGAAACCCGTACTTCAGCTTTCCAAAGTCAGGTACAATTTTCTATGCTTCTCACACGTGGGATTTGGAGGACCCGTGTCAGCACAACAGCTTTTTCTTGTGATTTGGGCCATGGAGCTATAATTTCAGATCTTTCATTACTTTAATCATTTTTGTTTGTTTTTATATCTTTCCCCATTCTGGTAACCCAGGCATTTTTTTAAGAACAATTTTAGATTATATATCAGGCATAAAATTAAGTGCTGGCCCAGGCGTCCAGCATCTTCAAAAGAGGCTGGGATGGACCCTCAGCTGCTTGGGGCCCGTCTGCAGCCTGGGGCGTCGTTGGTGTGTTTGGCTGAATTCAAGCAAATCCTCAGCTTCTTCTTGGCTGGAGTCTGGAAGGGCAGGTGACCAAGGACACACATAGACCGGCAGGCAAGCCACCAGCCATGATGCCAGGAAGCCAGATGGCCACGTAGGGCAGGAGTGGAGGAGACTAGCTTTGCTCGGGTCCAAGTGCAGCTGGGGAAGCTTTCTGGGCTTGTAGTGTGGACTCCCTGGTCACCGTGTCCCCGATCACCTCCCGCATCTTCCCAGGGGGCCGAAGGCTGCCCTCCTACTTGATCTCAAACACCAGTACCCAGGGCCCAGACCTCCACAGTCTGCCTCACAGAGCCTGTGCTTTCCTGAAGACGAGCTCCTTTCCTGGCTCCACGACTGCTGGGGGACGAGGCCGCCTCCCACCAAAACCACCTCTGACTCTCTCCCACCCATGGACAGAGCCCAGAGCGGCAAGACGGCGCAGCGCCTGCTCCACGCCTGCTCACACCTTCTGCTGCCAAAAGAATAACTCTTTAAAACAAGGACAGGTTCTGAAAAATGTCCTGGTATCTTTCGGCAGTTTCACCTACCCATTAAGATCAAAACTCACACCGTGACGTCACAGTGGCAGAAATACCTCCCTCCTTCTATTTTAAAATTCTACAATGTTTCAAACCAAGCAAGGAACATCTCTGGGACGCTGGCTGAACTCCATAGCCTTATTTCAGGCAGTGTCCTCAAACTGGTGTCATCTCTAGACAAAGGCAGTTCATTGCAGTAGTCTGTAAACACAGGAAGCAACTTTAATCATTTAATAGGCATCGATCAGAATAAACCCTGAGATAAACTGTGACTTTTCTCCATGTACAAAGCAGCACATTTAAGCTGCTTAAAGCCAAGTACATTTTGTTGTGCTCCTTGGAGCAGAAAAATATCAAAAAAGAAACTAAATTTCTATTCTCTGTGGTCTTCAGTAAAGGATGAGAGTGAGACAAAGTAAGGCTGTGATAATTAAACGTGTCCCACATTCACACAGGCTTTGTCTTGGGCTCCTAACTCCCAATAGCCACTTGGAATGATAACGGGTACCCGGGGCACAGGAGAGCCAGGCTCCCCCGCGGGGAAGCCAGCTAATCCTTGTCTTTTGTGACTGTGAACCAGGTGTAAAACGAGGAGAAAGTGTTTTGTTCCTTCCTTGAAGTGTGAAATTAACCAAGTCAAGACTGAAAATACACTCCTCCCAATAACGTTGATTCTGAACCAGTTTCCTTTCAAACACGGAATCCAAGGAAACGTCCATGTTGCTGAGGTCACGGCTGGGATGCTGAGTTTCTGAATTCTGAGTGTGAGAACTGATTTTCAAACAAAACAGTGAAACGGAATTCTGTCTTCCAAGCACTCTGGGGCTCAAAACCATTTTCTCTGTGCACTTACAGCATTTAAAAATCCACGGGGACGGCTGTGACATCCGGCTTGCGTCTAAACCTGGGCACGAGGACATGAGTCCCGTGCGGAGCCTGGCACGCACACCTGCACACGCACAGCTGCACACGCGCGCGCGCGCGGCCCGGGCTGTCAGCTGGGCGGGCCCCGCTGACCGTCCCGGGGACGCGGCCGCTGTCCGTGCGGCCCCCGCGCACCGGCGCATCGCGGCGCTGTCAGCTGTGCGGGACTGCGGGGGCCGTCTGGCCTGCGAGACCTTTCTGTCTGGGACAGTACCATTCTGTCTAGACAGGGAGAGACCATGTTTTGGTTGTTATTCTCGACACCGAAAGCGCCCTCCCACAGCCCTTCGCTGAGGCTTCCTTTAAAAATGTTTAAATTCCAAAAGTGCTCGTCGCTGAGGCTGCAAGGTTCACGCTGGGATCCTCAGCGCGGCGTCTGTCCCTTCATTCTGCAGACCAGTTGGCCTTTCCCACCAGTGAGTGGCTGGCTGCAAGCACATTCTCCTGCAGCACCGGGGTCTCTGCGAAAAAGCCGCCTGCTTGCAAATGAGGAACACGCGTTTCCTTGCTGGGAGGAGGGTGAGGCTGTCTGGCTAGAAAAACAGGGGCAGAGGTAAAAGACGTTGCTTTAACACTGTTCTCCGTTAGGCCTGGCTGTAAGCGCAGGAGCTTCAGCCCCCAGAGTCAAAACCTTAGATGTGCCCAGCGATTCCAAAAAACATTAAACATCAAATAGAAATCTTATAATCTACGTGAAGCATATGACTCTGCAGGTGTTAACCCAGCAGTTCAAAGTGCCTCCTCTTATTTAATGAAGGGAATTAGCTCAATAAAAGTTTATATGCGGCACGTTCTCTGCTTGGTACGTGCGTTCTCTCTGGCATGTGTTACTCTGCCTGCTCTAATGAAATCTTCAAAGAGTGAAAATGCCCTGTGGCTAACAGGTTTTCCAGATCAGACACCGTGGGACAAATAACTTGCCTTTTTTGATTACATGTAATGAACAAGTTTTATTTTATTTTTCATTGTACTCAGACAGAAATTCAGAGCGCAGACTTTTTATAGGATCTCTCAGGAAAAAGAAACTGTGGCCTGTTAACTTGGAACTAATCATAAATTCCCATTTCAAAGAATTAACTGATAGTCCCCCCAAAGGTACATTTTGACGAGAGATTTTGCATGAGAAGTCTTCCTCGGTACCCCATAGTGAGCTAGAAAGAAAACCCTGCTCATGGAAGTCATTTTTCTCAGAAGATAAAGTTTAAACAGAGGTCTTTTCTTTTTTTATTTAGAAAAAAGAGCCAATTTTATCCTTTTATGTCAGGGAAGGATTAAAAAAAAAGCGGTGGCCAATCTGATCCAATGTATCTAATTCCTAATCCACCTGTGCAAAATTTATTTTTAAAATCCACACTGGTTTTGCCAGTGGTCCACGGGGATGTATGTGAACGCTCTGACCTGCTGCTCGGTGGTAGCAAGTGTGCCTTCGGGCCGGGCCACTCAGCCTTTCCAAGTAGGAAATTCTTGGGTAGCTGCTGTAATTTCTGTCGAGCAAAACGAAAGCTCAAAGATACAGACCCGTTTCTTGCAGAAACTGCCTTTTAATTTGGCACCTGTTACGGTGTCTTGAAGAAAATATCAATTTAGATGACAATTTTTGAAAGACTGTGGATAGCACAAGATTTTTAAATTTCCAAATATTAGCTCGTGCCCGACTGTCTTAGAACGTGTGTTCAATCACATCCTAAGAAACTGAGGCAAAAAAGTGAGCTCAAATTATTCGCATAAAATCAAGGAAAACTTTAAAAAAAAAAAGCCTTTCCAGAATCCCCATTTTAGAGCATAATATCTTTTACTCATGCCTTACACAACATGATTTCCATAGTTTATCCTGAGATTTCTTTTCTTTCTTCTGTTTTAATAATAAATTTCCCAGGAACTTGCCCTATAACTGCCACATAAGGGAGACAGATGTTCCAAAGAAAAGAGCAATTTTATTTTATATCTTTTAACATATGCACGTGAAGGCTCATAAATTGTGGAAGGGTAGGAACATCAGAAGAAAGGTGAGGCTACAGCAGAATTCAGAAAATATGACTCTGCAAAAAACTAGTGTAGTATAATTATCTGTGTCTCTAAAGATTAAATTTATCAAAGAAAAGAATTTTGAGGACCTAGAGAAATGATGGATGATGTACCTCTTATGTGGATTTAGCTCATTTCCCCCAAATACAGCCTCTCCAACTCCGTTGTTCTGCCACCACATGTGACTCTGGTCACTTTGAAACAACAAAGATTTTTTTCTTAGTCATTAAATATTTTGGAAAAAAAATAATAGCATGAAAAAGAAAGAAAACATTTCTCACAGTACCATCACTTGAATGGAGCCAATATGAATTTGTCATTTTTATTTCTAGTTCTGTTTCTTCTTATACAAGAAACATAGGAGGAACAGTTTGAGAAACGTGAATAGGAAAGCTTTGGGTGTCTCTCGTTTTCCTTTGAGAGACAGACATTGTGGTCCCCCCAGTACACAGCTGCCTTGAGGAAGTGCAGACTTTGTATCACAGATGCTCAGAGAAAGATGCAGCTTCTGACCTTCAAAACGGACTCTTTTCCCCCATAAGACACTGTTGAGAAAGACAAGGATTTTGTTTTCATCTCAGGCTCCGAAGGGTCAGAGATTCACATTTCTCAGTTCACAGGGCGCTTAAACGATTGTCCTTCTCTGGGAAAGGGTTTGCTAAATTCTGCTGTCTCTTCCTTTGACACGGTAAGAGGCAGGCACGCTGGATCGGGTACAGGTTTACCCCGGAAGCCTGAACTCCAGGTAAACAGGAAGGACGAGGTGGAGAGCCCGTCTTTTCTGGTGGGGATGGTGGCGGGCTGAGTGGAAAATCAAAAGGTTCAGAAGTAGGTGCGGGCTTGAGGCACACCTCCTCCCTGCCTTTCCCCACCCCCCCCCCCCCGCTCTGTGCCTGGCGTTGACCGAGGCTGACCTGCATGGACCACATCAGGGTCCTTGCGCAGAGTCAGCCGAAGGGAAGCAGGAAAGGGAGAGGCAGGGAGAGTGAGGCGGGGGTCTTTGCTCTCAGGTGCCCTACCTGCCAATCTCTGAGGGTCGAGCATCTCTACCTCAGACCAAGGCTCCAGCGGGCTTCCATGAGCTGCCCTTCTCCGGTGCTGGACACCACTCTCTCTCATAGCCTCTCAGTCCTGGGGACCATAAGGGCTTTCTGCAGCTTTGGTCCCAGAATGACTTCCCATTTTCAGTAGTTTCTCTAAACCAACGCGTGTCAAACCCCACGTTTGAAAATAATTGTTCTGTTAAACTCGCCTCGTTTTTTGCTGCTGGCTTAAGCCATTTGCTTCCTGGGCAAGACATTGACCTGCCCGGAGCAGGCACGTGGGTCCCAATTTTCTCTACAAAATGCAAACCTTTTGGAGGGGGCAGTGTCAGAGAAAAGAGGGGGACGTCACAGTAGACAAACTCTCTCTGCCTCCCTGAATGAGTTCCTTGTCAGAGACTTGTATGGACGTACAGTCAACGTGACCTACATAAGAAGTCAAAGAACTGGGCTCAGATTACCACAGGAATCTTTCTCACTCCCAAGCCTGCCTGAACCCCCGAGTCCCCTGCTTTTTGGTGGGCCGCCCTTTTCTCTCCTCCTGGTGTGTGACATGTTTTAAAGTCACAGGACTCATCGGAACACAGCAACTTTACAGTAGAGCTACTTAATAAAATTTTTATAATGTGTTTTTTGCCTACAACTCTGATGATTTCTTTAGGATAGTTATCCAGAAGTATGAAGTGGAGAAATGCAGAAACACTGTTGAGTGCCTTGAAATACAGCAATAAACTTTAAAAAGCCATATGCATTCATTTCCTTTTTAATTTTTTTGTTTTTAACTTTTCACTTTGAAACAATAGCTGAATTTTTTTAAATTGCAAAAAGACCACAAAGAATTTCTGTATATCCTCCATCCCAATTTCTTTTACAATAACAGCTTAGGCAATCACACTACAGATATAAAAATTAGGGGGAAAAATTAACATTGGCACAACACTGTTATCTAACTTGCACATTTCATTCAAATTTCACCAAATTGTTCCATTCATGTCTGTTTTCTAGTCCGGGATATAATTCAGGATCACAAGTTGGTTGCATTTAGCTGCTATGCTTTGTTAATTTCTTTTAATACGACTATTTCTTCCATCTGTCTTTCGAGTCCCTGATACTTTGGAGCCTAGTGGCCAGATTATTTCATATCGTGTTTCTCCATCTTGGTTTGCCTGACATTTTCTGGTAACTACATTCCAGTTTTGTCTTCCCGACGGAAGAGGTGGCTGGTGCCTGGAGCCCGCCACCTAGAAACACGACGATTTGCCCCATTGCTGTTGGTGTTGACTCTGTGATCGTTTGGTCAGTGTGGCTTCTGCCTGGCTTCTCCACTGATGGAAAACTCTGTCTTCACAGTAGAATCCCAATTAGCAGGAAAGACAGAAATAGAAAATCACCATTTGGTAGACACCACAGGTGGCAGTGTCTGCCAGGTTTCTCCACCATTGGAGTAATCTGACCTTTCATTAGAATTCCAGTTCACAAATGTAGAAAAAATGATGAACTTAGAAAATCCCCATTTGGCAAACACCATAGTAAACATTGTTTCAAGCAAAAGTCATCACTGGATGCTAAGAGGAGCACCCGAATGTGATGAGAAACGAGGTATTTACACAATCTCAAATTATCTCTCTATGTGATACTTACTAATTACAATGAGGGAAAAATAGTAACTTTATAACAGAAAACAGCAAATCACAACATATTTTTATAAGCATCCTCAGGGAAAAATCTCATTAACATGATGGGAAAAGTTGTTAATTTGAAAACAGAGGTAGGAAGATTGAACACATACTGGTTCTGTGCTTTTCCTTAATAAACTGCCTGTTCCCATTCTTTGCAAATTTCTCTCCTAGGTGCATTATTGTCTCATCAATTGATTTATGCCCTGGTTTTCTGCATAAAGGACATTAATCTATCGTTTGCCATGTTTGTTGCAACTCTTCCCAGGTTGTTGTTGCCTTTTAATGTTATTTATGCTGATTTATGAAACAGAGGAGCTTTTTATGTAGTTGACTGTATCGATTGCTTCCATTGAATTCTCCCTTGTTGCTTTGCGATTGTAAAATTCTTGACTACCTTGAGAACAGAGGAATATTCCCCCTGCATTTTCCACTGTAGGTAACACTAGACTCTGACTTGTTTTTGTTCTCTCAAAGAGTAATACATTGTTTCAGAAAAAAGGTCACTTGTAATCCTTCTGTTTCTCACAACTTTACGATGCTATTATTATTATTTACCGTTCTTGCAATATGTCAGCGTGTTTCTCATTCATCTACTTAATCCACGGATCCATTTCCCAGGACCAAAGTGACCTGTCTATCAAAGCTTTATGTCTGGGCAAAAATGCTTATCGCTGCTCCTTTTTCAAAATTTTACTCTTCAGTTTCCTGTGGCTTATCTTCCTGTTAATCTTAGAGCCACTTTGCTTATAACCACCACGCAAACCCCAAATTTCCCACAGGTGTTTTGTTTGGTATTGCATTCAACCTACTGTAGAAGCTAATTTCGAGAAGGAAAAAAAAATACTTCATTCAATTTTCTGAATTTTTAGCTCTTATTTAGTTCAGTTGTTCTTTGTCCCTTTGGGAAAAATGGTAGTTTTTATGATATTACAAATTTTGACAGCTTTAGGATTCTATAAATCATATATATATATTATATAATATATATATAAACCAAAAAGCAAAAATACATCCTTCTGTATCCATTAACTAGCATTAAACTATATATTTTTAACTATTCACATGATATTTTAGCATGACTTTCTTGAAAATCACTGTTCAATTTCCAAAGTCTTTGTTGATGGCTGACGAATTGTTTCTGTAATTTTTTGACAGTACTGTCACCAGGTAAATGCTAACCCATCTGACATGATTTGACAGAGGTGACTGCTTCAAAGTCTCCCAAAGGCAACTCTGTTCAGCTGATAGTCATTGGATTACTTGTAGCCTGAGGAAGGAGAGAAGTTTTATCACTATCCACATTATTCATCCCGCTGTCCAGTACTTACACTCTTAGATTTTTTTCACAAACCGTGATTAAACTCAGTTTTCCAGCCTCCGTTATATAGTCCGAGGCTTACATATATATTAAGTATCTCTGTTATCAAAGTCACAAACATCGTTTACTGGCATATCCCATTCATTTGTTGGCTTAATTTTATTAATTAGATCACTTTCAATCCAAGGAGCTTTGCAGGAATAGAGCAGCCTTGGTAAGCTGAAAACTGACATCTTTTTCAGAATGAGTTTTACTAAAGTCAGATTTCAAAAAGAATTATTTTCTAATGTCTAACTGCTTCCATATTCACTTACTGCTAAAATGAATGTACAAATTTTGATATAATTTTCAAACTATTTTTGCAGCTGTAGCACTAATACGCTGCTGTCACCGTCCACACCGTCTTCTGGTTTTCCTCATTTGCATCTTACTCTTTTCAGATACGTTATCTAATTTTCTGCAGCATTTACTTGGCACACAGTACAAATACGAGTTTTATCTAGACTAGCGGTAAAGTCACTGATGTATTTTTATCTTTTACAGCACGTCTAGAGTAGTTCTCCTGTCGTGGCTTTGATGATGCCAAATTTAAATGCATGTGTTTCTAAATTTTGGCTGAAACTTCTAATTTTCTCCATAGCTTTATCTGTATAACATCTGTACAAAATCCAGTAAGATTTTATTGTAATCTTTTCTCTTTAAAATATTTTTCCCGTGTACGGAGAATAAGATTTAAATTTTTTCAGATAACACGTCTTGCAGCTCCCAAGATCACTAGAAAACATTACTAAATTCAAAAATATTGAATTTCCCATGAAGTTATTAAAATAGTTTTATGTGAAAACTTGCCATCAATAGTGATTGAAATTTGACTGCCTTGATTTTTACATTTTTCCCCAAAAGTTACAATCTTATTTGAATAAGTCCAAAGGTTTGTGATAACAGAGTCCATCACTCTGATTTTCATGAAACACTCTTACTGATATTAATCTTTCTTAAAGTTCTGTATGGTATTTAGTGTCGAAGATACCAATCATTTTTAAGTGTCCAATAGAGCTAACAGTTCTGGTGGTTCATTTTGAGTATATGCATTTGTTTTATCAGCATTCTTTTGATAAAGATCTTTCGGAGTTTTTATTTTTCAAACACTTTATAGCATCAACATGAATCACAATGCTATCTTCATTGTCTTTATTTAGATGTCTTGCTTCACTGGGGTTTTTTCTGCCAGCAAACAAGAACGCAGGGTAGTTTCTGAGAGAACAGACAGGAATCAGCTGCAACTCAGAATGAGTTCATGTTTCTTCTCTAGAGACACGTTAGCTCTGGGTTAGCACTTTCTGCGTTTTCAGTATCGTTGCCACCTCACATTTCCTGTGTGTGTGTGTGTGTTGAATGCTATTTGGATTTATTTCTGTTGAATACATTACACACACACACACACAAACCATTAAATAATTCATTAGTTACCAAACTGTGGAAAGATGCCCACTCAGAACTTGAGAATTCTGCCTGTGGCCCCTGCCCTCTCTGATACGCATTTCCCATAGCAGGTTTATTGAGATATAACTCACGTACCACAACATCCACTCTTTGTTAGGTGTACGGTTTGTGGTTCCTAGCACAGTGAAAAGTCATAGCCGTCTAATTTTCCTCCCAGAAAGAAGCCGTTCCGATGAGTTCTCACTCCTCAGGAACCCGGCCCTTCAGCTCCCGACAGCCGCCAACTCGCTTTCTGTCCGTGGATTTGCTGACTCCGGGCATTTCGTGTAAATGGGATCACACGGTGCGTGGTCTTTTGTGACGGGCTTCTCTCACGAAGCGTCCTGTTTTCCAAGGTCACCCGTGTTGTGGCGTCTCTTGGTGTCGGATGCCCTTTACGACCTAATACCCGCCTGTGTTTTCACAGCTGTTCCTGTGGGGGGCGGCCGTGGAGGACACGGGGCTCTGCTGTTGCTGACCCCCCTCCTCACTGAGCTCTCCTTTGTGTCTGAGCCCTGTCCCTATCACGATGCAGACAACAGGAGCCCTGAACACGGAGTTTTCCCTTTTGTCTCGCTCACCGCAGATCACCAGTTCACTGCAGTGTTCTCATTTACTTCATGAACATGGTCTAGGCTGAAAAGAAAAGCTAACATTTACTGAGTGGTTATTATGCGCTCAGCACTGTGATTCACAGGCACATCTCGCGTGAACGAAATTTTAACCCCCAGCTGGAGGTGGGGGATCGTTACCCCAGCTGAGGACAGTGAGCCTTAGTGGATGTGAAACACCTCGCCCACGGTGGCTGGGAAGTCAGGAGCCGGGATCCGCACGTGCACAGCACCCTCTCCGCCTAAGACAAGGATGAGCCAAGTGGGAGCTCGAGATGTGCAAATACTAACCCCTGTATATAAAGGAGGTAAACAACAGATATCTTCTGTAAAGCACAGGGAACTGGATTCAGTATCCGGTAGTAACCTATAATGGAAAAGAGAGTGAAAATTAATATCTGTGTGTATACGTATGATTGGAACAGGACGCTGCGCACCAGACACTGACACGTTGTAACCGACTGTCCCTCAATTAGGAAAGACGAGGAGGAGGGGAAGGGAGCAGGGGAGCAGGAGAGAACAGAAGGAAGCACTCGGGCTCACCTTTCCCGCCTTCATCTTCAGCCCACTCTTCGCGCTTTGTAAGTCTTCCTGAGTAACACGCACAGCTAGTCTCCCTGCCTCTCTAAACTAGCAAACGTCTCTTCCGGGACAGAAGTAATTTTTTTCTACTGCTTTTCAATCTCTTCACGGGCCCTAACGCGACACCCCTCTCAGTGCGGATGCAGACATGATGTGGACAAACGCCCCAGGTAGACAGCTCCGGGGAAGCGGGCGTGGCCTCCAGAGTGTTTTCTCCAGCAGGAGGGCCACACCTGGGTGAAATGCTCAGGAGTTTAAAACCACATTCTGAAATTTATGAGTCGGCGTTTAAAAATAACAGCCCCCAAATGCCTCAAAAGATTCGTGCACCAAACCGAATCTCTTTCTGTATTTATTGCAGAGTAATAAAAATGTGTAAAAAAGGGGTTTGATGGTGAACAGTCATTAAACCAAGGAGCCATGCCGACAGCTACGACATAGCGTTGGGCCACATTAGCTGTAATTCTGTCAAGGAGGGCACATAAACACCCTGATGGAACCAGAGGCTTCTATGGCATGGTAAATGGACCTTACTGCTCATAAATATAACACCAGATTAGGCGGTGTGGATGGCCACGGTGTCATTCCTTCTCGGAACCAAGACAATGCTCGGAATTCTTTAGTGCTTCTTAGGAAAAGTGGAGGTGAGACACTAAATGTGGTTAAGGTCAAGGGCACCGGGGCCCCTGAGCAGAATGAACGTGGCGGGGAAATTCTCTTGGAGGGAAACATACAAGCAAAACAAAATTGCGAGCATTAAAAAAGATTAGCTCTGACTCGGGGTAGGGGATTTTTTCTTCTTTGTCATTGTTCACAGCTGAAAAGCACTGAGATTGTAAACGGCAGTGTTTCATAATAGAGCGAGGCCCCCTCGTATAATGAGGCTCATTATAAATGACATGCGTAATTCCCACCCTGCTCTGTGTTGATTCCGTCTTTTGTTGTGGAGACAGACTGCTTTAATGGGCCCGAGGAGCCACGGCACACTTTAAACACACTTCAAACTATTTTGCAAGAGTGTTTTGTTTTCTTTGCTTCTTCAATAGGTCAAAATTTAGACAAAATACCCATCTGCATAGAGTGTCTTTATGTTTAAAAAAAAACACGCATATTACACAGGGCACTATTTTCAAGTTCTCCAGGGATGAAAGTGTGTGTGTTGAGATTGCCTGGTGAGTTAATCTCATCTGTTAGTAACCAAAATATGCAAACGACACAGGGAGATTGTTTGATTAGTGTGGACTTTTCAAAGCTGAATATTTACGTCTGCCAGTCCACCACCACCACCACCACTGCTTAAATCTTGCAGGAAAAATCAGACACAGTGAAACGTGGTGTAGCCTCTGCAGAGAGATGAAAGGACGTGGGGCTACGAAGGAAAGATAAATAAAAGCAAAGCCAGTACAAGTAAAATATCCATGTGGGCCCCCAGCGATAGACCTCAAAACGCCACTGGGTTAACAATGGGACAAAGGGAGGGAAGGTAACAGCTCAGTGGCAGAGCGCATGCTTAACACGCATGAGATCCTGGGTTCAATCCCCAGCAACTCCATTAAAGAAACAGTAATAAAGTGGGACAAACACGAGACAAACCCACTGCAGAAATGCCCGCCGCCTGTTCCGCCCGTCCCCGCACGCGTGCTCTCCCATGAGCCCTGCAGGATGCGGGGAAGCACGTGCCGGTGATTGCCAGACGCGTCTGGAATAAGGCGTCTAGGAGGTCTGTGACCTGCTCTGGGCTCTTGTATCTGTTCGCCCGGCTGTCTCCTCTGCCATCTGATGAGACAGAAGCAAAGAGCGAACTATGCAGGCTTCAGAAGTTCCCCGCAGGCTCTGGTCTCCTGGGCCGAGCGCGTCTGTCCTCACTGGGCACGCGGCCTCCCCGCGGGCTCACCCGCGGAGCACAAGCCCTTGCGCCACCGTCCTGAAATGCGCTGAACGCCGGCGGAGACCGGAAGCTACGGAAAGCCCAGGAGCCAGAGCGCACGCCGCCCTCGCTGCGGTGACGCGAGGCGTCTGCATCGATGTTTAACGTGAATGGGATGCAGCACATCCAGTCACAACCGACGAGCAGAGCCGCAGATGCCGTGACGACACCAGCACATCCCTCTGGCTGGACGTTCCGCAGTGTGCCTGCCCGGAACAAGCGCTCACTGCTGATCGCAGGGAGGAGTTCTCCCTTGCTCTTCTCCCTTCTCCAGTCAGCGTCCAGCATGGCTTGGGGAGTCTGCAGTGCACCAAATGTCTCCGAAAAGCACTGATATCAAAGTTCGAAAAAAGGCCCAAGAGCGCGGTGCAGAGCGGAGGGGGGGTGGCTGGGTCCCAAGCACGGCACGGCTGGGCTGGCAGCCGAGGGCAACCACAGGAATGAAAATGACTCTATAATTAGAATCATATAAATTAGACATGAAAGAGACCTATTAGCTCATCTCAGTCACCCCTCGAGGGACCGGCGGAAGACTGCTCCCTACAGAGCGCTTTCCGTGCTTCGTCTGTATCATCTCTAACAGGCTTATCAGATGACGCGCTTTCATTAACTGCTCGGACAGGAGCTCCACTGTGATTAAGTAACACGGAATCTTTGATCTTAGCGGTTTGAGCGCTGCAATTTTAATGTGGAGTTAATGCTTGCAAGGCATATAGGAAAAACAGGGGGGTGGGAGGGCTCACGGCTTCAAGTACCCTTGAAACTTCCCGACACACACAGCAATTTCCAGCCCCGGCTCCCCTGCCCTCCACACACATGGGGACACTTGCTCTTTCTCAAGAATCCTGAGATCGATAGTCCCAGGAAACAATCTCTCATCTGGGAGGAGGTGAAAACCGGTGATGGATCGGAGATGACTTCCTTGCAGTATTGACCCCAGGGTTCCTGGGGAGGAACAGAAGCGGCAGCCTGGGGAAGGGGTGGCTCTGGTTTCTCCTCCCGAAGGCGCTGCACCGACTCTGCGGAAACGTCAGGTTTTACCCCAGTTCAGATCCTCCAGCGTCGTCTAGGAGGGAGCAGGGATCTTCTGCAGCAGCCGGAGCTGAGAGTGGGGACGAGGCGGGGGATGAAACCCTAACACATGAAGAAGGGGGTGGGCGGGGAGCCCTTCCTCTGGAGGCAGCGGTCCCTGGACGCTCAGGATCCTCAGGTCAGACCACCGGCGGCCCCTGGGGGTGGGGACATCAGAGCCACCTTCCCAGCAGCGTTTTGGAGTTAGGGCAGAGATGCTGCTCGTTTACTTACCAGCTGGGAGACTCTCGGCCAGTGACTTCAACTCTTCAAAGCCAGTTTCTTCATCTGTGAAAGTGGCTTGTTTTTCCGTTCAGCAATCGCCTATTCGTGTGCCATGTTCCTGGTCTTCCACAGGGAGCCCAGAGGAGCCCAGCACACACACCAGGCAGGGTCCCTCTCCCTCCCTAGATGCTCTGAGACGGCCACGTCAGGGCTATTGTGGGGATTCAATGAAGTCACATTGCAGGACTGATTGCCCACACGTGGGAAGGCCCCAGGCAGTACCCGCCTCGCTGCTGCTCTTCTACCGGCTGGGGCTGGGAGGAGACTTTATAAGAGGAGGGCAGGAGGAAGGGATTTGGGCTGTAAGACGACGTATTTGGGAGAATTAGTCTCTTCCCACTTTTGTTTCCTTAAATCATCACCCTTCCAAAAAGAATGGCCACTTCTGCTTTCTCTAATTCCTTCCCTTGTCTTCACTTCCTTAGCCCGTCATGATCTGGGTGTGCACATCACTAAACATTCAGTTTAACAGCACCTATTGTGTGCCTACTGCATACCGGGCACTCTGGGGATGTGAGGACCTGCAGGAGTGGGTCAGGAACACCTGAGAAGGGCCCCGGCGGTGAGGAGGAGTCCACCAGGCAGAGAGCAGGGCCCCAGACGGTGGGAGGAACACGCTTATAGATATGAAGCAAAATTTTTAATGACTCTTCTCTCATCTTAAAATATCCTCTCACTGAAAAATCAGACAGGAAAAAAAAACACCATTTGACACAAGCAAGGTTAATTTTGAGATTGCTAGGTTGTCTCCATGTAGATGTTTCTTTCTGATTTATTTTCAGAGTTGTGATCCCATTTTTCTCTCTTTTTCATGTATTCTGCTGTAAAGGACCAGAGTACGACCCAGAAGCAAGAATTACTGGATAAACTGGTATAAATATTTTCACAATAGAGTTTTCTTTTCCTTATCTTATTTTCTTGATCTGATTTTCTTATTTTATCTTATTTTCTTTATAAAAGAACGCCAGGTTATTATAAAGTATTATTATTCCAAAATCATGTCAACATATTGAAACAAATTCTTAATACATTAAAATAAACAGTTTAAAGAATGTTCTTACATACTACAAAATAGATTGCACATATTTGTAAGGTAAAAGAGACACAGAATTTGACTGCCCACGTTGTGAACGACATCAAGGAGAGAAATGCACAGTGAGGAAGAGCTGAAGTATTTTTGTGGATGATGAAAGTGATGGAATCCTTAAAAGATGAAAAGATTTTTAAAACAAAACTACGTTCCTTTCCAGAAAGTGATGACGGCTGCTGAAACTCGT
Organism: Vicugna pacos; assembly: GCF_048564905.1. Taxonomy (NCBI): domain Eukaryota; kingdom Metazoa; phylum Chordata; class Mammalia; order Artiodactyla; family Camelidae; genus Vicugna; species Vicugna pacos. The sequence continues at coordinate 14,749,078 of NW_027328742.1, read as the reverse complement.
AACGGTCGCTGCCTGTTGAAGAGGACAGTTGCCGCGTCCTATGGAAGGAGGTCTCGAGCACAAGGACTCCTGATCAGCGGGGACAAGTGAGCATCGACCTCTAGTGAGCGGGGAGTGAAAATGTGCTTCCAGGAAAGAATGGTTCTGCCACGCATCAGTTTAAGGCAGGTCCTCCGGGAGGACTCTGGTCGGAGTTAATTGAAAGAGGTGGAGACAGAGAGAGAGAGTTGAGTTTGGATGGCAAACGAGGGGCGGCTGCTGCCTGCGCTCAGCTGAGGGAAGCCCTCTGACCCCAGGAGGACGGGGCTGGTATCCCAGTGGACACTGTCTGCCATCAGCTGTCACGGGAGTGTGTTCCAGGATTGCTTGGAGCAGAGGAGAGGGAGCCAGTCTGGAAGTGTTCAGCCTCTGGGGAAGTGAGTTTTCTGGGCATGGGTTTTCCAAACAAAAACAAGCCAGGCCACATCCAAACAAACATTCTGGTGTGATGCACAGCACAGGTTCCAATCGCCAGTATCAGCTTCAGCACAATGAACTGACATGCCCTGCTGGGGCTGTCCTCCCCGCGTCTGGGACGGCATGTTCAGCGGGGCTCGGAGGAAGCAGGCATCCGGCCTGGTGGTTGCAGTTTGTGAACTTCCTGCCAGCGAATGCTCCAGCAGCTGCCTGGGGCACCAGCCACGCCTGGAGAGGGCATGCAGTTCTTACCATTAAAACACTTCCTTATTTCATTCTTTTTTATGGCTGAGTAGTATTCCATTGTATAAATATACCACAGCTTCTTTATCCAGTCATCTGTTGATGGAATGCCATTTGCAGCAACACAGATGGACCTGGAGATCATCATTCTAAGTGAAGTAGGTCAGAAAGAGAAAGAAAAATACCATCTATATCACTCATATGTGAATCTAAAAGGAAAAAAAAAAAAGACACAAATGAGCTTAGGCCGGGAGAATTTAAAAACCTGAGGATTCTCAGCTGTTAAGGTTTGTTCACAACCCTTCTGACAGCCTCAGTTCTGCTTACCTGAGATCATTTTTAATTTCCCCTTCATCCTGTGTTAATTGTTCCCATCTTATTGCCAGGTATTTTTCAAGCCAGGTGAAGTGTTCCTAGGGTTTTTGCTCTTATTAGTACATGGACTACAAATAACAGCTAACCTGGTATCTGCCTTATCGTTCAAATCAGATGCCTGCAAACATATCAGGTAAGTAATGGATGTGAAGACAGCCTGGAATTGTAAAGCACTTTATGTACACAGCTATACAGAATGCATATGTGTGTGTGCGTATGTGTGTCTGATATGCACGTGTGTATGTGTGCATGTGTACACATTGAGAGCAAGAGACAGAGAGGGAGGGACAGAGATGTCACCAGTGAGAGTCAGGAAGACACAACTAAAGAAACACTATCATCCTTTATTTCTGCACTGGGCCTGAGCACACGTGGTCTAACTTATCCAACACAGAGAACAGAGGCGGCCAAGGGAGATAAGGGGGGTTGGACTGTATTGGAGAAAGTTGGGCTTCATGCCCAAGGGCACAGGGGAAGGTCTCCTCACTTGACTGGCCACCCGAGAATCCGTCACCTCGTAGCCCACCCACCTTTAGTTTCATGGGATATGTTGATTAAATAAAGCAGTCAGCTAGAAAACAAATCTATGGTCACCGGGTGGGGGAGTGGGTGAGAAGGGATAAATTGGGAGCTGGAGATTTGCAGATCCTAACTACTATATATAAAACAGACAAATAACAAGTTTCTTCTGTACAGCACAGGGAGTCACACTCAGTATCCTGTAGTAACCTATAAGGAAGAAGAATTTGAAAATGAATATATGACTGAAACATGATGCTGTGCACCAGAAATTGACACAACATTGTAAATCGACCATACTTCAATTAAAAAGAAAAAAGAAGTAAGAAACAAAGTGGTCAGGCGCCTCAGGGCAGCCCAGCATGTACTCGCATTTCTTAAGCAGGTTTGCCTACTGGAAGTTAAATCTCCAGTTTCATCAGAGATCGGGGTTGATCTGTGAGATGCATACGAAATGACCTTTTCTGGCTTTTTTGGGGAGCGGTTGGGTGGGGGAGAATCACTAGTGTCTCGCCTGTTGGATTACTTTACCTTTTGGTTGATTGGCATTTGGTGTTCAGGGTTTTTGGAAGATGTATCTCCTTGTAGCTTTGGCCTTCAGAGAGGAATCACTTTAAACGCGAGCATTTTAAACAGCCTTTTGATCTGGTCTTGTAACCGTGGGGAGGTCTCAGCCACACCTGAGCACTCACACAGACACACGAAGGAGGTGCGTCCAGTTCATCTCCCCCTCAATTCATCTTCTCCAAGTGCAATTAAGCTTTCGGACAAAGATGCTGATGGTGACGCTGTCACAGCTCTCATGCCACTGGAATTTGTACTGAGTGGATCATTTCTAATTTAAATTTAACACATAACTTAAGGACAAAACAAGGTGCATGTTCTAAGATCTGTTTCTCCATCCACAATGCATCTGTTCTCCACTCTAGATTAAGCGTGGACCGTTGAAAGGACTCTGTTCTCTAGAGCGATGCGCACTGAGACCCAGGCATTCACTAGAAGAGCGTGTCCTCTGTCTGTTCACAAACTGTGAGACGGACAACATTTAAGCAGCACAGGTTACAGGAGAAGACTGTTCAGTCTTCAAGAAGGTAATTAGGTCACAATTGTATCATTAATCGCATGCATTTTAGGTTAGTAATTTCCTGTATTCAGTAACTCATTTCAATAATTTCCCTTTCCTCCTTCACTGTATTTATTTTTTTAAAAGCTCTTTACTACCCAGTTTTCTCACTACCATCTAATACCACAACTTAATTAAAAAAAAAACTCATTGCGAAAATATGCAGAAACACATCCACATAATGCCTTAATTCTTGATTGCCTTTGATTATTTAAAGCACACTGTTTTAAAGTCAGATTCCAAGAAGGCTAACTAACATCAATGTAAAGAAAAAATGACGCAACGTTCAGCTCGGTCAAGGAGCAGAGGACGCAGCCCGCAGGGCCGTCACGGCCTTTCGGTGCTCCATGGAGACGCGGGTTAGTCGTATCTTTTCCCCTTTAGTTACCCCGACAGCTTGTTGCGCGTGTCAGCTCACACAGGATCTTCCAGACGAGAAGTGTGACTCCCCTCCAGGTTGCCTTTGTTCTTCCCCATTTATGCACCGGGAAATTGTTGAGAGACCATAATTGTTGTATGTCGAAAGATCTGGAATTGGCTTTAGTTCATTCATTAAATTCATGCATTTGTACCGAGCACATCCTATTCGTGAGATTCAGGCAAATAATCCTAGACTCTAGATCCTTTTCAGATTCTCTCCCTTGGACCAACCCTGGCAGAGTCCTGAAAACTTACTTGATTTATTGTTGCATCAAGTAGCTGACTTAGAGCTGTCATCCTCCGCTAAATTCACTCCATCAGGGGAGAGGGCAGCCGGCAAGAATGATGGGCAGAAGAAGTGGTTCCTGGAGCGTGAGTTCCTGTCCTAACAAAGAGAGGACCCACTGAGCTCAGAGAGGAACACAGAAACCAATGCCCAGTGTCAGAAGCCATCGAATAACCAAGCTCACTCATGCTGAAGGGCGAGTCAGAGCCACAGTGAAGTGATGCTCAAGGTGGGAGAAAGTTGAGAGCAGAGTGTGTCCACACCTGAAGGAGCAGGTGCTCCAGGTCTCTATCCAAAAATGCTGGCCTCTGGGCTCCATCGGGAGTTCAAGGAACCATGAAGGACCAAGACGCCACCTCTCTACAAGCCGTCGAGCTAGACAAGCAGAGTGTCCTGAATGTTTACAAAAGACACAAGACTCCTGGGCCAGAGGCAGAGACGTCGTTATCCATGCACAGTAAAAATTATTTTTACAATTAGAAGAATGCGTGTTGTGTATGCATACTGTACACCTTTCTCCCCACAGAGTCAAGTAGAAAGATAAAGAAATAGAACCCTTTCTCATGAACCTATATCACCATCTCACAAACCTGCATCATCTTTGGAAGAAATCAGCCTTAGCAGTTCCTTCTGTGTAGCTCAGAATTAGGAAATACTGTTTTCTAAGTCTGTAAACTCCTATGTATTCTTCCCTTCCCTTTCTTATTGTACAGATGGGAATAAATTCTTAGCATCTTTATGCATCTTTTAAAAAATTAACCTATCTGGAATATTTTTCTATATTTGTGCTGATTCATCTATCATTTTAAAAAATAGCTCTACTTTCTAAATGTACCACAATTTAACGACTCATTCTTTGTCGATGGACATTTATAGTGTTTCCACTTTTAACATTTCAAACGAGGCTGCCAGGAAAATGCTCGTGCACGCCTCCATGCAGGAATGAGGATACACCTCTAAGGTAATTTTCCAAAGTGAAATTGGGAAGTCAGAGTACACGTGTGCTGCATTCTGCTGGACGTCACCAAAATGCTCTCCAAAGAGATTCCACAACTTTCACTGCCGCCAATAGCAGATGACACCATCTGTTGGCCTCTATCCTCTGTACCCTGTGAAATAATGACTTTTCAGTCTTTGCTCATCTGATGGGTTCAGAAAAACAGCATCTCATTCCCACTGGTTATCACTTAAGTCAGCTGGTGCTCCTTTTCTCTCTTTATCAGGCCCTTTCGTCACATTAGTATTTCTGTAAACTGCCCTTCATGTCCTTTGCGTAACACACTTTAGTGGGACCAAACTGAACCAGGTAACTATTGCTAATATTACGGAATTATGTGAATGACTCTCACTGAGCCCTGTGATTTACTCCAAGAAGATATTTCTGAAATTGTGTTCTTCTGGCATTGGTGAGGGCTTTATTTTAATTAATTTCATTTTCTAAATTCTTAGTTCACATCATTTCTCTTTATAGATTATGATGACAGCAATATTTTTTGATGTTATATTAAAAATAGGGGTTAAGTCCTTCTTAACTAACCCAGTTGAGAAGAAGGCAAAGCTCTTGGATCATTTTTGGACACCTGAGTCTCGCTGACTGCGGCCTGTTGTCACCACACATCCTGATTCAACCTCCTGTCCACATCGGGGTGCTGATTCAATGTCCTGTCCACACCGGGCTGCTGATTCCACCCCCGTCCACACCGGGGTGCTGATTCCACCCCCCGTCCACACCAGGGAGCTCAGGGTGGAAGCCGCTGCTGCCAGGCCTATCAGCTTGTTGATGGGAGGTTGCATCCCTCATTCGTCTGAACAAGTTATGAAGGCGTCATGGAGAAGGTGCCATCTGTGTGGCTGATTAAGGGCTGATTTCTGCCTCTTGCGGGATTTGAGTACAAGCTGGTGGCAAGGACGGGTCCCTCGGGGCTGCTCCCAGGCTCCCTGGGGGGCTGCCCAGCAAGGCTCTGGGACGTGGCGAGACCCTGCTTGAACCTGTGCGGACAGAGCCTGCACCGGAGGCCGCCTCCCTCTCTCGCCTACACACTGGACTCTGGCAGCCCTGCGCTGTGCCGACATGATCAACCCACGCGTGGTGTCACAAGAGGGAGAAAACTCTAAACGGCAGTCAGGGTCTCCCAGGGCCATGAAATGAGAGGGCTGGTGCTGCTGGCAGCATTTCTTGGCCCAGAGAAGGCCAGCGGGGAGAAGACCAAGCTGAGCCATAGATGCGGCTGCTTGCTTAAGCCCGTAGCCCCACCTCATTCATCTGGGCAATCGGGGCACCAGCCGTCACCCCCTCCTGCGAATAGACTTTGTTTGGTCAAGTCTTCAGTCGCCTCCTAGTCTCGTTGCAGCTCCATGACTGTGACCTTACGACAGTTACCACGGAAAGAATTCCTAGATTATAAATAATGAGTTTCCTAGTTACCAAGTGTATTTATAAAATGAATTCCAAAGGTACATGACATTTAATTCCAGCCTATTTTTAGAAACTAAGGGATAATAAAGGAAAATATCTTTTTTTTCTTTCAGAAAGAAAGAATTGTACTGTTTTTCCAAATCTAATTATAAAGCAGCAGATCTATGTGCTATTGGGAAAAATTAAGGATTTTTAGAAATAGACTGTTCTGGGAAGCTTAAGGAAAGCATTTACAATAACAGAATGAATGTTAAATGACTATGACCATGTATCAGAATTAGATTTATAAAAATTACCTTGGAAAAAAAAAGCATGGTGTCCTTTGATTATCTCATCAGATGTCTAAATTGGGAGGGCAGATAAGTCTTCTATTTTGGAAAATATTTTTATTAAAGAAAACCATTATTTTTTATGCAGACTTCTTGAAAGCAAACATTTCCCTAGTCAGAGGAGTCATGAACCAGAAAAAGGGATGAGAGAACTGATTACATAAGGAAAGCCACCAAAAGGGCATTAAATCACTTTTTAATATGCTGCAGAAATCCAGGTTTGAAAAAGATACTAAAGTAATGGAAATGCAGTCATTCTTGTGTTCCTCCGAACATTCTGTTTCCTCTGAACATTGTTCCAGGAGACACTTTGAGGACGTCAGTCACATAATCGCTCTTCAATATGGTGACTGTGTCTCACAATTGAAGAATTTTCTCCTTTCTGGTCTTGATCTGAATCCTATCTTTTGTCTCACATTCTGAAACATGACAATCAGAAACTGGACAACTGGAATCTCTCACATTAAAATTCTCCTCTCTCCGTGTATATTTCATGTATCATATCTATTGGTAAGCTCTTTCGGTTCAATTTCAACAAACACTTACTGCACACTGTATTAATTTTCCATTGCTGCTGTAGCAAATTACTAACAACTTGGCGGCTTAAAAGAACACACATTTATTATCTCAGTCCCTTCTGCTTCCTTTTCCCTCTTATCAGAACCCCTGTGATGACACTGAGCCCACCGGCACCACGCAGGTAACCTCCCCATCTAAAAGTTCCCAACTTAGCCACATCTGCAGACTCTTTTCCATTGAGGTGGCATGTCCACAGGTTCTAAGGATTGGGACCTGGACATCTCCGGAGATGGGGGGAGCAATTACTCTGCCTGCCACAGCACTGCTTTATTCTTTCCAAAAATTGCTTCTTGAATACTTAAGTACCTACTGTGTGTTCAGTACAGCTGAGCAGATGAACAGAATGCAAATAGAACCCAACCCTGAAATAACCAGTCATGTCTTACGTATTCATAATCAAAGCAGCGAGTATCCAATTTTTTGTGAAGCCTGAAACTAGGTATTGTTTTATTTTTCAAAAGTACAATCTGGCTGATTCCTTCCCCTCTGCTTCCTAAATTGATTGTCCGCTCACTGTTCTGCTCAGAGAAGGAGAAGAAAAGATTCTCCATAGTTCCCCAACATTCACCCTGTCACATTGGTTCCATCCCGACTTCTAGCGCTGGCTCCACCTCTGACTTCTTGTGTCTCTTGTCCTTTCTTTGTGTTGTTGTTGTTGGAGGGATGGAGGGAGAAATAATTAGGTTTGTTTAATTAGTTTTTAATGGAGGTCCTGGGGGTTGAACCCCAGACCTTGTGCATGGTAAGCACGTGCTCTACCACTGAGCTATACCCTTCTTCTCCCCACCTTGTATTTTCGTGTCTGCCTCTCCAGCAGTGTTCATTTCTCTTGGTCATATGCAGCAAGTGTGGAAATGTGCTACGTATTCAGTGGTAAATGCACATTGATGGTTATTGAGATATCTATGCAGAAGGCTGGAAATGGAATCCAAAGACTGGTTTTCTCTCCAACATTCCCGTTTCTAATTTTTTTCCTATGTGTTAATCATCATGTACTTTTTTTTTCTTCCAAATCTATAGGAAGTCACAGTGTTGTAAAATTAAAAAGTATTTTTAACTGAATCTAATAATCACATTAATTAGTTTAACTAATAGCAGGCAACTGATCCAAATTACAGCTCAATATAAGCTGAATAGCTAGGAATAAATTAATATGAACCTTACAGTGATGCTCATTACAGGTCAATTTTAGTTTCCGAAGGAGGTGGTTGCTGCAACACACTTTCCTCCCTTCTGAAAGCTCTCATTTTTTTGAGAGGGCTTTAAATATTTGAGATAGAATTGGGACATATCTGGAGGCCAAACTTCAGTAAAAAGAGAATCATCACCAAATTCTGAGCATCCCAGTGAAGTCAGGTCAGTTATCAGAACTGCTAGAAAGAGAGGTGATCCTGATGTGTCTGACCAGTGACTCCCCAAGGTCTATAAGTGACCAGGAGATTAGATAAAGTTCAACCAAATTCATCTCAGACCACAACCAACTGTGTAATGTTGACACCTTCACCCCGAGCCACAGGGTACCTGGGAGGATAGAGACTGGGAAGATGGAGCAGCGCGATCTGAGGGCATCAGTTAAGTCCCCATGAGAACTCGGACAAGTGCCTCAAAGTTGGTACCCATGTTTTTCTGCTAAATGAGGATCTTGAGCTTTGAGAGATGACATCTGAGATTTTTCTTGTGTTTGAAAAGCATTTGTCTGGTCTGCAATTCTCAAATATTTTGATCTCAAGATGCTTTCACACCCTTAACAAGTGACCGAGAATTCCACAGAGCTCCTGTTGACCTGGGCTCTATCTCCTGATATTTATTGTATCCATAATTAGAACCTAGAAAATATTTAAATATTTATTCACTTATCTATAATTAATAAGAAATCCAATATATGGCAATGTAAATAACATATTTATGAAAATAACTTAAAAACTATTTCCTTATAAGAGTTACATTTCTGACCTTTTTGAAAACCTCTTAGCAGCTGGCTGAGTAAAAGGCAGTTGGAGTCTCGTATCAGCTTCTGCATTTAATCTGTTGTGATACCTCAGGTCACGCAAACTTTGGAAAACTCCACTGGAACCCTTGTTACAAGAAGAGTAAAAAGGCAGAAGATGGCAGTGTTGTTATGAGTGCTTTTGTACCCTCTAAACCCCTAAACCGATCTTGGGGTCCCCCAGAATGTTTCATCATTAGGATTCAGAAGTGCCTCCCATAGAGGTGGAGTTACTTTAAGAGTCTGTCGAAGTGAGGACCTTCAAAGTCAAACTCATTGATCAATAGTGTTGACTCTGGCTTTTGATATGAAAGCCATAGTTCCACAGTCTAGTAAGTTCTTCAGGGTCAAAAAGGACTCAAGTTCTTTCTCTGTGTTTGCGCTGCCTTCTCGGGCTTTTCTCATCCTGGTTTTGCTCATCTGCTTAATATTCCTCGTGGTTACAAAGATGCTGCCCTGAACCCAAGCATCATAACATGATTATAATTGTTCTTTACTTCCTTGAGGGTTGTTTATTTTTAAGAGCAAAGAAAGATTTCCCAGATCCCCCAGCAAATCTGTTCTTCAACACCATCGCTACAGCTGGACCACTCGCCCTGCCTACACTCGATTTGAAAATGGGGAATAGGCCCCAAGGGTTGGCTTGATTTAAGCAAGAGCCACCCCAAGAGCTTCTGTGGAACCTCACTGCCCTAAGTTCATGGCCACAGCAAAAAGAATGTGTACCTTCTGGAGGGCTGCCCATAGTTAAGAGGGCAGGTGACTCGCAGTTTCTGCCACAAGGGATTCTAGAAATACAGGATCTGAAAGAGTCAAGAAACTCACCCAGGAAGAGAGTGTCCCTTAGGAATAAGGTGAACTTGTGATGTCATCACACTAATGCTTCCTTCTAGGTCAGTTAAAGCTCATTTCTTCCACATCGGGATCACACAACAGCCCACGGAATTTCATGCTATTTCAAGTGTCAGTTACAATTCATAAGAGGGGTTAGAAAAGTGCCAGGACCGTGTCCCCGCATCCAATTTTTTCAGCATCGACCAAATACACTATTTCAGCTGGAAAGTGGAACTTCCAGTGAAGAACCCTCAGTTTGGGCTGGTTTGTTTGTTTATTTTTCTGTTCTGCTTGGTGTTTGACTTATGTTTCAGTGTGTGCTGGCTTTTCTAAATATGTTTATGAAAACTCTTTAGTTCTTTATTATTTTTAAGCCAAAATGTCTACCCCTGCTGCTAGGTATTTGATGCAAAAAGGTATTTTCAACTTGGAAAAGCAATGACAAATACCGGAGGTCCCCGACTTTGGGTGGTTCAACTTACCGATGTTTTGACTTTACTGTGCTGCAAAACCGATACGCGTCCAGTGGAAACCATGCTCTGGATCTTTCCCCAGGCTAGAGACATGGAGTTATGTTCCTCTCCTGTGAAGCTGGGCAGTGCCAGGGAGACACGGCCCCAGTCAGCCAGGGATCAGGTAGGTAAAGAACCCGCACACTCAGAACCATTCTGCACCCTCACAACCATTCTGTTTTCCCCTTTCAGTACAGTATTCAGCAAACTGCATGAGATAGTCAACACTTTGTTTAAAAGCAGGCTTTGCATTAGATGAGTTTTGTCCAACTTTAGGCTGTTGTAACATCTGAGTACACGTAAGATAAGGTAGACTAAGCCGCGACGTTCAGTAGTTTATCTGTATTAAATGTTTTTTTCCAATTTACAATATTTTCAGCTTCTCATCTAGGACGTAATGATTGTTAAGCTGAGGAAGATCTGGAGTCCCCGAGGCCTATGAATGTTTTACTGTGGGCATCGTTCTCCTTTCTGATGCTCGCTGTGCCTGTCTGTTCAGAGCACGCATTTAGTCTCCACTTAAAACACCAGCAGGCTTTGCGTTACCGTCAGCCAGACGGTGTGACCAGCAACAGCAGCCTCTGTAAGCATAACACAGATGCCCTACAGCCAGACATGAAGCTGCAACCCTTCCCTTCCCAAATAATTCCATGAGAAAATCCTGCTTTTTTTCTGAAAAATCAATCACAAAAAGGAATTTTCAAATGCTTAAAATGTGCACAGCAGAGTAAAACTTTCTTGTGCTTAAAAAAAAAAGGAGAGAAGCATAGTTTAGGTTAAAAATAGCAACTTACGTGCCAAGGTACATTCATGAATGTTTACTTACGATGAATCTTTAACAGACACCACAGTGATTAGAGGACAGCCTCACACTTTTGAGGTCAACAAAACATAGGACGCCCGCTTCCTCCAACTCTAGGACTCTCGAGTCACCTTTTAGGAAGAGAATTTGGGGTGGGACATAGCAAAATTCCTAAATGCATGCAGAGCAGATGTGGGTTTACACAATGAACTTATGGAACACTAGGGATTTTTCCAAAATTAAACAAATTTTGTGCTAATGTTGCCAATAATCACCAGGAAAGTACGGTACTAGGTGTGACATTGTAAGATTCTGGGAGATCTTCCCTGAAATCTTCCATTAACTGAAACTAAATGTTATGGCTGTCGTTGATTTCTTTCTTTCTTTCTTTCTTTCTTTCTTTCTTTCTTTCTTTCTTTCTTTCTTTCTTTCTTTCTTTCTTTCTTTCTTTCTTTCTCTCTCTCTCTCTCTTTCTTTCTTCCTTCCTTCCTTCCATCCTTCCTTCCTTCCTTCCTTCTTTCCTTCCTTCCTTTCTTTCTTTCTCTCTTTCTTTATTTCTTTCTCTCTCTCTTTATTTCTTTCTCTCTCTCTTTCTTTCTTTCTTTCTTTTTGCAAAGAATCAGAATTAGTGTAATCTGTGAAGTTTTGAGGGGTCTGGGTGTTTTCTGAAACATACTTGACATACAATGCTACGTTAATTTCAGGTGTGTGACATAGTCATTTGACATTTCGTACATTATGAAATGATCACAATGCTAGTGGCCACTGGCCCCCACACAAAGTTATTACAGTGTTATTGAGCATGTTCCTCATGCTGTGTGTTACATTCTCGTGGCTTATTTATTTTATAACTGAAGGTTTGTACCCTTTTACCTGTTTTACAGACACCCACCCTCTCCTCTTTGGCAACCACCAGTTTGTTCTCTGTTTCTGTGAGTCTGTATTTCTGTTGTTTTGTTTCTTCTGGTTTTAGATCCCACATATAAACAAGATCACGTGGTATCTGACTTTGTCTGACTTATTTCATTTAGTGCAATACCCTCTAGAGCCAACCATGTTGTCACAAATGGCAAGAGTTCTTTTTTTCAATAATTGAGTGATATTCCACGGTATACAGACCACATCTTCTTCATCCAGTCGTCTGTTGGTGGGCCCTTGGGTTCCTTCCACATCTTGGCTGTTGTAGTGCTGCAGTGAACATAGGGGAGCGTGTATCTTTTTGAATTAGTATTTTTGTTGACTTGAGAAATTACTCAGAAATGGACTGCTGGACTGCATGGTAGATGTACTTCCAATTTTCTGAGGAAACTCCGTTTTGGTTTTCGGAGGGGCTGCACTCATTTACATTCCCACCAACAGGGCACAGGGGCTCCCTTTTTCCACGTCCCTGCCAACATTTGCTATTTGTTTCCTTTTGACGCTAGCCATTCCGACAGGTGTGAAGTGCTATCTCATCTTGGCTTTGATTTGCATTTCCCTGATGATTCCCAATGTGAAGCATCTTTTCATGTGTCTGTTAACCACCTGCATATCTTCTTCAGAAACATGTCCGTTCAGATCCTCTGCCATCTGTTAATCGGGCTGGGCTACCTGATGTTGAGTTCTATGGGCTTTATATGTTATGATTATTAACTCCTTATGAGCTGCATCATTTGCCAGCATTCCCTCCCAGGCGTGATCCAGGTGGACTCCTCTTTCATTTTGCTGACTGTTTCCTTTGCTGTGCAAAAGCTTTTTGGCTGCATGTTTTCCCGTTTGGTTACCTTTGCTTTTGTTTCCCTTGCCTGAGGGGACATATGCAAAAGCCTGGTGGCAAAGAGCACACTGCCTGTGTCTTCTTCTGGGAGTTTTACAGGTTCAGGTCTCACATTTTTGTCTTTAATCTGCCTTGAGTTTATCTTTGTATCTGGTGTGAGGAAGTAGTCCAGCTTGCTTCTCATGCACGTAGCTGTCCAGTTTTCCAAACACCATTTATTGAAGAGGAATGGCTACATAAGGAATTCGAGGATCTTAAAATTGATTTTCTTAAAGCTACCCATTTGCCCCCACACCACATGAATCACCTTTGTGTACCTGTGAGGGGGTTCCTCCTTCCGTTTAAAGACCACCCCTTGTCATCACCTGCTCACCTGGAACATCACAACATTGCACTTCCTGGAATCCCGGTGCCCACTCTCCTCCCGACCCCCCTGTCCCTGGTATTAGGCCCACTGCAAGCAGAGGGACAGCTGACGGATGGAAGTCATGCCTCTTGCCTGCTAACCCCCTCCAGACGGACTCCGATTGTTCACGGACTGAAGAAGCAAGTTCTCAGTGTGGCCTGCGGGCCTCGCTGACCCAGGCCCTCCTGGGCCCTGCAGGAGGCACTCGTCATGAGGGGCTCCCTGGTGGTAGCCCCTCCCTCCTGCCTCAGAACCTCCCACTCACTGCCCTCCTTCTAGAATGTTCTTTCCTCCTTCCCTCTTTACTTTGCCATGCTCTACTCACATTTCAAGTCTTTAGCTGGAATTTCACTCTCTTGGGGAACCTCTCCAGATTCCAGAGAGGTTCAATCCATGGTAACAAAGGTACCGTGTGTCCTGGCCAGTCTGGGAGATCCAGGTTTGCACCAGGCACCTGACACTTCTCATTCAATGACCCACGGCATCCGGTCTCAATCTAGAATCCTCCTTCATGCACACTGTACTTACACTCCGTCAGAATGACCCCAACAATTGAAAATACATATTATTTTATTTTTTTAATGTCTGTTTCCTTAGAACAACTGTAAGAGCCATGAAGGCAATGACATGTCTGTTGGGTCCATCACTGAGTTTCCAGCATACGGTAGGGTCATTGGCACACTGTAGATAATCAACAAATATTTCTTGGGCTAATGAGAGAGTGGCTGAAACTTTGGGAACCTTGAAATACTATCTAATTGCTTTCACCAAGAAAGAACCGTATCAGATCATCCAGCCACATGCTATTTGTGACAATGCTCCAGCAGCCCCGACGGTCTGCAATGCTGTTCTTAAAAAAAAATGCATAGAGTTGAAATGGTCGCAGGTCTTGCTTTACTCTGCATTTCTTTGATAACCAGGAAGATAGGCTTTTTCTTCTGACCATTCGTATTTCACGGTGAATTTGTGTTCCTAACCTGGGCTCTCTCACTCACTGTGGTCTTCGCTATCTCTGTGGAGAACTCTGTTTGTTAAAGGTATTAGCCCTGTCTCTGGTTTACGTGATGCAAACCTTTTCCCCGTTATTCTTTCCTTATTTCTTCCATTTCTGTTGCTTTTCACTTTGTGTGATTAACATTTTTATAGTAAAAAGTCTGCCAACCCGTTCTCTCATAACTTCATTTCTTATTTGACATGCTTTTTCTAAAATGGCAACAAATAGATTTTAAAGTTTTTTTCTTTTTTTAAAAAAACAAATTTTTGCTTGATTTTTAGCTCTTAGCCCACGATTCTTTTGACATATAATGCATAGTGTGGATTTAAATAATTTTCTCTCCATTCTCTTTGGCTACATAGTAACTCTAAAAAATAGTTCGTCAGGGCCACACTTGAGTCCTGCGTGCTCTCACCCACAGCTATGAGAGCACATGGCAGGGTCCTGAGGTGCTGCTGTGCGTGGGAGCAGTGTCACAGGAGGATGCGAGGGCGAGGAGCTTGACGAGTCCCTGGGAAGAGATGGCTGGGGATCCAGGAAGGTGAGAACGCACCCATCTCATCTCGCGGATTACGGTGGGTGATGACCACAGCGCTGCCTTTTCTGCGCAGCTGCAGGAAGTCCTTTCAATCCAAAGTGTCCTGGAGGACAGCCTGGGAATCTAGCATGGGACTTACGTGAGTGATGTGTAGATTGAGGCAGCTCTTCCTCGGACACAAGACGGTCACCCTACTAGATGGTGCATAACAAGGAATCTGATCCTTAACAACCGGATGTGCCCACGGCCATTGGCAGAGAAAGTCTTGATGTGTGAGGGCGGAAGGGAGTCAAAGACGCCAGCCGTCATCTGACGCTGTCTCGAGTCACGTCTTATCATTGTCTCTTCCCTTCACCTCTGCTGGCGCCTTCCTAGACGCGCGCACCCCACCTTGTGAGGACGAGGCTGCACCGAGAAGCGGGCGGATGCTATCCGGGGTGCAGTCCGAGCTTGTGGCCCAAAGGGATGTCAGCCCTCTTTCACAGCAGCTGACCCAACGGAGCCACAACGGTGGCTCGAAGACGTTCACAAAAGCAGATGGGCCCGGGCTCGCGGCAGGCCGCGCTCGGCTGCAGCCACGCACGCTCTCCCTCACCGCGCGGCGCAGTCCCGCCGTCGGGGCAGAAGTGCGTCCTTAGAGCGGCCTGGGGCTGCGCGCGGCGCGCAGAACCGCGGGCAGACCGAGCACAGAACCGCGGGCAGAACCGCGCGTAGAACCGCGGGCAGAACCACGCGCAGACCGAGCGCGCCTGCAGCGGGCTGCCCACCGTTAGCTTCCAAAAGCCTCATAATAAACCGCGTCTATATCCTCTCGTTTTCTCGGGCATGAAGGAGATTCAGCCACTTCTTCTCACTTGTTTGAAATAACAATGAGGTCTCTCCTTTGTTTTACTGCCTTCACTTCTGAGAGAAAAACTGGTACCTGCAGCCAGGCGTTATTTTTCAGCAAAGACGGGAGACAGGAATTCTTCATGAACGACCGTGCGGTCACTGTATTTCCAGCCCCCTTTTTGGCTGCCGGGTAACCCTTGCTCTCGTGGGCACAGACCCTGCTATTTCCTTTCATGATGGTCTTTGTGCTACTTTCTCTGTTCAGCTGGCTTTTTGTTTCCCATGTGATGGTGACTTCACTCAGATGGTGTGACAAAATGCCAGACCTGAACGTGGAAATAGAAACGGTAAAAAGAAGAAAAAATCAGTTTTGTCTGCTTTTTAAAAAAAAAGACTTAAGAAGACTGTTTTGAGTAATTAACACACTGTAACCTGAAGGCCAGACTCAGGCAATGCTGAAGTGTGCCCTCTGGAAAGCCCACGGCTGGCTTGCCCCCTTGTGAAACGCGTATCATTCATTCAACACATCTTTATTGATTGTGTCAGTCACCATAATAGGTTTTGGCTCACAGCATTGAACAAAACAGACAGAAATCCCCGACGCTTTGTCTGGGTTTTGGATGCTCAGCAGATGAGAGCCACCCTTGCACCCATCCCAGGGCCCATTTCTGTGGCCCGGGGTATCCTGCTATCTCTCTGGTTTTCTTTCTTCCCAGCCTTTTGGGGGAGAATTTTAATACTGCATAAAGCTGAAACAGGTAAAAAAAAGATCTTTGAGACCAAGGCCATTCCCAGAAGATGTTGCAGTGTTTAAAGCTGGGGCCTCCCTCTGGGTCTGATGCTGAAGGCGTCACGGCATCCTCTGAGCTTCCACAGAACACACGGAACACACGAAACACACGCTGCCCCAGGACCTCCAGTCACAGCTCAGGTCAGGCACACGTCCATTGCTTCAAACCATCTTTGATAAACCAGTGCCTACCATGAATCTGATGCCACCACATCCAGCACGTGAGTGTTTTAGAGATAAACCAGTGTGTAATTAGAAAGGACATTTTTGAATGCCATGAAGCGTTTACACGTGACGCCGAGTTTAATCAGCCAACCGCCACTGAGGACGGACGTGTACTTCTTTGCCGCAGAAGACAATCTGCCTGACTCGCACCGTCAGGGCCGTTACAGGGCCCCGAGGGGCAGGGCCGGGGGAAGGAGGGCTGGCCCCGAGGGTGTCAGCAGGGGCGCTGGAGGGAGCCCTTTCCTCCCCGCATCCAGGGGAGGGCTGCAAACCCCAGACACGTGCACCCAAGGGTGAGGGTCAAGGCCAAACCCAAGCTCAGGCTTGGGTTGTGGGAAGAAGACAGGGCAGCAGCAGGGAAAGAAAGGGAAGGTGGGCTGCTCAGATGAGTAACCCAAGGGGCAAGAGCCAGGTGAAGCTGGGCAGCAGGCCTGGACAGGGACAGGGACAGTCCCACGGGGCACCAGGGACCCAGAAAGGCAGACCTCACGGACACCCTGGGCTGGGACACGTGAGGGACTGGCTGCGGGTCCCTGTGCTTCAGGCCCAGGTGTCAGTAGCAAAAGATTATTTTCAACTGTCGTTTTCCATGAGGAGAGCGAGTACCCAGCCGTTCACTGTGGGAGGACCCGCGGGGAGAAGCCTTCGGTGGGCTCCGCGACTGCTGAGGACTGAATGACGGAGGTGCGCTGGGGCCGGGAAGTTGCAGCCAAATTCAAACCCAGGTCTGTTAAAATGCGATTTCCCACATGAGAAAGAGCTGTAACACTCGGCTTCCATCCAACCAATGCCGGGAAGGAGCGGTTCTGAGCAGCCCCGCAGGGGCAGGCTGGGCTGTGCCCGCACCACCCAGGTCCCCAGGGGAGCCGCCAGAACGGGAGCCAGGTCTGTGCGCGGAGCCGCGGGGAGAGCGTCTGAAGCCGCTGAGAGGGACGTTGGGAGTTGCAGGCTTTGTCCAGCTGGCCTTGTCACTGGTGATGGTGCGTTTTGGAGGTAAGGGGGTCAACGGATGGAGGGAAGGAACTGTGGGAAACTCCAGAAGCTTCCAGGACTGCAGGTCTCAAGCCTTTCGGATCACACTGCCCTCTTAGTTGGTTTTGCAACAGCTTCCCCACCCCACTCCACCCCCAACTTCCTGCGCATAAATCTCTTCTCTGTGCCTGAGTGGATTTTTTAAAATTAAAGTGCATTAAAATACATTTTAGCGATAATAGATTGAAGTGTTTACAATAAATATAATTAAAAATGTACTGTGCTATTGCAAGGCAAGATGGAAATCACTAATGCACCGATTCAGTGCCGCTGTAGACACAGTGAGCAGCTCACGCTGATAGGCTGAGAGGTTCCCACCCACATCTGAAAAAAGTTTTAAATAAAATGAAACACCCTTCAGTAATGCTGTGTGCTCTCAGCTCCAAAAAGCATTATCTTTATTGAAGTTTTTTTTTCTCTTTGTCCATCTTTCCTGAAGACAAACAAGCCTGAGGCTGAAGACTCTCCCTGATTCTAATAGAAGGAACTTCACACTCAGTAAAGGAAGAAAGAGACCTTCTTGGGAGAATTTCCATCTTTGGCGGATTCATGATGCTGTTTCACAGTTCTGTGGCGCACGGCTGGCTTTCCAGTTGACCCCTACGTGTATGTTCTAACTCTCAGCAACCGTAGGCATCTTCTCAGTCAGAGCATTTCACCCAGAGACACTGGGGAAGGATGCTCTTCCGGCACCTCCGTAGTCTCACCAGCTGGGCGCTCAGGTGTAGGACCAGGCTCGTCTTTGGCCCGTGTCTGCTGGGTCCCATGCCTTCCGGCTTCGGTTGAGTCTAATCTGAGAGATAAGCCTTTCTCAAGAATGGAACCCAGCAAGATGAAGATGGCCCAAGACAGAGAGGTTAGGGGATGTGGGTAACGCCTCTGGTGACTCCATCTCTCGGTTGACAAAACCATGCTGTGTGAAACCCCAGCGGTCAGTGTACCTGGCCGTGGTAAGTAGTGGACAGGAAGGTCAGGCAGAGGGAGCCGGGGACAGCGGGATGAACGATTAAACCTTTGCTGTTTACAACCATTTTTGTGTCATGACCTCAACTACAAAACCCATTGACCCACGTGCAGGAGGGGACTGAGCCCACTGCTGCCTGTCTCACTTCAGGAAGCTGAAATGTAGAAACAAGCGAGAGGTGTGTGTTATTAAGGAGAATTATTGCTTAGCCCATAAACGAGAGTAAAGTGGTTTTCATTAAGCAGAGGTGCGGGTGGTGTTCCGGAGCACCCTGGCTCTCCTGTCATCACAGATCCGTCAAAGAACTCGGTTCCTGGTTTTCCTGACGTGGCCTGCGTGATCGGCTTCCCTCTGGGAGCCCTGTGCTGGAACGGCGTGGGCACAGCGCACGTGGGCACCCTCCGTCGGCTCACGTACCCGCCTCTCCGCGTGCTGCCGCCTCTCCTCCCTGAAGCACACACTCTGCGCAGGGGAACGAGCAGGTGCAGAAACGGAGCCGGCGTCGCAGATCCGGGCGTCGGCTGAGCGGGTCATTCCGGAAACAGCGATGCTTTTGCTCCATGTGACGTTATGTGAACTGGAGAGGTGGTCTCTCCGTGGTCCGGGCACAGAGCTGTCGCTCACAAGTCATGCCCTTTTATTTACTCATTTCATGTGCTTTCGCCAGAGATGCTCCCAGTTTCCTCCTCCACATAAATGGGGAGAATCGCCCTGAATTCTCAGGGATTAGCCAGCTAGGGGTTCAGAGGATTTGAACGTCTCTTTCACGGTTGTGCTGTCATTTCACTGGGAGTCTTGCTAACACCCTTCCCCTGTTACAGGTTTGTCAGCTACAAGAGTGAGTGATCCGTCCCGGGTCATGTTCAGCACTGCTGGTCTCTATTCTCGATTCAGTCTGCTGTTACAGAGCCTCTTTCCACTCTTGGGGTTTTCGTTTATATTCCAGAGAATTCCTCAGCATAGGAGAGGCTATACCTCCACATGCCTGCTTCCAAAATATACTGGTTTCATGTTTTTGAAGTTATCCAAGTGTTTTATGTCATTTCATTGTGGGGGAGGGCAAATCTGTGAGAGAGAAGGAGAGAGAGGGAGAGAAACGGAGGGAAGGCAGGGAGGGAGGAGAGACACCGCATTCAAGTGCTCTTTACAGATGGCTTGAATATAGAGCTTGTTCAGTGTATTTGTATATGTTGCAGATAACAAAACAGAACTGATGAATCAGGTATTCCAGTAAAACTCATAAAGTCAAAACCATACCTACCATCTGTGTCCGGGGCAATCGGAACCGTGAACACAGCTCCTAAACTGCACTTCAGTCATGAGTTATAAGACTGGGCTATTTTAAAGTAGTAGTTTGTTTATAATAGTACCTTTTTATGATCCACAACTTCTTTTTTTTAAATTTTTTTTCAATTAGAAAAAGTTTTTTTAAATGAAGTACAGTCAGTTACAATGTATCAATCTCTGGTGTCCAGTGTCATGTCCTAGTCATGAACATACATGCATATATTCATTTTCACATTCTTTTTCATTAAAGCTGATTACAAGATATTGAATATAGTTCCTTGCGCTGTACTGAAGAAATTTGTTTTTTTACCTATTTATAACCCCTAGCTTGTAATTAAAGCAAACAGACTGCCCCAACCAGCACATTCTACTATTAACAACTTACCCGTGCCTCACAATCACAGCGTTCTTCACCGCATTATTTTTGCTGTTTTTGTTTTTTTACTGCGTTTTAAAATCAAAAGTATATGGAAACTTCTTTCACCATTCTAAGTTTACTGATAGCACATATTTTTCTGTGTGTTCTGCAAGACTGTACAGTTTATTTTCATTAGTTATGCCAAAGTGTTATCCCTTTGCAGCATCATGGAAAGGGTATTTTCCCTTTTTTTAGACCAAAACACAACATGCTTCATTTTTATCCAAGAATTTCATGGCTCTTTCATTTAACTTACAAACACATTCGTTCTGTTATGTACTGTGTCCTGGGAGTAATTCCAGGGAGAGCCAGCCCCATCCCTGCCTTTTTATTTTTAAAGCAACTTGACTTACTTCTGAAACTCTCAGAAGGGTGCCGCGGCCTCGCAGGCCCGGGCCCGGACGCCACCTCTGCGCCGCACGAGCGCCTGGTGCGGCGTGGACCGGGCCCGCTCAGGGCGCAGCACGGCGCAGCGGGGTGACCGTAATCTGCGTGATCAGGGAGGAGCTTCCGTTTATGCCTCAGAAGATGCAAGGAAGTCCGTTCTCTGAGCTTTTCCTCTGAGGGCGGATGGAGAGACAGAGCTGGGTGTTGTGAATTCACACCCGATGGGCAGCATTCTGGGTCCATGACTGAAATACTACCTCCTCTGACTTTTTGGCCTTACGTCAAACTGGCCTTAGGACAAGAGGTGATGAGGCTTTCCAAGGAAAGACACAGAGCCTTGACGGAGAATAACCATGAATACACTTGACACAGGAGGCTGCTGAAGCCTGGGTGGGAAGACAAGGAGATCACAGTCCTGCGGAACGCAGAGAGGAACGTTTCTGGATGACGGAAAGCAAGTGTAAGGTCTTACAGAACAAAACCTCTTGAGTCCAAGGAGAGAAAATGCTCGCCACTAAGGGGGCGTCAGGGGGTGCAGTGTCCCCTGGTGTGGTTTTCTCCACGCTTTTTTGTGGCTCAGCTGGACGAGAGGCTGAGCTGTTTGGATTATCTTGACACAGAAGGAAAAGAGAGAAAAGAGACCTGAGCTGACTTTTAAGGCTTCTGGTCAGAAATGATGTATGTTATGACCTCTCCTGTCACCCCGCCCCCACAGTGATGCACTGGCGAGCTGGGGGCTGGCCCCTGTGATTCTCCTGAGCCCCTCCTTGGAAGAAACACGATTCCATGATCAAACGTGATAAAGAAGTGTCGTTCCCCCAGGGAAGGAAAATGAGTGTGTTGAACACTAGTAAGTTCTAAGGAATTCCCCATCACGACAGGCCTCTCATGAGACTGAGTCCTCAGCCTTCCGGTCCCCCAGCGATGATGGAGCTGGGGCCGAGGTCCCTGCACGCAGAAGGAACATGCTGTAACGAATGCGGAGTTTCAGGAGCTGGCACCAGAGTGACGAAGCTATTGCCCTATCAGAACGTGGGCTGCTGGGAAGGAGAAGGGGGTCCTCGTCCCTGTGCCGGCCACGACCACGTGGGTCCAAGCTGCTCAGACTGGTGTCACCCGCGGGGTGCCACCCAGCTCCCGCCCTGCCTAGCCAAGTAACGCAGGCACAGGTGTCAGTCAGGAAGGAGGGCAGAGCGGGGCTCCTACTGGGGGCTTGGACTAAGGCCTTCTCTCAGTGAAACCCTCACCGCGCTGGGGAAACAGTGTACAGCGGAGCTTAATTGTCTCATTTAAGGAACTGAGATTATTTTATTCACATAAAAATGTCAGATAAAAAAAATACAATTGCTGAGACCAGAGACAGCACCCAGGAGAGGAGCTCTCCGAGTCGGCAGCAAGTTTTAAAAGCTTCGTTTTCCTCCTCCGAACGTGGTGCTGAAGGCCAGTTTAGATACAGAATTAGGAGCAATTCGCTGCGTAGAAGATTGGAGAGTGGAACCTGCAGAGAAAGCCTGGCTTGGGGGAGAATTCTGGGTGGTGTGGAACGGCTTCGAAAGCAGAACACGTAGCGTGGAAATGTCTGAACTGTCCTGCACAGTCATGGCGACAACCACGCCGATGCATTAAAACTCCTCAGCAGAGAGCATCGGATCCTCAGGGCAGAGCCTCCGGCTGGTCCCCCATCAACCGAGAAACCACCGCTTCCCGCAGAGCTCCCCCGGCCTGAAGACGGGGCCCTGCACGGAGGAGCCAGGCCGTGCCGGCGCGCCGTCCATGGTGAGCAACGCCCTGCTCGTGGTGCCAGGCGTGCTTACAGTTCTGCTGCAGGTTTCACAGACGTGAGAACAGCAGGAAGTCTCCTTTTCTAACTTGGTTGTGTACATGTGATGGATTTTGTAATTGTGAATTTCATCATTATGAAAACTATGGGACCATGTGCAGGATGACCACCCATTGTATTAAGTTCTGAGGAGCAGAAAGCCAGGCTAAAGAAAGGAAGGCTAGAGCCAAAATGTAGCATTTGAACACGGAAGTCCAACGAATTCCTGTGACCCTATGAATCACGGTCACGTTTGTTAGGAGCCGAGGGGCACCGAGCGCCCTGCCTGGCAGACGGGCATTGTATGGGGTGAGCGGAAGGAGAGCCCAAAGGAAAGGAGAGAAGACAAAGCAGGGAAGCCAAGAAGAGCCAGGAGCAAGGGGATCTCCAAGCATCAGACCAGTGAGGAGCAGGCATCGGCCCCTGACTGCTCCATTGGAAGCCGTCAGGGACCTTTCCTTCAATTCAAGTACAGCTGATGTGCCATGTTGTCTTAGGTCCTGGTGCACAGCGCGGTGACTCAGCTGCACACACATGCAGATTCCTTTTCAGATTCCTTTCCGTTGTAGGCTGTTACCGGGTACTGAGTGCAGTTCCCCATGCTGGATAGTAGGTCCTTGTTGTTCATCTGTTTTATATGTAGCAGTTTTATACATCCCTCTCCCCTTTCCCCCTGGTAACCATAAGTTTGTTTTCTATGTGTGTGAGTCTGTTTCTGTAAATAAGTTCATCTGTGTCATAGTTTAGATCCCACATGTAAGTGGTATCATGTGGTATTTGTCTTCCTCTGTCTGACTCCTTCACTAGGTCTAGCCAGCCCATCCATGTTGCCGCAATGGCGTGGTTTCATTCTTCCTCGTGGCTGAGTAGAATTCCGTTGTATGTACGTATACCACATCTTCTTTAGCCAGTCATCCCCGTCAGGGACTTTTTAAAGAGTGATTCGAGGAGAGTCATGGGCTAAGCACTGTCTAGACAGCCCCTCCATCCCCTGTGTCCCCATCAGGTGTGCACTGTGCCCGGCACTGTGTCTGCACAGCAGTCCTGGCCTCACAGGGCTTCTTCTCTAACTCTGTGATTTCCTAGACTGTGACCCACTCTATGAAATGCATTTTAGACTGCAGAGCTGTATGTGTGTGCATCTGCACACACACACACACGCACACACACACACACACACAGAGGAACAAAAATATCATTAAGCAGTACCCATCTTGATCCAATGTGATCTGTGATGACTTTGGTTTCGATTTTGTTCAATCAGAAACGTGATCATGACCAACTGAAATGATGGCACAACCCCCTATTGAGCTGAAGCCGATGTTGAGAAGCCCAGGAACTGGGCCCATTCCAGGGCGTAAGGGAGGGAGAGACTGGCATGAAGGGGTGGATGGGCAGAGGGGCAGGGCAGGGGCCCGGGGCACCAAGAGGGGATAGACATGGAGGAGCAGAAAGGACATGCTCCCCCCCAACCCTCCCACCGTCACTCGGCACCTACACACACACCCCCGGCTTGGTCACTGCGCACACTTCCTCAGGGCCACAGGCAGATGCTGGAAAAGTCCACGTTGCCCCGGGACCCAACACGGGAGCAGAGGAAGCATGCCTAGTGTGGACACCCAGGAGCCTCTCCATCTGCCCTCTGGGCAGGGAGGATGTCTGCCTCCTCCTGCTGTATCCCAGGAGTGCAGGGCGCACACTGTGCACTGAGTGGGTGCATCCATCTCGCTCTACCAAGGTCAGAAAACTGAGAGAGGCAGAGTCAAGTACAGCATCCCAGGAGGTCATTGCAGCCTGTGTGCTCTGCAGGGGACACTGGGTACCAGAGAGGTCTCCCCTGCCCCTTCCTGCAGGCACACATATGCCCAGTGCACACTCAGACACCCACTGGCATGCAGCCCCTTAGGGCGGCCCACATTCCAAGGTCCACACTGTGCAGCTTCATTATTCTCTTGGCCCCCTTTTCCCTCTCCCTGCTTCCAGCAGACCTGGCAGTGAGCCCAGGGTTGACTCCTTTGGCCGTTTTCTGTTTAGTATTCCGCCCCGGTGGAGAGGGTTCCACTGAAGGAGAAGGAACAGCTGGGAGAGGATGTGGAAAGCAAACAAGGACACAGCCCTTCACCGTCTTGCTCGGACCAAACTGCTCTCCTTTCATGTGCACAAATGCGAGGGGAGGTGATCTTGGTTCTGATCAAACACAAAATCATTCTGCAGGGCCACTACCACCAGAGTCGGCATTGAGTCAGTCCCATCCTCCTCTCTAAGTCAGACAGGGCCCCGGGTTTTCCCCTCACTAAATTTTTCTCCAAATAGATGGTCCAAAGGATACTTTAATAAAATTTAAGACTGATTCCCAAATTGAGGTTAGACATGCTCAAGTGTGTCATTTCTGACAATGTAAGTGAAGCAGTTCTAGGAAAAGGCCTCACTACACTATGAATCTGATATATTCATTTTGTGGAGAAATGGAGACGCTAAGCCAGAGTCTCACATAATAGCTGACACTTAATGAGCATGAGGTCACAATACAGGTGAGACGCCATTAGCTCCACTTCATAAAGAAACGGGGAGACACAGAGGCTATACCTTGTCCAGAAACACAGGCAGAGAATGGTAGGTCCAAGGTGGGAACCCAGCCTGTCTCACCAGCTGCAAGCTTAACTACAAAATGCATCCTCTCAGCATCCTGGCTGGCTCCAAGGGGCTAAGGAAGAGTCACTCCTCATCATGGGCCCATAACCATGGTCCTATCACACAGCTCTGTAAACGTGACGTGATGAACCGAATGCTGTTACACTAAAACATTCTCCAATGAAGACGTACAAATGGCCAACAGGCACAGGAAAAAATGCTCAATATCACTAATTATCAGAGAAATGCAGATCAAAACTACAATGAGGTCACCTGACACCAGTCAGAATGGCCATCACTCAAAAGTCCCCAAACGATTGCTGTAGAGGCTGTGGAGAAAAGGGAATCCTCCTACACTGCTGGTGGGAATGTCATTTGGTGCAGCCACTGTGGAAAAGAGTATAGAGACCCCTGAAAAAACTAAAAATAGACTTACCACATGATCCAGAAATCCCCCTCCTGGGCATGTATCTGGAAGGAACTCTAATTCAAAAAGATATGTGTACCCCAATATTCATAGCAACACTATTTACAATAGTCAAGACATGGAAGCAATCTAAATGTCCATCCACAGAAAACTGAATAAAGAAGCTGTGGTATATTTATACAATAGAATACTACTCAGCCATTAAAAAGAATAAAATAATGCCATTTGCAGCAACATGGATGGACCTAGAGATCATCATTCTAAGTGAAGTAAGCCAGAAAGAGAAAGAAAAATACCATATGAGATCGCTCATATGTGGAATCTAAAAACAAACAAACAAAGCATAACTACAAAACAGAAACAAACTCATAGACATAGAATACAAACTTGTGGTTGCCAAGGGGGCAGACGGTGGGAAGGGATAGACAGGATTTCAAAACTGTAGAATAGATAAACAAGATTATACAGTATAGCACAGGGATCTTATGGTAGCTCACAGAGAAAAAAATGTGACAATGAATATATATATGTTCATGTATAACTGAAAAATTGTGCTCTACACTGGAATTTGACACAACTTATAAAATGATTATAAATCAATAAAAAATGTTAAAAAAAAAAAGAAAAAAGGACACTATGAACTCATCTACAAAACAGACACAGACTTGCAGACATAGTAAAAAATCTTACGGTTACCAGGGAAAGGGGGTGGGAAGAGAGAAATTTGTTTGAGATTTACAAATGTTAGCCACTATATATAAAGATAGATTTTAAAAAAAGTTTCTTCTGTATAGCACAGGGAACTATGTTCAATATTTTGTAGTAACCTTTAATGAAAAAGAATATGAAAACGCATCTATGTGTGCGTATGCGTGACTGGGACAGTGCGCTGTACGCCAGGAATTGACATATTGTAATTGACCTTCAATTAAAAAAAAAAAACAGAGACTGTCTGGAAAAGAGTATTTGAAAACACAAAGCCAATCATCTCAATTAACTCTCCAAGCCAAGGGATAAAATTGGCTTCACTGGGAGGCTTAGAATAAATTGCTTTGTTCATTAACAAATATAGGGAAACAAGAGATATTTGGCCAAACTCCCATATTTTGAGACATCACCTCTCCCGGTGGAACGTGGTTGCAGCGTCCAGACCAGTTACTCCCACCAGACGTCCTACGATTCTTTAGTTTATTGTCATATCTATTAACAGGGTTGTTGGGTAGAAAAGAAAATTCATTTGATTTTTCTGTTTGTCAGCGAGGATAAGGGATGACATGGGAGTACGTGGTAGGTGTTTCATTTGTGCTCAGGGAAAACAGTTCAGTCTCTGTCTCTTACCCCTCTGGCTTTATCTTTTCTCTCACCTAGAAACATTGATGTCAAAATTTATCAGTTTCCAAACAGTTCTGATAATCAAGCAACACACACTTGTACAGAAGAAATCGATACATAACCTTTTTCTAGAAAAAAAAACCACTCTGATTTTACTGGGATTAGGGAGGCAGCATACAATATGGTTGCTTAGGAACTTCCCTTCCTCACACACAAATCAGCATAAAATAGCTTCAAACAAAGGGATTAAGTGTTTCTAAATAAAAGCTGTCTTCCCAATGACCAGATCCTTTGCCAAAGGTGACATACCCTTTAATATCTCTTCTCAGAGACCATCCTTTGTCTTATGTCATGGATACAAGCTGGAGCCATGCAGAGATTTTACCTTTGTTGTTTAGCTTAGAAGCACTGGAAATCATTTTGCTTTCTAACTCATAATACAAACACAAGGCACCCAGATCAGATGTAAGGCACACCTCTGAAGCTCTCTTTTTTGCCAATGCTGTTAGGAAACATTCTGGCTGAACTTGTGGTTATTTTGTAACTTGGGCTGCATTTTAATTTGAGATTGGACCAGTCGAAAACCTGTGGGACGGGAGATTGTAACAGTGCGCCTCTTCCGTTCCCAACCCCACAGGTGAGTGTGTGCAGAGTGGATGTTGTTACACCTGCAAACAGTGGTGCTTATGTTCAGGGCTTTGCTTCAGGGATAAACATCTTCAGGGATAAAACACTCATTTTACCTCTATTTTCAAATTGTTCAGAATACTGAGCAAGATTCAGAAAAGCATTTCTCTGGACATGACCTCAAGCTTCTGGAATTGCCCAAGTTTAATCTCACTCCTCACCCTGAGGTTCCACTTGGCGTCCCTTCAGGGACAATACTCAGTACAGAGCCAGTGCCTGGCACGTCAGAGTGCTCTCTACATATTTGCTGAATAAATAATGCTAAATAAACGGAAATTATATTGCATAGCAACTTTTATTTTAGAGTACAGATTAACATTTTTATTGTTTTAAAATAAAACGTATACACAAGGAAACTGTCAGAACAACGGTACAGCTTAGCGAGGGATGACAAGGTGCACACCCAACTTCCAGGTGTGACCATCGACCTTTATAGAGTCCGCCAAAGCCTTTCTGGGGGGTCTGTCACCCACAAGACCCCCTCTCTACCCTGACTCCTGTGTCCATCACTCCCTTGTCTTTCTTTTTTTAAATTTTTTTTTCCTGAGGTACAGTTGATTTACAATGTTTCTGGTGTACAGCAAAGTGATTCAGTCACACAAGTGTGTGTGTGTGTGTGTGTGTGTGTGTATGTGTGTGTATGTGTGTGTATGTGTGTGTGTCTATGTGTGTGTGTCTGTGTGTGTATGTGTGTGTGTATGTGTGTGTATGTGTGTGTGTGTGTCTGTGTGTATGTGTGTGTGTATGTGTGTGTATGTGTGTATGTGTGTGTATGTGTGTCTATGTGTGTGTTTGTGTGTGTGTGTATGTATACCCACTCTTTTCCATTATAGGTTTTACAAGATATTGAATGTGGTTCCTGTGCCTTACAGCAGGACCTTGTTGTTTACCTAGTTTACATACAGTGGTGTATATCTGTTAATCCCAAACTCCTAATTTATTCCTCCCCCCGCCACCCTTCCCCTTTGGTAACTGTAAGTTTGTTTTCTGTCTGTGAATCTGTTTCTGTCTTGTAAATAAGTTCATTTGTATCAATTTTTAAAATATTCCACATATAAGTGACATCAGTATGATAGTTGCCTTTCTCTGTCTGCCTTCACTTAGTATGACAACTCTCTAGGTCCATCCATGTTGCTGCAAATGGCATTATTTCATTCTTTTTAGGGATGAGTAGTATTCCATTGTGTATGTACATACACAGACACATGTATATACAAACTACATCTTCTATGTGCGTTCATCAGTCAGTGGACATTTAGGTTGCTTCCATGTCTTGGCTATTGTAAATAGTGCTGCTACAAACATTGGGGTGCATTCATCTTTCCAAATTAGAGTTTTCTCCAGATACATGCCCAGGGATGGAATTGCTGGATCACAGGCTAAGTCTATTTCTAGTATTTTAAAGAATCTCCATACTGTTTTCCATAGTGGCTGCACCAGATTATATTCCCAGCAACAGTGTAGGCGGGCTCCCTTCTCTGCATGGCCTCTCCAGCATCTGCTGTTTGTAGACTTTATGACGAGGGCCATTCTGACCTGTGTGAGGTGGTACCTCATTGTATTTTAGCTTGTAAGTTAGACCCTATTCCTTTAAATTGAAGAAAAGCTTTTGTCTACTACAATTTGTAGCATTTGTTATTGTCTCTTGCTTTGACTTCACACTTCAGAGACTCCTATTGTCAATACGTTAGATGGTCCTTGCCCTTCTTGGATGTCTGTCACTTCCGTGCTTTTCCTTATCTTCATGTCTCTTCATCTTTTTTTTTTTTTCCTTTTCACCTTCTGTTTCTCTTCAGGTAGTATATATTGTGTACATTCAATCCTGTGTTATTTTAAGTTTAGCCTATATGCCTAAAATGTTTATGTCATGTTTATAACTATTTCTTGCCTCCTTTCTCCTCATTTCTGGTTTTTAATAATTCTGATTTATATTCTTTTATGTCTTGTATGATTCTCTTAAAACATTTATCTCATTTTGAAATTGTACCTTATAGTTTTGTTGCATTTTCTAAGATTGTCTTTCTATCACAATTTCATTGCCTGTAAGAATGTTGTTCTACTAAGCCTTTTTTTCCTTGAAATAACTTTGTATAAAATTTAACCTCCATCTTTCCTCTTGCTCTTTTGATGCAAATTTAGTTTTCCTGAATTTTTGGAAGGAGGCTTGCTTCAGATTGACCTTTTAACTTGTGAAGAGCTCCTTCTTAAGTTGTTTTGTATAATTTTTTAAAACATGACAGCCTGCTTTTTGCCATTCTGTGTCTCTGTCCCTCCAGCCCCCGCCTTTAGCTTGGACCCTCTCTTTCTTTCTTCTCTGTTGTCTTTATCTTATTCAGTTCTAATTCTTCTCAGCAGTTCTGCCCCAGTAAGGGCCCTGGCCTGGAAGGATGCCCTGGGAGATCATTCCAGAGGGTTCTTAGAGTCTAGATCCTGCATCTTCAGACCTTATCACAGACCCGTGGCACTCAGAGTCAGAAAAACACCTCCCAGGTTTGGTAGCTCCTCCCCCCAGCAAACCTCACTTCCTGATTGGCTCTGTGGGGGTTTCTTTGGTCCATCAATCTTACTGCTGTCTTTCTTTGCTTCCCACGCAAATGTCAATGACATGCAGGACTAGTGGATGCTGGATACTGCGGCAACTTGCAGTCAGGCCTTGTGGGGCTACCTTGTCATTTCATTTTATTATGAATGTTGTCAATTGATACTTTTATCACCTAACTGCTGTTTCATGTAGGCATTTGGGCAGGTACAGAACTATTCCAGCACCATCAGCACCATCTTTCTAGAGTCCCTGCTACTCATTCTTTCAAGGTCTTTTAGTTGTCCCATATACTTGCCGCCTCGACCACTTTCTAGATTCTTTTAGGGGTAAGGAACTCAACACAGATCTTTTGTTCAGGGCAAGCCTAGTTTGTACAGCTCAATCAATGTGGTCTATTAAATACATTAAATTGGTGGGAATTTAGAGCTGGAAGGAACTTTGGAGGTTAACTCTTCTAAGGTTTTCAACTTGCAGCACTGAGCTTTTTGTTATAAATCTTCTTTCTGAATATGTCACTACTCTATGTTTTGTGTGTTTTTATTAACGAATTGTCCTGAAGATATAATGTAACACATGTACCAGCCCTTTCTTTGATTCCCTGCATCTGTGGCCTTCTTAGAAAAGCTTTCTCTTTGCTAAATAATTGTGAGGGGTCTGCATGTGAACCGGTATTATTTGCATGTTGGCAGGGTTTATTTTTGTTGCTTTTAACAAATGTCTAATCCAGCTGAAAGTCATTCTGACGTTGGCAACGAGGAGAGGAATCTCACTTCATTACTTTTTCCTGCAGATGGCCATTCAATTGTTCCAACAGCATTTATTAAACAATCAAACTGTTTTTTCCCAAATGACTGTAAGTACCATCTTTATCACTTACTAAGTGCGTGTGTATGTTGAGTCTATTCATGGGTTTACTCACTTCTGCCCCTTCTTCCCTGCATTTAAATCTCTTTTCCCTTCCTCTTATCTGTCAATGCCCCTGGTTTCTCCAAAACGGTGCTGTCAATGGTGATGACAGTAAACAGCACAGCCGGTGTCCCACGTTACAAGGACCGCTCCTCACATCTACCTTTTAAGCATGAGGCTGTGTCGGATTTTCAGTTGATACATAGACATACTGGTATACAGTTATTCTCTAGTTACTGCTATCTTATATTTCACTAAATTACAAATAGATGTTAAATTTTAATAAATATTTTTGCAGCTTCAATGGAGATAAACTGGTGATTTTTTTCTTTTACTGCTTTCATATAAAAATTATATTGATCAATTTGCTAATATTAAGACATTTTTGAATTCTTAAACCTCCCTACTTCTTCATAGGATTTTTTAAGATAAATGTGGGCTTTGGTAAGCTAATATTTAATTTAGTATCTTTGCATCACTACTCATAAATGAGATTTACCTATAGTTTCTCTTTCTTTTCTTTTTTACAATTGATGCTAGCACTACAAAAAGAAATCCAGAGTTCTCCTATGCACTGATGCAGTGTGAGCAGTATTGAGGTTGTCTGAACACTGAGAAGTCGCTGGAGTTCCCCACGAGCCTCTCCGAGCCTGCTGCATTTTCAGGGGTTTCACTTCATCAGCTGTGCTCATTTCTTCCTTGGATAATTGGTCTGCTTTGTTTATTCCTGTCATTTGCAGTCAGTTTTGCTAGGGTTCCCAAATCATCAGTTTATCCCAGTTCTCAAATTTATGTCCCTAGATTTGTTGCTGAGCATCTTCTATGCACGTACCCACCTAGCTCACTGAGGTCTCAGAACAGACCTGCCAGGTGGGGGATTTTAGCATCCTAAGTTTATGGATGAAGAAACGACAACAAATACTTCTTGTACTAAGCACTTCACGCACGTATCAACTGATTTACTGCTTGGAACAGCTCTGAGAAGTAGGTAGTTTGATTTTTCCACATCTTATAGATAAAGAAACTGAAACTTCAAGAGACGGCCGCACGCCCAGTTTCCCAGCTGGCGGGCAGCAGCCAAGCTCCCCGCCCGGTTAGGGCTAAACGTCTGCAGAGAATGGACTCCTGCCTCGAGCCTCCGAGCCACACGGACTCAGCCTTCGAAATCCTTGGCCTGGGGACCTTCCTACTTGTCACGAACACAGCTGTAAGGGGGCCGACCGTGGAGGGGTACGAAGCAGAGGAGGCTTCCAACGGTAGTTTGTCTGCATCTGGCCGAGAGTCCCCGCTGGAACGGCACGGACGTCGGACGCCCACGTCGGGCAGCTTCTCACCGCCAGGCTCGCGGTCCTTTGCTGGGGGCGCCTGCGTTTCAGACCAACGCGCCGCCTGAAGCGGGCGCTCCCGCCGGGGTCGCACATCTCCGCTCGCTGCCGCCGGGGTCGCCGAGCGCTGTTCCTCCCGTCAGCCGCCCGCAGCGCGCCGCGCGCACACGCAGGCAGGCGAAACCTGGCCTGTCACGTTAACAGCAAAAGCGCCGAAGGAGCCGCCGCGCCGCACGGGCGTGTCTGTCAGGCTGAAGGGCGAGAGCATCGGGGTGCAGGCGTCCGTTCGCACCGTGAACTACCGGCCAGGCCAACATGACGAATTTAGTGGCATTGAGGAGAAAACACCCACAGCCAAACGAACACGGAGAGGCGCGCGGGACAGCGACGGAGGGGGCCCGCCCAGCGGGCGGCGGGACCCTGCCCAGGGCTGCCGCCCGGCTCTCCCTTCGCTGGAACGTGTCTTTGATGGAGCATTTCGGGTCACTTGCACTGGAATTAAAGAGGTAATAAAGTAAGGGTCTACGGTTCTCAAAGAGCAGCGTTTATATTCCACTCACATAGTGGCGGCGGGGGGGCCTGCAGGGCTTCAGAGACTGGACCCGGGTCCTCGCTCACGGAACCGTGGACCGTTTGCTTCACTCCTCTGCACCTCACGTGTCCCACAGCAGCCTGGGCCAGTCCACCTGGATGGAACTCAGCACTGAAAACCGCAGCCCGCCGCCCAGCATCCACCTGCTGCTTTCCCTGCAGTGCTTGCAGTGGTATTAAACACATGTCTTGTCTTTTCTTTCACACTCAAGAAACCCTGTGAACCGTTGCTCACTTGAGCACGCAGCTATGGCCGAATTTCCCTTCTGACACAGTGATAACGGGAAACAGCAGAACCATCGCTCCGTCCCTTTCAAGTCAGGCAAGAGAAGACGGAGGGAGAAAGCGCTGAGACTCCAAATATTAAATAGAACTCAATTTTACCTCCTTATCGAGGTGACCGCAGCCCTGGGGCTCTCAGACAGGCAGGACGGACACCCCACCCTTCCGGCATCTCTCGGAAATTGGGCGTTTCCATCAGGCTGGCATCTCTCGCCTCCTGAAGGTGTCATCAAATGCCAGGATGCACACGCATCGAATCTGCCAAGGATCACTTAGCAACGGAACCCTGTGTTCTGCCAACTTTCTCTTCATGCTGACAACCTAGATTTCACAGAAACTGTGTTTTCTAGAAGGCTTTACAGACCGGGAAGGGTGAGGACGGGCTGTCTCATCACTAACGCAGACAGACGCGGGCACTGGCTGCTCCTGTGTACGGTTTCTGGGGAGATTTTAGATGTTATCATCCTGGCATGACAGTCAGGAACAACTTATTTTTAATCCTGGGCTATTAGTCAGCTGTGGATTGATGTCAGTTACCTCATAAAGCTGATGACATAAAGGGCCGTCTTTGTGCAGAAATATCAACTTGATTTTAGCCACAAACATTAAAAACCAGCATAAAGCGAATGTGTTGCTAAGGGGATGTCAGTGCATTAGCTATGTTTACTCACCTCGTGCAAAGTGAGGCAATGTTATTTTACAGGAGAAATTCTCACTGTGAGAAATCAGATTTGTCCCGTTGGCTGAGGGATGAGGTGCAGTAACTGGTATGTTATTTTATCTTAGTTCTCCCGTTTTTCTTTATTCCTGCTGTATGGAAATAGGCGAATACTGTGAGATACATGACAAAGCAAAAGTGGATTGTCTGTGTTTGAATGCGATAAACGCTCATTTTAATGACAGGCCCTTAAGAAATGATTCAGTGCAATTGTGCAGAGTGTCTAATCATGGCAGCAACAGAGGACCAAGCAGACAGAACAGTGCTGCTCCTTCTATGACAGTCACTGCATCTCGTTCATGACTGTCTCCTAACCTTACAGACACTGCAGAGAGTTAAATGATGTCTCCTCGTGTTTCTCCATGTGATTATTATGTGATACTAAGAAATAAGATGAAATTCTTCTTTTTTTTCCCAAAATAATTATACCTAAATGTGAGCTCAAATGAATCATAGGAGAATGGGTATAAAGTTATCTACCAGTTTTCCAGAATTCTTCACATCAGCCATTAAAATAAATGAGGGGAGGCTCCTACAGGTCAGTTTCCAGATCAGTTTAAAAATGTTGACTTCTTGTTTGAGGTATGTGGGACTAAATGATTAAGTGGCTTGTGTTCCACCCAGACCATCCGAGGCAGAACTTCGCTCACCGACAACGGCTCAGCAGCAAGTGGATGGCGGAGCTAGACTCCACTGCCCTGCCAGCCTGCGCGCTGGAACAGGCGTCTCCCCGGGGCTCTCCGTCCTGCACGTGTCGTGTCTGGTGACGGCCCCTTCTTACCTGCTGTGCCCCCACCCAGAGTCGCGGGAAAGTGGCGCAGCGCTCC
Source organism: Vicugna pacos (assembly GCF_048564905.1). Lineage (NCBI taxonomy): Eukaryota > Metazoa > Chordata > Mammalia > Artiodactyla > Camelidae > Vicugna > Vicugna pacos. The sequence continues at coordinate 14,714,482 of NW_027328742.1, read as the reverse complement.
CCGCCCCTGGCCGTGCCGGGGAGGGACCCACTCTGACCAACAAGTGCAAACACAGGGAGACGTCAGAGTGGCCAGGGCTCCGAAGGAGACAGCATGGTGCCAGCGTCCCAAGTGCCCCTTTGCAAAGGTCGCCGCAGCCCGTGACTGTTCCTGAGACGTGAGAAGGAGCGCCGCGCTGGCGGGGTGGGCGCGGGCCTCCGGGAGGCGCCCCCCCGGGGCCATCTGAGCTCTGCGAACGCGGCATCAGGCCGACACCGGAGGGCCCGGGGCCTCGCGTGTGCGGCCGGCGCGGGCGCGGCGGCTCTTCCTCTGTCTGCGCGTCTGCTGGGGAGAACGAAGCGCGCGCTCCCTCCGCGTGGCCTCAGGATCGCGCCGGGAAGTGGCCTGGGCGCCGGCGGTCTCCGTTACGTGTGTGTGGCCCGACCTTCCTGTCCCTGTTTGAATCATTACGTCTGTGTGCGCTCCCATGTCACGCGGCAGCGCGGAGGCGAAGGGCACGGGCAGCGGGGGGAGGCTGCTGGTCCACCCCGCGGGGCTGACCGCGGGCCGGGCGCCACGCGAGCCCTTGGCCCGGGAGCTGAGAGAGGGGGGCGGCCCTTAGCGCCCCGTGCTGCTCGGCTTCGTCAGTGCCCAAAATCTAAGGGAAAATGCGTCCACACGTTTTGTTTCAGTAAATGCAGATGAGAAGTGACAGAGAGAAGGGGGAAAGAAAGATGTCTCTGCCCCACCTCCTCTCTCTCTCTCTCTCCCTCTCTCTCTCTCCCACCTCTCCCTCGTGCGCACACCCTGTAACAGGCTTCAGGTCATTACGCAAACTTAAGTGTTCAAATACTTACCATAGAGTTTTAGTGTTTTGCAGCTGGAGGCTATCAACACGGTGGCAGTAACCTACGGGAGGGAGGCGTAGACCTCGGGGTCCAGACTTCAGAGCGTCCTCCGGCGCTCAGTGTATGAGGGATGCTTGCGGAGGCCGACACTGCCTGCCCGGGCCTCTCCGCCGGCCGCAGGATGCGGCTCAGTGGATACGGAGCCGGGGTGCAGAGAGGATTTGACGAGGCCGCTGCGGTGGCCAGCTCTGAGAAGACAACAGCAAACCTGACTGCTTAGATCCAAGACAGAGGAATGGATGTTTCCGTAAACTGAAGTCAAACTGTTAAACCTGGAGCTTCCGGGGGGGGGGGGGAGTGGGGGTGCTGCTTCTAGAGGAAAAAAGTTCGCGGCACTAAATTTCACCATCAGAGGAGCATTGCTCCAACATGCTTAGTGTGATGTTCTAAGATAATGCCTTGGTGTTTTCTTACTCAAAGTGTGGTCAGTCTGTCGCCAAAATAAGAGAAATAAGTGTCAGGATGTCTTCCCCAGGCCGGGACAGCACACACGGCGTAAGGACTTTCTCCCGAAGCCTTGAATAAGGTGGCGTGTCCGCTGCGTTCAAGCGGGGCGTGGGGCCGGTCTCGGGCGTGGCGCGACGCTCCCGAAGCCGCCCCGCCTTGTCAGGTCAGGTCCCCCCACGTTGCTGTTCTGGGGACAGAGGGAGATGAGGGTGGGAGGTCGGGCAGCCCCAGGCAGATGCGCCCTGTCCTGGCGGCCACCACGGGAGGGAGCTGTGACAGACAGCAAAGCCGGCTCCGGCCAGGGGGTCTGGGCTTCCTTGGGTCATTTTAACTGCCTGGAAGTGACGGCTTGCCCCATACTGGTGTTGGGAGGAAAATAAAGCCTTTGCTTTTAGTAAAAAGAAGCATTATGACTATGTCAAGGTCAAAAGAACGTGAGCACATACCCTGGGCTGGAGCAAGCTGCTACTGCTGTGACTGCTGGACGGGGCCACAGAGTGGATTGACGAATTATATTTCTTTTTCACTTACTTATCTTTTTAGTTTTTTTTGCCATTAAAAAAACATTTCAAGGGAAAGCAGGGTATAGCTTGGTGGCAGAGCACATGCTTAGCATGCATGAGGTCCTGGGTTCAATCCCCAGCACCTCCATTTAAAAACAAAAAATCATAAATCAATTGCTGTGTTTGGAGATGGGCCACAATTGGGAAATCATCTTGAAAGAAATATATTCTTTTAGATGTGAAAGTGTCATGACTCCTTACATCGAGAGACTGAGATTTTAGTGCTGATCAATCCAATATGGGCCTTTTCTTTTAAAATACATATTCAATTCTGATTTGTTTTGAAAAAATTCTTGGTTTGGCATCCTGAGCCCTCTGCACATGGGCCTTTGACCATAAGTCATGGTCATACATCCAAGAATAAATGAGGTACCAATTTTTGTCTATCAAATTGACAAAATGAAAAAAAAAAGTATGTGATGTCTTGTCAGGAGTCTACTTGCTTATCCAGTAGCTTGAAACAGCTATGAACAGGGTAGAGATTTTGTAGGGGGAACAGGTTGGCAACTAGGATTTAAAAAACTGAAAACCAGCACATATCACATCCAGGTACACTTCTAGGAGATCTTCATGAAATGAACAGGGGTGAGAACAAAGCATTGCCTCCCACGGTCATCAGAGAGGCAGTCTGTAGCACTGAGAACCAGGAAACAACCTGAATGTTCACGAGTGCTGCATCCAGTTGCTGACATGAAAAGCCATGTTGTGTTTAATAGCGGACAAAATTTAGACTATTTTGGGGAGAAAAAATTAAATAACAAAAGAATATACTTCCCACTATGTAAAGAATACATAATTATCTGCATATATTTATGATTATAAAAATAAAACTCACATGTGCTAAAGATTTAAAGAGTTTTATTATACGAAGTTCATAATATATGCCAAGTAGAGACAATCATATAATGAGTTCAGATGTGCCCATTCACCCAGCTTTACTAAGTATCACCTCAAGGCTAATCTTGTTCCTATTTCATCCCCATCAAATAGCCCCACCCCCACTGCCACCAGCGGGTCATTTCAAAGTCATCACGGCACTTCATCTGTATATATTTTACTATAAATGACTAAAAGATAATGACTTTAGGCATCAAATAACAGTATAAAAATCAAATGATACCATGATTTAAAAAAAAGAGTGATTTCTATTTTATTAAATGTCAATTTTTAAATGTCTCCAATTACCTATCCATCTATTTTTTTCTTATATCAAAATCCAAGATAAAACACACACTGCAATTATTGATCATGTCTTCTAAAATTCTTTTAACTTTTAGGTTATTTTCCCCTTTTTTGCTATCAATTTTGTTTTTTCTTTTTCTTTTCCTTTTTTTTTTGCAATTTATTTGTTGGAGAATGTTGCTGGTTTGGTTTTGCTGATTGCATTCTTATGGAATTGTTTAATCAGTTTTCCTACCGCCTGTAATTGCTAGAAGCTGATGCTACCTGTGATTTTTAACTACTCCCTTGTCTCACTGTGGGTGACAAACCAGTGGTGTTCTGTCGTGACCTTTTGCATTCATAGACAGAAAACTTGTACAGAGTGAAACTTCCCCTCACCAACTCTGATTGCACTGTGTTTACTTAGGAAAGACAGGGTAAAGGCTTGAGTCTTCCCTTTCATTTTCCAGTTTTCCAAATAGTTTATTGTTTCTCTGGCACCTTTTAAACAAACAAGAAGGCCAATGAGTTTTTTTTTTTTTAACTATTTTGATCATTATGAACCGTGGATTTAAACTATTTGATGTTTCTTGATGCTGCTGTTGCTACTGAGGTTCACGCTGCCCCCTGGCCGGGGGGGTCTCCTCCAGCATCTGTCCAACTTCACCCCTGTCATCTGTGGCACCTGCAAGCTTGAGGAAGACTCACCTGGGCCATTAAGGGACACTGTGCCGAGCAGCCCTGAGACTTATGTCAAGAGCATCCCTGCTGCCCCAAGAGACCCCGTTTCCTGCTCCTGCTCCAGATGACCTCTGACTGGAGCCCCACGAGAGACCCTGAGCCCAGACCACCCAGCCGAGCCCTCCAGCTGGTCCGCAGCACTTCTGAACCGCAGAAACTCACACAGATATTCAATGATTGTTGTTATGTTTAAGTCAGTTTTCTGGCAATTTGTTGTACACTGGTAAGTAACCAAAACGGAGCATGTTAAATACACATGCATGTAAACACGTGTGTGTGTGTACCTATGTGTGTAAAAATGGGCAGTTACGCCAGTATCTGTAAAAAGGCCGTCTGTGGATGAAGAGGGAAAAGGAATAAAGCCAAAAGGACTGAAGCTACACTTCTTTGTCTATATTGTGTTTTGTAGGCTCAATTTTGGAACTATGTAAATGGTTTATATAATTGTACACAATTTTACAAAGCACTGCCTAAAACTTAAAACAAAATGGAGTAAATGAACCTAACTGTGTATCAAGATGGAGCATAATCACACCGAGAAGAGTTATTTTAAAGTGACGTTTAAAACACAGTGATTTCACCATGCCTTCTCAGCGGCATATGATGCGAGGACAAAGGCAACCAAAAGCAAAAACAAAACAAAAAAACCTTAAGCTGTTTTCAGAATCATATCATTAGTAATAATACTGCTATTATTTCGCCAAAAGAACTACCATCCAATATACAGCAACAACTACGCTCTTCTCTTTACAAATCAAAATTGTACGTAAGTGAACGGAGGAACAAATACAAAGTCAAAAAAATCTTTCTTGTAGCTCGGAATCCTAGAAACTCACCTGCCGGGCAAAAGTAACCAGTTCCGTCTCCTGAGCTGCCGCTTTGGGGGTGGCGTTAACTCTCCCTTCATCCCCCAAGGATAGGGGGCAGAGGACAGGGGCAACCAAAGAATGCTTGTCACTGGCTGGGGGCACGTTGATGTGACAACAGTCCTGTCTCTTTCTGCTCCTCCAGCATTTGATGGTGGCAGCCGCTGGAGTGAGTGGCGTGTGTGTTGAGGGAAACGCATGAAGAACGCGGAGCCCCACGGCAGTGCTCGCGCTGGGCTGCGGCGAGCGGGTTATCCGCCTGGACCATCTCTTTTCACGTCAGGTCCCGTTTTTACTAAAGCTTGGCGTGGTCTAGGACCTTCGTAAGGGAAAGGAGACTTACAAGGTTGGACGAGTGACCTGCTGGTGTGCCCAGCGCCTTTGCTCCACGGGGCCCCCTGTGCCGCCGCGGCCAGGACCCCCGGCGCCCGGTACGCAGAGTGGAGGCGCCAGCGCCCTCCACCAGCCACCCGCGCAGGACCTCGGAGGCAGAGCCCACATGCTTCCCAAGCGGCAGGAGCAGGTCCACGTTCTGATTCCTCACGGCTCTTATTCCAAAGCGTCAGAATTTATCGGGCGCATCTCTGCGCTCGGCGCCGTGAAAATCTAAGTCCAGGATGAAAGGACTGCAGCCACAAAACAGGCGCAGGCCTCGGGTAAAGACTGTGGTGGAGCGGAGACTTTCCTCGCCACGCCCAGCGTTTTTCACCAGGTTGTGTTCTGTGACTCTGGCTGCACCACGGGTGACTGCTTCCTAAGTTTCAGAACGGGTTACCACGGACCTGGCTGAAATCTGCCTCTACCTGGAGAAAGAAAAGGGTTCAGCACAGCCACTGAAGAGACGGGAGGAGGTACAGAGAGTCCACGGGTGGCAGAAATGTGACCTCACTCACATTCCTGAATTCCTGCCTGACCCTGACGTTCTGCGAAACCAACCTGAGGTGAGCCCTGCCAGGGTATCACTTGAGAACCTTATTAGTCTATTAGTGTAAATACTTTAGAGGTAACTGAGTAAGCCTGAACTTCTCGTACAATACCATCTTCCTTAATGAAGGAGTAATTTAAGCAATCTTGGTCAAAGCCAGGCTTCTCCATATTCTATTTTTGAAACGATGCGTGGATTTATTCCAGCCCGTTTCCTGGACTGGGCTCTGATGATCGTCATTACCTTTGAGTAAACACGACTTCTTTCCATCACTACACAAACACCCATTGATACTTACAATATTCTGGAACACCCTTTCTGCACACAGACTCTGGCTTTCTTTAACCTTCCATTCTTCTCATGAAATAGATATTAAAGATTATTTCTCTTCCAAATGAATACCTGTAACATATCTCCTAGCATCTTGCAAGGCTTGGAAACAGAAACTAGTGTAATAATTAGCATTGCAAAAATTCCCATTCTCTTCCTGTTTATTAAGCAAATGTTCTTGGAAAGGCCCTTAAATTGTAATTTACATGTTGCATTATACATACATATTCTTGGAACTTTACTCAGATTTTCTGCATAATTTTAATGCCTTAAAATGCTTGTATATGCATGTAGCTACTCTTCTGAAGATTAACGAAACCAGCAAAAAAAAAAAAGTCAAATTAGGAACAATTTCAATGTAAAATTTTGAACATACCTGGCCACTTATTTCCTTTTAATTTTTCTCTGCTATAGTTTGGCCTGAAGTCTCAAAGATTTGGGGAAAGGGGGAAAAAAATCTAAATTACAAAACAGTTGGTATCTTAGATTTTCTCTCTTCCTTCTTTTTCCCTTTGGAGCACAGACCCAGTTCTGGCCCCCATTCATTTATGGAAGCGGTCTTGGCAGCCCCTGTAGGGATACAAGGAACAGAATGACAGGCTCGGGCTGGTCCCTCCGCTGAGAAGAGGAAAAGGACACCTTGCCTCCCAAAGGGCACCACTGGTCACAGGGTCACTAACCTCCGATGGGACAATGAGCTCTCCAGCTCTGGGAGATGGGGACACACTTGCTAACTGGTCAACTGAAACTTAGCAAGATCTTCTTTTTTCAATTCTTGGTAAAAATCACTCTAAAATGCATTATAGTTTAAGAAGCAAAAATTCTCTTCTCAGTTGGATACCAAAAAAAAAAAGCTAAATATCATATGATATCACTTACATGAAGAATCTAAAACAATGATACAAATGAACTTATTTACAAAACAGAAACACACATAGAAAACAAACTTATGGTTACCAGGAGGGAAGGTGGGTCGGGAGAGATAAATTGGGAGTTTGGGCTTAGCAGATGCAAAACTGCTATAGATAAAATAGATAAACAACAAGGTCTTACAGCACAGGACACGGAACTATATTCAGTACCTTGTAATAACCTGTAATGAAAAAGAATATGAAAAGAAATATATATGTGTGTATAAATGAATCACAATGCTGTACACCAGAAATTAACACTACATTGCAAACTGACTGTACGTCAATTAAAAAAAGAAAAGCTATGTTGAAAGAAGCAGAAAATGAGTGGTTCCCTCTTTGTCCAGGGGAATCCTTCCCTTGCCTGGAAAGATGAACGCACCGGTCCATGAAGTGAGCAAGAGCATCACCATCACGTATCCACAGCACTCATTTGGAATTAGAGAGGCAGGGCTGGCGAAAGGGGCTCTCCAATCTCTCGTAACCCACTTTCAGCTGTACCATTTGAACCAGGCTTTGGAATCGCCCCATCAGTATCAAAAGCACACAGATCACCAGATCCAGCACGGACTCATCAGCTCTTCAGCGACTTGATCCGAGAGCAGCATCTCTTGTGTGATCTGGGCTTGCAGCGCTCTTGCGTGATCTGGGCTTGCAGCGCTCTTGCGGAAGCACACTCCCGGCTTTGTTCTCCATGGCTCCACATTCTCTTGGTCCTCCTCCTGTTTCTCTCTTGCTCCTTTCTAATTGTCTGCCCTAATTCTAAGCATTGAAGTTCCTTAATCCTAAATCTTTTCTCTGCTCTCTGCTGTCTTTCCCTCCTTGTTGTCCGCATCGACTGATGTGATTCAAACTTCCATCTATACACAGATGACTTGTAAATTCATATCTGACACAGCTCATCTCTGAGTCCCAGATCTGTGTTTTCCATTATGATCTCCACCTGGCTGTCTCAAAATACATCGAACTGAATAGAGTTTTACCTGCTCTTTGCCTCTCCCCTGACCTGGTCCTTCTCTACTGTTTCTTATTAATGAATGGCCTCTCCATCTTTCCATTAGTCCATTCTTGAATCCTGTTTCCCTTACATCCGTATCTAATCATCAGTTCTGTCCTTTTCCTCCGAAATCTCATCCGCATCTCCATTCCACCTCCATCGTTGTTCAGCTGCAGTCAGTCACCTGGACTCACACGATGGTCTCTTAATTTGTTCTCCGTGTTCCTTGCTCTACTCTATTCTGCACACCAGTCAGAAAGAGCTTTAGAAAAAGACTAATTTGGTTGTGTCCTTTCCCCTTTAAACTCACTGAATGTGTAAGTTCAAGTGCACTCTTCCCCGTGGGATGCTGGACCCGTTGACTGAGCCTTGCTCCTTCCCCAGCCCCACTCCCTGCGCCAGGCTCCTATTCCACAGGATGCCCTGTTCCCTCCCGAGATGTGGCACGTGGACATCCTGTTCCCTCTGCCTGGCTCCACCTTCTCTTCCTTCCCATGACACTGGCTAACTAGTCATACATACCTCCTTAAATCTCAGGTCAAATTTTAGTTCCTCAGCATGGGCTTCACTAACCCCCAAGCAAAGCCACAATGCACTTTTCTAGAACCTTGAGGACCTGTAAGTTCTTCCTTCTTGTCACAGTTGGTACATCTGTATTTATCTATGTGGTTATTTGATGCAAGCCTGGAAGGAGGCTGGAAGCTCCCCCAGGACAAGGACCAAGGCTGTTTTGCTCCCTAGTAAGGTCAAGGCAAATGAAAGCCATGCCAACCGGTTCTCAGCAAAGAGGCATGGAATGGAGGACTCCTGCCGCAGGGAGGAGATTCTCAGCATCCCCAGGATCATTGTGGACCCTGCCCTGCCTGCCTTCCTTCTGCACACCCCTCCATACCGGCTTACAGGACGCTCAAAAAATGGTCCGAGAAAGGCAACAGCCGGCAAGCTTGACGGCCCAGCTGTGAAAGCTGATTCTCTGCAACAGGGAGGCAGGATGTGGACTGGATTCACCAGAATCGTTCCTGCGATGTCTGGGAACTCCCGTTCCTGAGTGAGATTTCTCTTTGATTTTTGTTTCATTCTGTACTTGTTTCGTGCTGATATCAAGAACAACTGGTGGGGGGGTTCTTTTTTTTTAACTTTCAAGAAGACTTAGTAAGTATTTGAAACTGAAGTTTCCTTGAAAAGTTGAAAGTATCCGCCTGTAAAATTGCATGAGTCTGGTGTTTTATTTGTGAAAAGATTTTTAAATATTCATTCAATTTGTTTAATGCTTATAGGATGGTTCAGGCTTTCTAATTCAACCACAGGTCATCTCAGATTTTGAAAAGCCAATTTTGGTGTATTTCTAGGAATCTGTCCATTTTGTCTAAAAGTTTATAATTTTTTTAAAAAACTCTTTAGATCTGTCCTTATGTTTCCCCTTTGCAGCCCTATTACTGAGAATCTGTGCCCTCCCTTTCTTGACCAGTGTCCCCAGAGGACTATTTTGCTGTCTTTTCCAAGACCCAGTGTTTGACACCACTGACCCTCCCAGTGTTATCTTTGCTATTTTATTTCTCTCTGCTTTTAACTTTTACCATAACAGCTTTCTTTTTGCATTCTAGGCTTCTATTGATTTATTTTTCTAGCTTCTTAGATGAAAAGCTGAACATAATACCTCATTAAATTCTTTCCCAGGCTGTTGCTCTCAGCTTCCCTGGAAGCCTTACCTGAACTCTCCCCATATGTTTTCATGGGTGTTACTTTCCTTATTGTTCAGTTATATTCTTTTCATTTGCATTGATTTTTCTTTCATTGGAATTTGACATACGAATTTGAAGTTTTGTAAATATCTCAAGATTCACACATTTCAAAAGTCATGGTCATTTTTGATTTACCACCGACTGCCTTATAACCAGAGCATGTAGCGCCCTTTAATTCTTGGAAATTCATTTAGACTTGTTCCGTGGTGGAGTGTATGATGCTTGTGTACACGTCCCTTGTAGTGATGAAAATGACAGCGTTCTCAAACCGTGCAGTGGAGTTTGTGTTATAAGTCCACTAAACCCAGCTGGCTGATTGTGATGTTTAACTCTTTCTATCTGTACTACATATTTCCCTGCCTGACCTGTCAATCTCTAACCAGGTTATGTGGCTGTATTCAAGTCTGTTAATGAATTTGCCTGTATCACCGTATAATTCTGTCCATTTTTTTTGTTTTTATATTTTGTGGCTATTTTATTACATCCATAAATATTTAGAATTTTTATAACCTCCTAGACAATTTAAATTTAAATCAGGATATAACGACCCTCTTCATCTGTAGTAACAGTTTTTGCCTTTTTAGCCTTTTTTCTGACATTAATATTCCTATGTCAGATTTCTTTTGGCTGTTATTTGCCATGCATACAGTTTCCAGTTAATTACCTGAACACATCTATATTCTCATGCTTTAGGCATAGCTCTTGCAAAAATTTGATTTCTAAAATTCTATCTAGCACATTTATTCCTTGTGATTACTAACATATTTGGATTTATTTTCACCATTTCATTTTGTACTTTCTCTTTGTCACACTGTTTTCTGAATTTTTTTCTTTGTCACTTATATTTATATATATATATTTACACACACATGCACACACACATTCTAAGTAGTATGTCTTAAGTTAATTCAGCATATTTACTCTTCTCATGAACAAGAAACAGAGTGTAGGGTACTCTCTCACCGTCCACATCTGGCTTACCCATGATTGTCAGTCCTATGATTTCATTGCATTAATTTTGCTCCATTAAATTACACATTCCAGTTATCACTCCACGAGCCACAGTTGGGCAGACTGGGCGTGTGCTCCGAAGTTCTTCCTCCCCTCACTTTCCTCTGAGATGCTTCTCATTGTCTCTGAAGTCAATCCTGTCAAAGTCCCTTTAGGAAGTCTCCAGGGTTGTAAAATCTTCAGTTTTTGTTTTTCTAAAAATTCTTATTATTTCACTCTTGATCTTGAGAGATCATTTCATCACCTACAGAAATCTAGACTCGTGTTTGTCTTCCTCATCCTTTTAAAGATATCCTCCATTTTCTCCTGGTGTGTACCTATAGTTTGATTTCTTTTAATCAGTTCTGAAAAGTTCCCGTATCAGCTCTTCTTTCTTTCCCTCCCTCGTGTTCCATTTTCTTGGTCGTTCTCCGTGTGTGTCTGACCCTCCCAGTATGCGACGTCTTTGGGACTGAAGGTATCTGTGGCTTCTGCTGGTTCTCCCTCGTACAGACTTGCTTCCTTACGAGGCGCTGATTTGCTGTCTATTATGAGCTAATATTGGGTCAAATGTAATGCATGCAGATCCCTCGGCACCAGAAACTGTTTTCTCCAGAGAGGATGTGCCTTAAACACACCAAGTACCACTGGGAAGGGTCACGTAGTGCCTGAGCCTGGGGCTCCCTTGAATTCATGGTGCCCAGTGCAGCCGACCTCCAGATCCACACGAGACCAAGGAGACGTCCCGTGTTCTCAGAGGAGACGATTTTTCCCTTCAGAAATGGACTGAGTTAGAGACGTTCTTCTGGGTTCCCTCGTCAGGTTTCAACCATGCCCCGTTTCCCTGAAGCCGTGGTGCCTTCAGTTGTCCTAGCTTTGTGTGGGCGGCTTGACTCCAACAAGCCGACTTTGCAAGCATCTTCAAAGATCAGTCCCTCATTCCTCTCCGGGGCCACGTCAATCCCCAAAGCAAGGCTGCCAGGACTGTCATCTGGCTCCAAACTTTGGCATGTGGGTTTTATTTTTATTGCTTGCCTTCCTGCAGCTCTGGTTTCATTTTATTCAGATTTTTTCTAGCCCTTAGAGTTCTGGACTGGGGTGTGTGTGTGTGTGTGTGTGTGTGTAACTTACTCAGCCTGAGGACATTTCAGAAACCCTGATCTGCCCCTCCTCCCATCAGCAGATTTCCGTGGAAACTTCTGCTCTTCTGTAAAAGAGGGGTTTTGGCAACTGGATTCCCTTTAGTTCTTAGATTCTATGGAATAACTGATATCCAGCACGTGTTGGGTGTGATAGGGTGTGTGTGTGTGTAAAGCAGACTGGGCAAAGACCATTGTGAAAACTTCTTTTTGCTTTAGTTCTCTCTCTCTCTTCCCCACCAGCGAAGAGAGTGAGGGAGTCACAGCACACCGTGAGTCATGGTCCATCCATGGACACCTTCCACCCAGACTTTATTCTTTCAGCCTTTTCCTCTTCATTGATCACCATGAGCACAATCCTTTCTGGACCAAGGCACCCACTCAGATGTGTTTTTTAAATGTCCTTGGATGCAAATGTATCCTTGAAAGACATACAGTATAAACGTGACCTTAAACCACACAAATCATTTTGTGCTGCAGACCCCGTTTTGTTTTTCCACTCAATGCTGTGTTTTCGAGATCTCTCCACATTGTTAAATTTTGCTTCTCACAGTGGCATCAAATGCAAACATACATTTTCATCAAGTGTACTTATCTGGTCACCTAGGGATGGGCACCTGGGTTTCTTCCAACCCCTCCTATCACAAATGGCACCACGCATCTTTCCATGCGGACCAGCATGAGCTTCTCTGAACAGAGTATATAAGTGCTTATCTTTCATAGAAGCCACAGATGCTCTCCAGGGTGAATGAACCTGATTCCTCTCCCAACAAGGACAGAGGGTACCCATTTCCTATTTTATAACCAGTTGAAGGAAGATGGACCATATGTGGACCATGCAGTAGCAGTGAGAGTGGTGAGAAAAAAGATTCTGGATGTGTTTTCAAAGTAGACCCTGGAGTTTCCTAATGGAGTCATTGTGGGATGTGAAAGGAAAAGGGAAGTTAAGGAGACTCCAAGGAACGGAAACTGAGTGCCTTGTATTGACGTCAACCAAGATGGGAAAGACTGGAGGACTAGACTGGGGAGTAAGAAGGAAAAGTCAGGAGCCGGTCTTGAGTATGCGGAGTTTAGGTGTTTAATTAGAGACCCACATGGAAGCAGGGAGCAGGCAACTGGACATCCAGTTTGAACTTCACGGGAGAGCTCTGTGCCAGAGATAGAGGTTTGGGAGTCATCAGCACACAGATGGTGCTCAAAACCGTAACGTCAGATGAAATCCCCCAGGGAGTGTGTGTGGCCATAGAGGGGGAAGGCACAAATCCTGAGTCCGAGCCTGTGCATGTTCTAAATGGATGAGGCTGGGAACAGGAGAAGAAACAGCAAAGGAGCACCCAAAGGGATAGAAGAAAACCAATGGAGCATGCCGTCCTGCAAGACAGAAGATCTACCAAGGAGGGGGAGGAATACATTTGTTAAATCCACCTGGAAGGCTCACCCCCCACAAGAGCATGATTGACAGCTGGACTTGCTAGGCGGGCGTCGGTGACCTAAGGAGGGGAGTTGCGAGGTGAAGAAAGCATCGATCTTGGGTTGGGTGTGAGTAAAAGTGAGAGTGAATACAGATCACATTTTTGAAGAATTTTGCTTTTATAGAGAAGTCTATAGGGACAGAGAGATCACAGGTTTTTGTTTGTTTTTTATGATAGGAGAACTCATAACCTGTTGATGTTGGAATTGGTCCAGGAATGGGAAAAATTGGTGATGTAGGAGGGAGGAGAGAATGGCTGGGCAATACCTTGGAGACCCCAGTGCACAGATGGGGAGCTTGACCTCGGAGAGAGTGAGCAGTTCATCTGTGGTAACAGGTAGGATGGCAGAGTACTTCCTCACAGACTTCTCGGAACGTGGGTAGAAGCAGTTAATGCAAATTTATTAACTTCAAGGCTGAGAGTGAGGAAGGGACATTTGTTGGGGCTTTAGGAGGGAGGGGAAAGTGTGAAACAGTCAACTAGGTGACCCTGAACTTCTGAGGCTCCCCTTTGCAGAAAAGAGCTGTTCTTGAGAGTTTGAACTCACAAGAAAGAGTGTGAGTTTTTCCTTTGCTTGGAGAAATCTGATTATAATTTAAATTTCCTTAATGGTTATCTGCGTACTCAGTTTTCCTGTTACTTCTGAGCCTTTATAACATTTTATAATTTTTCCCAGAAATATATCCTTTCAATTAGTTTTAAAATGCGTTATAATTGTTATTAAGATTCTTTTCATTTTTTAAATCAGTAAGATCTGTTCTTTCCTTTTTCTTTCAATATTATTTTAAAATTTTCTTTGGCCAAAGTTTGTCTTTTTACTAACATTTCAGAGAAGCAAATTTTGCTATTATTCCTGTTGTCAGACTTGTTCTTTTTTTTTTTTTTGATCTTGTACATTTTTGTATTTTTCTTCCCATTTGTCTTTGCTTACTCTTTTTTTTTTCTAGATTTCTGCTTTGGATGTTGATTTCTCTGCTTTGTTTTTTGCTTTTTTTCCCCCTAGTTTCTAATAAATGTGGTCCCTCCTGAGCGTGTTAGCAGCTGCCCACAAAATTTGGGATGTGGTGCCCTGACTGCTCCTTAGTTCCAAGTATTTCTTTTTTAACACAAGGGTTATTTAATATATTTCTGTTTATTTCTTAACATACAGAATTTTTAAATTATTCTTTTGCATGGAGTCACAGTTCTACTGGGTTATGGATGGAGAACCCTTCCGTGTTGTCATTTTCTCCCTGGGCGAATCTGCCCTGCGTGTTCTCGGCCTCATCCTTCCAGCGTCTCTACCAAGGGACATGCTGTCTTGTTGACATCGAGCAAAACTCACCCTTGTAAAGGTCGGAAGTCCCAAATGTGTCCGCATCTGCAGGGCTGGGCCCTCCAGGAGGCTCCAGGGCAGGGCTGCCGGCTTCCGGAGGCTGCTGTGTTCTGACTCCTGGCGCCTCCCCCCTCTCCCCAGCCTGGGGTGGGCGGTCGGCTGTCTTCCACGTTGCATCCCTGAGACGCTGAATCTCCTGGCTCCCTCCTTCCTTGTGAGGACCCTCGTGGTCCCACTGAGCCCAAGCAGATGACCCAGGATCGTCTCCCCATCTTAAGATCCTGGGCCAGGCACAGGGCACGAGTCCCTCCTGCCTAGTAAGGGGACGTATCCACAGGTTCTGGGGACCTGGGCTGTTCTGTTCTGGGGAGTGGGGAGGAGGGCATGGTTCCGCCCGCCACCGGCGAGTGCAGAGGCAGAAGCTGTAACCACCAGGTCCCCGGGAGCCACAGTGAGCGGAATCTGACAGACAGGGCCCACCGGGGGCGCGAGTCTTCTCAGCGTCCTAGAGAAACAACACAACAGCAACACAAACAGCAACAACTCCAAAGCTTCCGGAGCAGCAGCACCGAGAGGAGGAGCCTGGGCGGGGCTCGGGGACGCGGGGCAGCGGCCCGCGCAGGCGCAGTGAGCCGCCCGCGCCCGCGTGTGGACAAGCGCCGAGCGCAGCGCTGGGAAAGGTCACCTGTGAACATTCAGGGACTGATTATACTCGAGAAGGAACTGAACAGGCCGTGCTGGAAAAAAGTCGTTGCTTCATATTGCCAGGCGCTTTCCGCCCCAGCGGAGCTCAAAACTCCTTTGCCTTTTCCTCTTCTGCTGTGCTTCGGCCTGAGTCTGGGCTGGCGGGAAAGGCGTCCGGCCGCGGGGCACCCGGCCCCGGCCCCCGCGGCGGCCCGGACGTGCGTCTCAGAGAATCCTGGGCCGGCCGGGCCGGGCTGCTGGCCCCCGAGAGCTGGAGCCCAGGCGGGTGTGAGGGGCGTCCCAGCCCGCCCAGGGAACGCGGTCAGGACGGAACCCGCGTGGTCCCCAGAGGCTCGCGTGCACCCGGGGAGCACATCCCTGGGTGCGGGACTCTCGCCGCGACGTCCCCTGGTACCTCTCAGGCTCCTTCTTCTGGGCGGGTCAGAGTCCTCCAAGTCTGTTTCTTGTCAAAACAGCCCCGGGCGCCCTCTCTCCAGGAGCCTCCTCAGTTCTACAAACTATTCTCCCTCTTCTGTCACGTGGTTTGCAAAAGAGCCTGGAAAAATTTTTTTCAATTTTATCTAGTTATAAATTGCCTGTTTTGGGGAGACGCAAATGGCTGCTGAAAGTGATTGAGTAAATAAAATGCAAAAGGGGTACCGACCTACAACAAATGCTAACAGGCCCTTCAGGAATGCAGCTGGGATGTTAGCTTTAAGTGAGAAAATTACGTTATGGGATAAAAACATCCCAAAGCAAAACAGGAGGGGGAAAAAAAGAGATTTTGAGCGAGATTCTGGAGTGACGCACTTAGCATTATCAGTAATGATAAAATAATAGTGTGTGTGAACTCTCCTCTGAGAACTCCTCTTCTTTTCCGTTACAGTTTATTACAGGATGTTGAATACGGTTCCCTGTGCTGTGCGGCAGGGCCTTGATGTTAACCTCATCTGCATGTGGTAGTTTGTATCTGCAAATGCCAGGCTCCCAGTTTATCCCTCCCCTGAGAACTCGCTATGTACTATGTCATTTGATGGTAATAACCTGTGCGTAGAGGTGGATTATTTCCATCTACACGAGATGAAATGGGAGCACAGAGATGCTGAATAACTTTTCCAAGGGCACGCTTGTTAATAAGTGATTGATTTCAGAACATACATTGACACTTCAATGTCCTCTGTCTTCGCATGGCTTAAACAGCGAATCGCACTTAGAAATGGAAACTTCCTGGGAATTTTGAAGCTGGCATAATGTCTTTTTTCTCCTCACCAATAGGAACAGGTTGGAGGAACTTGAAATATTTGCACGACTGACTTCTTGGTACCCTTTACAGACTAAGTCTCTGAAAGCATTTTCAGTCATTATAAGAAAATTACTTATAATGTCACTTTTGCCTTTACTGTTCAGTGCAGTTTCTCTTTGATTCAGAGGAACGCTTTACAAGACTCAGGTCAGATTTTCCTTGTACTCACTGGGAGATGTATTAGTGTCTTAGGACTACTGCCACAAAGTGACACAAATTGGGTGGTTTATATTGAATAAAGTTCCCTGTGTTATACAATAGAAACTTGTGGTTTATCTATTTTATATATAGTAGCTAGCATCTGCAAATCTCAAACTCCTACTTTATCCCTCCCTACCCACTTCTGCATAACCCCTGTAAGTTTGTTTTCTATGTTTGTGAGTCTGTTTCTGTTTTGTAAATAAGTTCATTTGTGTATTTTTTTTTAGATTCCACATATGAGTGACATCATATGATATTTTTCTTTCTTTTTCTGACTTACTTCACTTAGAATGATGATCTCCAGTTCCATCCAGGCTGCTGCAAAAGACATTATTTTATTCTTTTTTATGGCTGAATAGTATTCTATTGTATAAACATACCACAGCTTCTTTTTCTGTTGATGGACATTTAGGTAGTTTCCATGTCTTGGCTATTGTAAACAGTGCTGCTATGAACATTGGGGTGCAGGTGTCTTTTTGAATTAGAGTTCCCTCTGGATATATGGCCAAGGGTGGTGGGATTGCTAGATCATATGGTAAGTCTACTTTTAGTCTTTTAAGGAATCTCCATACTGTTTTCCACAGTGGCTGCACAAACTGCATTCCCACCAACACTGTAGGAGGCTTCCCTTTTCTCCACACCCCCTCCAGCATTTATCATTTGTAGTCTTTTTTTTTTTTTTTTTTTTTTTTTTTTTTAGTGGTTGAGTGTTATAATGAATCAAAAGTGATCTTTTTAATGATGGCCATTCTGCTGGTGTGAGGTGATACCACATTGAAGTTTTAAATTGCATTTCTCTGATAATTAGTGATATGGAGCCAGGCCAGGAATCATTAAATGACACAAAGCTAACACTTGATAGCAGCATGGTGACTCTTTGCCTTATTTACAAAAAGGCCGGTGTGGACATCACATTCTACATCATAATGGCAGGATAGCGAAGGTGACAACCAGACCCTCTGTCACACCTCTGTGGACGCATACAGAAACAGACCAGGGTCACAGGGTGTCATGGTGCCAGATGCTGGACATGAAGCCAAGCGTCCCCCCTCCTGGCTGCTCTCTCCTCCCCACCACAGTGTGGTCCAGGTTGACGACCTGGTGGAATGAAGCTCAGTTGCCTTAATTTGGCTGCTCAGCCTGGTTACTGCCTATCTGTCCCACAAGACAACCTCCTCATGCAGGGAAATCCAACACGAACCTCAACCATCCTGGGCTCTGCTCCCTGTCAACAAGCCAGGAGTCATCCTTGAGGTGGCATGTGTCCACCTGGAATGTGGGTGACAGGTCGATCCCACCCACCCCATGCCCAGTCTTTTCACCTCCCACCGCTGAGTCACTGTCACGCTCGCCTCCCCACAGTGTCACCTCTGTTCTCCCAGCGTGAATCATCGCAACTCGATTCAAGCATCTCTCTTTCACACAAGCTCCATCCTGCATCCATGTGGCTTCAGGGTTGTTACAATGGCTGCCAGTCAGTGGAACACACCTACAGTGACCAAATTGTCCCCAAATCCCCCTCAGGGAAAAAAGCATGGTACCCCTCAGGCCAACTTCCATGGCTCCCCACTTGAGTCCCCAAAACATTTCTAATTCCTGTGGTACAATGAGCGTAGAAGACTTTCACCTCCTTGTCCTCTTTAAAAGCATCTTCACTCATCTCTGCCTTAACTTTCCTTCTCTGTGTGAGGATGAGTAGGCACTGGACAGAAATACCGCCGGCTGCAGACCATGGTGAGAGACGTGCAGGGCAACAACAGCCAAAACCAAAAGCCTCGCATCTGATTTTCAAGCAGTCTTGGAGCTGGTTGATATTTGGAACGTCTATGACATCTTATTTCCGGGTTATATTCGCTTTTTCAAATGTATGATTTCTCTCTTTTCACGTGTACCTTGAAACACCTTAACCGAATAATATTCACGCCGCTCCCTCTCCTTCCTCCTCCCTCCTCGCCGTCCTGCCTCCTTTGCGTGTTCCCAGGTAGGAGTTCTGCATTTCTCTGTTTTTAGATCCAGTGGCTCATGATTGGAGTTTACTTTTTTGTCTACATAAAATCTGAGAGTATTTTACCTTTTAATAATATATTTCAAACCACTCCCATTAATTTTGGGGGAGGTAATTAGGTTAATGTACTTTATTTATTTTCTGATGGAAGTACTGGGGATTGAACGCAGGACCATGTGCATGCTAAGCACATGCTCTACCATTGAGCTATTCCCCTCACTCCTCCCATTAATTTTTATAAAAGGAATAACACCAACGTGTCAATTATCTTGTTCTCTGTTCCCTTCCCGAATGTCTCCGTGCTGTTTATTCACGTTCTCCCCACCCCTGCGTTGTCCTGCGTAGTGGAATTCTTTCACCTCCATCAACGTGACACACTCCTTCACACCCTCTGCCTGCCATGCTCCCCTCCCGCGTCTTCCATCGCCACCTCGGCTTGGCGAACACTTACTCAATATGAAGTCTCATCTCAAATGATTCTGCCCTGGAAGAGCCTCCTTCGCCCTCTGCCCTCTTCGCCCTCTGCCCTCTGGCAACCTGCATCTCCCGGTCTTATATGATTACATGTTCTGTCGAGCTGCTTTGCAAGAGTGAAAACTCCGTAAGGTTAGAGATGATTCTGCAACCGAGCACACAGCATGGTTCCTGGGACAAAGTGACTCAATAAATATTTGTAATAGCTGAATGCGTAGTTAGTGAGTTAGAGAGCCCAGCTAGCCAACAGATTTTTGAAGATTCCAGGGAAGAGTGGCCGCATCTGCTGAGGGAGCCTCCGCTTTGTTTGTCCTCGGCTCCCTGTTGTGCCCGAAATCAGCTGGTGGTCAGCTTCCCCTCCCATCTCAGGCCGGCCCCCGGCAGTGCCGGCCAGCTATTTCAGGGCTTCATCTTTGCAGCTGTGGGACAGGCTGGGAGCTCTGTCAGCGTCTCCAAACCCTTATGTACTGGCTCTGAGTTCAGCAGTGTGGGTTCCCCTCTGGCCCCCAATTTCTCATGCACCAGGTGAAGAGGGACAGGCGATGACCCCCCTGGACCCACCTCCCTGAGCTGTCGGGGAATCTGCAGCTTTGGTTTCCCACTCAAATCAAGCCACACCGTCTGAGGGCTCTCCACCTGGACCACACGGCTTTGGCTTTTCCCAGAACTGCATTGATGGACATTTTCAGAACCACCCTCCTAAAACTTATTATTCAAGCTATTTATTGTGCAAACCCCCATAATGTCACACATGCCACTTTGGAGGACCCATAAGAGAAATTCCACTTGCATGTAAATATCAGAAGATGCGCCCCACCAGCCTGGGCATTTGCTTTTTGACGTTCATTCTTATCACACTGCGAACCACGTGCTCACCAGTGACCTGGCTGCTAGGAATCTTGCAGCAAAATGCGCTTTCCCACCCCCCACCTAGATGGCCTTGTTACTTCTCACCGATTCCCCACGTGCAAACTGTGCTCTCCTCCCTCCTTAATAAAAATAGCAAATAACCTTCTCATGGGTCATCGAGGCTCAGGAGGAAATTTCACATCTTTGACAAACACAATAATGCCCTAAGGGTGTTATTACCACACTCACTTTTTCACAGGAGAAAATGGAAATTCAAATGGGAAGAGCATGGGTCTGAGATGTTGTTTAACTTGTCCAAGGTCTTGCAGGTGGCACGGGGCGATCCAGTACCCGGATGGACAGCATTGTCTCCAGACTTGGGTAGGACCAGGCTCAGATTGCAGCTCCTGTATCTTCTCTGTATGGCAGTCTCCATGGCCTCTTTTCCTGCATTCCATTATATTAAATATGGATCATGTGTGAATCTGCTTTAGGGGGTGCTAGGAAGTTAAATGAGATGATAAATGTAGAAGGCGAGCTTTAAGCTTCTAAGACAACATAAGCTCTCACTAGACCTTTATTTAAGAGACTAATATATTCACTGGATTTGAATCTAGGACTTTGGGTTCCAGATCTCAGTTTCTCTTCTCATTAAGCCATGTTCTCAGTCCAGAGATGGTGGAGAGAGATTTGGGAGCCAGGTGGAGAAGGCCTGAAGGCGAGTGACAAGGTGTGAAGCCAGAAGCCACTTCGGTTGAACCCATCTGCATCCACGGACTGAGCAGTGCTTTTTGTGACTTGTCCTGAGAGCAGCAGCTAAAACACATTCTCATGGAGATACTGCCTTCCTTCTGGGGGGAACCGCCTTCAGTTCGGTATCACAGAAGCAAACGGGACAATTAACATGCAGACAGATGATGCCAAGTTGTGGAAAAGTGTAGACCTGAGTCTCACTGTCTACGTAGCACACATCAGTCCAGCAAGAAAGGTCTGAAAAGGTTTCATAACAGCCTGAACCTTCAAGGGAGAGTGGAATAGACCAGCCTAGACCAGACCAGCCCAGTCCAGTCCACAGTTACCCAGGAGCAAGACTTACTGACTTTGAGAAAGTATGTCTGAGATGGCAGCGCAGCTTCTTGTGTCAGCAGCCAGTGGTGCTGTGTCTTAAGTACCAAGTCTTAAGAAACTTTTTGTTGCTGTTTTTGCAACATAGTCAGTGTAACTGTGACAGTCCCAGCACTGGCGTGATCACATTCTTAAGCTGCATGTGAGCAGAATGGAAAGGCTTTCGCCCATCAGTGACATCCGCCCGGAGCCCAGACTGGGGGAAATGTCAGAACATGTGTCACCATCTTTGGCCTGGAGATTACATTTTCCCACCATCGTCTCGCCAACTGAGTCACCTCAGTAACTAGACAGAGAAGCGTGTCCTTCCTCTGCGCCCTCCCATAGACAGCAGAGCGCAGCACAGTAGAAGTCCCGGATCAGCGAGACCACACTGCATTTCTGGATGTCGTTTGATCACTGCAGCTTTTCTAATAACTCACGGACCTGAGCTCTGCAAAACCACACTCACTGGAAAGAAAACATTTGTTTCAGGAGGCTTAAAGGTAGGGGTAAAACAATTGGTATTCATTTAAAACATAATGTCATCTATAATTAATGGGAAAACTCTGGTCAGTAGAGCTTGAAACTACAATATACATTGGAAGCTGGATTTCTAGTTTCCGAGATGAGAAAGACATTCACCCTTAAGCTTTTATTTTGTTTTGTTTTGTTTTTTCATGGAAAAAAAATGATTTCCAGTGATGCAACATTTGGTATCTTTTTAGTATGTTTTTGACGAGTACTGTGTGCTCTCACGTTGTAGAGCAAGGCTCCTCTGCTTTTAAACCGTGGCCCTGAAACTGCAGGTGTCAACTTGGAAACCACGAATTCTTCTGATGCCTGCCCTCCGAGCCAACATTTGAACTCCTGACATAGTTTTTTAAAAGAAGGTTTAAAAAAAGACAATTTAAAGGCTTTTTTTCTATCTTGATATACATTCAAAAAATAAAGGCTTCCATTTTGTAAGACAATGTTGAGAAAAAAGCTGTGACTCATTGTAATATTATTGAAATCTACTCCTCAATAAATGTCCATCTAAATGCGCGACGCACAACCATGCAGAATGACGCCTGCACCCTCCTGAGAGAGTCACGCCCCCACAGAAGTCTCACTGAGCCTATGGACAGGGAACTGTCCCAGGGAACACGGCGGGGGCCATTGCCTCATTCATTTCATCAGTCTGGATTTCAAAACCTTGTCAGTTTTCCCGTATGTAAGGGGTCTTCATGCTTCAGTCTCATTCATTTACAGAATCAGACCTAGAAAAGCACCCTGAATAATTCCAACACAATTAAGACTTAAAAACAATACAAGTACACTGATGAACTTGTTTACCAAACAGAAGCAGACTTGTGGACATAGTCAACAGACTTACGGTTACCGGGGGAAAGAGGGTGGGAAGGGGTAAACTGGGAGTTCGAGATTTGGAAACATTAACCACTATATATAAAATGGGTAAAAAAACAAACAAATTTCTTCTGACCAGCACAGGGGACTACACTCAACGTCTTACTGTAACCTACAAAGAAAACGAATATGACAATGAATGTATGTGTGCATATGCGTGACTGAAACATGATGCTGGACACCAGAAAGTGACACACTGTAACCGACTATACTTCAATTAAAATATATATATATATATATATATATATATATATATATATATATATATATGTACAAATATCAGCACTAAATGTTCAGAAGGACAGGGATTCAGAAAATTCCCCAGAAGAGGTTGGCGCTTGTGTTGAGGTTGACAGGGAGGTAAAACTGTAACAGACACAGATGAGAAGAGAAAAGGCCCTCCAGGTGGGCAAGGTGGTTGGAAGAAAAGTACGAAGAGGAGATGACCTAAGATAATCAGCCAAGTGTCCTTTATTCACCCGACATGGAGTCCAAATCATGGCGTCCATCAGCGACGGCAGTAATGCAATTTGAGACTGAGTCGCAGGGGCTCTTGAAAGGCTCACAAAAAAGGCTGAAATTTACCACTGACATCACCAATCTATAGCTTTTGTTTGTTTGTTTGTTTTTGAGCTGGAAATGTTCTGATTAAAGCTGTGATTGGTAACAGTGATTTGATAGAGGTGAGAACTCTGGAGGAAGCATGAGCTGCTGGAAACAAGATGAAGATCCGAGAGCCCTGGGTCAGGGAACCCTTTAAAACACTGCAGACTTTTCCCTATAGTTCGGTGGTCGCATCATATCACACCAGTCTCAAGAACACCATGTGTCATTCTGTGACTAATTTCCCCCAACTTTCTGTGTGACCTGGACCCATGATCTCTCTGAAGCCTCAGTTCCCAACAGGATGGATGAGAGATCTATGGTACCTTCTAGCCCTAAGAGTTTATGATTCTATGACTCAGTTTTCAGACTCAGAAATGCCTCCTTATCCAACAAAGGGATTCAATCACATTCTCCCTTACACAAAATGGGGATGACCTGCCAGGGTGGCAGCCAGAGCTGGCAACAGAAAATGCCTGATGAAGACAAGTCCAAATCCAGTACCAAGCTTTCTGAGAAGTCTTTAGGAAATTTCATCATCAACTGCACAGAAACCAGGAAAGATTAAAATTAATGACTCTTACCTGCCAAGGGCCTTGGCCTCCTGTGGCAGCCAGGTGTGTTTCTCTGCTTGAAGGAGTTGGTTTTTATACCGTCTATCATAATTTATTTCTGGGAGAGGCCCAGAAGGAAAGATTTTGAGGGGCTGATGTGGCTTGGAGGAGACGCTTAGGTTCAGCGGGAAACACCCTGTGACTCTAAGGCAGACGCATGAGGAAACTGCAGAATGGCAGGGACTGGTTGATACAGTATCACTGACTCTGGGTGAAGCAAAATCCTCTTCTTCCCATGTTCCAGGTCAAATACGGAGTCCTGCTGCAGTCATGGAAGGCAAACCTTCAATCTCTGAGCAGGCTTGTCCCTTTTATGCCCTTAATGGGATCTGAATAGCTCTCAAAATTAGGAACAATTAAATAAATGGCTCTCTTCTCCATTCATTTATTCACTATCCTTTGATTCCTCCCTTACCTTTCACCCAATCCATTGTGGAAGCCAACAGAGATTTAAAATGATTTCTATTTTTTAATTTTTATTTTTTGAGCGAGGTAATTAAGTTTATATGTTTATTTATTTAAATGGAGGTACTGAGTGTTGGACCCAGGACCTCGCGCATGCCAAGCACACACTCTATCGCTGTGCTATTACCCTGCCCCCTAAAATGATTTTTATGTTGACTTTTTCTGGCCCAAGTTTTAAAATACTGCCCTTTCTTGGCCACCAGAGAAGTGAGAAGAGCCCTGGACTTGTCCCCACCTCTGTCCCTGTGTGGCTGTGGACAAGTCATTCACCTTCTGGTGCCTGATACACTTTAGTTGCAAAATTGATGGCTGGTTTAGATGATTACTAACGTGCTATGACTTCATACCTTCTATGGGGCAATCATTAAAAAACACCAATATCTGGGAATTTAATAATTTAAAGCCCAAGTATAATGTTATATACCATCAAGTTCATTAAATCCATACAGGAAGGAAACAGGAAGGTTCAATGAAAATGAAATTTCATAAAAGTGTATTTTACAGACTGACAACACATTAGCCTTTTTATGAAATTATACTTTGGGGTGAAGATACTCTGGAGGACTATCAGAAACTCATCATCCAAAAACCAACCCCCTGAATTTACCTTCCAAAAAGTGATATTCCTTTGCTCTGGCTGATGGAATGGAGTTAGAAGCTGCTTCTCTTGTGGTGAATCCAGGCAAATGAGCTGGGCATCTCGAAAGAAGGCAGCTGTCCAGGAAAGGTAGTGAGAGACTTCAGGCTCTTCTTGTTTTCTTTGAAAGACATTTCTGCTTCTCAGCCAAGTTTTTCTTTGTCTGATCCTTCCCTGAACTTTGAAGCACGTGTCTCAAGGCTCTCGCCTCTGGGTTTCGAGACTTATGATTTAATGAAGGTGTGTCTTTAGATGGATTTTGACCTAGTTGGTTCTGAATGATTTCAAAATGAAACTTCCTTCTGGAAGAGCATATAGGATAACGCTGTCTTCCTGTGTGCAATATATAGTGAGCTACTGGAGTCAAGGTAAGAGCAAAATGCAGATCTGACTGTCCCTGGGTGTTGATCGTGTTATGAGATGATATGATGTCTTAGGTTCGATCTTTTTGGAATGGGCAGGGGTGGGGCAGTGTCAGCTCCAGACGAGGGTGGTCCTTCCTTTGTTCTGGGCATGAGGCATACCTGGAGGCAGTCACAGTGGATGTGTAACTGTCCTGTGGCTAATCTGTATTTTCAGAGCTTTGCTGACATGTAATGATGTGTTCCTGGACTTACTCAATCTAGTTAACTCTGTTTAGCATAGTTAGATGTCTCCCCATTAGAAAATGGCAAATTGGCCCATAAGAAATGGAGATTGGAAGACAGGAAGTCCAGTAGAAGGCTAAGAAGGCCAACAGCTTCTCATGTATGGGGGCAGAGATTCCAAGAGATTTTAGTAACAGCAGCAGAAGTGGCAGGAAATACCCAGTGAAGATCACGGGCACATGGTAGTGTGCGCACACACCACACATTTTCCAGGAATTCGGTTTATAGATGAGGCTGACCTTGGACATGGTTGGTTCTCCTCTTCTACTTTAAGAGGTAGAATTCTGCGTGCTGTACATACACTGCATGCTGATTAAAGGGACATCCATGGTCAGTGACAAAGTGATCTCTCTGTATGAGGTGACTTAAGTTCTTACACTGGCCTTCTCGCCATCTCCACCATTTTGGATGATACCTTCCTTGGAAACCCAGCTGGTCCCTTCCTCAGCTGTCTGTTTTCACCCATCTTCTGCTGGCTTGGCTGTCAATCACAGCTGGACAGCTTATTTTTTTCTTTCCTGGCTAAAATGCATTTCCTCTTGTTGGTTCTCAGAACACCAAACTAATGGACTTCTTGTCCCCCAATGGTTACCCTCTCTGAGACTCACCCACTTTTCACCCCAGGAAAGGGAGGAACCCAGGTGCTCTGGTGTAAGACATCCTGGCCTTAGGAGAGGCGTGGAGATGGCAAAGGTTCTCTGAATGGTGACCCTGGCAGCCAGAGGCCCTTGGAAAGGATGGGAACACTGCCAGGCAGCCCCTTTCAGAGTGAAGAGGGATTTATGGAAGAGAAAAATGTCTGGGATGGTTTGTGTATCTCCCTCAGCAGACAGAAAGAGGCCCCACTGTCTTCTCTAACTATTTTTTAGTGGGAGGATTCATTAGATGCTTGGTGGCTTCTGAAATTGCCGTAACACAAGGGTTCTGAGTGGCAAACTCAGTATCAATGAGTTTCTCCAATTAGCCACAGAATGTTGGACCCAACTCTAGTAGAGTTGGCAGAGGGGGTTCCCAAGAACTTCTCTGCTGGAGTGGGCAGAATGCTGTTCCTTCCTTTTCTCCATTAATCAAAAATCCTCTTTTTGGTCAAGGCCATTCTCCTATTTCCCATTGGTATTCTGTCTCCCTGTCCTTTCATTTCTCCCTCATAGGTATTCATTGAGCACCTGATATTATGTGCTTCTGGTCTTTTTCCTCTCCTTATTCCCAATCTTCCTCCTTCTCAATTAACATACAGATGATGAGGTTGGAAACCAGCGAGTTATCCCAAGTGCTTCTACTCTTCTTTTTTCTCTTCCTCTTCCATCCTCCCATCTCCCATCTCAGTCACCAATTCCTGTCCACTTGTCCTTCATAAATCTTTTGCATCTGTCCTCTTCTAGCCTTCCCTACATTCTGGTTCTGCTCTGACTCACCACAGTTTTGCTTCAAGACCACATCCTTCTCAGTGGCCTCCCTGCCACCAATCCTCTCCACCCCTTCCTTTGCTCCAGGGCTCTCTGCTACCTGCAGGACAAAATCTCAAGCTTTAGCCATGGTTCTATCTTGCCTACCCCTCTATCTCTCCCAGTCCATCACACATCACTCCTCTGCCCAAGCTCTTCGTTCCACCCAAACTAACCCATTAACATTTTTCCCCAACATGCCCCGCACATTCCTGCTCTGCCTCTTTTTCTCTGCCATCCTCCATTCCTGGCTTGCTCTCTCCCTTCTTGTCCGAGCCCAATATCTAGCTCAAGCCCTATCTTCTTCATGAAGCCTCCCCTATCTGCCGAGCCCCAGGGAGCATCGTATATTGCTTCTCTATCTCTCTCCTTTGCTTTTCCTATTTATTATCTCTTTATGCCTCTTTCCTGTTGCCCAGATTAGCTCCTAAACTCCTCAAGAGCTCTAAATTATACTGGGCAATCAGTAATATTTATTTTGATGATAAAGATGATGACCTTGGTGCAAACGTGACCTTGGCTTAACTTCATCATTCAAGCCTAAGTTCTTGACCGTCAGCTCTAAAACTTGTTTCTGGAAACCATTTCTGACTTGACTGAAATACTGTGGCTGTTCAAAGTGTAGCTAGAGGGTATGGTTTCTGAATTTTTCTCTTCTCTCTTTCATCTTCCCCAGGGTACAGCCCCACTGTCCATCCTGAGCTGTACAAAAACAGACAGGCCAGGACATGGTGAGGAGCATCTGGATCTTGGTCCTTTCACAGTTGGGTGAAAACAGCAGCTCAAGTCTGTTTTTCAGCCTGAAGGGGGAACTTCAACGCCTGTTTCCCAGATGGCGGAAGAAGCTTTCGGAAGCAACAGAACCCACGCACCCTAGTCTTGTAAGGTTCCATCCTTAGGTCTGTTTGCCAGAAGCAGGCTGGAGTTCTGCATGGACGTCGCTGAGAAGACACCCCGCTCCACTGCTGGCTAGCCCAGCACGAGTAGGTGGTGCTCACTGGGTGCCAGGGAGCACCCTCTGGGACTTACGCTAAATGGCAGATCTCACTGCTTCTTCCCGGGGCTCCACCCAGATGATCTGGGGCGGGGGTGCAGCTCTGGGAGACTGTGATGGAGGCTGGATGGGGTGAGGTGCTGTAACAGAAGCCCTTCTGCTCTACTGGGAGCCCGGGGAGGGCAAAGCGGTTATTTGCCTCTCACTCTTCTCACAGCGCTAAGAAGGGGGCAGAGGCCAGGGGAGGGGAGAGAAAGAGGCTTTACTGTCCTGCTTTCTTGTTCTTCCCTTTGGAAATACAGGGCTTTCAAGACTCTATAGAATGTCCCTCTACTCTGCAAACAGTAGGGCATGGGTAACGCTTTTTAACTATGGCTTCTGCTAGGCCTTTAACAAAAGAGGAGTATGACCAGGTACTCCAGGAGGAAACAGACTCTGCAGCTTCTTCGATAGCTCATACCTTTTAAAATAAAATTTTTATTTAAGAACAGTTTTAGATTTACAGTATTATTGCAAAAGTAGTACAGAGAGTTCCCATATACCCAGTCTCAGTTTCCACTGTTGTTAACCTTCTACATCACCGTGGTACATTCGTCACAATTAATGAACCGATATTGTTACGTTATTATCAGCTCAGATTCGACATCTCACATTTTAACTTAGGAAAGTCACACTTCTGTGTGCTCCTCCAGAACTCATCTGTGTCTGTTTTATGATGTAAAAATTTAAATTTACTTAACATCAAGCTAAAATGGACACCCCCAGGGACCATGAGCCGTGCTTAGCCTGTGCTCTGGGTTCTCTGAGTTACTCCGGCTATCCCGGGGAGGCATCCAGCCAGCTTAGGTAGCATGTGCTGTGGAGAGTGAGCCTGGAGTGAGGTCAGAAGATCTATCTCCCTGGGTCCCGACAACTCTGCTCAGTAGATGTGTGACCCCAGGCAGTCACTCCGTCTCTGAACCTCGCCTTCCTCCTCTGGCCATTGGGAACAATAGTGCCAGCCTGTATCACGAGGCGCTGTGACAGCCAACTGCCACCATGGATGCAGACACGGAAAGCATGATTCATGGGTAAGCGATGAATATGGAGATGAGTTCTTAGTCATGAATTTCCCCCCTGAATCCCAGCCCAGTGCCTGGGGCACTGCTACTCCTGATAATTTAATTCAGTCTAGGACAATTTAAATAATAATAATAGTGAGCAGCTACTTCAGCATAAACTTGTTCTTGAGGCATGCTGTCTTTTCGCTGCCTCATCTGAATCCCCAGTTACTGAGGAGGCCAGAAGCTAAACCTAAGACCCACGTCCTCTCTGCTGGGTTGCATTTCACAGGCTCGGGGGTAGTGGGGAGGAATGGAAAGTTTCCTTTCTTTTCTTTTCTTTTTTGGCTTCTGCTGCTGGACTTCCGGTTGGTCCTGGTGACGATGAGGGTCCCTCCCACCATGGGCTGCTTCTGATGAGGAGAAAGAAAGAGTTCATAGGGACTGTAGGCTCTACCCTATCTCCCCAGCAAAGCTAGGCAGCTCTCGTTTTTCCATCTGGGGGTGGTGTGGATGTGCAAAACACTGTCTCCAGCCTAAGGACAGCAGCTGCCCACACAGGATTTCTTCTCTTGAACTCGGCCACTCAGGCTAGATGCTGCCACTTCTCAGAAGTCCCCATGGGCCTGGCTACTGCCCAGGGGTGATGCCTGTCTCCCGGAACATAGCCTAGCGGGGTTTCCTAGCCTCACATCCTAAAACCAGCCTGCAGTGCTGACAGTTACTCACGTTTTCTCTTTTCCCTTCTGGTTGCAAACTCTAGGAGGCTCACCTTAATCCAAGTACCTGGGCCCCCTGAGTCAATGACCTCACTCTTAGCTTCCCCTGGCCAAAGCCTAGAATTTCCCCTCTGAATCCCAGCCCAGTGCCTGGGGCACTGCTACTCCTGATAATTTAATTCAGTCCAGGACAATTCAAATAATTCTGCATTGAGCAATCGTTTGGGTGCCCCGAAGACACAAAGATAAATCGAGCCTGGTTCTTCCTCTTAATAAGCTCACTGATCAGTGGGGCAGAAAAATATAGAAAAAGGTAATTGTTCACTTATTGAGCAAGTGTCTATCATGTACGTGCCAGGCACTGATGTTCTGAGATGTCTTGGGACTCAAGATAGATCTGACTTCTGCCTCTGTGGAGCTTAGAGTTGACAATAATTTTTTTAAATAACATTTTTAATTGTATGACTGCAAAGTGTGAGAGTGTAACCTGTCTTTGATTCAGCCTTCCTGGAACTTATAAAATCTACAAAAATAAAATAGAAGCCTACAGTCTCAGATTAGGGATCTGCGAATTTTTGGCTCATCGCTGCATCTGGAGCAAGAGATCATGGCTCCAACAAGTTTAGCTCTGATCATTCCCCTTTGTGGGATATTTTCAGTGTTCACATAACCCTGGATTTCCTTTGCTATTTTTGTCTTTTAAAATTCTCCAAGAAATCTAATGTAGAAGTTCCTCTTCTTAATACAATTAAGCTGTATCACCATGGGCTGATGGGCTAAAAGAAGTTGCTGACAATCCTACACCCTGAAATTTCCCCATCCTCCTAATGCAACAGCATGCGTTGTACAAGAACCCTCTTTCAGGACACATCAGTTTAACTCCTTGCTATGCAGAGTGTGGTCCATGGGTCAGCAGTGTTCGCATCACCTGGGAGCCTGTCAGAAGTGCAGACTCAGTTCCCTCCCTAGACCTACTGATCGGAATCCTCATTTGAACAAGATCCCCAGGCGATTTTTTGCATATTAAACTTCAAGAGGCAGACAAGCCAATTATTTCACGACCACCTAAAGAGGATTGCTAACCTTCCAAGCCAGGATCAAGCCCTATCTCTCCAGGTCGGCCCATTCCATCAAGTTTCAGATCTGTTCATTACAGCATTCCTACTTACTGGCACCAAATGCTGCAACACTTAGCATGCATTTGCTGGGTCCAAGTCACCAAAAACTCAACTCAAATTGGCTTAGCTACTAGGGAAATGTTCAAGGTGGATGCGGGATACGATAATGGGTGGTCATTATCCTATGTTTCCATATTTTTGTTGTCATTTTTGTTATTTTTCTTTTGTAAAAAATTGTGGTAAAATACACACAACATAAAATTTACCATCTTAACAATTTTAAGTTCAGTACTAAGTATATTCACATTGTTGTGCAGTCAATCTCTGTTCCACATTTTTGATCATCTGAAATATAAAAATGGTAGTATCTACAAATCCCAGATTCCCAATTTATCCCTCCCCACCTCCTTTCCCCCTCTGATAACCATAAGTTTGTCTTTGAATATAGACTTTTAAAAGATCATCGCTAATTTGGGAAAAGTCAATGGATTTTAATGAGATTAAACTTGAAATAATCTTAGAGTTGGCAGAAAGTCCTGCCATTTATTAGAATGTATTGAAGAGATTAATTTCTTTATATTTCCAGGAGAATACCAAGAGGAGAAACATGGAAGGTAAATTTTTAAGTCCCTGTGTTTCCAAAAATTGAAACCTCTTCTTAAAGGGGGAGAGGCCATAGGAACCAACGTTCTCAGAGTTCTGCCATTTAGAACACTCCTGTTGCTCCACGTCTTGACATGCCACTGAAGACCTGCGCTAACTTGTTGGGACGCACTGTAGAGAAAATGGGGCTGCCCACGATAAAGCAATTAATTGTCAAAAGCTGAGCATGTTTCTTAAGAAAAGGCATTTGAGATCTGGCTAGGACTTACAAATGAACTGTTTCAGAGGCTGAGATTCTGGGTCCTGCTGACCTATTTTATTCTCCTCTGATTCGGGTAATGTCCATGTGGTAATAATACCTGCGCAGTCCCACCTGTTCTGCCTGTTGACACACTGCCTGGAAGGGGCTGGGGAAAGGTGAGGATGCGCACTCTCTTGGTGCCCTGAATAAGCTGGCCCGTAAGTAACACTCCCACACCAGACTTTTCTGGGATTAACCTCTCCAAAGCATACTTGTAGCAGATATTGTTAGTGCCCTGCCCAGGTTCCCTTGACCAGATGCTGAACATAACAGCTCATCCCGGACTGCCCTTGGCTGATGGAAGCTATCTAGCCCAACAGTATGAGTTCCCATGAGGTTCCATTCCATTTCTTCCAGGAAATCAATCATTTCTCCAAGGAGCCCTGATTCCTTCTGATGGAGAATGATATTTAGAAACCAAGTCTGGGTACTGGGAATGCTCATTTCTGCTGAAGAGTAACTGCTTCTGGACTCTGTCAGTGGGCAGAGCTAGGTACCGTGTGGATGGGTAGTACTCATACATACTTAAAATTCATATTTCATGTCTGACTCTGTCTTTATACATATCTTTTAAAATACCCAGGGGTTTTATTGCTAACTCTGATTAGGCACCACAGGGTTCATTCTTACCTTTACTTCCTTTCCTTGCTTGTAATTTCTTTCTCAGACAGTCAGAAACATGGCTCTTGTTATGTCCAGTAGTTTATTATTTGTTCAACCCTAGTATACATAGAAAATGGTTTCAGAATTGAAACTCATACCCCTTTGAGAAAGAAATTTGCCAACTTGAGTAGGGCGTTTGTGGACAGTTTTTTGTCTTTAGCCTTCAGTTTCCATTAAAACACTGCTTTCCAGAGTTATTTCGGTTGGCTCCTTTCTTTCCCACTCCCTTCAGTGTGGTTATGTAAGTATTTTGTAACACAGTTACAGTTGGATTCCGTTGTCATAGCCTGCATTCCAATTTGAGTCCTTCTCATAACTTGGTTAATAGTTTAAATGTTACATACAGTGACATCCACTCATTGTGACCCACAATTCTGTAGATTTTTAATAAATGCCTAGTTCCATACAGGATAGCTCCCTTACCTCCTAAATTCTCTTATTCTGCCTCTTTATAGTCAAACCCTATTCCCAGATCCAACCCCAGGTGACCACTGATCTGTGTTCCATCTTTATAGTTTTCCTTTTTTCTAGAACATCATATAAAAGAAACCACATGGTATGTAGCCTTCTGTGTCCAGCTGCTTTCTTCCGCTTGGCATAATGATTTTTGAGATTCATCCTAGTGGTTTTCTGTAGCAGTATTTACCTCATTTTTATTGTGGAGTAGTATCCCATTGAATAGATATTATACAATTGTCGATATCATACAATTTGTTTAAATATTTACATGTTGGTGGACGTTTGCACTCCTTCCCATCTTTACTAGTATGAATAAATTGCTATGCATATTTACATCTGGGTCTTTGTATGGACATGTGTCGTTACTGCTCTTGAGTAAATAATTAAGAGTGGGAGTGCTAGATCTTAAGGTAGGTAAATGTTTCACTTTCTAAGAAATGTCCATTTTTCCAAAGCAGCTGTACTATTTTGTATTCTGACCAGCAATTTCACGAGTCCGAGTTGCTTCACATCTTCACCAGCATCTGGTATTGTCTACCATTAAATTTTAGCATTCTAAGAGGTATAATAGGTGTGTAGTGGTATCTTATTATGGTTTTAATATGCATTTCATTGATAACTAATGATGTTGAACATCTTTTCACAGACTTATTGCCAATCATGTACCTTTGGTGAAATGCCTGTTCAAATCTTTTGACCATTTAAAAGTAAGATTGTTTGTTTGATGATTACCAAGTTGTAAAGGTACTTTTTTTTTTTCCTGGATATAAGTCCTTTATCAGATATACGTTTTGTAAAGTTTTTTTCCAGTCTGTTTCTTGTCTTTTTCTTAACAAGTGTTCTCTAAGAATAAAAGTTTTTCATTTTGATGAAGAGTAATTTATTAATTTTTTCTTTGATATTTTGTATATTTTGAGTCCTATCTAAAAAAATATTTACCTAACTCAGAGCAAATATTTTCTCTTGTATTTTTGTCTGGTAGTTTTGTAACTGTATTTCTTACTTTTAGCTCTATGATCCATTTTGCTTTAACTTACTAAATTGTGTAAGGTAAAGAATTAAATTTTTTTGTTTTTGTATTTTACAAATGGATATAAAGTTCTACCATATTTGTTGAGAATATTATCCTTTCTCCATTGAATTATTTTTAGAATTCTGTCAAAGATCGATTGTATATATTTTGGACTCTCTGTCTCATTGATCTATATGTCTATTTTTATGCCAATAGAACAATTTAGTGATTATTATATTTTTGTATTGTCTAGAAATTAAATATAAGTCCTCAACTTTGTTTTTCTTTGTCACTTTTTTTTTTTTGGCTATCTAAGTCTTTTGCATTTCCATGTAAACTTTAGAATCAGCTTGTCAATTCCACAAAAAAACCTGGTGGATCCCTCATACCATACACAAAAATAAACTCAAAATGGCTTAAAGACTTAAACATAAGACAAGACACTATAAACTTCCTAGAAGAAAACACAGGCAAAATATTTTCTGACATAAATCTCAGCAATGTTCTTCTAGGGCAGTCTACCCAGGCAATAGAAATAAAAGCAAAAATAAACAAATGGACTTAAACATAAGCTTTTGCACAGCAAAGGAAATCATAAGCAAAACAAAAAGACAACCTACAGAATGGGAGAAAATATGTGCAAATGATATGACTGACAAGGGCCTAATTTCCAGAATATACAAACAACTCATATAACTCAATAACAAAAAAACAAACAACCCAGTTCAAAAATGGGCAGAAGACCTAAACAAGCAATTCTCGAGTGAAGACATACAAACGGACAACAGACACATGAAAAAATGCTCAATATCACTAATTATCAAAGAAATGCAAATCAAAACTACAATGAGATATCACCTCACACCAGTCAGAATGGCCATCATTCAAAAGTCCACAAACAATAAATGCTGGAGAGGCTGTGGAGAAAAGGGAACCCTTTACACTGTTGGTAGGAATGTAGTTTGGTGCAACTATTATGGAAAACAGTATGGAGATTCCTCCAAAAACTAAAAATAGATTTACCATATGACCCAGCAATCCCACTCCTGGGCATATATCCAGAAAGAAGTCTAATTTGAAAAGATACGTGCACCCCAGTGTTCATAGTAGCACTGAATACAATAGCCAAGATATGGAAATAAACTAAATGTCCATTAACAGATGACTGGATAAAGAAGTCATGGTATATTTATACGATGGAATTCTACTCAGCCATAAAAAAGAATAAAATAATGTCACTTGCCGCAACATGGATGGACCTGGAGATTGTCATTCTAAGTGAAGTAAGCCAGAAAGAGAAAGAAAAATACCATATGATACCACTCTATGTGGAATCTAAAAAGAAAAGAAAAAAAGAAGACACAAATGAACTTATCTACAAAACAGAAACAGACTCACAGACATAATAAATAAACTATGGTTAGCAAGGGGGAAAGGGGGTGAGAAGAGATAAATTGGGAGTTTGAGATTTACAAATACTAACTACTATATATAAAATAGATAAACAAGTTTCTTCTGTATAGCATAGGAAACTATATTCAGTATCTTGCAGTAACCTATAATGAAAATGAATACATGTATGTATATGTATGACTGAAATATTATGCTGTACATCAGAAATTGATACATTGTAAACTGACTATAAAAAAAGATAAAATCTTAAAAAAAAAACCAAACCCAAACCAAACCAAACCAAAAGAACACAATAC
This sequence comes from Vicugna pacos, assembly GCF_048564905.1. Classification (NCBI taxonomy): domain Eukaryota; kingdom Metazoa; phylum Chordata; class Mammalia; order Artiodactyla; family Camelidae; genus Vicugna; species Vicugna pacos. Next base: position 14,678,937 of record NW_027328742.1, on the reverse strand, counting down.
TTACTTAAAGGGTTTCTAGGAGGACTGGGGACAATGGAAACAGAGTGCCCAGGCTGTAGAAGATCTTAAATAAATAGGGTTATTGTTATGGTGAGTCCTTGGTGTTAAACAACAGTAGCATTGTTGCTTAGGGCTCCCAACGCCATATAATCAAACTGACATTATATTCTTGAGTTCAGGGGACAATTGCTTACTCTGTTGGAGGAGCAGTAAATGTCAAAGGCTGGTAACTGTTGACATCCCCAAGGTGCCAGAGAGCCAGACTCGAGGTTACAGTGTGTCCTGCCTTTGACAGGCCAATGAAGCACGTCTTCGGAATGGCATTTTGTTGGCTATTCCTGAGGTGGCTTAGGTGGCCATCTAAGGTGGCTTAAAAATCCGGAAATAACACACGCAGGGGAAAAACCAGTGCAATAATAACACATTTTCCTTCCTTACTGTTAGCTTCCTTGTTTTTTCTTTCTCTGATTCAGTGAATGCCAACACAAGGATTATTAAATCTCCTGACATTTTCGTTTTCTTCCAAGAATGTATCTTCATGTCTGAGTAATTGTCATCACCTCCCCTGGTGAGGGGGGAAGAATGGGTACATTCTGTGAGTCACGTCCACTGATTTACAGGCCAAAGTTTCCCAGCATTCAGTGGAAGGCTGAGTCGTGTGGCAGACAAACTAGTAGCTGAGAACTCAGGACACTTGGGTTTGGTCTCCATCACCATTTCTGTCTGAATCTCTGTAAAAGGGGCCGATGGTTCTGCTTTAGTTTCCTCGTTTGGAAAGTGCATCAAGCCTGGCCTTGGGTATAAGCGCGCTTCGTTCGCACACGTTCTAAGCGGTGACCCCAAAAGGACCCCGGCTTGAGCGCACAACGGGGCTCCGCCCGGGTGGCGCCCGCGCTGGGCAGGCGGCTGCGGCGGCGCGTGGGGAACCGCGAGTTGCGCGCGCAGCGCCTCCGCCGCCTCCCGAACCCCCGCCCCCGTTGCCAGGGGGACTGGGGCGACGCGCTTTCCGGCCCCGGCGCGGCGCGGCGCGGCGCGGCTGTCATGGCGGAGGCCGCCTGGAGCACAGACACCGGAGAGGCCGTGTATCGCTCCCGGGACCCCGTGCGCAACCTCCGCCTCCGGTAGTCGCGTTGCCTCAGAGCTCCGTGCTTTTATGCTCTCAGATAATTGGAACCTGAACTACAGTTCTCGGTTGTTCAGGGCCCCTACTTCCGTTTGCAGTCCTGACCTCTGCCCGGTCTCCCCGCGTCTCCCTCACCACCCGGAACCCTCTTCAACTCACAGCTTCCAGACCCACCCTTTCAGGACCTTTCCTTTCCCACATTCCTCGGAGCCCTGTGTCCCCAGTGTACTTCCTCATCCTTACTCTTCTTAGGACCCCGTGCCCCACTCACCTCCCTCTCTGTTGCCTTAGCCCTCCCCTCTACTGTGTTTTGTTTCCCCCGTTTTTGCTCTGTGTTTATCTCCTGGTTGTGTGTCTTGTAACGGGTATTTGGGGCTTCGCTTTCCCTGGCAGAGTCCACCTGCAAAGAATCACATCAAGCAACTACCTCCATTACCAGCCTGCTGCCCAGGCCGGAAAGGACCTCATAGACTTGGCCACTTTAAGCCTCCCCCAACCGCCAGTGGGTGTATGGTGGTGATGTGGCCCCTTGGGGATCTGGGGAAGGGCCTAGGGTGAGGTTACCTCTTAAGACAAAGTAGACCCAGGTCTGTAGTCTGGGGAAAGGCATAAAGAGGTTGAGTTTCTTGTCCAAGGTCACATGGCTGGTAAGCGTTGAAGCCAGGATTTGATCCCAGGCAGTTTAAACTACATTATGTTGCATAAAAATTGAATAAGCGTAATTCCTGCCATCAAGATACTGATCTGAATTGTGGTCAAATGTAGTGAAATAGCAAATACCATACTTTAGATATGTTATAAATTTGCCTGTCAACCTAAATACCATTTGTGGCATTTTTTTTTCTAAGAAAGAATGCTCCAGGCTTGAAATATACTTACAAACCCTTTTCAAAACAATTTACAAATGGGGGTCTGCTTGGGAAATGTATATATGAACATCATTTTTACTCTTGCAGTTTTCCTTATCTGGGAAGCCAGAAAAGTGAGCAAGAGAGGACATTGTGTTTGTGTTAGGTCACTGCTCTCTCTGCTTTTGTTGTCTGTTCAAAAATATTTCTGAGCAAGAGTGTGAGCTGGTGGGTTGTGAAGCATGTATCTTTGAAAAAGGCATACCCAGCCAGGAGTATATGTATTAGATTTGGTTCTTTAAAAAAAATCTGTTCTTTGCAGGGAGGGTAGAGCCCATGCTTAGCATGTATGAGATCCTGGGTTTGACTCCCAGTACCTCCATTAAAAAAAAAAAAAAAGAAAATGGGCGAAGGATATGAATGTACAATCTGAAAAGAATAAATACTAACTGCAGACAAGATTTAAAATAAAAGTTATTCGACTTTCCTTTTCTTTACTAATACTTAGTCTCTTAAGGTTACAGTGTTTGATTCTAGATATATGGTTTCAGGAATAGTAAAGATAAAAACACCACAGTTTTTTTTCTAGCAAATATTGACAGTTGGGATTGAGGAAGAGCCATTCAGCCTATTTCTAAATTTCAGTGCCTCACACTGAGTTAGAATAAATAATTCCTGGAAGGCATGACTTCCATTTATCCAGATTAGTGATTAAGACTTCTTAGGTCCTAATCTTGGCTTCTACACATATCTACAGCATCTCTAGAGTGAGTCTAGGGTGAGTGCTTAATAAACCAGTGAGTTCCAACAGGTTTTGTGGCAAATGTAAGAGCAGGGACTTTGGTTATAACCAACTACAGAGCAAGAAGTGGTGCTGGTTTGGCTCAAACAATTGACTCTCTGTTGTCTTTGGAGGTGGACACCGCCCAGATGAAGATGAAGAGGAGGAGGCTGTGATTGGGTGGCAAGAGAAGCTCTTTAGCCAGGTGAGCCAGTGCCACTTGTCTGCTCAGTCTACCTCCACCTGGTCCACCTCCCACCTGGCTGGTAGCTGGGAAAGATTCTTGATCCATATCACCAAACTGATTTCCAGAAGGTTGTAGCAGTTGTATACTTACCACTGCTGTATTCACGGGGTCAGTGTAACATCATGCCTGCCACTACCCAGTTTTGTGATCCTGGCTAAGGCACTTTCCACCTCTGGGCCACAGAAAGAATTACTGTTTTGCTATGTCAATTCTGTAACAGTAGAGTTGAATTAGACTATCACTCTGGTTCCTTTTAGCTCTAATCTCCTTTGGATCCCCTGTCCTCCATTAGTTTAGACAAATGAGAGTTGGTTGTGAAAACGTGTTGGATTGCATCATCTCTAGAGAGCTGATTTGACCAGTTACAGGAAAAAAATTTGACCTATTCTTAGTAGATCTCTGTTTCCTTGTGACCTCAGTTTGAAGTAGATCTGTATCAAAATGAAGCAGCCTGCCAGAGTCCTTTGGATCATCAGTACCGTCAAGAGATTCTGAAGCTGGAGGATTCGGATGGCAGGAAGAACCGACGAATCTTTACTTACACTGACTCTGACAGATTCACCAACTTGGAGGAGATATTGTTCTTTTCCCAAGTCCCATAGCTCCCTTCACCTTTGCCTTCCCTAGCTTTCTGGCCCCACTGTCTGTTAAGACAGAAGCCTGTTCAGGGGAGATGGAGAGCCTGTCTAGGAGCCACGGTGTGCCACTGGCAGCCAGGCCAGAGTAGGTGGGCACAGTCCACAGGTGCTGTGGCTGCAGCTCCCTGCTCCACCTGCTGGAGGGACTGGGGGAGCCAGCAGTGTCTCTATTTTTATTTTATTTTATTTTTAATTTTTCGCCACAATTCAGCAGCTGCTTCTCAAAACCCACAAGACCGAAACAGACAAAGATTGTGTTTGTACAAAGCACAGTTGGGCCAAGAAACTCATCTCAGAAAGGGACTTTTCCCCTCTGTTTAAGGCAAGTTTGAGGCTCTGAGTCACGAGAGACCATTTGGCAGGGAGATGGTGGCAGGTCTCCTGCCAAACTCAGCCTTTTGTGTATGGCTGACTGCCGGAGGTACATGGCATCGTGGTGAGATGAGCTTGCAGTGGGGACTTCCCTGTCAAGCCACTTGCCCAAAAGGGTCCTGGAGATCATTTAAAGTGTCCATAGAAATGTGTCAGTATCTCTAATGCTAGACTTGCAGACTGTAAATTGGGAGAAACAGCCACTGGGCTTTTCCTCCATGCATCGTGAGATCAGACAGGTGGGTGGAGTCTAGAACCATATAGATCAAATTCAACATGGATTCAGCCAAAACTGAATATATATGAGTTTTAAGAGGAATTCAGTACAACACAGGGAATGGCTTATGTCCTCATTTTGCCTGTGACAACATGCCCTCGGGGACTTCAGTTTTACCTTTTCTTCAGTCACTGCATGATGTATTCTTTTTAGTGAGATTTCAAACTCCTTGAGGGAGAGTAGAGCATGTATTTTCTGATTTTTGTCTGTGACCTTGTAGATTTCTGCAAGGATCAGGTGTTAGGTGAACGTTTTTGAAAGGTTGATGCTTTTATTAGGAAAGCTGTGGGTTGGTAGATATAAAGTTTGGGTTGTCTGTTTTGGTAAAGAAAATTACAGTGAAGTGTTCATTACTCATGTGCAGATTCTCTACAGAACACTTGTATTACATGTGGCATCTTCCAGCTACCTAGTGAATGTCAACGTCTAGCAGGCAGACTCACCCAACTTTTTGGTGGTATGTGCTTAGAGACTGCAGGCTCATTTTAATATTAGCACAAATAAATTCATTTCTGAAGGATAGGATGCTGCTGAAATCTTAGGGCAAACCAAGGCTTGGTTGGACTCTCCTTTGGGTTGTCCCCTCCATTAACATGTGTAACTGTGAGGTGGCTGTGCCTCTTAGGGTCAGGTCTCGGGTGAGGTTTCAGAAGGAGGACTTCCCTCCAGGTGCTTGGTCCCATGTGGCCCTGACCAGATGGCTTACACAGGGCTGCCCTGTTTTCCCAGCACTGTCAGAAAATGACCACCGCAGCCAGTGAGATGCCATCCTTCCTGGTCGAGCGAATGGCAAATGTCAGGCGGCGCCGGCAAGACAGGCGAGGGATGTGAGTACCAGTGTGGATGGCGGCTGGGGGGCCTTTGTGGTCCTTCCAGGCCAGTGTTCTGTCTGCCTGCTGACTCAAGTGTCCCATTCTGCGGAGGCCCCCACCCTGGTGTGCTCCCCTATGTTCCTCCTTCAGGCTCTTCTTGGGGGGCCAGGGGAGTGACCCTTCCTGTGGTGTCTCCCAGGGAGGGTGGCATCCTTAAGTCACGAATCATCACCTGGGAGCCCTCAGAAGAGTTTGTGAGGAATAATCATGTCATCAACACCCCTCTTCAGACGATGTACATCATGGCAGACCTGGGGCCCTATGGAAAGTGAGTGCAGCCCCTCGTGGCCCGGCTCAGACCCTCATCCTTCCTCCTTTCCCTACCCGCCACCCCCCGTTGTAGTCATCCCAGGTATGTGGGAGGGAGGGACTGTTTTCTTCTTTTTTCTCTTTGGAAGAAAGTATTTTGCCATGACAGTTCTCACTACAGCCTCTGTCCTCTCTGACGTGGGCATGTTATATAAATTTTATTTGATTTTCTCCTGTTAATCTGTCTCACAGCAATTTAATTCTTAGACCAGCCAAAAGAACTTAGAAGGGTAGAGGAAAATTTCTTCCTCCCTGACAGCTCTGATGAAATAAAAATTTATATTCTACGGTAAGCCAAAGAACTTTAACCATAAAAATTGTCCTCTGCCCTTTAACTTCTTCTCCCCTCTGCTATGCATTGTGTGTCTGCATTATGCACCAAACCCCCCATCAGCAGAAATACCCATCAGCTCAACCACAAAGAGGTACATTCTGTCAATAAGATAACTCCTTAGGAGACAGCTTTCCTTTTTAATCTTGTAAGGGACCACAATGACCCATGACCCACTACTCACCTTCTATGGGTAGAGCTGGATTGTGTAAACTGTCAATAATACGTCACTTAATGCACAGCCCTCTGTTTCAAAAACTTATGTAACTATGTTTTGACCTTTAATATGTGGACAGTTCTCAGAGCTTTCTGAGAGGCTGTTCCTGGATTATAATCCTCAATTTCATTAGAATAAAATCCTCCATTTCTTTCTTAGTTTGACTGATTAATTTTTCTTCAACAATGCCCAGAACTTTCACCTGATAGGAAGGAATTCCTGCCTTGGTCCATTTGGACTGGGCAGGCTAGAGCTGAGCATTCTATTATGTTGTAGTAATTCTGTCCTGCATTTTGCCTGATTGAGCATGTTGAACTCCACTGACTCCTCCAACTGAAAATCATGCTTGCAGAATTCCAGGTTTTCATGGAGAAGAAACTGAATGTGAAAGGAAGGGAATCCAGGTGGATTAAGATAAAGCAGGTTCATTATCTTCAACCAGAGTGGTTCCACTTAGTTTTACTGACTTCCTACATAAATTTTATAAAATGCAGTGGATGACATTATCACTGAAATATTTTAAAATTCCAGTATTATGCTCTTTATATAGACTTTTGTAAAATCTGAGAGCACTACAAAAATTCTCAGACAAAAATGGAAGTGTATGAAAGAAAAATCGGGATACGATTGTGTAGATGAAATGAAGTCTAACATTTCTCTGTTAACACCAGTATGGATTTTTCTAAATCAATGGACATGTTCCAAATATTTCTGACTCTTTAGAGTCTCATATGTCATAACTGAGCATGTGTTTCATTTGACTACCCTTTCTTGGGAAGTAAAAGATTCTGTCATTTATTTTAGTATCAAAATCAGATGTGGAAATTATTTTTCTATGTCCTATTACTAAGAAAACATCCATTCTGTCTTTGTTCAGGGGACACTAAATGAAACTAATAACAACCCCGCTAATTTTTCCCAGAAAAGCTAACAGGACTAAATGGGCCAGCAGAATCTATCATCATTGACTGAATTCATTCTGATGGGAGTCACAATGCAGCCTGAACTGCTGGTCCCCCTTTTTGGGGTCTTCCTCATCATCTACACAGTCAGTGTTGGGCAATCTGGGCATGATTATCTTGACCCAAGTGGACTCTCATCTACACACACCTATGTGTTTTTTTAATCAAACATCTGGTTTTCATTGATCTTGGTAATTCTACTGTCATTTGTCCCAAGATGCTGGTAAGTTTTATTGTGGATCAAAATACCATATCCTATTATGCATGTGTCACACAGTTGGCTTTCTTTCTTATGTTCTTTATCAGTGATTTTTTTATCCTGTCACCCATGGCCTATGACTGCTATTTGGCCATCTGTCACCCTCTGTGCTACAGTGTCATCATGTTCCGGAGACTTCGTCATGTGCTGGTGGACATCCTACTATACTACGTACTGATTCTGATACACATACTTTGAATGCATTCTGCAGAGGGCAGGAAAAAAGTTTTCCCTAAATGTGGTTCACATCTGACAGTGGTGGTTGTGTTCTATGGGTCTCTGCTCTTTATGTACATGGAGCCTAACTCCGCTTATTCCTTCCATACTGATAAAATGGCTTCCATGTTTTACACTTTAGTGATCCCGATGCTTAACCCCTTCATCTACAGCTTAAGGAACAAAGAAGTAAAAAACACCTTTTATAGAATCTTTAAGAATCAATGCAAACTTTGTATCTAATATCCAATATAGAATATTGTTTTAATAAACTATGATAAAGGCAAATGTTACTTGATAATATTTCTAACAATTATAATTGCATTCTTTTTGGCTCCAGAGCAAAGGATAATTAAAATGCAGAGACAAATGCATTGTTTTGCTTATATTCAGCCAAATGAATCTTCATATTTTAGATCTCAATTAAATGTCACTCATTCCCCAACATCCCAACAATCCATGCTGTTGATTCAATGTTTCCTTTAATGATTCCACAGAATTCCCCATCTCTGCCAACAGAAACAATTATTAAACTCTATGTCAGCAAATTGTGTTTGTTTCTGTCAGTTTTTTTTTCTTTACGGCAGGTATCTTTTCAATCATGTTTTCATTGTATTTTCTGCACAAAACATCAGTGTAAACAGTAATCCTCTTAAAGAAAGCAGATAATTGGATCATGATTTTGTTTTAATTCATTCTACTAGTCTCTGCTTTTGGAGACTTTAATCCATTTACACTTAAAGTAACAATATTACAAGGTTTCTTTGAGTTTCTTACTGAACATTAATTTTGGCATGTCTACAGTGAAAGTCTACAAATCTATTAAAAAAATAATCACAGAATTATAAGCTGAATAATTCCAGAGATGAAAAAGCCCAGGAAGAGATTAGAGTTACAAAAAGCCAGAAAGCAGAATCTTTGTTCAGCACCTGGGCATCCAGTATAGAGGATCTCAGAGGTAAAATCTACTTTAGGCTTCTATTCATACAATTTGAAAACAAGTCCTAAACAGAGCCACCAAATCCCTGTTTAAAATGTTTAACATTCTTTTAAGAAGACAGAAAAAATACAATGCTTATTAACATAAAAATTCACAATATTTAGCATTCAATCCCAAATACTAGACATATGTGAAAGCAGGAACATGTGATCTCACCCAGGAGATGATTAAAATAGATTCTTAAATGACAGTGATGATAGAATTATTGGGCAAGGACTTTAAATTTATTATAAATATGTTCAACATACTGAATAAATTAATTAAAACACTAAACTTTTGAGGAGGCAAAAAAAAGTTTAAAAATAACCTAATGGGAATTCAGAAGATGAAAATAGAGTACTAGATATAAACTAATATTTGCTGAATAAGAGTAACAGCAAATTCTACAGTGAAAAATAAACAATAACTTCTCTTAAACACATCACAATAGAGGTTACCTAAAATAAAGCCAGAGAGAAATAAAAATACTGAATAAATACCATGAAAATAGTCTTAGTGATCTGTAGAAAAATAACAAGCTACATATTGTACATTTAAGTGTAGATCCAAGAGGGAAGAAGACATTACATGGTGCAGCAAAACCACTGGAAGAACGTTGGACAGAATTTAAAAAAAAGAAACCCTATAACCCAAGGTATAAGAAGCTAAAATAATTCTAAGCAGGATAAACAGAAAGGAAATTATACCGGATCACATCACATAAAATATCTGAAAACCAATGATAAAGAGAAATCCTTAGAATTCAACCTGTAATTGTCAACCTATAGGTTGACATAAGGATTATATTTCCATCAAAAATATTCTTGGTTAATGGACACTGTATTATCAAATATTGTATAATCTTTTTCTACAAAGTCATTTGTTCATTTGCTCGTGCATTTTGTGTGCATGTGTGTGAGATGCACCTAATATGCATATTAATTGTGTAACTGAGATACTGACAAAATTATACCTATGTTATTCAGTGTTTAGTGATGTATAATTTATTTCATTAGACCCAGGCATGAAATATTTTTTATTTTTCCTAATAGAACATTTAGAGAATAATTAATGCGTATACAAGACACCCACCCTCAGGTAATTATGTACTTTTTTTTTTATCCTTGAACCAGATCAAAACTTTAACAAAATGAGTCTCAAGGGGATAGAAAAACACTTAAAAACATTCTGCAACAGACAATGAGGATTAAAACAGTAGAAAGTAAAAGCAGATTCTTCAGTAAGGTGAGTAGAAACACTGGACTTCAACAATTTCTCGGGACATACAGCTTAAACTCAATCATCACCGTAGACCTTGAAGGGTGTTAAATTCTACAAAACTGTTTCTCCCCTTGCAATGTACTTTCCGGTCATCAGTAGAACTCATGTGCAGGACAGATCTGTTATATCATCTCTGATACTCTGTTCTGTGCATTTAGATCATCTCAGTTTTTAAAATAAACTTAATGCTTCAGTTATCTATCTTAACAAGAATCTTTTTCTATCCTAATTCAATTGGTGTCCCTCCTGTCCCACTTTCCCTTCCTCTGTACTTAGGGTGACCTTAACAAAGCAGAAGAATGTCTCTGTGTTTATGAGGATATATTCTGAAGACAGAATAACTTTTATTAATACCATTTATTACCTGAGTAACATTAGTTATTTCACTTCCTATGCCCCAGTTTCCTTGACACTTAGATGGATTATGCTAATACAGTTGACGTTCAAACAACATGGGTTTGAACTGCACAATCCACTTACATGCAAATTTGTTTTCAGTATGTATGCTACTATGTTTATCAGTGATGGTTTGTTGAATTTGCAGATGCAGAATCCCCTGTGGATGTGGAAGGTGGCCTTTAAGGTTTAAGCATTTGCAGATGTTGGTATCTACAGCAGGTCCTGGAATCAATCCCCTGTGAAAACAGACAGCTGACTTTACAGTTTATTTCCTAGAGTGATTGTGTGGATCATATGATTTAATATATGTGAAGTGCTCAGTTAAATGCCTGGCATTTAATGAGTTCTATATCAGTGCTTGATATTCATTTGTATTCTTCTTTCCAGTGGATCTCTTTACATAAATTTCCATAATCCATCAGCATTAGTAAATAATAAGAGTGGAGAGCCCTCTTTATGCATAAGAGGTATGTGTGATTGGAAGACCCTTCAAGGTGACTCAATAGTCAGAAACAACTGATGTGGCAAATGAGGACAAAGATACTAATAACAAAACACTGAAACTAAAATACTACAACATTGGAGCTTGTGTTGGGAAAACAAGCTGGGCTAGAGTCAGTGAGAAGTACTGAAATCTGTACTCAGTACTCAGAGGATTTTCTGATCACCGTCTAACTTGTCAATCCAAACGTTTAGAAAGTCTTTTTGTGTCTTGCAACTTTAAAGAGATATGATGATTGTTAATAATATAAGATTTATGGTTTGGGTGTAGATTTTTTCTTTTACAAATTACATGGAAATTTTTAAAACCTGAAATATAATAAGTCACTTGATATAGTTCAAAAGACTTGGGTTAAAAGAAGTAGGCCATAGTAGCCGTCTCAAAAAATATCTTCAAATTGTCTTGCCCCCTTATAACATGCTTTACCAAAGCTTTAATGAATCTGTGTTTCACATTGGTCTCAGCAGATTGGTAGTGATTCTATCAACTAGGAATGCCTGTGGGCACTCAAGTGCCCCTTACTATTTGTAGTGAGCCCCCACAGACATTTCCCCAACCAGAGCTAGTGTGTGGTGGCTGGACCAGCCCTTGTGAATTTTATTACAATTGCAGGATGCACCTAAGCAACAATTTTCAGGGAACTTTTGAAAAACAAGATTTATTGCCCACATTCTGGAGGGTACATGGCATACTCAGGGCCAGGCAGAGAGGCTGAGGAGAGAGGAAGAGAGAGAGAGAATATCATGAGTTCTGGCTTGATTGTGGTCAAGGGCGGGCACCTAGATTCACTTTTTAATGGTGTATTTAAAACACAAGTAGGAATTAAAATGCAGGAAGGAAAAAAGCAGGGTCAATCAAGCAGTCAGTTACCTACAACATCTAGGGTTTTCTAAAAGAGAAGTTAACAGACAGGGCAGGCTGGCTACCTGATTGTGTAGCTGGACATATATTTATTTGAGGTGGATGTCTTTGAAATGGACTGACTCAGCAATCAAAAGCTTAATGTCAGGAACTTACATTACAATAAAAAATGCTAATCATTAGGCTCTTTCACTGCAGTGTGAATGTAGATGTGTACAGTTTTGACCTGATGGGAAGAGGAATCTTTATTTACAATTTGAGACAAAGAAAAATGACTGAATCTCATGCATCATGTATGAAATTCTCTTAGAAGATAGCATCTCAAATATAATCAATATTGATTTTACACACAGGTTACCAGGATGAACCATATGGAGAAACATAACCATACTGCAGTATTCAAAGTGACAGGATTTATTCTCCTGGGGCTCACTGACAGCCCAGGGCTGCAGGTGCCTCTTTTTGGAATCTTCCTAGTCATATGCTTGGTCACAGTGATGGGCAATCTGGGCATGGTTATATTGACCCATTTGGACTCCAAGCTACATACTCCCATGTACTTTTTCCTTAGACATTTGTCAACTACTGATCTTGGTTACTCCACTGGCCCCAAAATAATGGTCAACTTTGTGGTGCACAAAAATACAATTTCCTACTATTCGTGTGCCACCCAGCTAGCCTTCTTTGAGGTTTTCATCATCACTGAACTGTTCATCCTATCAGCAATGGCCTATGATCACTACATCGCCATCTGCAAGCCTCTTCTCTACAGGGTCATCCTGGCAGAGAAAGTGTGTTGGGGGCTGGTACTTACTCCCTATCTCTATGGCACATTTGTGTCACTATTTCTCACCATTAAGTTATTTCAGTTGTCCTTCTGTGACTCTAACATCATCAGTTACTTTTACTGTGACTGCTCTGCTCTGACACACATGAGTTACAATTGATCATTTTGATCTTTTCAGAGTGCAATTCGCTCTCTTCCCTCTTGGTTGTTCTTGTGTCTTACATGTTTATTCTTGTGACCATTCTCAGAATGAACTCAATGGAATGGAAGACACCAAGCCTTATCCACTTCCAGCTCCCATCTGACAGTGGTGGTCGTGTTCTGTGGGTCATTATTGTTTATTTACCTGCAAACCAAATCCAGCCATGCTTTTGCTATTGATAAAATGGCCTCTGTGTTTTACACCCTAGTGATTCCTATGCTGAATCCATTGATCTATAGCCTGAGGAACAAAGAAGTAAAAGATGCTCTGAAGAGAACTTTAACCAATCAATGCAAAATTCCCCATTAATATCTTAATATTCAGTTACAAAAGTAGGTCCGACAATTGTTATTTAATATTCTATCACTCTGATTATAGCATCAAAAAGTGGGAATGTTTTATGAGATTGTTTTTCTCTTTTTCTGAATAAAACATTTTCTCTTTAAACTCCTTGTACTCTTTTCCACTTCAATTGAATAAATATTGTAGCCAGATAATTTTCAAGGTCATAATGGAACTTAAATTCTTTTAGACATAAGGCAGATTATGCCAAATTCTTGCTCAAATTTTGACTTGCAGAGGTGAAGGAAAAAGCCTTAAATAGTCAACATGGACTACCATTAACCAGAAAATTAGTAATGTGTATGTTATAGCAGTCACTGTAAGTTAAATAAAATTAGACCATGAAAAGTGCGTAGGTCAGACAAGAGGCAAGAAAGTAACAAAATCTCTGATTACAACACAACATGAACAAGCTGCTTCAAGAATCTGAGCTGAAGAAGAAACAAAGCGTGAACTTCAGAATGGAATTTTCAATCTGATTGCATTCAAATGTTTTAATGTCAAGGATGGAATGAGCATTTGGGAATTTTTTTTTAATTAAGAACCATGAGAAAAATTTTGGCTAACTCTGGGTCTCCCATAGACCATCACACTATAGCTAACTTTGGTTTATAGCCTCCCAACAAACAAGTTAAAATTCGCAAACACAAGAAAATTAAGTTTTCTGGTCATTTACTAAAATGACATCAATCTTTTGAAAATCTTTAGCAGTGATAACTAAGATTAGAGATGACTGGCACACTCTGGTGTTAATTGCACTTTTGTCACATCTATTTTGTCTTCTTCATGGGTTTGTATATACACAGAGCCAATATTTTGAATGGACTCTGCTAACAACACTTTATTCCGATTGTGTACTTACTCAACAAATAAACGGATTCCATACATCTTAGTGTTCTCTTTGTTGTTTGAGGTGGTCTTTTTAAAGTTTTTAAAATATATACACTACCCCAGTCATTCTTGCTTCAATCTATGTCAGCATTTAAAGAGAAAATTGTGGGGAAGTAAATCAAAATATGAACTAGGGTCTCTTTATCCCAGATCTATGCAATTTGTTAATTTTGTCCCTTTTTTAATATACTGTGGTTTACTTTATTGAGAGTTCATCTTAAGTGTTTTCACCACAAAAGAAATAAAGAATTATCTATGTGAGGTAAAGGATATGTTAATTAGCTAATTATAATAATCACATTACCTTTATATACATATATCAGAATATCATATTGCACACTGGAAATACATACAAATTTTATTTATCAATTATAATCTCTATAAAGCTGGAAAATATTTTAAAATTTAAATAGAAAAGATATAAAACATAAATTAAGCAAAAGAAAAGAAATACAAAATTGCAGTCTCCAAAAATATCAATTTTGTTTACCATGGTAGTTTTCAATCCTGTCCCTAAGCGTATTTACTGTTATAAATAAATTTTATTTTCTAGAGTAATATTTTATATTATACTGCAAATACTTTTTTGGTCACATTTATTTCTTTACCAAATTACAGCATTTCCATTACTTTATACAATATACAAATACAGTTAATTAATATTAATAGCATTCTGCAGTATCATTCATACAGAAAGAACTTTTAAAAAACCCTAATACATTATATTCTCTACAACTTACTTTTCTAACTTGAGAATTCATCATTGGTATTTTTCTTGGCCAATAAAGATTAATTTTTGTTTTTTCATTTTTAACACCAGCATACAACAGTGGAGTCCAGATTAATTACTTTATATTTGACCATTCTTTAACTGATGGACACTTGGTTGTTTGCAAGTTTTTATTTCTTTTGCCACTACTAAAAATGTTGTAATAAATAGCTTTGTGCTTATAACATGATATATGATTGCTTTTTATTTCTAAAATAAATTCATAAGGGTTCTTCCACATTCTATGTGTTGCTGGGTAAATGGTTTACAAATTTGCATAATAATTTGAATAAAAAAAAGCACTAAGGAAAAGTATTATGCACTGTGATTGTTCTTCCATGATTTAAAAAAAAATTCAAGAAGGGATACTAATATTTACTAACATATCGTTTTCATTGTGTGATGATAAAATTGCAAAGTGGTGATAATAGGTGAGTAACAGCAGCTATTATATATTGTAGATACAATGTGAATGGTTCTAAAATGTTCCCTTCTTTTTAAACTTCACTAAGGTCATAGTCTTAATTACCACAAAGCACATATTTCATCATAATTATAATGATGAATAGCTTAGAAATAATGCTTCCAACGTATGTAAAAGTCCCTTCATATCTGTCCACTCACACCTCTTCCTCAGGTAAAACTTCTCATGTTCTTATGTTTATATTCACCACATATGTAATTAATGGCTTGATGCAGCAAAAGCTTTTAGTTAGGAAATTGGAATATATTTATATTAATTTTTAAATGGCAATAATTTAAGGCCCTACTGACTCAATTGCATTCACTCAACCCCTAGTTATTTCTAAAAGTCCTTGTGATTGGTTTCCTGACTCTGGAATGATTTCCTCAATTCCTATCTAATTATTCCTCTATTAAGACAGCAAAGTATACTCTTTCTTGAAGGAACTTTCTCAAACACTTCAAGTTTCCCACATGTAACAGGAAATCATTCTGACTTCAAGGTGTTGGGAAGAGATGTCTCCAAAAGGAAAAATTATCTCTTTTTAATATTTTATCCTCACCCTCTGAGTGACTCATCCCTTAAGTTAACTCTACAGTATTTAGACCAAAGTATACCTTTCAATGAGACTTAATTTTAAGTTCAAAATCAATTTTAATATTAAAATAATTTAATAACTGCTACTAAAGGTGACCACTCTTGAAGTGAGCAGGCAAATCTGGACCTACACTCAAGGCATAAAGTCAAGGTTGGTCATGTCTGGCTTTTATGTCTGTTTCCATTTAGCAGAGAGAAGACCCAGAACAGCTGAAACAATTTCAAAGAAGAACAAAGTGAAAGAACTTACATGGCCGATTTCAAGACTATAAATTTATAATAATCAAAGTAGAGAAATATATGATAGAAATAGATACAGAGAGGAATGGAACAGAGTTTAGAGTCCAAAAGATGTGCACATGTGTGTATTCAATTGATTATCAGCCAAGAAACAAAAGTAAGTCAATGGGCTCCAAGATACACACAAATGTCCTTTATAAGTTAATGACTAAAAGACAATCTAAAAAGATGGAGGAAGAGACCTGAAAAAAACACTTCACAGAAGAGATATGAATGGTAAGTAAACACATTCAAAAAGGTTGATAGACTGGGATTTCAAAATTGTAGAATAGATAAACAAGATTACACTGTATAGCACAGGGAAATATACACAAAATGTTATGATAAATCACAGAGAAAAAAATGTGACAATGAGTGTATATGTCCATGAATGACTGAAAAATTGTACTGAACACTGGAATTTGACACAACATTGTAAAATGATTATAAATCAATAAATAATGTTAAAAAAAAACAAAAAGATTTAACATCCTTAGTCATCAGAGAAATGAAATTACAATAACACTGAAATACTATTTCTCCACCAACTAGTGTGGGTAAAGTGAAAAATACTAGATTATCAAGTACAAAGTACCATATTGGTAACTAGGTTCAGCTTCTAGTTTAATAAACTGCCAAACCATATACATATGTCCAGCATTCCTCCATACTAAGAATACTTGTGAAGATTTTTATAGATTCTAATAATTTGTATTACTTCTGCAGAGCAGATTTCAAGGAGCCATTTTCTGCCCACTGGAGATGTGCATGTTTTCAAGTGTTTTGAAACCTAGAGCAAGGTGCCCAGAATAAGTACGTCCCTCAGGTCATGATGCCTTATCACTTTTAGGCCAGGCAAAGCCCCTCTCTTTTATTATTTATTTTTCATTCCAATTTGTTCTGGGCTAAATTTTGTCCCACCAGAATTCATATGTTGAAGACTAAGTATCTCAGAATGTAAGTGTATTTGGGGTCAAGGCCTTTAAAGGAGTAATTAGTTCACATGGGTTGTCAACGTGAGCCCTAATCCAATAATGATTGATCATTTATCTGCAAGCCAGGGAGAGAGGCCTCACAGAAGAACCCAAATGTGCTATCCTCTTGATCCGGGACTTCTAGACTCCAGAACTGAGGAAATATATTTCTGTTGTTTAAGCCACCAAGTCTGTGGTGTTTGGTTATGGCAGTCCAAGAAAACGAATACATTTCCCATCTTTATTTCTTTATTCAGTCCCCACTACCTCCATGAGGTAACCATCCCAGTGTATTCAAGGTGAATCTGTTTTCTTGTGTTCTTGAAAAGTATAAACCACTGTTCCATGTGCATGCATGTATACCCTATATAAATGGCATTTCACTGTATACTTCAACTTCCAGCTTTAAATTTAAGGCCTGCAGGGGAAAATCTTATAACAAAAAAATAAATATTGTTGCAAAGAGAATTTAAGCACCAAAGAAGAGAATTTCTTCAGGCCAGTTTTCTTCCTACACTATTCTGTAAGTCTTTAAGCACACAAGAATATGTATCTAAAACAGTTAGTCTTTAAAAAATATATTTGTGTGACTGGAAATTTATAGACATGACACAAAGGCTTTATTTTTAAAGATTGTTTTGATTCCTCTCTAGGAGTCATCTTCTGCCTTTGCTCACCTGAAATATAATCATAAAGAAAATATTAAAATAATATTTTTATCACTGAGGATTGTTTTTCGGAGGACACATCCTCCTTTTCTGGGGGGGGTGGGGGGAGTGGTAATTAGGTTTTTTAATTTAATTTAATGGAGGTGCTGGGGAATGAACCCTGGACCTCTTGCACACTAAGCATGTGCTCTACCACTGAGCTCTACCCTCTCCCCACATCTTCCTTTTAACATCCACTCTATCCAATTTCTTAAAATAATTACTGTACGGATCTTGTGTCTTTGAAGTAAAAGTGGGAAAAAACCCACTAGAGATAGTGGCGTAATATAAATATAATTTATAGATGGAGTTTGTTACAATTTCACCGTTAGCCCAATGGTCTCTCGCTTTTCAATACTGCAATTTTTGCAATAACAAATCTCTGATTGCAAATGAGTTACCTCTACAAATACACTTCAATCTGATATATGGAGTTGAGGTCCCTTCAGTAATGTAGGTCAGCCTGCCACAAAATAAGACTGCAGGGGTGTCTGGCTGAACTCCTACAGGGAGATCTTGTTAAGGAGCCAATCCCAAAAGACATCTTCCCAAAGGATGCAGAAGACAATTTGTGGATGCTAGAGTCTCCTGTGCTTCAGAGTTGGGCTCTCAGTGGTTTATGAGGCCCCATCAACCTTCACTGCCACAGAAATTTTAAGAAGCTAAAGCAGATTTTCTATTAGAGGTGGGAAGAAAATATTTATTTTATTTCTGTAGAAATAACATTTAAAAGATCCAAAACTATACCTTAAACTGAGCCAATTCACTTTCATTTTGGAAGACAATGGGCATTATGAATGATTAAGTAATATGCTACTTAAAGTAAAGCTTATTTCCAAGATTTATAACATTTTTGGAGACAACACATCATTAAATATCATCCAGCTATTTATGTTTCAAAATTAGAATTGGCGTCCTTAGGTCTTCTGTATTTAAATAAATTATATCACTACTGAAACAATAGATTTTTGCTATTATTTATATCACAGTTTTATTTCTGTAATATTATTTAAAATGAAAAAATGTGTATTTCACAAAAATAACCTGTGAAAGAAAACTGGGTACACAATTGCCCAAAATTTACATGATGTTCCTTTTTGAGAATATAACTATATATCACAAATTTTCTCACCAGGTTTCCTAAAGCAACTGCTTAAATTGTTCTAAAAATTTTGCTCATAATTTCTATCCCTTTCCAATCATTTAATTCATTATTTTCATAATAGAAATAGTTATTGTTTTAAAATGGAAAGCTGATCATATTTTTCACTTACCTTAAAATTTACCAATGCCTTGCATTTCACTTAGAATAAAATTCAAATATTTATTGTGACCCACATCATCTGATTCTACTAATTCTGCATTTCCTCATTATTATTCCAGTCACACTGGCATCCATTAAATTTCTCCTGAAAAGCAAACAAGCAAGAAAAAACTCCAAAACTTAGTTACTTTTTACCCTAGAGCAGCATCTTCAAGAAATACATTCGTGCCTGGAATCCTGGAATGTTCGCCCTGTGGTTTATTCAATAGTAGGTTCCTTTCTGTCCTTTAGGTTTCAGTTCAAATGTCACCTTTCAGAAAGGCCTTCTCTCAATATCCTGTTTGAAATATTTCTCCCAGGTTATTCTTATGCATCTTTGTGTATAATTTACTGACACTGCTTCCTACAGTCTACAGTTATCTTGTCCCTATGTTTTGTTACAGCTCTTTGTCTCTTTCTTATTATTGGAATTGTAGATCCAGAGGTGAGGGACAAGTAATTTAACTGAATCTTGAACATCCCTTGTCATGAGTAGGAAAGAAATGAATAAAGGTATGATTCAAAGAAATTAAGGGGAAGAATGATGTTTGGATTCAGAAGCAAATGAATAAAAAATGCTCAGTAATGTTAGGAGTTATTGTTGTATTTATGGCTTCAATTCTTTTATATTGTTGCTTCATTCCCTTTCCTCACTGGAGAACAGTTTTCCTTTTTTAAAAATTGTATTCTTTTTCAAGAGAGAAAATATTTCAAAAAGTCTGACAGTTCAGGCATTTATGATATATATCTTTTTTCAAACCTATTTCTTGAGGTTTGATGAATGTGATTGACCTACAAAATGCTGTACCTCTTTAATGTACACAACTTGATGAATTTCTTGGCCACCTGAAGTCAAGTCTCATATACACATTCCTTTGCTTATTAAAATTGCCACCAACCAATCTGGGGTGACCTGCCTCTTTCTTTGGTCTCTCCTTTCCCTTCTTATATAGGTGGTTTTAGATTTCACCCAAGAAGCTCTCAAGTTTGCAAACCAATACCAAGTTTTCTTCATGCTGCTTGTCAAGTACTGCACTCTGAAAACTACTACCTCAAAAGACCTCTTTAACATATTTGTATGCAGCTCCTGGTGCATTTCCCCTCTTAAGAGGCAATGCCTACATCTCTTTGTTGGAGAACTGCTTCAGGTTACCTGAAGTGGTAATGCCTGCATGCCAGGCAGAAGTTACTGGAAATTTATATCCCATGGGAGACAGCCCTTTGTCAATGACTGACACATGTGCAGAAGTATACAGTGGACCCTTGAACAATGCAGGTTTAAACTACATGGGTTCACTTACACATGGATATTTTCCAATAGTAAATACAGCAGTACTACAAGGTCTGTGGTTGGTTGAACTGGGGAATGCAGAGGAACTGCTGATAAGGAGGACTGACTCTAAGTTATGCACAGATTAACTCATGCATTTATGGTTTAGGAGTTGTATAGGGTCAGCTATAAATACTCAGTCTCCTTTGCTCACTCAGAGGAATTCTGAGGTTTAACTTACAATTTTCCCAGAAATATTCCATGGAATCTGACCAAAATTTCTATCGTGGGATGTTGACACTACACCATTCCTTGGCTTACTTCTTTTTTTAGGTCCCACCTCTCATCCCAATAACTATTTTGGGTGCAATTCCTAATAAATCACAGTTACACAAATCATTGACTCAGTGTCTCCTTTTGAGTGAACTCAACTTGGTATTATAATTTCTATACACTACATTATTTGTGTAATTTTCCAGCAAGCCATGTCATTTTGACAATAAACATATTTTGAAACATTAAAATTGTTTGGCATTTATCAACATTTCTTAGCCTGCTGAATCTTACTTGAGTACTTTCAGCACCTCTTCCTACCACAAAATTGGCTTAAAAGTTTAAAACACAAAACTTGGAAAAAAGTCTGAAGAATTCTTTAGAATATCTAATCAGACCTAGTTTGTTCTTAATCACAAAATTCTGGATCCTTTTTCTGAGGGAGAATGAAGACAAATGAATAGATGTGGATGTTGGGTGGTATGGACTTGACTTAACGATAGAACCACTAGCTGAATTACTATTGGAAATTTACTGTTTCCCTTTTAAGGTGTGCATTTTCTCATCAGTAGAATAATGGGATTGTGTTAGGTATATGGCTTTAATTTTTTACAGAATTATTTTGCTCAAAAATGAATTCTTAATGTTAATAACAATAAACAATAAAAGCTACATTTACTCTGGTAGAATGAGGTGATAGACACAAATCTCTGTCCAGTTGCTGTTCTTAACACATTTTCTACAAAACTGACTTCAGATGACTCAGAAACCACTTGAGTCATCACCAGAAAACCAGCTTATTTTTAAAGCACTGTCTGAAAATGGTGGGATTCAATATGACCTATGATCCCATGCTGTTCAGTAATTTTCTGGTTTTCAACTTCTCATAAGCATCCTAGGAATTCTACTTTGCCAAGGGAAATCCCTCTCACTAGGTGTTACTCCTGAACCATGACTAAATCTCCTCCATTCCTTATAACATTCATGTCCATTTTTATCAGCAATTGTAAGTTTTATTAAGTGCAGTATCACTCATGAGGATCTAAAGTCCACTATGGACTGAAAATTGTAAAATCTAAGATTAAAAAAATAAATTTTGTCTCTTGGAAAATTTGAGATCTGGACAGCCAACACTGG
The DNA here is from genome assembly GCF_048564905.1 of Vicugna pacos. Classification (NCBI taxonomy): domain Eukaryota; kingdom Metazoa; phylum Chordata; class Mammalia; order Artiodactyla; family Camelidae; genus Vicugna; species Vicugna pacos. Next base: position 14,657,469 of record NW_027328742.1, on the reverse strand, counting down.
TTAGAAAATGTTATTCTTTTCAAACTCTTAAGGATAAATTTTCTTTAATAATGCTGCTAGGGAAAACATGAAATTGTGAAAATTGCTGTGAAGTTCTGATTAAAAATATGTTATTGAAATGAGGTTAATTTTAAAGACATGTTTGGGGATCTAAGGTTTCTATGATCCCCATTTGTCATAATTTTTGTCATAATTTATTCCCAATACAAAGAAGTTTCTAAATAACTATATTAACACATTTAGTTTATTTATAGAGGCTCAATTCCCAGGTTCTTACCAATCACTCTCTGGTGACAACTCAAAAAGGAATGTGAAATAAATGAGTCCCAATGGTACTTTCTCACTGGAGATGCAATGAAAACTTCTTTCAGCTTTTCCTGGGCTTTCAAATGAAGATCTGCTGCGTGGGGGGTTAGGGAGACTCCCAAACTTTCTTTATACAAGTGAAAAAGACAATGTTGAGGAATGTTTCCCAGGGAAGAATTGAAGAGAACACTATGCACATATACATATCCACATCCATATTCATGTATTATGCATGTGTGTGTGTGTGTGTATATACATGTATATGTGTATATATATGTATATAAGTATATATATTTATACATAAGGATAAATCTGAATTTATTCTGATATCACTCCTACCCTAATCCAGGGCCACAGTATTCACTCTAGCTTCAATTGCATACTTATCTGTAAAGTTCCTCTCCAACAGTGAGAAACCTGGTCCACTTAAAAGATGTTTAATTATTTGTTCAAACTTAACACATATGTACAGTAATTCAAGAATTAACTTGAACTCTCCCACGAAAGAAATTTACAAACTAGAATGTAAAGTTTGTATTCAGTTTCTTTTGCCTATAGTTTTACACTTTCTAATAAAAACACAATTTTCCAAATTATTTAGGTCAGTAAATCCCCCAACTTGAGTGTAGCTATGTCATACATCGATAACAGAATTAAATACATTTGCCATAGTGTGGCCGGCATTCTGCCAGCCACTGGTATTGGCTAACAATCTAGTTAACTTTTTATTAATTTGCATTTTAAATTTGCCCCTGCAGTATTCAGTTCTATGAATTTTATGATAAAAATGCATAGAGTCAGGTAACTTAGGTAACATGCAGAACGGTTACTTCATCTTAAAAACTCCCTGAATGTATTTCCCAGTCAAGAACTGTCCCCTCCCCAAAGCTTTGATCAACTGAATTGGACTCTTTCTCCTAAAGTTTAAGAAATGAGAAAATAAAACATTCTCTGGGAAGAGCCTTTGATGATATATAAAAAAACGCATGTTGAAATAACATTATAAAAACACAATCCTAACAATTTGTGGTTAATAACTCCACTATGTTGTCATTCAAATTCAAACTAATTTATTTGTATGCATGACTTTATATAGAAGATTTTTAGTTAATTTTCCAACATCCCTATACCAAATACAAACCATGCCATTTTATAACAAGACATAAACAAAACCAGGGCTTTTTTCCATCTATATTAAGTATGTTTGCCCATTTAAAACAACATTAATTACTGTGTATTCACAGAATAATTACTTATCTTAAGCATATTTCATGCTAGTACACATATCCTGATTTACACTGACAAATTGCTATCATGCCAAGCTGTGCAATGTAAGGATTTGCTGCTTCTTCCTGTTCAGTGAACTGCTTGTGTTAATGCATCATGTACAGTGTCACACACTAACACAACGACCCTCCCACAGCCATTATATTGAAGCCCAGTGCCACATAGAAAACTACACAGTAAATTGTATATTCAAAGTCAGTATATGAAGCAGATAAGTCCCCTGCTGTTTCCTCACAAACCATATTCACTACCGTTTGCTTATCCATCATCAAATCCACAATCCCTAGGGATGCAAACTTCCCCTTGCTTTGGACCCTAGAGTTTGCATCAAATGCCTTACTGATCCTCTCACTTATGTGTTTAATTCACTACATATAAGTTAATTTGTGTTTTTCACCTTCTCTCTATTTGAAATTTCTCAGAGATATATCTGAAGTATCTAGTGTACCTTCAATTAAATGCTGGACCTCCTCAATTACTAAGACAACAGAAAATGTACTATATTGGAAAAAGAAAAATAATTCCATAATTCCTTTCCTCCCCCTCACCCCACCAACCCAATAAAACCCTTTTCAGTACTGAGGATTATTTTATTTCTTTAAAGATGCTGTTTTTGTTAGTTTGAACTGCCATAACAAAATACTATTTTAAAAAACTGGGAGGCTTTTACCAACAGAAATTTATTTTCTCATGGCTCAGGAGGCAGAAAGTCGAAGATCAAAATTCTGGACAATCTGGTTATTTGTAGACGCTCTCTTCCTGGATTGCAGATGGCTGCTACCTGACTGTGTGATCATGTGACCTCTTCTGTGTGAGTGCATGTGGTGGGGGTGGGGGGATAGGAGGGGAGTGTAGAATGAGCGAGAGAGAGAGAGAGGGAATACTAGTGTTTTTCCTTATAAGGGCACTAATTCCATCATGAGGGTCCCATTCTCATGACCTCATCTAACCCTAACCTCCTCTGGGAGGTACTCAAAGGCCCATCTGCAAACACCATCACAGTGGAGGGGAGGGCTTCAACCTGTGAATTTCAGGAGGATACAGTTGAGTTCATAGCAGATGCATTGTTTCTTAATATGTTTTAAAATAATATTCTTTCTGAACACCCTTGCTATGGACACAGATTGGCTAAGAAATCAATCTGGAAGACTGCTGTTTAGATGGGGTCACCAAGGAAATTAAGGAATAAAGGACAGAGATAACCTGAAAGAGGAAATTAATATTTCATAAGCATTTCAAAGAGTAAGCCAAAGAGGGTCTTGTCTCAACATGTTCAGAAATAGATCCTTGGAAGAGTTAGATATTTAGTTCTTTGAAAGATATGCTGTTGGAAAGATTCTTATCTTTTATAAGGATAGATTTAAATCCTGTTTTTGAGCAAAAACATTATGAACAATTATGACAGCAATCAGTAAATGATAGCAGCTCAAAAATGAGGAGATGCTAGGGCGGTTCCTCAAACAGGAGAGCAATGCTGATTGATCTCCAGCAGGCTGTGGGCTCCCTCTGGGGTGTGGTCTGTAACTTTCCTGATGATCTTACATCAGACCCTCAGTAAGATTCCTTGGGGTAGGTCATTGATAAAACCCTGCAGTTCACTGCTGCACAAACCCACTCGGAGAAGAAATAGGAATACCTTCTACCCAGGTAGTTTTAAAGATTGTTTTTAAAAATTGTGACAAAAATCTGAATTTTTAAAATCAACTAGAATAGAATAGATTTTAAAATAAAACTTTTTGGGTGACATTTTAGAAATGAGGGCAAAGAGTGTTTCTTCTAATTTTATTTCAGCTGTATAAGTAGGTGTTATTATATGATATACATTTTATTAGTTTGGAGTAAAAATTTGAGATCTCTAAAATAGAATCTATTCAATCATTTGGACAAGTCAGGCACTTAATTGATTATATTGTAAACTATGTCTAAACTGTTTTCATTTTTGCAAAAGTTAGTCATTTTACCCAGAATGAGAGGTGAGCACCTTATAATTGTCATCACTACATCCCTTAATATATTTGAAATAACTAAAGAACATTAATTATGAGCAGGAGAAATAAATTGAAATTTTATTACCAAAATTAACCTTTAATTCCCCATTGCCAAGCATCTAGAAGGGGCTACATCAGGAAATGAATCAAAAAGTCATGGTTTCTACCCATGGAGTCTACAGTCTCTCCAAAAAACAAATATGGAATCAGATGGAAACCACAAATGATGTGCAAATAATTTATCCATAAAATGTTTCCAGAATGCAAAAATGAAAACTGATAGGTAACAGAGCATGGGAATTGGAATTTAGGGAGATCTTTACAGGAATGATGGGATTTTGATAGACCTTGAAGGATAAATAGGAGTTTTTCCTCCAACCCTTCATTCTCCACTCACCTGGTAGACATGAGCACAGGAAAAAGAACATATGAAGCAGGGATGCATGTACAGTCTTCTTATTGTAACCGAGGACCACAAAACAATTATTCTAATTAGATCAATGTGTGTTGGCTGTGGCAGAAGAGAAAAGATGTAAATGGAAGTTTAAGACAAAATATCATGGGTTAGATGCTAAAAGATCATATATAATATACTTTCAAATACATTTGCATTCATTTGCATGTGCCACCTTTAAGATAAGATAAAATGGCATATTGAAGTTCTTATAGCTGCTGAACAGGGGAGTCTTAGCTGGTATTATGGGCCTTGTAAGCCAAATTCCTAATCAAACAGTTGCTTGATTATTTCAAAATGGAATTTATATATTGTGGGACCACTAACTAAGCTTTTAAATACTCCCATGACCTACTCATCTCACGTAATGATCAATAGCATCAGAGATTGTCCTCTTCCCATAGAAAGTTGTAGACACTTGCACAAAGACACAGCTAAAAATTATTTTTGATTTTGATGTCCATGCTTTATGAAGAACATCTATCTTCTCCTGATGTATCCTTACATCTGTTTCCTGACATAAGAAAATGTATCAGGTAGGCTATATATTCCTTTGTTAATTTATTCTTTGTTGAGACTATATTTGAAGAGCTAAAAATAAAAATGAGACACTCTTCTATGTCTTTAATTTAACATATATATTGCATATAAATCTTTAAATACAGATGTCTGCATCCAACAGATAAGGACTGTCTGGGTCTTGTTGTGTAATTTTCATGTTCTAGTATCTTACACTGAACAATAAGTACTGCCTACCTCGCTACTAGTGAATTTTAAAAGTGATTACTCTGACTTCACCCTACATCTACATTTTACTAGATCAGGGCAACAATTTTAACATAATATTTTCTATTTTAAAATCTATTCATGTAGGCAATGTGCAGACACATTATTTTATCTTAATGTTTGTATTTTTTAGATATAAAATAGCACCATTTACAGATTGAGAAACTGAGGGACAAAGGAATTTTTGACATGCTAAAATTACTGTGACTAGAGGGTGATGGAGCCATTTAAATATAGGTCTCCCAGTTTTATTCTTGGTTCTTTCCACTGTATCCCACTTGGTACACATATCAATGAAATGATACTTTTCAATAGTTACCTGTCATTTGAAAAGCAAGTGTTCATTACAGAAATTCCATAGTATTTCCTTCTCATAAATACAACAGTATAAGTGAGTTTAAATGGAAATTTTACATTTATTTTCCAAGAAGGAGTGTGCCTCTGTTGTTTCTTTCAGTAAACAAACCAAGAAGCCTGAGTAATTTCACTAAGAAACACACTCACTAGTACATAACATCACAATGATTCAAACTCTAGTCTCATATTTTTTAATGGTATGCCCTTCTGCTGTTTGATATAAAAGATCATTATCAACATGATAAAATAAATGCTTCTAATGTAGCATGAGTAGAAAGAATCAGAATGCATTGGCTGATGATTCTGCAAGTCTAATTTCTAACATGTGCAGAGCAATATATGTTTTCTTAAAACTGTTTTTAAATTTTTTGTGGAGAAAGAGAGATAAATATGATATGAGACATTATGGGATATACTTACAAGAAAATGTATTGCAATAAACAAAACTCATTTATAATTATCTTATTCTGTCTTAAATTGAAGCTTATATTGATTTTTATATTTCAATTATGAACAACAGACAAAAAGGATAGGTAAAATTAATGAAGATAATTCATTTCAAATGTCAACTTAAAAAAGAGAGAGAAACCGAGGTAAGCATAATTCATACAAAATGGGTTGGTTTGGGAATAGTTTGAGCTGTAATTTGGGAAACATAAAACTCTAGCAAGCTACAAACAAATCCATTGAGGGTTTAGGGTAAGCTGTATTTATGGAGTGGGTATAAACAAGGGGGAGTTCAATCAGAGTCAGTTAAAACAAGCATATCTGGGTGCATTCTACAAAATCTTAAATTAAAAAAAAACAAAACAGAGACCATCCTTGATATGTTCATGGAAAACTTCTACCAGTTACTATTCACTCACTTTGCTCTGGCTGTTTCTGAGTTTTTCACAAGTCCAAGCAGCAAGTTTATGGGCTCAAGGATGTGGAGAGATTCTTGGATAAATTTTGGTGTTCGGTACATCAGGCATTTACAAGATATCAGCCTGTCACTCCCCACCAGTCCTTACCTTCTGTTTGCCCTTGGGCATATGTGTGAGATTTTCCACTTTCTATCCTCCAGTTTCATTTTAGATTGAAATTCTTTCACAAAAATAGTACAGTAAAAACATGAAACTTAATATAAAAACAATCCAAATCTGTATGTTTTCAGTTTGGAGCCATGTACATTGATATAATTTTATTAGAAAGTAAATATCACTTTTATTTTAACTAAGCAAAATGTTTTCAAAATTTGAAGGTTTTCATTGAATTTGAATAGTTCAGTTGATGTTTTACATAGAAAGATGTCTGTGAAACATTGTATTAACAAACGCTTGGCGAAATCTAGGCAATGCACCAACAGAATAAATCCAGAGTATTGAGAATTTAATAGTGGGTGGGTTGCTGCTTCAGAAAAATACAAGTTTGAATCCCAGCTGTGCTAGAGACTGGCTGTCTGAGCATACTCCTGGTGCATAATCTTTCAGAGTTCTTTCTCCATCTGTAGAATGGGCATATAAGAAACAAAGTAAATAAACAGCCTGCAAAGCATGCTATAGCATCTTTCATAAAGTTATGTATTTCCAGCATTTGCATTAACACAATTATGAAGAATCTGTAGTAATGTATGGTGACTTCTTTGCAATAAGTAATGGTATACAACAGATGAATATAGCATTGAAGCAATGTTGAGTTTGTATCACATGGGCAAGTCTGTCTGGGTAATATCACTGCAGAAGATTCAATTTCCTTTATGTTCTCAATGTTAGGATTCTTTTTTGAAAAAAACAATAGTTCAAAATTTTGAAAAATTGATGGTAAAATTCAAATAATATAAAGTCAAGAGCTTTGAAAAGAGAGCCAGTGTGGACTGAATCATATCCCACGGCTCTTAACTTTAAATACAATTGACTTTGGGAAAGAAATGTGCCTTTGCTACTAAAGATTTCTTTTTGATCTTTGTCCCACCCCCAGGCTTCAAGGATGCTAATAATTTTAATATTAGCATTTTCCTGCTAACAATTAAATGGCTTTAAAGGGTATTACAATTTAAATTTTATTTGATTAAGCTAGATTTATTTTCTCCTCTCTTCATCCAGACATATTGAAGATGCATGACCCAGATCAACCGCACACAGGTGACAGAGTTCATTCTCGTGTGCCTCACGGATTGTCAGGAGGTGAAGATGCACCTCTTTGTGCTGTTCTTATCCATCTACCTCTTCACAGTAGTAGGCAACCTGGGTCTGATCCTGGTCATTAGAATGGATGCAAGACTCAACACACCAATGTACTTCTTTCTTAGCAACCTGACTTTTGTTGATTTCTGTTATGCTTCTGTCATCACACCCAAGATGCTTGGGAACTTCTTGTACCAACAGAACATGATCTCCTTCAATGCATGTGCTGCTCAATTAGGCTGTTTCCTGGCTTGCATGACAGCTGAGTGTTTGCTCCTGGCTTCCATGGCCTATGACCTCTACGTGGCCATTTGTAACACTCTCCTCTAAACAGTTGTGATGTCTCCAAGAATCTGCATCCAGCTTGTGGCTGCCCCCTACAGCTACAGCTTCCTGATCACCCTGTTCCATACCATCCTCACCTTTCGCCTCTCCTATTGCCACTCCAACATCCATAACCATTTCTACTGTGATGACATGCCTCTCCTCAGGCTGACGTACTCAGACTCTCACACCAAGCAGCTGTGGATCTTTGTTTGTGCTGGTATCAAGTTCATTTCCTCCCTTCTGGTTGTCTTTGTCTCCTACTTGTACATCATCTCTGCCATCCTGAGGATGTGCTCAGCTGAGGGGAGATGCAAGGCTTTCTCCATGTGTAGCTCCCACATGCTGGCAGTCACCATATTCTACGGGTCTCTCATCTTCATATACTTACAGCCAAGCTCTCACCATTCCCTGGACACAGACAAGATGGCCTCTGTCTTCTACATGGTGATCATTCCCATGCTGAACCCTTTAATCTACAGCCTTAGGAACAAGGAGGTGAAGGATGCCTTGAAAAAAAGTGATCATCGGTAGAAACCAGGCTTTTATGTTCATGAAGTTAAGAAAGTGACTTGAATAAATAAAAAGGGAATTTCCTTCGCTTTTTTCTCTTAAAAAAATTAGAATGCCTCCTCCTAATATGAGATTTCTATGAATCTGTTCACTGTACAATAAAATTTTCTATAGATTTTTTACTTAGAATGAGATTTCAGACATAAGAGTAACCATAAGAAGTTATGCCCATTCTCTTACTTTTCAAATGAAAATGCATTTAAAATAATTAATTATCTGGTCTATAGGAATTTATGCCAATTTTCCTGTTTCTCAAATGAAGAATTGCATGAAAAGCTATTATATGTTTATATAACTAGTATAGGACAAAAGTTCAGCCTCTCCACCCGTCCAACATTCCCAGTTCAGAATTCTTCAGCTGTATTAACAATACCCCATGTGAAAACCAAAGATGCATAGCACAAATATTTTTTCCTGATGTGCTAGTTTCTACAAAAAATACAACATTATAAATTTGTTCCATTTGATATATTTAACAAATTCTCTTTATTCAAGAGAACAATATTATATCCTAACCTTTTCAATTTCACTGATTTAACATGACCTAAAGTCTGGTTTGGTCTCTAAAGACTGATTCTCAAGTGAATTGCTCTTTTTTTTAAAGCCTATGAGACCTCATTATATTTTTTCCAACTGTTTAAAATTTAATAATAATAATAATGTAATTCAAGATAGAATCCCAGAGGTATCATGCATTCTAAATAAACACACTCAGAATAATTGAAACATTATAGATCATCTTGCCAGCAGCAAGGATTATATGCAGTTATACTGGGCAGACCTTGGGTAAGTTGGTCATTGCTGGGAAAGGAATAGCTCCTTAGAACACAATGAACCCATTAGGCAATGCATCCTCATGAGAAGAACATGCACCTTGTAGTCCAAGGATGGCGATGTACAAGGTGTGGGTTCTCACGAGGTTAGTTACCAATTAAATAAGGACAATGCTACAGAATTTGGAGACTTTTAAACTCTTAAACAACATGCAAAAGGTAATAATAAATGGCAGGTGCATGCCTATCTTTTCCCTTCCTTCTCTGAGTCTGAAGACCTCAGTTCTTGTCCCAACTCTACTAATAAACTTGAGGGAGCAATTTATAAATGGGGGTTATCCTACATAACTGGTAACTGTGATATGGACAGGTAGATACACAGATGGAGAGGCAGAGATAGAGATGAGCATGTATGCATTTCAAATAAGTGTAATAATTTCATAATTTTCAGTTACACAGAAAAAGATTTTGAGTTTGCAACTCATGCATACCATTTTAATACATATGTGTATTAATATATATATGCCATTTGAATGCTTAATGACAAAAACTAGAAAGCTGCTACTAACAGCTAGAGGGGGAAATTTAATACATATACTCATTGCTCATAGAACACAGGGCTAGCTTAATCCATAGTTCTCAAACATTAATTTTTTCATTGTTTATTTAAACACATTTGCCTACTATTGGACCATTTCATTTGCTCCCAGTTTTCTCACAAAGCACCTGCAGCAGGTTTTGAATCTGTCTTCTAGATACTGGCCGCCTGCCATTACTGTCCTTGACCTCCTGTCTTGGCAGGCTGGAGCAACCACTGCATCACAGCTCCTCTAGGAAAGGGCCTAGATTGCTTGGCATCTAAAAGCCTGCTGGGTCTGACATTTCCTGGGTCAAAAAAAGATCTCTGGCAATTTTTTTCAGTTCTGTGTACCTTAGTTTCTTCATCAGTAAGAAGGTGAAAATAATATCAACTGCTAATTTTATTGTCATAAGATCAAAAAAGACATTGGATAAAAACATTTAAGAGTAAAAGATTTTTGAATTAATAGTTTTCAGATTTCCTACTACTTATTTGAATATGATAAACATTTAGAAATCTATCTACAGTAAAATTTAAGAATTTCAGGTTAACACTGAAGATATGCTACAAAACTATTAATATAAAAGAAAAAATTTGTCATGATTTTTCCCTGAAATATGATTTTGTTAATTGATTTTGTCCTTTTTGAGAAAGACTGCTTTCAATTAGCCAAGTAGTTCAAATTTCTTAACCTATGAATCTACCTAAGAAACATATCACAATGAGACATTTCCCCCCAAGAGATGAGATTATGAAGTTCATTTTAGTGGTAAATAATTCAGAATACTTCAAACATTCATATGGGCACTAGATAAGTACAAGTTATAGCAATAACAATATGAAAACTTAAGTTGTCACTATTCATACACATGGAATGCAAGATGGAAATATACATAAGACACTGACATCAAGTGTGTGGACAGAGAGCACAGCACAGACCATGAAGACTGATTAAGAGGAATAGGAAGGAAGGAAGGACCACAGTATCACCTCACAGATAGAACAACAGGTAACATTTGACACATACAATATGAGCATTTTTCTGTTTGCATACATATCCCTAGGTCATTACATGTGATGTGATATGCAGGAATTATTTATCACTGTATAACCTGTTTAGCATGCTGCTTTTAAAACTTGATTATATCATGAACGCTTTTCAATATCAATAAATGTAGACCTATTTCAGCTTTTAAAGTTACCATTTACTATTTTACTGAAGAGCCATGTAAGATCTAAACAACTATTAGAATATATCTAGACAATTTCCTTTTTTGGAGTAAGTAAACAGAACAATTCAGGCACTTGCATACTTTCATGACTTTCCTAAGTTCCTAGAGTTAAAGTCATTATAGCAAGTGGCAGGGCTATTTTAAACAGTTTTGATGCTTACTCTTACACTGCCCTCCAGAAAGATGAAAGCAATTACGCCTCTATTGGATGTGTAAGCCCATGCCACGTTCCCATGCCTTTACCAACAGTGGGTATCATCTATCATTTAATTTGATCAGTCTGATGGAAACCTTATTATTGGCTAGTCATTTCATGTTTAATTAAATTTTCTCCTTTGTAACTAGTAAGTATGTTGGGAAAAGACACTCATTATATATATATATTAATATAGTGTAGGGAGAGACATCATTAATTTAAAGTGCTGGTCTAGCATACAGTATAATCACATGTATATGTATCCTCTACCAAAATTATTTTGTATTATTTTACTTATAATACCACTGACTTTCATTTAACTATACCAGTGCAGTGAGTAAAAATTTGAAGTGTTATAAATGAGGTGAAAGAAAGGGCAGAAAATTATGGTCATTAAAAAAATTAATTTTAGGTATTTAGCGTTTGATCTATTGCCATTTAAATCATTTTTTCAAATAGAGCCATGGGAGTGAGACTTGCAAGTGGAATGATGGCAGTGTCCCTGATCCCAAGGTCAAGAATCTAAGACGATATATTGTTATTTTTTTTAATTGAAGTGTAGTTGATTTAAAACACTGTGTTAATTTCTGTTGTGCAGCATAGTGATTCAGTCATATATATATGTGTGTGTGTGTATATATATATACATATTATTTTTCAGATTCTTTTCCATCATAGTTTATTACAAGATTTTGAATATTTCCCTGTGCTATACAGTAGGACCTTGTTTTATCTGTTTTATACATAGTAGTTAGTATCTTCTAACTCCAAACTCCTAATTTATCTCTCCACTCTCCTTCCCATCCCCATAACCACGTTTGTTTTCTATGTCTATGAGTCTGTCTCTGTTTTGCAAATAAGTTCATTTGCCTCATTTTTTAAGATTCCACATATAAGTCGTATCATATGCTATTTGTCTTTCTCTGACTTGCTTCATTTAATGTGATAATCTCTAGGTCCATCCATGTTGTTTTGAATGACATTATTTCATTCTTTTTAATGGCTGAGTAGTATTCCATTGTATATACGTATACCACATTTTCTTTATCCAGTCATCTGTCAATGGACATTTAGTTTGCTTCCATGTCTTGACTTGGCCCTTGTAAATAATGCTGCTTTGAACACTGGGGTGCATGCATACCTTTGAACTTGAGTTTTCTTCGCATATATGCCCAGGGGTGGGATTGTTCGATCATATGGTAAGCCTATTTTTAGTTTTTTAAGAAATCTGTATACTGTTTTCCATAGTGGCTTCACCAATCTACATTCCCACCAACAGTGTCCACAGTCTCTCCAACATTTATCATTTGTGGACACTGTAATGATGGCCATTCTGACAGATGTGAGGTAATACCTTATTAGAGTTTTCTTTTGCATTTCTCTGATGATTAAAGATATTGAGCATTTTTTCACAGGCCTATTAGCCATCTGTATGTCTACATTGCAGAAATGTCTGTTTAGGTCTTCTGCCCATTTTTTGATTGGGTTGTTTCTTTTATTGTTGTTGCATGAGCTGTTTTTACATTCTGGAAGTTAAGCCCTTGTCAGTCACATTCTTTGCAAATATTGTCTTTTCTTTGTGTTTGAGGTTTCTTTTTCTGTGAAAAAGCTTATAAGTTTAATTAGGTCCCACTTGTTGATTTTTGCTTTTATTTCCATTGCCAGAGCTAATGTGAAGATTCTCCTCGGAACACATCCATCATAAGATCATGTTGGGTCAGAACCAGCTTCTAATATCTGCTTGATTATTGCCAAGGGAGACAGGAATAAACAGAATATGTACTCTGGGGGGTTTTATTGTAAAAATATTTAAAAATCTGTACCATGCCAAAAAGCAATTATTCAACAGTGTCTGACTTTATCCCCTTGGGACTTACAGATAATCCAGAGCTTCAAGCCATTTTCTTTGGTGTATTCCTAGTAATCTGTTTAGCTAGTGTTGTGGGTAATCTTGGTTTGATTGTGCTAATACAAGTCAGTCCTCAGCTTCACATACCCATGTATTTTTTTCTCAGCCATCTGGATTTTGTTGATTTTTCTTTTACATCCTCTGTCAACCCCAACACCTTGGTGAATTTCCTATGTGATTTTAAAAGCATAACATTTTATTCATGCACCCTTCAGGTGTGCTGTTTCATCACATTTGTAGTTTGTGAGCAGTATTTGCTCTCAATCGTGGCATATGATAGGTATGTGGCCATTTGCAGCCCTTTACTCTATGTCATTCTCATGCCTAAAAAACTCTGTAACGGAATCATCACTAGCACGTATGTTTATGGGTTCAGTGTGGGTCTTGTACAGACAGTGGCAACATTCCAGTTGTCTTTTTGTGGCTCCAATATGGTCAATCACTTCTACTGTGATGATGTGCTCCTGGTTGCTCTGGCCTGTTCTGACACTCAGGTCAAAGAGCTGATGTTGTTAGTCATCGCTGGGTTCAATACTCTCTGCTCTCTACTGGTCATGATCATTTCCTATGTCTTCATCCTCCTTGCCATCCTGAGGATCCATTCTGCTGAAGGAAGACAGAAAGCCTTTTCCACCTGTGCTTCCCACCTGACCTCCATCACCATATTTTATGGGACAATCATTTTAATGTACCTACTGCCCAAGTCAAGCCATTCTCTGAACACAGATAAGTTTGCTTCGGTGTTTTATGTGGTGGTGGTTCCCACATTGAACCCATTGATCTATAGCTTGAGGAATCAGGAAGTAAAAAGTGCACTGAAAAGAATTACAGAGAAGTTGTTTGGCTGTCAAGTAACAGAAAAATCATTGGACAGGGAGGCATCAGAAGACAAGGAATTGTGGCTTATTTAGAGTCACCATGCTGATAAATGAACCAACTTTGTCACTTCCAGTGCTCAGATCCACTCAGAATATGTCTCACCCACTGTTTCATTCTTAGTGATTTCCACGTGAAACACATTTTGTAAATTTTGAGTTACTGAATTATAAAAGGGAAGAGAAAAAAAAGAGAGAGACAGAGAGAGATCTTAATCCTGTTTGACCACAAAATCCTCTTCCTCATTAAAGAAGCAGTATTGGAAAAGAGAGGCTTTATCTGAATTCTGTGTCATCTATTGAGAAATCTGCATTGTACTGAAATGGTAAATCAACATCTGGTATCTTATGTTTCAAGCGTGCTGTGCAGGTAATCTTGAAAGCATGTTGATGCTTAAGAGCAGGGATATTTGGTTTTAACATTCTAGACACCCTTCCTAGCATTCCACTTCCTGCAACTCAGCTACAAGGGTAGCCTGACATTGAACACTTGGTGACACTTATGCTGTGTCAGTTTAGTTCATTGGAGCCATTTCACACCATTTTAAATCATAACCTGTTCTATATAAGTGTGTGATTAGGAACGTGGATCTTCATTCACACAGTTTGGCTAACAATTTTAGCTTTTCCAAGTAATAGCTGTTATCTTGGGTAAATTATTTCACAGTTCTGTTTCTTAGTTTCTTCATCAGCAAAAGGAGGTAATAATTCCCTTTGTCTTGGACTAATTGTGAAGGTTAAATAAGCCTACAAATATAAAAGGCATCACACAGCTCCTAGCAAAGAGCAAGCACTTCACATATGTTGACTCACACCAAAAGAGCAATATTAATTATTTAAAGCATTGTTATTGTGTCAATGATCTCTTTTATTTGGTTTCAGGTAGTAGTCTTTTTTTTTTTTCAGAAACAGTTGACAATATTATATGCTTTATTTTAGAATCAACAAAATGAAAATATAAAAGCTAACAAGTTATTTTATTGTAATCTTTAAAGCAATTTAATTATTTTTAATTTCTTTTTGTGTGTGTTTATAAACATATTTTTAATGTATTTTTATTGAAGTACAGTCAGCTTACAATGTGTCAATTTCTGGTGTACAACACTACACTTCAGTCATATATGAACATACACATATTTGTTTTCATATTCTATTTCACCATAAGTTACTACAAGATATTGTATGTAGTTCCCTGTGTTATACAGTATAAACTTGTTGTTTATCTATTTATGAACATATTTTAAACTGAATTTTTGAGTCCTTCATTTCTGCTATTAAAATAAGCGTATTTTTTTCTTGAAAAAATATTAAGCTGCTTTTGTTACATTTAGTAAAATTGCCTTAATAAATTATGCATTTATTTAGTTTCAAACTTTTCAAAGTAAAAATAAAGCTACCATCTACTGAATGTCTTTCTGTGTGTCTGGTGCTGAATGAAATGCTTTAAATGGACAGTCTCAGTTAATTATTTATAACAACCTACTGAGATAGATATTTTAAAAATAAAGAGATCCAAAACAATTTATGTAATTTATTAGTGAACATGTAGCTAAAAACTAGGGAAAAAACACAAGATTTGTGTTTAATTTTGTTAAATCTCAGTTTTCACAAAATAAGTGAAGAGATGATGCAGGTGGAGAGCCTCTGCCACATCCATGGTCACCTTTTCCCTTTACTTTCTTCTCCAGAGTCCAGTACAACATGAAGGGCCCATTTGTAGTGCCAGATTCAGGCTCACATACCTTTCAACTTATTTCTAATTGAAAGATTAACTTAAACCTAGTTTTTGGATGACATCTTGTGAATCGCCCATTTTTTCTTAGTTTTTAAAATTGTGTAAAGATGTGGAAACATCGATTCAATTAGTGTTTAAACATTGCTGTTATAAATACTATGAAGGAAAAAGATAAAATGAAATTCCAGAAAACTGGTGTTCCTCAGTGAGGCATTAAGATTCTGTAGGTCTGAACTTCTTTACCTCTAAGAGAGTCTGGCTTTGCTGCGCCTGTGGGCCTTGTATGTGATATGTGATAGGATGTGTGTGGATAGCTGTCTATATACATATACACTCACAAGACACAGTATGGTAAATAGAAGTACCATGTTTCTCTGTCAAAACTGTTTTAAAACGTTGAGAATTCATTCAAGTGACAAGATTTGAAAAGCACCTCATGGCAGCATAAATGAGTTATTGACAAATTAGTCTCAGAAGAAGAAGTAATCTCCTTGTACTGCAGACTTCAAACAGCATTTTATATAGTGACTGTAACTGTAAGCATCTCCTTCTAAAATGGTAAAATAATAAGATAATACTAAGTGACTAATTTAACTATTTGTATGAAGTGTCAAAATAATTAAAGCATGTCAAATCACTAATATTTTCATATCATGATCCTATAAGGGTGATTGAATAAATGATATTATAAACAAAGGTTATTTCTATTTGAACAATATGCAAATGCATCAATTATTTATTTTAAAACACAGTTTCTTATAAACCATGTTCTTCCACTTATATTTTAAAAAATCCAATAATGACATTTTTAAGTCCAGATAATCTATAATACTCATAGTGGTTAAGAAAACAAAATTCAGAAAGGCTTGCATTTGCATTTAGAATTTTCATATTACTAATTATGTAACCTTACAGAATTTATGAAACCCAGAGGTGAAATCTTACCCAACTCTGAGATTTGTTTTATTGTAATAAGTAACACTACTTGATTCAGTGCCCAGCAGGTAATAGAAACCTAATCAGGCTTTTCCTTCTTACTTAAAGAAGTAAATTTTTGAGAGCTCAATGAATTATTTTTTAGTTATACATAACAAACACTTATATAGCAAACAATTACATAGCATTTATTATCACAGGATATTGCTATAAGTGTTTTATAAATATTAATCTGTTTAGTCTTTAAAACCAAACAATGAGTTGGGTCTTATTTATTTTCCAAAAATGGAAAGAGAGTCACAGAGTTCAGATTCATTGCCCAAAGCTGCACAGTCAAAAAAGGAAGAAGACACAATTCAAATTTAGGCAGTCTTCGTTCCAGAGTCCTCAGTTCTAACAAAGACACAGTGATGCCCTTGCTTGGGATACATGTATGTATATTTGAGACCATGTTTGTGTTTCTATTCAAACATAATTTCACTGCTCTCTAAAGGCTATGGTGGCCTGAACAGGACTTGGAATCAAACTGACTTTCCAGAATTGGCCAGGGACCTGGTAGATAATATCAAAGCCACATTTCCAGTTGATTGGGAAAGAATTACAAGAAATGTCAGAAAGAGAAAACTTGATTCATTTACCTTCTTGTATTTAATAAGCTATTATTACTATTATTTTCTTAATTTTAACATCTTTACAGTTTCACAGCCTTTCTCCAAGGCTTTCTTGAAAGGTGTCTCTCACTTCTTTGTTTCTTAGGCTGTAGATTAAGGGGTTCAACATGGGGATCACCACCATGTAGAATACCATGTTGTCTGTGTCCAGGGAGTGGCTGGATCTGGGCTGTAGGTACATGAATATCAGCGTGCCATAAAAGTCAATGACAGCCACCACGTGGGAGCCACAGGTAGAAATGGCCTTGTGTCACCCCTGGGTAGAGTGAATCTTCAGGATGGCAGCAGTGATAAAGATGTAGGAGGTGAGGACAATGGAAGAGGAGCAGATCATATCAAAGCCAGCAAAGGCAAAGATCAGAACTTCCCTCATGTGTGTGTCTGAGCAGAACAGAGCCAAGAGAGGGAGGTCATCACAGTAGAAATGATTAATAGCATTGGGGCCATAGTAAGTTAGGTGGAAGGTGATAATGGTATGGAAGAGGGTGACCAGAAAGCTGTATATGTATGGAACCACCACTAGTTGAATGCAGACCCTCTGACATCAGTGTGGAGTAATGCAGAGGTCTACAGATGGCCACATAGCGATCATAGGCCACGGAGGCTAAAAGGAAACACTCCGTGATCATGAAGGTGAGAAAAAAGCACAGTTGTATTGCACAAGCATGGAAAGAAATCATATTGTGTTCCACAATAAAATTCACCATCATCTTGGGAGTGATAGCAGAGGAGTAACAAAGGTCAACAAAGGCCAAGTGACTGAGGAAGTAGTACATCGTTGTCTGGAGCCAAGCATCCATCCTGATCAAGGATATCAAGCCAAGGTTGCCCAGCACTGTGACCAGGTAAATGACTGAAAACCCACAAAGCATGGGGCCTGAAGCTCCAGCCAGTCTGTAATTCCACTGAGAATGAATTCAGTGACATGGGTGGCATTATCTTCAGCCATTGAGTTTGATGAAGGCTTCAGATTTTGCTATAAGGTGAAGAGCAAGAATGGTATTTTTTATGGCCTGTGCCAGTGTTGGGGGAGGTGATCACTAGCATCTTCTAGCCTTGAATTTTGTTACCTTGTGGGCAAAAAGTACACCTTAGCTCTCCAACGACATGCCATTCTTGCCCCAGGGAAAGAGATCTTCACTCTCAGAATACAACTCTTAAGCATTATTTTGTTTTGTGATTTTAGAAACTACAGAAGAATGTTGGTTAAACTTAAATATTATCTGAAAGAAAGCACTTGAGA
Source organism: Vicugna pacos (assembly GCF_048564905.1). Lineage (NCBI taxonomy): Eukaryota > Metazoa > Chordata > Mammalia > Artiodactyla > Camelidae > Vicugna > Vicugna pacos. The sequence continues at coordinate 14,639,079 of NW_027328742.1, read as the reverse complement.
CAGCTACCAGTAATATTTCAGTGGTTTTGGTGCCCCTAAGTTTTCTATGCACATATAAATACGGCAGCACAGCATAAAAATACATAATTTATAAATAAAAGCAAATTTATATTGCCCAGTTTTTCATTTTTGTGCACGTTCCAACAGTTTTAAAAATTTTCAGAGTGATCTGTGACTGACTCACTTTCTTGCATCCCTTCCCTTACAGAGTAAGGACTGGATGATGTAGAAGCTAAAAGGAAATTAACAAGAAGTCTGGGAAAACATGCAAATTTATCTGCATAAAAATTAAGGAGACATGTTTTGCTTTCCAATTCAAAATTAACCACACTTTGAAGTTTGTTGCCCAAAGAGTTAACGTTAAGTTTTTTATTAGATAACTTATTCTAAACTTCATGTAGATAAACCCCTTTCCCCATAAATATGTGTCAATATATTTCAAGGGCTTGTGATACCCAAAGACTTGTTCTAGTAGATTTCATTTTTAGCAACATATCCTAAAGAACAGCCAGTTGTAATCAAACTTCTATGGAAACATATACAGGTGGGTAGAGTTCTTGATGAACACTTCTGAAAAATTGCAATTATTTTTATTTATGCCAACTCAGAAAAAAAAAAGGACTAATCTCATTAAGCCCAATGTTAGTCTATTTGAAATTTATTTTTGCCCCAGCTTTATTTTCCCATCACGTGGAACCATAATATATTAACAAAGAAAGGAGCCTTGAAACATCATCACGTCGAACTCCTTCATATTTTAATTTTATTTATTGCTACTATAAGTATTTATCTGTTGCTGCTGAGGACTGCCCTTATCAGATACTCTAATTTGTGCAATACATGAATTAACTTACGATTGTCTTTTACTGAGAGTATGATGAAATTCTATCCCATCATCCCTGATTAACAATTGAAAAAACCAGGCTTAAAGCTATGGTCCCAGAGATCACATGGTATAGTATGGGGGTGATCAGATTTGTCTGACTGCAAAGCCCATATTCCTAAACATCAAACTATGCTGCCCAGTGTGCAACCATCCTGGCAGATATATCCATTTGTCTATAGTATGAACCTAACGTTTCAAGCTTAGAGAAGACATAACACCTGTAATTTCTTAAAGATTGCTAAGCTTTCCATGTACTTTGCCAAGGTAAAACTGCAGAAGCCTGAGCGTCTAAAAAGTTATTATGTCATTCTGTCCCTCCTGCTAAATAACTGTTTCTCTCACGAGTACTCTGAATTAAGGGTTCTCTTACAGGGCTTGCACATACTCAATGTGTTCTCACAAAGTCTTTTATATCAATTCCAGCTGTGAAGACATGGTTTGACTGCTAGTTGAGAATAATGAAAAGGCTACCACACAATGGAAAATTTAAGCAGACCACCCTTGCTGAAAAATGGGGTCAGAGGAAGAGGTTGATTTATATTTATCATAATATTTTACTTAAAATAACAAAGGCCACCTGTGCATTAGTTTCTTTTGTTTTCTGATTTATGTAATTTCAGGATTTTTCGTGGTTGCAACATACATGTCAAATCAGCTGAGTGAGAAAATAAATGCACCAACGAGAACATTAGCTATGGTAGGCACTTACTATTAAGGGGGATATTTAAGCAGCAAATGAAGCAAACAAAAATGAAGTTTATATATAATGGAGTTGCATGTTAAGCTGGAGTTTGTATTCTAAATTTAAAATACTTAAAAGTTACATAGAAACAGTTACCTATGAAAACCTTTAAAAGGCTTATAGACTGCAGCATTTATGATTTTGCACCTACTCGATGACTTTTTAGATTATTTTATTAATTCCTCTATTTTTAAAAGTAATGTTTCTTCATAGCCTCCAGTTAGTTTCTGCAGATTGCTCTGGAGCAGTTACCACCCCAAAGCCTCACCATTTATTCAGTCATTTCCACACTCTGTCGATTTTGAGGGACATCCTTAAAGTATTGACACCTTTGATGTCAAAGTATTTTTAATGAGCATGATGTTTCTTGCTCATTGTATCTTTCCATAAATGAGTTTTGCCTCAAATTTTATGGCACACTGAAACCACCTATAAAGTTGTCAAGATCCTAATATCCAGGCACCCCTCTGCCAATTTAATCAAAACATCTGGGTAACATTCAGGTTTCAGTGTATTTAAAGCTACCTGGTCAGTTCTAATGATAGCCATGTTTGAGAATCAGTAGTCAAAAGAACAAACTCAGCAGCTGTGTGAACAAAAAATACTGCAAACCATGTCAGTAAACAGAGAATGCTGAAGCCATCGAGTCATCAGTGACTGCCACCACCCCCCAGTGGGGATAGGCCTGCAGCCCAGCCTCTGTAGCCACTCACAATGGTGCCCTCTGAGCAGACTCAGAATAAGAAAGGAGAGGATACTGGCCCTAGATAGCTAGGTGCTTGTCAAAGGAATGAATTCAGTGAGCCCAAATGTTTGCTTCCTCCCATACATAGAAAAGCACTAAATTCTTTAACCTGAGATGCCTGGTTTTCTTTAGTTAACAGCCAATCTTTTAAGGTTCCAACTCCCTGGTCTTTGTTGTAAAGCTCCTATATAGCCTAGCCCCTCCCCTACCTCTTCAGAGCGGTCCCTCAGGGCTGCATCCTCAGAATTGTCCGCCAAATAAAACATAACCCTCAACTTTTAGGTTGTGCATTTATTTCAGTCCACAGTTTGAATGGCAGGCATAACTCACACATACTTCCAAAGTTACTTGTTTCTCTTAGTTTTGTTTGCCCAACCTATGATTGAATGAGTTCATCATGACAGTCAAATTCAACTTAGAATATACCTATTTTTTTCATATGAAAAGACTCACCAAGGATTAGGAGGACAAGAGCAGTTTTAAGAAGATTAAATTTCAAATCCCAGTCTATCCCTTCTAGATAAACAAGGTTATACTGTATAGCACAGGGAAATATACACCAAAATATTACGATAGCTCACAGAGAAAAAAAATGTGACAATGAGTGTGTATATGTCCATGTATGACTGAAAAATTGTGCTGTACTGGAATTTGACACAACATTGTAAAATGATTATAAATCAATAAAAAAGTTAAAAAAAAGAAGATTAATTTTCAGAGCCTCTGCTTCCCATGCCTGTCTCTTTGTGAAAATGATTTGCCTGAGAGCACCTATGGTTTTGGTCCTTTTGTATCTTGCCTTTTCAAAGCCCAGACTTCTCCCAGTTTACAAATGAAAATATTTCTCACTCATCTGAAATCTTATATGATTCCTTGCTCCAAGGTATAAAACTATTCAGAGTTCTAAACAATTTAGGAAAACACTCCCATCTAATTAATAAGACAAATTTCAAACAAAAGTTAAATTTATGTTTAATGATTAATCATCAAAATTGGAAGTTTATAGGCAATTTTAATCAGTTTATTCTAAAATAACTTTAATTTTAATGCAAACAGAACTATTTTACTATTATAATACATAGAATCTATAGTAACTTATGGTTACAAGAATAAAATTCCAATCAGTGTGTGTATGTGTGTGAGTTTATCTGAATTTTAAAGAAGTAAAATAAGAAATAAGGTAAAATAACCAAAGAAATAGTTTCAGTAGTAAAAATAAATTACTTTTGCACAGAAATGGTTTGCACAAATAGTGTTTAACTATAAGACAGAAAAAGAAGGTCATTGAGAAACTTCCTCTTTCTTATTCTTTGCTCTATTAATCAAGAAATTTCCTAATTTGCTTACTACCTAGTGATACCATGTCCTGCCTGGTGTTCTATCAGGGTCTACAGCAGCTATTCCAAGCCAAGCATCCTTCATTCTACAGCTACATGGAGCTTGATCTCTGTACCAGAGCTTACCACCCAGCCCACAGAGGCATTGTTTACCACCAGTGCACTGCAGATGTGCAGCCCTGGTGACTTCTTCAACCATCAGATGCTCCCTCCATGTATCCCAAAACACATGCAAATAACATGACATGGCATGGGAAAAGGCTGGGATGCACTGGTTTGAGTCTTATTTTTTAGAGTGCAATTTGAGGCCAAAAACCTATTCTGAGAAGCAATATTAGAGAAATGAAATACCAAGTTCTATTTTACATTAAAAATAAGAGTAAGCATACGGTCTTGACAAAGATTTTACTTAAGAAGGAACTTTTTACCTTATGTTTGGTGTTTCCAAAGACCAAAAATGGACTTAGAAAGCACTGTTATCTACACTTAAGTATACAGCCATTCTTGGCCACTCATTCCCATGAGAAAACTTTACACAGGAAATCTCACTTACACTCATTTCTAATCCATCCACCTAGAAGAGGAAGTGTTCTCTTCTGTGGGTGCCACTGCAGAAGGGAGGGTACTTCTAATTGGTTAACTCAGTAAAAAGTCATTTAATGTGTCTGTGTCTGTGTCTGTGTCTGTGTCTGTGTCTGTGTGTGTAAACGAGAGAGAGAGAGAGAAAGACAGAGTGAAGGGAGGGAGAAAATTGAAGATTGATGTACTATTTTAAGTACAACCAGATATCCTTTGCAAAGAACTGAAAAGGAGAGGGTATGAAAGTAAGAAACGCAACTGGGATGTTAGAGGCATTATCTCTGAAAGCAGAATGGTTCAATTAAATACCACAGCTCACCAAGGAGAGATGTCTCTAATGGGAAGCCCACTTGTTGGTGGAGGGTTGGCAATTCACTCCATGTACAAACTCCATATGACTCACTGCTTAGCCAGATCCTGGCTCCCAGAGAGCTCATTCTGAAGTTGTTTGGGTGATTTATTAGTTCCTAGATCCCTCTGAATCTAAACTTGAACCTCTAGAGATACCTGAAAGTGGTAATATTCCCTTCCTTGTTTTTCTTGAAGTAAGATGAGTTGGACAAATTATATTGGGGATTAAAAAGTTACCTGTATCCTTGAAGGAACTATACTTCAAGTATACCAATCAATCTCCAGGAAAGTTAAAGAAGGCTATACTACAGGCTTAAAAAAAAAGAACAGTAAATTTTGGTTCGTTTGAAAAAGAAATTCAAATTATGTGAAAGGATAAGACTAGCATTAAGTTTTGGATAACTGAACTTATGAGAATATGGGCAACATCCATATTTGGTTTTTTAAGTCTCAATTTCCTCAACTGTAAAATCAAGTAAAAATGATGCATCTTTTACATTTTTGTGAATGTTAGATGAATTAATGTATGCAAATATCCCAGCAAACTCTATGATAAGTAGTTAGTATTCAAAAGGTATTTGCTTAAAAAGTAAGACAAATCAGAATAATAAATAAAATGAAGATACACCAAGAACTTACTTGAAAACCAGAGCTACTTCTACCAGTGTCAGAGTCTCTCTTGGTGAATCTACACAATAATCAAAATGCATTATTATTAATGGTGAAATCCAGCTTTTTCCACAATTTTCAAACTAGAAAACCATTTTCTAACCAATTTCAGAATATGTGTGTGTGTGTGTGTAAAACAACTACTCAGAGCAGTAGCCAAAATTCTTTTTTTTTTTTTCATTATTTTTTTAAGTGGGGCAGGGGAGGTAATTAGGGTTATTCATTTATTTATTTTTTTTAATGGAAGTAATGGGGATCAAATCTGGGACTTCATGCATACTAAGCATGTGCTCTACCACTGAGCTGTACCCACCCCCTCTAGTAGTCCAAATTCTTGAAGAAATCATGCAGTTGTTTCAGATTCTTGTACATGTTTGTTCTTTCCATCCAGCTTTTCCCTACACCCCTGAAACCATTCCTTTCTAGCCTGAGTCTCACATTATTAATAAATATAGTAAACATTTTTCCAGTCTTAGTTGGATCTCTTCTGAAAGTTGAAAATGTGTACATTATCTCACTTCCTGTCATTGATACCACAATTTCCTTGTTTTGTTTTTTTAATTGTATGAAGAACACTTAGCATGAGATCTCTGCTGCTAAGTTTTGAAGCACATAGCACAGTACTGTTAACTAGATACAGAGTGTTGCACACCAGGTTCTAGAGCTACTTGTCTTACAAACTGACACTTTCTTTTGACACTTTCTTTCCATTAAACAACTCTTATTCAACCCTCCTCCCAGTCCCTGGCAACCACCATCTGGCTCTGTTTCTATGACCGACTATTTCAGATACATCACAGGAGTAGAATAACACACCAGTTGTCCCTCTAGGGCTGGCCTATATCACCCATCATAATATCCCCCAGGTTCACCCGTGGTTTCACGCATGGCAAGATTTCCTTCTGTTTTAAGCCCAAGTGATATTTAATTCTATGTACCCATCACGTTTTCTTTATCCATCGATCCAATGATGGACATTTAGGTTGTTTTTATGTGTTGGCTATGGTGACTAGTACTGCAGTGAACATGGGAGTGAGATATCTAGATATCTATTCTAGATCCTGATTTCAATGATTTTATATATATAATGATATATTGATTATATATATATATAATCTGAAATTGGGACTGCTGAATCATACAGAAGTTCTATTTTCAATTTGTTGAGGAGCTTCTACATTGCTTTCTTAGTGACTGTACCATCGCTTCTTCTCCTAATTTTCCTCCTGCCACAGAACTTGGTATACTCTTTCTTCTCTCTTAGATAATGTCCCTACCTCCCATCCCTTTTGTCAACTCTTACTTGAGAATTCAAACTGAGCATCATTTTCTAAGGGGCGTTTTGCTGAAACCTGAACTACCTGGGGTTCTGTTATGTTTTCTCATCACTGTGCACCTCTACTTGAAAGGAATGACCACAGATTATGATTAAATGCCCTTTTGTCTAACTGTTTATTTAAGTCTCTCTCACAATAGACTGTCAGCTGTATGAGACAGGGTCTGTGTATGTTTTGCTGACTACTGATTCCCTGACTACTAACATGGTTTCTTACTGAAAAATAAATAAACAAAAAATTTGTCAAATAAGTAAACTCATATATAATTGAATACATAAACACTCTGAAAAGTAAGTTATAAGCATACAGAAAGACAACTTAGCACCAGATGTCAAGATTGTGTTCTAACCCTTGCTTTCAATTTTTTAAGTTCCCACAACTAATTACTTACATCACCCTCAATTGAAATATTTGAGATCAGCTAGTTTAATGTGATCATTTAAACAGATGAAAAAGTAAGGCTCCTCAATCTCATGTAATTACCTCTCTCCGTTTCCAGCTAGGAGTGAATAAAAGAACATCACAATCTTTAATAACCTTAGGGGGAGGGCATGGCTCAGTGGTAGAATGCTTGTTTAGCATGCACAAAGTTGTAGGTTCAAACCCCAGTACCTCCATTAAAAATATATAAATAAACCTAATTACCACCCCCCAGAAAAGAGCATAGTAATATTAGTAACATTAATATCCACAAACACTTACATAGAGTCATTCACATTGGGCCAGGCACTCTTGTAAGCAGTCTGTGTGTTAGTACACATAATGCTCACAAGAATTCTGTTATAAATACTATTACTATTTCTTTTTACAAGGGAAACACTGAAGTAAAGAGAGGACAGAGAGGTTGGGCACCTTGGTCAAAATCACACACCAAGTCACTGGAAGAACCTTGCTTGTGACAGACTCCAGGGACATAACCCTTCATTTACCCTTCTCCACACTGCTCTGCTCCAAAGCACAGTCATACCCACTGTATCTCCCACACATGCCCGGTAGCCAGATCTGGTTGGATGCAGCCAATAGAAAGGGATCTATCTGGTCTGGCACTAAAAGCTTAGCTGTAGCATTCTGCTGCAGAATATCAATGATTTCCCAAAACAAGAATATGAGAAAAGTTTACGTGGTAAAGGTGGTGAAGTGAGGCAAGGCAGGATCTCTCTATAATAATGGCAGAGCACAGGCAAAACCAGTAACACTGCCTAAACCACAAAACCGTCAGACACCCTGTCCATCTGGCCAACACAAGGGACTGCTGCTCTTTACCACCTAAAGCTTTCACCTTCCTCCAATTTATCCACTTTCTAAATAGGAACAATTAACATATGAACTCATTTGACATCATCCAGTTGAAAGTGTAACCATGCCTTCTTGAACCCGTTGTAAATGACCTCATAGGTTGAAATCTCTTAGAAAGCCCGGTCCCTAAGACTTCTTACTGAGATGTCCCTGTTTCCCGTGGTATGTGGGCTCCCTAGTTGAAGCAAGCAACAGCAACACAACTGTGATTAGAGGTTCCTGGTGGTCTGTGCCTGGAGAACATCAATTGATGAAATGGTGTAAAGTCTGAGATTTACTTCAAAATATCTTTGGGGGTTAATAGATTGGGCAAGAGGGCTGAATGAAACCTATCTGACCATCAGTGGACACGCTGAAGCTGGCAGCTTTTCCGGTGGGGGGGGAGTGGGGATTATTCTATCAAATCTTCTAATGTTGTACATGTTTGAAAATTTCCATAATAAAGAGTTGATTATATAATAATTAATTTCTTTAATAAAAAGATTAAAATTTGTTGAAATTTATAAGTAGCATCATTTTGGGGTTTGAAATATTAGTACATCTCTGTTAAAAGTATTATCATAGAGGCCAACAAATGTTTATTCAGGAAAAATAAGAAATGCATATTTATGTACATATATATATACGCCTTCAAAATATTTTCTAAATGAGCAAGAAATTGTCCTTTAAAATTAATACCTCTGAATCTGACTAAGGAAGAGCTTAGAACTAAGATTTAATATAGGATATAATATATGTCAACAAACGAGGAGATTTGGTTTGTAAAGCAGAGGGTACTGGTCTTAATTCTAAAAGATAATGAATTTGGTTCTTAGTTAAAAGGGAACTATAAATCCTTTACTAAGCATTCCAGATTAGAAAGACCTTTGAAGTCTGAAGCCTTATCTAACCAAACTGATTTCCAGAAACTAGTTCTTATCCACCTATAAGGCCTATCACTGATGAACCATAGATTTTTAAAAGGAAGAAGTACAAATATGTTTTACAAATAATGTGATCAGCAAACCCCAAGGAAATCAATCAATCAGAATAATTAAAACTTCCCCCCATATGACACCCAATTATAATAGAAACATAGAAAAAAACAATAGAGGAAAACTTATTTACAACAGTGTGATACCCACTATTTGTATGTGTATTGAAATAAGACATACATTAAAAATAATCAGATAAAAAGATGTTACAGAAACGACAGGCCAGCCAAGAAAAAAGCACCACTCGGAGGGTTGGAGTACTCAGATGTATTATGCCGGTGGGCTCAGAGCTTCCTCTGTACTCCAACCCTCGGAGTGGTGTTGTTTCTTGGCTGGCCTGTCATTTCCATAACAAAGACACTAAAGAATAGAATTGTTGGCTTAGAAATGATACTATAATATATTGCCGCTTTTCTTTTAGATTTTATTCAAATTAGCTCAGTGTTTGCTAAAATAACAAAATAATAACCTTCATTGTCACCCTATATAAATTACTGAAGTTAAAATTATGACTCTGTTGGAGTCTGTGCCCTCAGGTAGCTCACAGCTGAGTGAGAGGCAAGACATAGGGAACATGCAGATTACAACATATTGTGAAAAATGTAACTGACACAAGGAAGTCACAGAGGATACTGAGAAATGGTCAAACATCCCCCTGTGGCTTGGGGGTCAGGTAAAGAGAAGATTGAGTTAATTTGGAAAAAAAACCTCTACCACAAGGTTATCTATTGTTCTTGTCGTGAGAAGATGAGAAGGAATGAGACATTTCTGCAGAACCGAAAAGCTGTGGAAAAGCATTTCAGTGACACAGAAAGTGCAAGCACAGTTAGGGAAGGAAAGACACTGTGTGGCAGGTGGGAGAGGGAAAAGCAGGGGAGTCAGGAAGACAGTCAGGGCCCTGGACACATAGCACTGTCCTTCATGTTAATGAGTTTGGACTGAATCCTATAGGAGGCAGAAACAATGGGAATGTCTTATCTACAAGATTGATACAGTCAGATATGTTTCAAAGAAATCCCTTAAACAAGATAGTGGCTTAACACTGTGGAATGACATGCAGTGAATTGGAAAGAGACTGATACACAGATAAATTAATTCAAAAATGAAATTCAGAATGAAAAAATTACATGTTACAGATGATATGCATGTATCTTAAAAATAAGAGAATTTAGAGATGCACTTATGTAGTTTACTATTCCCTGGGTTAGGTTGCTGGCTTGATAAGAGATTCATAGTTCACATAGTTTCACTTCCTTGAGAAGTGAAAAATAATTTATTTGGTTGAGATATATAAAATAATGTAATGATAAATGCATATTTATATATGTATGTGTTAGAGCAGGCAGATAGCTAGATATGAGCAGAGAAAGGGGGACACAGACCAAATGGCAGGAATTGGGCAGAAAGGAGGGACACAGGCCAAATGCAGGAAACCACACATCATGTAAGCACCAGGGGTCCCTGGGCAGAGAAAGAAAAGCAGGAACCTTGGGGCTGATAAGGGATCATACTTTTTGGGGTGACAAGTGGCCTGGAGAAGAACAAAGAATGGTGAGAAAAGGCAGGAATTTCTAGTGTCTGAATGTAACCTTTTGCTCCTTATGCCATCATTTCAATAAAATTAGCCTTGCAGATCAGAAGTATGCATCATGCACCAACACCATGACACTTCTGATCCAGACTAAATAAGGACAAAAATCCCTCCTCCCTTTGGGAAGGTGGAGTTGGGATGATAATCAGGGAATATGACCCCAAACCCTTTCCTCCCCAGTGAATATTCCATCCATTTATTTTTGCACCTCATGTAACTAACTTGCCAAAGAAACTCCGGGCAGCCACTCCCCTGAGCCTGCCTGCTCTCCCCTGAGAGTGTACTATCTATCCTTTAATAAATCTTCACTTTACCTTTTTTAACCTGTAAGTCTTGTCTTTGAATTCTTTCTAGGATGGGACAAGAACCTGGAACACCAGTTGCATCTATCAGCAACATGTATGTATTTATCTATCTACCTACCTAAAGCAATATTCGTACTATTACTATGAATAAGAGAAGTATCCAAGATTTTTATTATACATACTAAAAGGGACACTATAATAACACATTCTTGAGAATTTTAGGGTTACATTAATTTTGAACTATATATCCATTATGCAGCTCCAACTTGAATCTTGATTCTATCTAACACATTCATCAGTTGTGACTTGAGACACATTATTTAAATTCTGTTAGCTTCCCTTATCTGAAATGGGGGAACATTTTTCAACATTATAGTGTTTGCAAGGAATCATGATGTGCTGTATGAAGAACTTTTTGATGCCTGGCCTGGAACTTGATAAACACCTAATGAACTTCAGTCACTGTTGTCACGATTGTCATCATGATCATACTACACCTAATCATCAAGCACCATCAGGTTGCAGTTTGCAAAGTAATGTAATAACTATTAAAGGTTTTCTCCTCAAACTTTCCTTGTGCTGTAAGTAGTATTTTTATTTCTTAATTGAGGCTCAGAATTTATGACTTTCCCAAGTGCACATGGGGACAGAGTAGACAAGCCTGAGTGAAAACTCAGATCCTGCTCCAAATCTTCTCTTCCCACTGCTTTCTTGTCTCCCAGAGGAAAGAGATTCAAGGCTGAGGAAACTGCTGCCCCTGAGGAATCAGATGATGATTTCAACAACACATTCAAACTACATGGCACAGTCATTAATCTGGGGTTGAAACGTCCCATTTGTCGAGATTGGTTTCTGTTAATATGTCCCCAAGAAAAAGCCGAGAAATTCAGTGTAATAAGGCCCCTTGAAACTGATTAGCAAGTAAATTCACTTTTAGCAATTCACAGTAGGGAATTCTGTTGGCAATGAAGAACTTTCTAATAAGACCCAGAGACTTTCATCATTAACACGAAAGCAATGACTGACTTCAATTTCTCTTTACATAATAATCAGCAATTATTTAATTAAAATCAGCAGGAGGAGAATTACAATTGCTACAAAACAATGGCATTGTTCTTAATTTTCCCACATATTCTGAACTTTTGCAGCCTGACTAGAAATGGAAATGCTAACCTAAGTTTTTCCACATTATACAGCACGAGCGAGCAATAGACATTTGGGAATTTCCAAATTCTGTGGAGAGACACTGCGTATTGACCAATTCCCCAAAATTTGGAAATTTAATCACATATTAAAATTTTTCAAATTTGGTGTCAAACTACTATTTTTTTCACAGTTAAGGTTTTTGATGTATGTTATGGGTGGAAAGCCCTACTAGAATGCATGTAAGGATACTGATGGATTTAATCCTTCCCTGAATATAGAAATCCAAAAATGTCTGAAAGGCAAAGGTCTACTCAAATGGAAATAAGATTGCAATAGCAAATGTGAAATACATCTTCAGGCAATATAAGACAGCATATACCACATGTGCACAGTTTGGATGGAGGTGATGGTCTGTGAGCTGTAATAAGTGGGCAAAGGGTTGGCTTCTGCATACCTTCGGAATATAAATTATAAACTGAACTATGATAAAGTGCTTATTACTCTGGTTTGATCATTTTCTAAAGAAATGAACAGGACACAAAAAATCTTATCACAATCAAATCCACTGATGTGGAACCCCCAGATTGAAGGTCCGACTGCCCTATGCAATTGTGAATGAGGGACTTCAGCATCCACCGGTTTGGGCAATGATGCACTAGGGGAAGGAAGAGGTGTCCTGGACCAATTCCCCATAGAAATGAATTGCTGGAAAAAATTCATTATAAGAAGTAAATTGTCGTATACTCTGATTACAATTTAATAATATACAAAAAAAAAAGAAAAATGAAAAATGAATTGTCCCCAAACTTAAAGAGCAGTTACCTCTAGAGAATTTTTTCATATATTTCTGTATATCAAATTTTGTAAACAGCTAACATAAACCTTGAGGAATGTAGGGTTAGGGGCACCAACCCCTCCAGATGGAAAATCTGCCTATAAGCTTACAGTAGAGTTGCACCTGCAGCTCCACACCTGCAGAGCCACCCGACCTCGGGAGGTGTAGTACTGGAGTAGGATTTATTGGAAAAAATCTCCTAAGAGTGGATCCACACTGTTCACACCTGTGTTGTTCAGGTTTCAAATATACTTTCTTTTTATCCTAGAAAAATGTATGTATATGTATATATATTTTTAACAAAATAAAGGATATATAAAAATGTCCCATACCTATCAACACTAATACTCCAGGGTTTTTTAAAATATATACAGGAACTGGTTGATTTTATTGAATCAGAATCCCTTTGGCTGAGAAGATCACAGGGAATGGAAGGGACAAATGAAAACAAATGATGACAATACATTAAAAGTGGTTGTAATAATTGAATTGCTTGCCTTTTGTTTTTGCTTTTCTTTGTTTTGTTTACAGCAATTGAACTGGACATACATAACCAAGGACTAGTGATTTCATGCTGACATTATTCTAGTTTCAAACATAACAAAGTTACCTTTGTTTTTACCAGCTAATCTTCATCTAATTGGAACTTTCTAATCATGACTGCACACTGGAGGCTGCACAGTTGCACTCTGGTGCACTCACATTGGGGGAACACTTGGAATTAACTCTCAAAAGAATCGAGACTGCATTATATAAAGACCTGGAGTACTCATTCACATATCCCGAGTATCTGAGTGAGTCCTTGGAAAGGAGACCCCTGGGGAAACATTCAGGGGAAGATTTCTTCCACATGCTGGTAGGTTAAAAAGTGCTGCTGTCGGTCATTACCATAGCACCTTATTTCCAGGCCATCCACAATCTTCCCCTATTTAAAACAAAGGAGATGGCCCTGGCTAGTTCAGCTCCAACTAGATGAAGCTGACGTCTCTTCTCAAGAATGAAACACCTTTCTTAAACCTCCCCAAATGAAATATCTTCTTCAACTACTGCCTGAGACTTGGGTGTCCTTTAGAAGAAGGACACACATTTTACCTGTTGATAAAAAGTCAGAAGTCAAATCCTCTGATAAAGAGCCTTTGTGTGTGGGGGAGTTGTCTTTCTCTCACGGGGAAGTGTTGATGGTTTAATATCTATCACAGACATTCATGGGTCAATTTGAAATTGATGAGCATGTCTGGGTTTTGCAAGTTTTTTCTTTAATTACAAAGGAGAAAAATAAAAAAATAAGCCTAATTCCAATGTATGCACAAAGAAAAGTGACTCAATACCAACACTCCCACTAATTACCCCTAAGACATCTGAAACGATATTTATAGTGGAAGACCGAGAGTGGGACCAGAGTCAATATGTTGCCATGGATGGCAGTGAGCACATGGCGGCCAAATCACTGTTTTCTCATTTCTTCTTCCATTCTATTCCCAGAATAGTGAGCTATAGCACTGTAGCTGTGTTAGGATCCAGTTCAGGAAAACAAGCCAGTTCAAACACACCTCTCACAAGGTAGGTTTTGACTTCACTAAGTGGAAAGTAAATGGATGGAGGGAAATTTTGTTTTCATGTCAGGTTTTAAATATGCACTAATATGTAACTATGCATATGTGTGTATATATGCATATATCTGTATGTATATGTGTGTTTGTGTATATATGTATGTGCATGTTTGTGTATGTATGCATATATATTTTTTGTTTCTTGTTTTTAGAGAGTACATTAGGTACAAGTAATAGTATTAAGATGATTTAATAGAGAGAGAAGAAAGAAATTTAAAGGAATAATTTTCTGACCACTCTCACTGAATTGTTAGAAAAAAAAAGTTTCCCTCTGGACAAAATGTTTGAGGAGAAAACAGGAATTATTTTTTCTACTTTGTACACTTTTTTAACTTGATAAGGATGATAATTTTTTACTTTATTACATTCCTCTTGAAATTAGAGTTAGCTATTTATCTTCCTTTAGAAGTTGAAAGAGGCATCTAATTCACAATGACACATCGTACAAGTAGAACAGCATAAGGCAGGAGTCTCACTTTCTCACATTTTCTATTTCTCTCATCAAAGAGATTACCACCTTTTAAAAGGAGGAATGTAGTTATAATCACTGAAAACTTAACAGAGATTGTAGAAAACATTCTTGGTTATAAATGTCATAAGTAGTTAAAATGCAACATGGCACAACACTTTAATTTTGATAACTATACTTTAAAAAACAAATTAAAATATCTACTCAAAAAGGCAATAAATTACTACATTAAGGTTCTGCTCTACCAAGAAGAAGATATAGGAGCAGGAATTAAAAAAATGGTTTCTTCTCTTTATTCAATATAATTGAAAATGGTCTGAATCTAAAATATTAAATATCTTTTCAAACATATGGTTCATCTTTTCATCTTCACTCTGCAGACTTTAATTGGTTTATTTTTATCAGCACTCAACTTTGACCTCATAAAATTATGAACAGCCAGAGAGGAGAGTTTCAAATGGGATGTGCTTGTTTGTTCTGATATTCTACCACAATGAACAATAATTTCTGAAGCTAAAACACACAAGAGTTGATGTCTGGTGACAATTTCTTATGCCCAGCAATTTTTTGGTCTTTAACTTATCTTTCTTCAGCAATTGAGTGATTGGAACAAATGACTGAAAGGAACAGCACCAGGGTGACAGAATTCATTCTTTTGGGCTCTTCAGTCCATAGAGAGATTGAACTTCTTCTCTTCCTGCTCATTTTAGTGGTATATTCTCTAACTCTGGTAGGAAACCTTGGGGTGATTTCACTAATCCAATTGGATTCTCGACTTCACACACCCATGTATTTTTTTCTCAGTAATCTGGCCTTTGTAGACCTTTGCTACTCTTCATCAATAGCCCCCAAGTTCCTGCAGACCCTCCTGACCAGACACAGGTCCATATCTTTCTATGCATGTGCCACACAGCTGGGCTTTTTCCTGAACTTATTGATCTTGAAAATGTTCTTTCTTGCAGTAATGTCTTATGACTGCTATGTCGTCATCTGCAGTCCTCTTCTCTACATGGTGATCATGTCCCCAAAGGTGTGTATACAGCTGGTAATGGGCCCCGTCTTATATAGCTTTTCTGTTGCTTTGCTCCACACAGTTGTTACTTTCCAACTGATCTACTATGGCCCCCATGTCATCAATCATTTCTACTGTGATGATGTCCTTTGATGGCCCTTGCCTGCTCAGACACCAGCCTCAAGGAGATGTTGATTTTTATCTTTGCTGGATTCAATATGATCAGTTCTTTGACCACCATCCTTATTTCTTACTTACACATTGTGGCTGCAATCCTGAGAATCAAGTCTACAGAATGAAGGTGCAAAGTGTTCTCAACTTGTGGCTCTCATCTGACCGCTGTGACTATATTCTATGGAACTCTGATCTTCATGTATCTGCAGCCCAAATCAAACCATTCCCTTGACACGGACAAAATGGCCTCTGTGTTCTACACAATAGTCATTCCTATGCTCAGCCTCATGATCTACAGCTTGAGGAACCAAGAAGTAAAGAATGCCTTGAGGAAAGCCATTGACAAATGCTATGTCCTGCCTCTAATAAACTTTAAAAAGTGACTTGCAACAAAACCTGACTTGGAACAATGCCACTTGCAGACAGACATGTTGTTTTTCTAATCTTTTGATGAAGTACATTTTTTTTTACCATTCTTTATATGAGTAAAATGATTTTGAACATGAGTTCTAGTTTTCATGTAATCGATAGTAAGATGAAATTTTTAAAAGAGTAGAATTTACATTTTTAAGAAATTACTACTCTTAGGATATGTGACACTGATAGTTTTGACCTGACTAGCTTCTATTCAACTGATAATAAGGTTTAATCAGTCTTTTCAAAATTGTTCCTGTTTTGTATATCGCGGAAGACAGAGAAAGGGGCAAGGATGGTGTTGAAGTAAGTTTCTTATCCATCCCCATGTCATTCCATGCGATAGCCTCCTCCTCCAATGTTCCCTGTCTGTGACCCATCATTCCTCTCTCTGCTGCTGACCTCCACATTCACTCTAGCCACTCCCTAAAATTGCATGATTAGCACATCCTTTGAAAGAAAGTCATTTTTCACCATGTAGACATGGGAACAAGGATTAACTTTTGGAAAGCCACATTCCCTTTTATTACTCTATCAAACCAAAAATGCAGATCTATCTTTAAGTTCCCTAAGCAAAGCTGTGCTTTCTAAAGATCTTTTAGAGTTTTAGGGGTATGAGGAAATTACAGTGTGTTGGGGGACAGGAAGGGGTAGCTTAAAACCAAGAGATAAATATGGTGGCTATTAGATGTCAAGAATATAGTTCCATGTTCAGGTAATATAAAGAGACATAATTCAAAACCCACTTAAACCTTCAACTGGAATATAATAGTTTATATTTTCACTCATAAATTCAAATGTTCATGCCTACCATGTGCATGATATTGGGAGTCATTCTTGGTGAGCAAAAAACAAACAAACAGAATATTTCCTGCCTCACAGTGTTGGACACTCTGCAAGAAGATGCAGCTAGCAACAGACCAGTTTAGAGTGGTAGGTGGTAGGTTTGATAAGGAAAAGGACTTACAGATGAGGCTTGTCTTGGATGCACATCTCTGCACTTGTCTGCCAGAATCTTCAACATGTATAAAGAAGCTTTAACTGGATTCATTTTCACATACCATCCAGATGGTTTCAACAACACCTGCATCTTCTTACTTTGGGAACAGTGGGCAGAACATACGTTCAAAGGAGAAGGGAGTGGGTAAGGAGCCATCAAATTGCCAGGGTTTATCTTGTGAGTCACTTAGCAGAAAAATTCTTTCAATGGCCTCCTCAAAGAGTAAGACAACTAGAAAGTGAATGGATTTGAAATAAGTCAGCCTGCTGAATTATAACATTGTGCCACCATGACATACATACCATGATAGATATTAGAATGAATCTGACAAACCAGGAAATACATTTTGTTCATTTGATAATGCAGTTGTGAACAATAAACAATGAACAAAATGAACAAGCAATGAACAAATGAAGTTCCTTATCAAATGAATGAAGTGAAGCTATGCCAATGATGTATGTGCTAGGATTATGTGTGAGCCCTCTGCTACCATGAGCTGATTCCTTTTTTCATTCTCTCTGTCAGTTCTGCTTTCATCTCATGAAAGTTTCATTATTCTAACCCAGGCATGACCAGGAATCAAATTCTGCCTGGATTCAATCTATGGCATCTCAGTAAACTAGAAAAAAAGCTCATTCTTGGAATTGTGCTTTTGAGTTCAAACCTGAGTATTACCACTTCTAGCTGGATGATGCTGAATAGCATCTCTGACTTTCATTAACCAGGCTCCTCAAAGCCACCTGTCAGTGATGGGAAACAGTTGCCTAAACACTATTAATTTCTGAGTGAGTGGTGCTTATAAAGGTCAGGCGTTCAAAGCTGATTCTGTCCTAGAGTCACAGTTAATTGAACAATGTGGGAAACCCATTGGTGTCTCTCTGATAGATTTCCCTAGAATTCTCTCTCTGTCTCTCTTTCTATGTCTCTCTCTCTCTCTATATATATGACTAAAATTAACATAAAAAAAGAGTATGGCAACAGAGACTTTCACAGATGACTTACCAGATTTTGTCCCACTTGAATGACTTAATAGTCTTGGAAATTGCAGAAACAATAGAGCTCTGAAAAAATTAAAGAAAGGGTGGTTTAAAAACCCTGTGGGAAGTAGTGCCTGATTCAAAGCTAGTATCCTGAGAAGTTGCTTAATTAAGCATATACATATATACCACAGTATACATAATATACACATATTGTACTATATACTATGTATAGAGTAACTAGGTAGGTCAGTTTATCTCTCTGTCTATCTGTCTGTCTATCTATCAGCTTATCTATCTGTCTATTTATCTATCTACCTATCTATCTATCTTTATATGATAGTGTGTGTGATTTTGTGTGTGTGTGTGATGGTAGTGACTTGCCATAGGGTTGTGTTTTCTGACTTTTAGTTAATGTTATGCTTTATTATTTTTCATGTATTGGAACATTTATTATTTGCTTAATATATTTTAATTGACTCACAAACTTATTTAAACAAATCTGAAAACTAAACTTTCTGTAACCAACGCAAAGGAGAAAAATCCATGCCAAAATCTTCATAAAGTAACAAGAATTCTGAACACTCAAAAAGTTAAAATAACACAATCTCTGGGTGCTATGTGAAATTATCTCTTGTGCTGTATTTTGGGAAATACTGGCAAGAGAAATTGTAGAAGTTAATCAAAAGCCTGTGATAACCACTTTAACTCGCTATTCCAAGTTAGGTTAGGACAGCATTCATGGTTTAATTTAGAATTTAGATTTCTGTGAAGACATCAATATTGTCATATTAAATTATGTATCTTAAAAATTAGTTTTACATCCTCCTTAAACAACACCAACTCTATCAGTAAATCAACAATGAGGTGTTCTAAGTGGATACAAACAGTACAAATTCTGAAGAAAGGCAGAATTAAAATTATGCCTTTCAGGCTCTAAATTAATTTCTTTGGGGGGGCAGAGGCATCATACCAAAAAATGAATCTTGAAAGTCATGACTGTGAATTGCCAAGGGCAAGAACTCAAATAAGGAAAACACCTTTGTTGTTGCTGTGTTTGTTTTGCCTGTTCTGTAATCCCAAAAGCATAGTATTGAACAGTGAAGTTTATACAGAGAACTGGAAAGTAGAAGAGATCTCCTAACAGCAGAGGAGCCATTTTTCTGGAAGCAAGCAGTAAGGTCCCAACCTGAGCCTGGTGATGCGAGCAAGATATAAAGGTTAGTGACTCTTTGGAAAGGAATCTGCTGCCCCTTCCTCTGGGTAGCACAGTAGACTCAGGTGAGGTTGCTGCAAAATTACACCGTTGCCCAAAGAAAGCCCAGAGGGGTTTGAAGAGCTCCTGCAGCAGCAAGGATAGCTTACCTCCCTGAGGTAGAGCCTGTTTTATTGAAACAAAAAGCTTAATAGAAAAACCAGAGTCCCAGCATTGCAGCAAATTGGTGAAGGAATACATTTGTTTTATCAGCACACAATTCAACTCATACCAAGTAAGAAGAGCTAAAGATGTGTTGTCTAAAACATCTGGTGGACGCTCATCCGGTCCACACCTACAAACACAGTGCAGAGGAGGTGGCTGAGATTCCCTGAGCCTGTGAAAGAGCCTTGTAAGTGCCTGCAAAAACTAGTGAGGAGAAGTCACCTAGAAGCTGGGGCCAAAGGGATTCAAAACCAACTAAATGGACAGCTGGAGGTCATGACAAGTCCAAGGACTCACCAAGTAGTTAGGAAAAGGGGATACAACCAATCACCTAAGACCAGAGGTTGAGTTTCCCTCCTTCTGGCTAAGACAGAGAACCAGGTTCCCTTCTTTGCTCAGTATACTCAGTGTCAGAACAGACACTTTCTGAGGAGACATTCATCCTCAAGGCAACATTTGCCCTGGGAAGTGGTCAGATGCAGAGGCCAGGTGCTAAGGGCCATGTTTCTGGAAAGAATTATAAGAACAACTTCAGCACTATAGCCATGCTGTCTAAGGAGCAAACTCCTAAAACACAGTGACTTAGTAACATAGGATTTGATTCCTTTCTCAGGGGACAGTGTGAGTTATGGGGTGTGGGTTAGGCAATTAGACCCTCCATATGTGGCTTTCTTGTCTCAATCTACAGCAACCATTTCAGTGGCAACATTTTCAAGAAGGAAGAGAAAGGAAAAAGTCCACATCAAGTGGCTCTGACTTGAGGAAATGACCTTGGGTTTTAGGCATATCTTTCTACTGACAGCTCATTGCCAAAACATTTGTAACAATGTTAGCTACCTGGCTAATAGAAATGAGGGCAACTGTGGTTAACAGCTGGAGGGCTAGTGTTTTATTTCTAAAAGTAAACATAAAATAGTGGACCTTGAGGAATATTTCTGCCATAAGCATCAGAGAAAATATGATCTTAGAATGCCAGGCTATAATGCCAATCTCTGTGAAAGCAAAAGTTTCTTGAGCGGTCTTACTTTGACACCACATTGACATGAACTCTTTAGAACCAAATTTGGGTAGTTTAACAACATAAAAAAGAAATCCACTTTGTTAATGTAATTTCCTATAGCAATTAATGGTAATTTTTCTTCCTACTCAGAACCTAAATTTGTGAAAAAGAACATCCCTCCTCCCATCAGCTACCTTTTCTCAGATCCAATCGGAAGGAAAGTGGCTTATAGTTAACTAGTAAATTAGCCTGAGCAACCATACTTTATGTGCTTGAATTAGTCCATCCTCCCAGTGGTGTTTCCAAAACCATAAGTTACTTCTCAGAGTCCTCCTGCACATCTTTCATTGTGCACTCCTTTCAATTCAATTAGCCCTGGGTAGAATCAGGGTAAGTAAACAGGGCTTCTTTAGTCCCAAGAATAAACTCAATCATCAGAAATTACTTCTACTTCCCATTCACCTTTATGCTGATGAGAGTCATTAAGGGAAGAAAAGTCTGTATTCTTCCTATAGCAAGAATGAATGTAGATTAAGTGGGTACCAATCTATATAAATGGAACAGTGAGATTTTAAGAACTTTAACTGGGTCCTGGTGGATATCATTTTGAGCTGTATTGACCATAGTTTAACGCATACCCAGTGCAATGGCTTTTAGTTGAACAGGGCTTCTTATCTGGTTGATCCACTCTAAGCCCTGAAAGCTTGATTTAAGCTGCTAAAACAGAACCAAAGAATGTCACATTCATGAGAAGAAATTGGAAACAAAAAATAGTTTCAAATCATATCAACCAAAGGCTTAATAGGATGAAGGCTATGAACAAAGGTTAGATTTTTAAATATCAGAAAGCTCATATTGGTTCATTTTTTTTATTATGATGAAGACAGGAAAGTCTTTATGTCATAAATATTTCACCCTTTAAAACCAAGAAAACTAACCAGAATCCATGCTAAGGAGTAGAATCAGGGTAAGTAAATAGATTGACACACAAAAAGTGTTGATAACTATCAAGCTATATATACTGAGAACAAAACTTAGGACTGTGTTACAATACTAGTTGAAGATTCTGAATACAACTTTGTTATCAAAAGTCCATGTGTGTATGAACATTATCAAAAAGTTATTTGGTAAATCAGGGTCCATCAGCATTCTGTAATCAGGGAATAGAGATGAATTCCTATTCTTTTCCTCATGAAATTATGTATTTCTTACAAAATTTCAGTAAAGAAAACATCATAGAAATCATGTTCAACTCTAAAAAAGATATCTCCAAAACACAATGTATTTATCTCAAATTATTTATGAGTCCTCCAGTGACTGCACAATTTTAAACACACCATGAATGTGTAATATGTCAGTTTGAATCATATAGTTGCATATGTGGAGTAACAATCTTGGTACTTAGAGGCCATTCATGGGGTAAAAGCATCACTTGGTTAGACTGGAGCTCAGTATATGTAAGAGTTGCCTTTAGACAGTCTCTATTGAGCTAGGAACTTTCATGCCTACACACTTATCACAAGTAGCAATGTACTCAGAAATATCTATTGCAGTTTCACTGCCCCAAGTTTGCCTTGATGATTGCCTTGTTGACTGCCTCTTTCACATCTTTGTTTCTCAAACTTTAGATCATAGGATTCAGCATGGGAATCACTGTGGTATAAAACACAGCTACCATTTCCCCCTGCTCCACAGACTCTTCAGGGGGCCTCCTGAAATGCATAAATATGAGAGTCCCATAAAACATGGTAACAGCCGTCAAGTGGGACCCACAGGTGGAGAACGCCTTCTTCCTCCCATCAGCAGAGTGCATGCGTAGCATGGCTATTTCTATGAGGATATAGGAGATGAGGACCACTTAAAGGTAATACGTGAAGTTCATCCCAGCAATAACTATCATGGTGTATTCTTTGATGTGGACCCCACCACAGGCAATCTTGATGAGAGGAGGGTCAGCACAATAGAAGTGGTTATTTTCAAAATTTCCACAGAAGTACAAGCCATATGTCCACAGGGTGCATATCAGGCTAACAGAGAATCTGTAGACATAAGGCACAGAGATGAGCCAAATACAGACAGTCCTGGACATTTTACTGCCATAAAGCAGAGGGTTGCAGATGGCCATGTAGCGATCAAAGGCCATCACAGCCAAGATATATACCTCCACATGGACAAGGGCGATGAAAAAGTAACATTGCACCAGACACCCCACGTAGGAGATGGTTTTTGTCTCTGATAATAAATTTTCCAGCATTTTGGGAGTAACATTGGAAGAGAACCACACATCCACAAAAGACAGATGACTTAAGAAAAAGTATATAGGGGTCTGAAGCTGGGGACTGATGCTGATCAAAATAATCATACCAATGTTCCCTAACAGCATGATCATGTAAACTACTAGGAACACCCCAAAAAGGAGAACTTGAAGCTCCTGATGACTGTTCAACCCCAGAAGAATAAACTCTGTCACATCTGTGAAATTTGGCATTGCCTTCATGGAGACCCAGGCTGTACTGTCTGTGGGAGAAAGAAAAAAAAATGGATTTGTTTTATTCTTGGAAGTCTTGAATCATGTGTATCTGTATTCTAATTCAAATAATTGAACAATTAATGTATATTTCACACAGTGTCCAATAAAAGAATATCTAGGTACAATTATTTCCTTTAGTAGGTCTTATAGGTAATGACCATCAATATTTATATCAGTTTCTTAGTCCTAAAATAGACAATTGCATTCATGTGTTACTAGAATTATATATTTATATTTTGTAAATAATTTCCATAATGTTAACATCCCAGGGCTCAGATAAGACTAAAGCCAGACTGAGAGTTGTCAGAGAATGACTGAATCCATTCCAATATATCATTTTTTAGAAAAAAGCTGGAGACTCATCAGTGTTAAGTGTTCACTCAAGGTCAGCTAGCCACTGAGTACTCACAGGCAAGTAAGTGGAGTGAATCCTCTGAAACTCCACTGAATGCTATTTTCCAGTATGATAGCTGGCTCTCAATATCAATAAAAATACAAACACACATGTGATATTAACTGATCTATTTTCACATGTTTTGGACAGTAGTCTCTTATTTATATGATCTTATGGGACAGTGGTCTTATATGTTGGTCTTATAGCCTAGTTATTGACATATTAGCCCTATGTTATGCCAGTATATGATACCACATGCTTTCGACATATGAAATTCCTAATCACATTTTAGTTTGTTCAGCCTTACATTATACTTGCTTGATGAGTGCTACTAGCAGGGTAAGGTGAGAGGTATTTAAAAGCACAGGCTCTACTAGCTTTTGTTATCTTAAAAAAAAATGTAAACCACAGGTGGTTAAATCACATAGCACTCAACATCAGAATTATGTCAATAGATAAGTATCTAGACAAATGCCATGAGGTAAAATTGAGGTGACACTTTTTAATAATTATTGTCTCTCATTTCAGATTCCACTGGTTTTCAGGAACAATCAATTCTATGTCTATTTATATTCAAATTTAATGTCACCACAAGGAACATGTTCCCAAGAAATCTTTCTCCTTTTAATACATTTCCCGTGTTGACTTCTCCAAGAAATAAAAATTTGCTGTGAGTTCTTAAGGCTGCATCTGTATAATTACCATCATCTCGGGAATTTAAGCTCTCCATATTAATTGTGCTTGAAGGGGATGTTACTGACATATAAATGGGTCTTTGTAATTGCTTAGGTTAATTCATTTTACAAACATCAAAGCCAGTTATATGTCATATATTTGTTATATCTAGAAGTATTCTAAATTCTGGAAATAGGAGGTTAAACAATATATACAGGATTCTGGCTTGCATCAGAATGTATTCTCATTGAAAAGAAGTGAAGGATAAAATATACAAGTGAGATACTTCAGGGATTGGAGCCACAGTGACAAATGCACAGTTTGCCAATGGGATCAGAAATAAGGAGAGGCAGGATGCAGACAGGGTGATAGAAGATCTCTTTGAAAATATGGCTCTTTTACTTAGTGAGAAGAAACCAGCAATGTAGAAATACAGGGAAGAAAAGAATGAAAATTCAAAAGGAACTCTTAGCCTGCCATGTTGAAAATGAGTGTTTCTAGAGCCATTCCTTTAACATTAAACAGTGTGTAAATTCTATGATTATATCACGATCCCCTCCAATCCATAGCAGAGGACATTTAGGAAGTTAATTAGTCTTTATGAACTATTTTCCCATCTCTTGATTATTCACATGGGGATGAAATACACCACGAATAAAGTAAATTGGGCACATAAGATAGGAGGCACTGAAGTTTCATTTCTGATCTGCCTTCCTCCTTTCTGTAGATTTCCATGATTGTAGATCATCTGGCTTCTCTTAAGTGTGGAAATACTCAGCCAGATGAGAGATGCAGACTCTGGTTAGGAAGCAGAGCTAAGATCAGGGATTTTTCCTATGTAAAAACTCATGACCCTGCTCAATGAGCCCATACTTTCCAACCAACAGACTTTGACTGGGTTAATGGTACTACTAAGCATAAAATATATTTAACAAAAGCATCAAAGCATCTAAGAAACATAGACTAAAACTACTTCTCCAATTTTGCTTCCTGCATGACGTGTGTATTTTTCTTCCTCTACACATAATTGTTAGCTCTGTGATAGTAGCATTAGTCTCATTCATCTTGGAACTCTTTAAACTGCCTGGCTTAGCTGTTAAATATAACTGATACTCAGCAATATTCACACAAGATTTTTTAAAGTGTCCTGATCTCTAGATCAGCTTTATGTAATGCATTACAGTACTCCAATGTTCTTAAAGCCTCTAGGAAAGATTGCTTTAGTGACAACTGTCTCAGCTTTAAAATATGAGTAAAAATAGCTAATTTTTGTTGAGTGCTTACTAAAACTTTTGCATGTAAAGTTCCGATGGACCAGGTTCTATTCACATAGTCAATCTAAAACTGTGGAAACTGAGGCACTGAAAGGCTAAGAAGGTCTCCCTGGATCAGACATCTGCTAATTGGTCAGACTGAGATGCAAACCAATTAATTCGATTTCCATGTTATAGCCTTAATAATCTTATATTGCTGCCTCTTTGATAATCTATTCCAATATTCTATTTCTTTACATTTAAATTTTCAGTTTGAGTATCCTCCAAAAAAGAAGAATATTATCCTTTGAATAGTTCATTCTTGATGAACCAGAAGAGCTTTGCATGACCCTAGAGCAGGCTGAACTACAGAGTAAATGGACCACTGCTTCACGCTACCACTCAAGGTTAGGCGAACCCGTAGTCCTAGGATCAGATGGTCAAGTGACTTCTGGGATAGAGCCAATTTATTATATAAGTGTGCATCATCTATTAAACAATTAAAAATATAGAATGTGTAACATATGAGTTTTAAAAATGAATCTTAATAATGTTTTTGGAATTTCTCATGAAGAGAAACAGTGAAGGTATAATTACTGCTCTAATCATTTCCACTGACACAAAATCTTCAACTCCATCCACATTTATTTTAAAACACAATGTGAAAATCAATGGTCATTGCAGAGAAGAGGTAAAAGGATAAATAATGCAGGATAATTTTTTTGTTAATCCCTATTGTAGCTAGATCAGGCATATGAAGTTTTAAATAAACTGTGGATACAAATAAGACTATTTCCCTGTAATATGTTTCCACACAATAAAACACTGTGATAACCAATAAGTCTACAAATGAGGTCTTAGTCTACTCTTCAAAACGAGAATAAAAATTAAAAGATGCGACTGCATTAATCTGTATTGTAAAGAGTGTAAAATTTGCAGACATACCTTCAGCAGTGAGAAAAGCAAGTGATAATGACTCACTATTTATTATGAAACCTTGAACACTGAGAGGATTGAGAGCATCTCCCCAAGGAACTACCCAGGTAATTATGAAAGAAAAGATAAAAACATCTCAGGGGTAAGACAAGTTAAGGAGTGTTAATGAGGAGACTACTTTTTATGGTTCTAAAATTAAGAAATCAAAATTCTTAATATAATGGTTTAATCTCTCCCACCTTCACATGGGTTCTGCTTCCTTCTATTCACACCTGACAATTATGCACCTCGGAAAAACAGTCATGGTTTGCATTATAAACTTTTGGTCAGTCATTTTCATGTCTGTTGTGCTACATTTCTAGTAAGCATCATCTCTCAAGAGACACCATCACAGCAATGCTTGCCCTACGCATCTCATGGATGTTAGACACATGACAGATGCCTCAGAGACCATTTGGAAACATCTACAGAGAATGAGTAAAAGTAGAGGTCATTGGTGAAGAAGTTGATGATAGTAGAACAACCTGTTTCACTTAACTGAGGCTCTTCTGGGGGTCAGTAGAGTACTGATTTTGATGTCAGAAGGATCAGGAATCAAACCTCCTTAACTCTGCACTTTAATTGTGTGTCATTGGGTGAGTAATGATTCTCAGCTTCAGTTCTCATCTGCAGAATGTGAGACTACTATCTCCTAGGCTGGGGTGGGGATCTCAGATAACATAGGGCTAACTCTCAGGATAATGTCTGTCTCATACGAAGCTCTCAAAGACTTGGTTGCTATGTTGAAGGATAAAAATATGCATACATAAAATAACTCTGAGGTTAAGTTTTTCTACCAAGTTTAGGTAGCTAACAGGTTAAAGAAACAGAATGCCAATGTGGATCATTCATAAACTCTAAATTATTTACTACCCCAAGTTCATCTGCAAAATAATGCTCAGGCAAAGTTTTCTTCTGCATTCTTTATCCCTGAGTACCCACAAATCCTAAGTTCCTTCTCACTCATTATGAAGACAGTGCATCTGGTGAACTCTTTGGTACCATGCTATTATAATGTAGCATGCACTCTCTCAATTAAATGTACATTTAAAAAGAAGAAAGTGTGTGCTTGTGTGTTGGAGAGAACAAAATACAGAGAGAGAGTGACAGAGAAAGATAAACACACTTTATTTTGGAAATGCTGAAATGTAACGACGTTGATGTAGAAATGAATGTAACATTAAGGTGTAGTATTATAAGTATTTTACAAAACTATCCTGAATTTTCAGCAAATGGCAAAATTGCTTTACCTTCTGCTCAAGAATCTAAACTCATGGAAATTATGAGCCAGAAGAGATCTCGGAGTCAGACACTAGAACCTAAAACTTAACTGGATGAATAACAAGAAATGATTAGATCAAGGTCACCCACAAATTTATTTGAAATCTGGAAACTCAAACCATGAACATGAGTGAACCATTTACCTTGCTGTCATCATTCTTCATGTAACACTAAACCAACACTCCAGAAAGTAAGTAGAGAAAGCAGTTCACTTTTGAAGAAAAAGATGTAACAAAGATCATCCAAATCCACTTACTCACAGGTATTAAAATGCTTTAAAACCATATTTTAAAATTTGTTAGTAATCAGCAACTAATTTGGTATGTCGAGTTTTCCAATAAATGGTGAATTAGTGGTTTTACTGCCAAAAGAAATTACTTTTAACTCACTTAAAAGTAACAATAAGTAAATAAAATCTTAAATTCTTTTAGGGGTTTAAGTTTTGAAACTCTAAGCAAAGTAATATTATAATTTAATTTGAATAAGCAATTTATTTATATGCAAATAGCCTTAAAGTTTTGACCATGATGTATGTGCTTGTATGTGGAAATGAGTTCATATGCATCACTGGTTTCCCTTAAGGAAAATAAAATCTCAAAAATGGCCAAAGAAGAATGTTTGTTCTCACACTGCCCCGATCTCATTTATATTTACATCTTTGCAGATCAATTTGTGATTACTTAAATGCATCATTTAAATGTGTGATTGAACTTTCAGTAGCTATGTGTTATCTAAATCAAGAGAGCAGATTATTTATTATTCATTTATTTATTTATTTTTATTAGAGGACATAGAAACTTTATGGAAGTTCAAGTTGCAAGGTTATTGCCTCATGCTTATACTTACCTAAATGAGGTGCAAGAGTGAACCAGATTATATTAATATATTATATTAGTACATGTCATTGTTAATGACAGACGCCCTCAATATTTTATTTCTTTCAAATACAAAAGTTATTTTAAAGTATTTAATACCATATCTAAGTCACAAATGTGCCAAGTATTCTGCATGAATATCAATTTAATTTTTTAAGTGAAAACTGTGCTTTCAAAATGAAACATTTAAATCCATTTGCTCACAGATATTAAAATGCTTTAAAACCATATTTTAAACAAGGGCTTTCCAAAATATACAAGCAGCCAGTACAACTCAAAAACAAAAAATCAAACAACCCAATCTAAAAATGAGCAGAAGACCTAAATGAGCATTTCTCCAATGAAAACATATAAATGGCTAAATGGCACATGAAAAAAATGCTCAGTATCGCTAACTATCAAAGAAATGCAAATCAAAACTATAATGAGGTATCACCTCACACCTGTCAGGATGTCTATCATTAAAGAGTCCACAAATGATAAATGCTGGAGTGGTTGTGGAGAGAAGGAAACCTTCCTACACTATTGGTGGAAATGTAGCCTGGTGCACCCATTATGGAAAACAGTATGATAATTCCTTGAAAAACTAAAATTAGACTTACCATATGATCCAGCAATCCCACTTCTCGGTACATATCCAAATGAAACTCTAATTAAAATAGGTGTCTGCTCACCAGTGTGCATAGCAGCACTATATACAATAAATAGCCAAGTGTTGGAAACAATCTGAATGTCCATCAACAGATGACTGAATATAGAAGATATTCACTCTCTGTCTCTCTCTGTCTCCCTCTATATACACACACACACACACACACACACACACATATATATATATATATATATATCACACATGTACAATAGAATACTACTCAGCTATATAAAAGGATAAAATAATGTCATTTACACCAACATAGATGGACCTGGAGAACATCATAATACATGAAGTAACCTAGAAAGAGAAAGAATACCATATGATATCACTTATATGTGAAATTTTTAAAAATGACACAAATAGATTTATTTAAAAACCAGAAACAGACTCACAGACATAAAAAAACAAACTATGGTTTCCAGGGGGGTGGGAAGGTGAAGAGATGTCGGGAGACCAAAATTTACAGACACTAATTACTATATATAAAATAGATAAACAATAATGTCCTACTGAATAGCACAGGGAACTATATTCAATATTATGTAATAGTCCATAATAAAAAAAATGAAAAGGAATACATATATATATATAAATAGCTGAATCACTATGTCATGCATCAGAAATTAACACATTGTAAACCAGCTCTTCTTCAATAAAAATTTTAAAAAGACATAAAATAGAAAAGAAAAAATAATACCAGTGACTTATTATGAAATAATAGTCAATTTAAGCATTTAAAAGTAATAACATATATCCTGCATCAATGCCTATTTTAGGTGCAAGAAGGGACCATAATAGTTCTTCTAAAATCAGAATTGAGAGAGTGGGCTTTTAAAATACTGAAAGACCATAAAAAAATATTTATAGTTACAAAATAATCTACTATTGTGTGGAAGGAAAAAAATAAATGACATTGTCAGCATGGTTTCATGCGTTATAGAACCAGGGTGTCTTGTTTACAAAGTGCTTCTTTTGTCCTTACACTGTTCTTCCCTATTGAATTGTATAGTAGCTTTGTCTGTTCATTGAAAACAAAAATAACAAATTTCCTCAAAATTATCCAAGAGAAACAGTTAATTTCTTCCTCTTTTACTGAGCCATGGGTCTCATCAGACATTTAAACTTTCTATTTTATTTAGTTAAAAATGTTCTGAAGATCACTTTGCTCATGGCCTCCCTCACATCTTTGTTCCTGAGGCTGTAGATCACGGGATTCAACATGGGAATCACCGTGGTTTAAAACACAGCTATCATTTTCCCCTGCTCTGCGGACTCCTCGGTGGGACGTCTGAAATAGATGAAAATAAGAGTTCCATAAAATATGATGACCACTGTTAAATGGGAGCCACAGGTGGAAAAGGCCTTCCGCCTCCCATCTGCAGAGTGCATTCACAGAATGGCAATGGGAATAAACAGGTAAGATATGATCACTACAGTTAGAGAATAAGTGAAGTTAACGCCTGCAAGTATGATCATCGAATATTCCTTAACAAAGGTCCCAGCACAGGCCATCTTGGTGAAAGCTGGGTCTGCACAGAAGTGGTTGATCTCAACTTTTCCACAGAAGTACAAGCCATGCGTCAATAATGTGGCTGCCAGACTCATCAGAAAACCATATATGTAAGGGAAAAAAATCAGTCGCATACAGACAAGCCTTGACATTTTGCTGCCATAGAGCAGAGGGTTGCCAATTGCCATGTACTTGTCAAAGGCCATCACAGCGAGAATAAAAATCTCTATGCAGACAAGGGCTATAATGAAGAAACACTGTACAAAGCAACCAGTGTAAGAAATAGTTTTTGTCTCTGATAACAGGTTTTCCAAAATTTTAGGGGTGACATTGGAAGAAAACCACACATCCACAAATGACAGATGACTTAGAAAAAAGTACATGGGGCTGCTGAGCTGTGGACTGACCTTAATTAACACGATCATGCCAATATCACCCACCACAGTGATGATGTAGAGCACCAGGAAAATGATGAGGAAGACGATTTGCCATTCCTGACGACTGGTGAGTCCCAAGAGAATAAATACTGTCACATCGGTGAAATTGAGCATTTTCTCAGTTCTGGGTCAATATTAGCTACAAATCCCTGTGATAACTACAAGGAAATAAATTTCAAAATCACATAGTGACCATGTATTAATTTACATTTTTATCCATGCCTTTTTTCATTTTTTTCTTTATTAAACATCTATGACTGCATTTTGCTACTGTTTTCAGCAAATCATTTCTGAGCACTTGCTAACATAACGTGCTCTCAGAATGCTACCTGGTTGGATAAATACAGAGCCCCACTTACATAACAGGTGTACAAAACTTGATTGAAACACGCTAGTACATGATAGTGAATTTGCCAAATTTCCAAGACCACTTCTTCAACATCCCTTGTTTCCAACACTGGCTTGTTTGCTATTTTCATATTTTGAATCTATTTTGGAGGGCTATAGTTCTCTTTTTATCATCACTCAAAATTACTATTTTATCTGTTTCATTATAGGCATATTCTCCATGATTAGAGAAGGAAGTCACTTAATCAAATAATTCACCAGCCCTAAATGTCAGATAAAAATTATTTTTAATCTAACCTCATCCTTGGATTCATTTAAAGAGGGATGAACTGATCACAGCAGTCATCAAAATATAGGTGTAAGCCATTTATACACATTTCTACATTGTGCACAGTACCTGGACACAGACTCTTGGCATCTCTAATGTGTAATTGTAATCTACTAGACATCATCCGCTCTTACGTTCTGGAGAGTCAAACAGAAGTAAGACAAGGAGATCAATGTCTATTCAGAGTGGTGTTGGTGTCAATGGTCTTTCTAAAACCATGGTGTACTCTTATAGAGTTATGCTGGAGGCAGAAAATGGGGAATGTTTGCCTTTTCTTTGGTGATCAATGGAGTTCTTCCTGGATATAGGTTGTATCATAGGAACATTTTTCTAGAACAATATTTCCAAAATTATTTTCCTATAGAAACACTATAGGTATTGTGGAGAAAAATCCACAAGGGTTCACTCATCAGATAATGAGAAATTTTTGTATCTTCTGCAAACTCTTAGAGACACATGACTTATCTAGTAAAGGTAAACTTTGAGAAGCTGTGTGGGAAAGAATTCTATTATACTTAGTCTAGCTGGCATTTACCTAGCTTAAAAATGAAGGAAAGGAGAGAGAATAATAAAGCAAAAAGAGAGACACAGAGAGAGAGAGTTCCTCAAATTCAGCAAACATTAAAGTTCTTTGGAACACAGAGAATAATTCTACCAAAAAAGATTCCTGAGAGAACTTTGTAACAGGGCGATGAGTTTGTTGGAGTTAGGACTGTGCCATGCTCTCCAAGGTCTAAATGTCATTTGATTATTCCCAGAACCCTTGTTTTTACCTCCAGGATTATACTTTGTGCAACTACCCTCTGATGCGTATCCAAAGTTATCTTAGAGTTACGACCAAGAAAGATCACAGCAGGTAAGAAGATGACCTCATTGTCAGAGTGAAAATAAATAGACTCTTATTCACAAAAGTAATCCACTGCCTTCTACTCACCCCTTTTGTAAAGAAAAGGTTTTCATGAGGAAGGAGAATGCTATGAACGCAAGTAAATTAGACTGACAAATGACTCCTGGGTCTTAGGCTAATTAGTAAAAAATTGAAGCATTAACTCATGGCTTAAAAATATTAGGAATAATAAGAGTTAAAATTGGAAAAGATAAAACCCTTTGTTTTGTGATGTAAAGAATACCATTCTTTCTGTATAATTTTGGTTTCTTCTCCCCATCCACCCACCTCCCCATCCCAAGGCCTCGTGTCACCTTTATGGAACTCATTATCCCCTCGAAGAGTTTTTGATGGTCAATTTGACGTGACCATTTGGATTTAAGAATACGTAGTTAGACACAGACACATTAAATCTTAGAGAACACATGTGATCACTTTGGATTATAGTTTGGCATCAATCTATGCCTAAAGCAGAGTTTCATTAAAATTATATTAAAGATTAAATCAAGTGCTTGGTTTGCTATTGCTCAGCTTATGATTCATAGTATGTGTATTAATAAATTTACTAAAATTATTTATCTACCAATTTATCATTCATGTTATAAAACTTATGTTATCTCCTTAAAGGAATATATTTGTGAGTCTTTAGGAAATAAAAGGTGACTTCAAATCACTAGGTGGAAAGTAGTAATATGGAAGTATTTTTTTGTCTTGGGGCATTTTTTTATTCCAAAGTTTCTCAGATATGTTCAGTAACCACGTGTGGCACTTATAAAGCTAAAAAACTAATGCAAACAAAATTGTAAACCAGTTGCATTACGACAGGCAATTGAGTGAATATGGTGATGGTGTGGTTTGTTCTTGACAGTGTGGAGCAAGTGTGTCACAATCCGCTTCTATATTCATATATATCACCTGTGACAACCCAAATCTTCACATCTTTTTATTTTTTGAACTTCTGTGGAATCATTCTGACATAAAGATAAATTGTTTTTTAACTATTTTGTTAAATATTGATGCCTACTCAAATTAAAACCTTGCTGTTCAACTTTGTTTTTAACCCTCAAAAAACCGTTTTCATAGATTTGAGAAAAAAGAAAAAACAGGTAATACCAAGTAGGAAGACAAGTTGATTAAATATTCTCCCTCTCTGCTGGTTGTACACTTTTCTAGTGTGTTGTTATGTGCTCAGCTTTAGAGCGGAGCCTAGAAAGTCTGGAAAGGAGAGCAAACATATTATGAGTACAGTCAGCCCTCTTGCAGGTTCCACATCCATGGATACAATGAACCTTGAATGGAAAATATATATTTTTTTAATCCAGAAAGTTCCAAAAGCCAAAACTTGAATTTGCCAGGCTATGGCAACTATTTACAAAACATTTGCATCGCATTGGGTGTTAGACATAATCTAGACATGATTTAAAGTATATGAGAGGGTGTGCATCAGTTATATGCAAAAACTACACCTTTCCATAGTAGGGACTTGATCATCTGCAGATTTCGGTAACCTGGGAGGCAGCGGGGGTCCTGGAACGCACCCGTCAGATACTGATGGAGGACTGTATCTGTCCTGAATGTGCTGTAGGATCATATCGAGCTGCCTGTGTACACGTTCAGTCCATGGGAACAGGAACAGGAAAAAAGATCACAGATCTATCTGTAACCTGCCCAAACTATGCTAATTCATTTGTAAAAATGTAAAAAAGAATATATTAACTTTTGAAAAGATGAATTCCCTAAACAAGAAAAAATGGATTTTTTAAGATTCACAGGTTCATAGACAAAGAGAAATTAATGGAAGATCTGCTTAAGACAGCATCACAAAAGACAGGAGAAATACAAAGATGAAGGAGAGAGTCTGTGCCTGGAACAGGGTGACTAGCCTTTCCACAGATCGTGCTGATGCCGAGTCAGCAGTGTGCCTGGGCTGCCCGTGGTTTTCACACTCTTGCATTTATCAAAGATTAGCAATAGAGGAATTCTTGTTTGAAAACCAGATCTAATTACAGGCAACCAAGGGTGCCTGAGAAAAAAAAAGATATAAAAAAGTGGTGTTGTTAATACTTTGCAAAAATTAAATCCATGTAAACTTGCATGGTGATTAGCCAGGTGATACAGAGTGATGATGAGCTCACAGCAAAGTGGAATGATCAGCTCTGATCTTAGTGAGTGTGAGGTCTGGGGAAGAATGGAGGGTCTGGGGAACTGAGAAGCACTTACAGGATTTTCCTCGCCATCTCCAGGCAAAGCAGATGTACCCAAACAGCCATGTTGCTGCATTTTGTATTTCAAATTAAGTTACACATGAATGTGGATTCTTTCTCCTTCAGGTTCAGGCATGAGAAATTATAAAATATTTCATTCTGTTGCTTTGTCAGACATTGGCTCCATGACTTATTTAAGAACTTGGACAGGATTACTCATGTTTTGTTTATAATTTCACTATACTAATATGATGTAACAATAATAACAGTATTAATTTCTTTGTGTGTTTGTGAATATGAAAAGATTTATTACACACTAACACATAATAAATATTCAAGGCACAATTATTATTAAATATTAAATGCACTCCTGGAAACTGTAGCTTCCATTAATAGTTTGCAATAATCAAATAATGAAATCTGCATAGAAAATTTCTTTCTGTTTCTCTCTCTGAACACACACAAATACAAATCTACACATAGATAACATTTATGAAATAATTAATGTTAATTCATGTTAATGTTAGTGATAAAGAATAAATGTAAATAAAATTCAAGATGCAACCTTCATTTTCCAGTTCCAGATCAATGCATTTGTGTGCCAACCTCAGAATGAAGAGAAGTGTTCCCAGAAAGGATGCAGAATTGAACATTGGAGGCTGTAGAAGAGATGGCAAACAACATGAACCAGGCAAAAGAGAAACTGGAAGGACACAGAAGTTTTCCTTAAATGTTTACATTAGAAAAAAGAAGCAATTAAGAGGCTTTCACCAGAAATGACCCTGGGGAAAGTGCATCCCCAGAGGAACACATACTGATGAGATTTGTGGTTTTTATTTTATTTTATTTTTTTTACAATTTGCACAATTTTATTTTTCCCCAAACTCAAACTCAAGTTATTTTGAAGGTGTCCTGGGATCAAATGACATGATTTGCTTTGAGTTTGTATCACACTAAACCTGGTGATGGTGTCACTTAACTTGCATAAGCCAGTCCTGTGTTCTGTACTTCACGATCTGTGTGACTCCACTTTTCCAGTGAAAGATGAAACAAGTATGAGTCCCTGAAACTAAAATCATGACCTAGCACACAACTGTGTGGCTCCGCTCTAAACCACCTGCAGAGGTTTTTTGCTCAGTTATCATCTCAAAGAAATCTACCTTTATTCCCATGACTAAATTAGAAGCACTCTTTTGCTCCTTTATATCATGATATTTTTTCCAGATTTCACCATAACATATCTAACATACTATATGATTTATTTATATATTATGCTAATTGTTTACATATGTCTCACACCCCTAGACTCATGAGATCAAGAATTTCTTTTTCTGTTTTGCTCATTGATAACAAATAACTAAAACAGTGCCTGGTACATAATAGGCACTCAGCTAATATTTGTTAGATGAATGAGTCATTAATTAATTAAAGAACAGATTAGAATGATGGGGAATGAACTAAGAGAAATAGAAACAAGTTGATGTATAATATTACTGGCATTTAAAATTATCAGGGATAAGAAGATTATTAAAAAAACAAGTGGCAATTAATATTTTATGAAAATTAGTATTAGTTTCTTGCTTCAGACCAAATGCAAAAAATAAATTCTAAATCATTTAAATTAAGCATAAGTATGCTAATATATGTATCCATTGCATGAGCTGTTATGTGAATGGTTATACAGTTTATTTATTTATTT
Source organism: Vicugna pacos (assembly GCF_048564905.1). Taxonomy (NCBI): domain Eukaryota; kingdom Metazoa; phylum Chordata; class Mammalia; order Artiodactyla; family Camelidae; genus Vicugna; species Vicugna pacos. The sequence continues at coordinate 14,602,160 of NW_027328742.1, read as the reverse complement.
AAAACATTTTATTTTTATATTTTATTTATTTGTTATTATATTTTAAATTGTTTTATTCTGGCAGTGAGGGGGTGGTAATTAAGTTTACTTACTTTTTTTTGAGGAGATACTGGGGATTGAACCCAGAACCTCATGCATGCTAAGCACGTGCTCTACCACTTGAGCTATACCCTCCCCCCATATGGTTTGTTTATAATTGTTAAAATAACACAGCTGGCCATAACAACCTTTAAAATCTCTTGGTTTTCAAGTGGACTAAGTTTTACAATCTGTGGTCAGGAGAGAGCTAAGTAGAGAAAGTAGTTCTGTTGTGGGCGAAGTAGGCTGTTTGGTGTTATACACTAAATGTAGTGGGCAGGGAAATAATGTAGTATGACACTGTATATAATACAACATAAAGTGTAATAAATGACATCATTATGTTGGTTAATTCATGTTACAACTAGTCTGATCCTTTGGAAAATCCTAAGTAGCAACTCCTGCAAAGTCCTGATCAGGTTGACTATTCTGAAACACATGCACCCACACAAACACACACACACACGTACAAACAGAAATATCCATACATGTACATGTGGATGGATGTGTAACAGGTGTATATATATGTATATACACATATACAATGCATGCATGATTTTGCTTTATTTGTGAAAATCCTGCTTTATTTTTTAAATTTCTTGAGAAAATATTGTTAAATAAAAGAAAATAAACAGGACTTCAATCTTGACAAGAAATGTTATAGATTTTGTGCATTTACAATCAAAATCAGCAATTTGTGCCTCAAATTGTTCTCATCTTTTAAGTAAAAGTATTTTGAAACAGAGGCAACAATATTGTTAAAAAAAAACCCACAATTCAGGGCATCTGTTATATTGATGATTTGTTAATTTTAAAAATAGATATAAAATGGATGATGTTACAAATGCATGTGCTAGAACCAATGAGGGTTCAGCTGGTTTCTACTACCACCAAACCCCAAAACACTTCAATAATAAAGGAAAGAAAGAAAAAGTAAATATATATCTACACTTTCCCCAATAGGTTTATGGAAATACAATCCAAAACTAACCAATGAGATTGTGTTACTACCTTCTGATAGTCATTATAAGGTAAGATACAAATAGGATTTAAATACATATGTTTACATATAAATGAGGTTTATTTAATTAATTAGCATATATTTGAAATGGTAATCTCATATAGCATACAGTTAAATTCGTTAGCATTTCTTACATGGAGCTTATAATATATTCTGCAGAAGTTATTCCACTGTCAGTGTTGTTGTCTACAATGACTACTAGTGAAATAATAGTCAATTTCAGTATTTAAAAATAACAACATACATCCTGAACCACCACCTCGTTTAGATGCAAGAAGGGACCATTACAGTTCTTCTAAGAACAGAATTGAAAGAGTGGACTTGTAAAATACTGAAAAGCCATAACAAACACTTCCAGCTACAAAATGACCTGCTGACTCTGACACTGTGTGGGAAAGGATGCTATTGTCAGCATGCTTTCATATCGTCATGTGTTATAGACCCAGGGAGTCCTGTTTACAATGTGCTGCTTTTATCCTTACACCTTATTCCTTATTCAACTGTACAGTATCTTTGTCTGTTCATTGAAAACAAAAATAACAACTTATCCTCAACGTTATCCAAGAGAAATAGTTAATTCTAACCCTTCTACTGAACCATGGGTTTCGTCATATATTTTGTTTCTATTTTATTTCATTAAGTATGTCTTACTGATCGCTTTGCTCATGGCCTCCTTCATATCTTTGTTCCTGAGGCTGTAGATCATGGGATTCAACATGGGAATCACCATGGTATAAAACACAGCCACCATTTTCCCCTGCTCCACGGACTCTTCAGTTGAACTTCTGAGGTACATGAAGAAGAGAGTTCCATAAAATATGGTGACAGCTGTCAAATGAGATCCGCACGTGGAGAAGGCTTTCTTTTTTCCTTCTGTTGAGTGCATTCTTAGGACGGCAATAAGGATAAATATGTAGGAGATGATAATGACTAGCAAAGAGTAAGAGAAGTTGATACCCGCCATTGTGCGCATGGTGTATTCTTTAATGAAGGTTCCTGCGCAGGCCATCTTGATGAGGGCTAGGTCTGCACAGTAGAAGTGGTTGATCTCAATGTTCCCACAGAAGTACAAGCCATGGGTCCACAATGTGGAGATGAAACTAATAAAGAAGCCATATACATAAGGGAAAGAGATCAGTCAAATACAGACAATCCTTGACATTCTGCTGCCATAGAGCAGAGGGTTGCCAATTGCCATGTACCTGTCAAAGGCCATCACAGCTAGGATGACTTCTACATGGATGAAGGCAATGAAGAAGAAACACTGCACTGTACAACCAGGGTAGGAAATAGTTTTGGTCTCAGACACCAAATTTTCCAACCTTTTGGGAGTGACATTAGAGGAGAATCACACATCTGCAAAAGACAAGTGACTGAGGAAAAAATACATGGGGCTGTTGAGCTGGGGACTGACCCTGATGGGTACGATCACACCAACGTTCCCAACCAGGGTGACAATGTAGACCAGTAAGAAGACCACAAAGAACAGGAGCTGTAATTCAGGATGACTAGTTAGTCCCAAGAGAATAAATTCTGTCACATCAGTAAAATTGAGCACTTTCTTGAATCTGATCCAGGCAGAGATGCACTTTGTCTAATAAAATAAACAGAAATAAAAAATACATATCTCAAATATAGTCATTCTTCATTTGTATTTTATCTTACCAATCCATTCTCTTTCAATTCCTCTGCAAGTTTTCTTTTTCTCTCTCCTCTCCTTTCCCCCATGTCTTTACTTAGCAGTATTTCTTTCCCTTATGCACATATATATACATAAGTTTTCTTTTACAGAGAAACTGGCAGAATAATATAAAATTATAGAATATAATGACATGACTTATTGCATCTAGTTTTACTTGTTTATAAAGAAAAAGTTTAGAGGAAGAATTTTTGTTCTTGCTCTCTCCTGGAAAGGGAAAGAATTTTTACTAATGGTCCCAACTTTTAGGAAGTGCATACTTTTTTATTCACTAGATTTATAGAGTTAGAAGGTCTATAAAATATGTAAGAAATTTATTCAAAGTCATAAGCAAAGAAATGCTGATCCATAATCAGATAGTTAAATGATACCTCCATTTCTTAACCTTGAAAGCTTGAGATGTTTTTTATTTTAAAAAATGACCTAATAACACTGTATAAAATGGTTTAAAATAAAACAACTATCTTTATTGGAAAAAAAGAAAAGAAAAAAACCTCTTAAAGCATTACATTGATTCGGTGTTTTTTTTCTAATTTGGAAAATCAACATAAGAAAATGAATCCTTGCCAGCCATTGTCCATGTTGCAAAGAAGCCTAAAAGAGATAAATTGAAGCATCACCTCCATTTTTTTAAACTCTTCTCCTCCCTTGTGTCTTGAAGCATTAACACATTCTATTCCAGTCTCTTCCTTTTTTCTTAGAACTTTGAATAAATTAGGAAAAACAGAATACTAAATGAAGGACTGTGTTATTATTCTATAATTATTTACACTTTCATGAAAATTTTTAAATGTACCAGAAAGTGAAGGAAAATTTTTCAGGGTTTAGAGAAGAAGTTTCTTTTTTTTACTTTTTGACTGTATCAGATTAAGATGGCTGATCTGTCTGGATTCTGGTTCCTTCTAGCACATTCTTATATGCTAGTTTAAATATCTTGAGCTCATTTACCAGCAGTAAGATTTTACTTATGGTCCATTTATTTATGAGCCATGGGAGTGCACAGCTGATGGTTCTTCATGAAAATATCCTGTATTTGCCATCAAAGTACAAGTTAGAAAAACATCATCATCACTTTTATATTTACTTATTCATCCATTCATTCATGTAGTTAATTTCCAGAAAAATCACTGGTTCTTCTCTTATCTATAATAAGCTGTTATGACCAACCTGTTTCTTGCCTATTTCTCTTCCTACCCATTATTAGTTGAGATCTGTCCTTCCTTTTTCATCCCCTAGAATTTGTCCCTATCTTAGCTTCCTTGTTATATCTGTGCCTCCCACTACTCATCTCTTGGTTGAAATTTACATAATAGATATCAGATGGTGATTGGAAAAATGAGATAATATTCATCCTCCCCTGGAATGTTGGTAGTGACTAAAGTAAAGTACAAAGACCTGCACTCTAGGCTGCCTCTGCCGAAATGTCAAATATAAAGAGGTGTTACCTCATCTAACCATGAATTGGTAAAGGAGGGGAATAGAGAGTGCTGTCAGATCTATTCAAATATACTTTTTGTGCTGCAGGGAGGTCTACATGATTCTTTTTGCCTCTTCTTCCAGATAATTAGCCATTTCCCACATATTTAGGTAAGAAATCTGTTTATACTCCCAGCCTCCTCTATACACTCTATACAGGCATTCTAAAGAAACATTTTCTACAACGTCATTGATTTATTTGATGATTAATAAACCTTATATATGTAATGAGAATTTTTTAAACTGTTTTTTCACTTTTATAGCAAATGTCATCAAGAAACATAAGCAGAAGGAAAACGGTATCAGGCTTTAAGAACTTAGTGAGAAGTGTATCAATGCGTAAGTCAAGCTACATGAGCCAAGTCTTCAGCTCCAAGGAGGCCTTCAATTTTAGTAGCCACTGAATGACAAATCTGCACAGGGGAGCAGAGTGAGATTCAAACACTTTGCCCTGTAATGTAATCTATCTATGTCTGCTACCAGTTCAGTCTGTGGTGGGAGAAATGTGACATAAACAGCTGCCACCCAATTTAGCCAGAAATTTCCTGGTCTAGGAATATTAAGTTTTGACTGAGAGAAACACCTCAGTCCTGGGAAAACCAAGATAATTGGCCACCCTAAGAAACGCTGGGCCCATGATTTACAACTATCCGAGTCTTACAGGCTTCCTCAGGGAGCTAGTTGTAACAGGGCAGAGAATACTAGAAGATCACATGCAAGGAGAAGATGTTTCCTCAGGCTACCCCAATGTGAAACCCCAACCACTAGTCTGTAGAAGGTAGAATGAGGAAAAGATGGTCTGGATTTTAAGGAGCACAAGGTCATTTATGAATGTTTTGAGGTCCAGTCTGCTTCTTTATCAAGAACTGTGTTTGAACATATGTTACTCGTATCTTATACATTCTAGTACTATATAAAAGTTTAATTTCATGACTTTATGTTTGTATATGAGGAAGAGAGAGAAGCAGACACAGAAAGACAGAGAGGGAGAGACTGAGACCAACACTTGCGCTGAAGAGAAAATGTCTTTAGCAGAGAAAACAGAAACACAAAGGTTTGATTGTCATGTAGTGACCATTTATGGGGAGAACTCTCACTGTTTGTTAGGTAGTATGGTGTATACTTTTGCCACTGAATGACTGCAATTCTTGGACAAGGGCATCAAACCAGAGCCCCCAACCACATCTGACCACCACTGCCACAGTGAGGCCTTTCTAATTACACCTCCTAACAACCCTTCCAGAACATGCTCTTCCTATGGAGAATTACAAGGGCAACCTAGAAGGCTCACACTCTGGACTGACTTTATGAAAATACACAGACTCTACCTGTGCATGAACCTACCTGTACATGAAGAAAAAATGTTCTTGGGAACATCTCATCTGGTGTCACCACTGCATGATTCAGAAGGCTTTGTAAGAGCTGGATTTCCCACTGTGGGGCTTTCTCACTGGAGAATATGGACAGAAAGCTGCAGAGATAATTAAAATGCTACAGATGGCAATACCTGTAATGGAAAATGAAACTCAAGAGCAAAATAACTCTCGGCAGAATTAGAGTTTTTTAAATTAGTTAATTAATTAAAGGGCTAAAAGGACTTGAGGTTTTGCTTTTCATCCTCTTTTTTTACAGTGTTTTCTCTGTATACTGATGACTGTGCTGCATTTGTGGGTGGGAGTGGTTCTTAGTTTCCCATGTGATAATAAACATGTCGATATTGTGTCAGCCACAACATATATTTCAAATAAACTGTACTTAGCACAATTCTTTGTATTAATGAAGAACATTCCTGCCATTTTTCAGTAAGAAAGAATTGTAAGCAATGACAGAATAAAAAAGGATGTCATATACACATGTAATGAGCCTCAGACGAGCTTCCCCTTGTCTGAAAGAATTAATGTACTTCTCTAAAACCCAACTTGATTCTTGCATTAGGGGTGACCGTTTTTTATTGCTGTTGTTTATATTTTGTTCTATTTCCTAACACTGTAAAAAATTCCGCATGCCACCCTGAATGCATCCGATCTTGTCTTAATAAATTATTTTATTTGATAGAAGATGATCTACAATAGCTATCCTTCTCATATCTATAGTTTCTACCCATTTTGGAGAGAAAATAAATTAATGTACTTGAGGAATACAATTTTAATTTTTACTGACTTATAATTGCAAATGCCATGGGTATAATTTTTAGCCCACAGTCTCTATATTGTAAGCTGTGCAGCTTTATTCCTCTAATTGAGCTTAATTCATATTTTAAGGCTCCATTTTCCAAAGTGGAAGAAAGTTAACTTGACTAATTCCTACTCTGCTTTCCACAGGGTTGTTGTATTCTAGAGGGTAAGTCTACCCACAAAGCATTAGAAAACACAGCATTCTTAACCTTGGTGTCATTGTCTTTAGACAGTGACATGCATTTATTTGTTTATTTGTTTATTTATCTATTTACTATGTGCCTTAAATCCAGGGAAAAAATAATAAACTACCTGCTCTCATGGACCTCATATTCTAGTTTTATACCGATATTCTTACTGGATGCTTTCTCCATATTAGGAACTCTGCAACCTCTTAATTTTTTAATTTTATGTGCTTTTTATTCCTTTGAGAAACAGTAAACACTTTGGAGTTACCACATTCTGCTGGAGCACAGAAGCCTTTGGGAGACTGAGACCCTCCTCTCCAGCCAGACACATGTGACAATCATTGTTTGGGAGATTTGTTGCTTGTGGTTCAGTGAGAAAAAAAGAACACAGGCAATCCTTGTACTTGAATTCTAAAAATCTAATGGAATAAGTGTGATGCCTACCCTCTATTCCCAAATCTAACACAAAGAAATTGGAGTAAGGTCATAGATGTCTCTGTTTCTCTGGCAGACATAGCCTGAAAACTTCAAGCTCACTTTTTGTCTCTCCCCTTTCTCCAAAGATAAGATACTATTACAGATGTTAAAAACTCAGGTTTCACATTTATTTATTTATTTCTGAGTCCCCTTTACCCTGCCTCCTATGTATATAATATATAATTACATAATATTAGCTAACATTAACTGAATAAGCTTTTAAACAATAATAACTGAGAAGCAAGACTGTTTGGACCACCTATCAGTCAACACATTTTTAATAAATGTTCACAAACCCTGAAGACCACATTCCATTTCCTCATGATCATAACAATCACAGTATTGATAAATTGAGTTTCTATTGGCAAAATTGTTTTTAAGCAAAAGACTCACTTATTGAACTAATGCTTAGATTTTACTAACATTAACTTAAGAAGACAGTGATAATCATTACACATGAAATGCTGCTTAATGCATTCTTGCATATTTTATGAAACAGGTCTAGATGTGAGAGGAAACACCACAGGGCTGCCCAGTACTTAGACTACTGGGCACATCCCTCCACTGGGTTCTCCTTCTCTCACCCCATAGTAATTCAGCCTGTGACCCCAAAAACATATGTTTCTGGATCTAATATTTGAGGTTTTTCAGGCCAGCCAAGTAACCTGATTCTAACTCTTTCTTGTTTCTTGGGTTTCTGTAGAGCAGAGGACTGCAGATGGCCACATAGCAGTTGTACGCCATGATGGCCAGCATGTAGTGCTCTGTAAGGACCACAACCATGACAATACAGCACTGCACCAGACAGCCTGCCTATGAGATAGTCTTCCTCTCTGATGAGAAATTCCCTGACATTTTGGGAGTGACATATGTGAAGAAACACAGATCTAGAACAGACAAACTTGAGAGGAAGAATTACATGGGCATGTGAAGTTGAGCATTAGTTCTGATTAAGACAATCATGTGCAGGTTTCCTATCACAATGACTATGTAAACCACAAGGAACAAGACAAAGAAAGCAACTCGCAATGGCTTGTCAGACCCAAGAGAATAAATTCTGTCACTTCAGTGTGATTTCTTCTGAACATGTCTTTGTCATATGTGAGGCATTGGTTGATTATCTGAGGAGAGATATAAAAGATTTTTTAAATCACTGAAACTGTGGTTAAAAATTGTGCCATGCTGGAAGTGAGGGGTATAGCTCAGTGGTAGACCTTATCCTGGGTTCAACCCCCAGTACCTCCTTTAAAGGGGAAAAAAATTGTATCAGGAAAATATTGTAAAAATATGCAAAAGATTTTAGTTATGGTATCTCAGTAGTTTTTCCATAATTAGACATCAATACATATGCCATACAGCAAGTCTAAAAGCTTTTCAACAAATGATCTGCATTCAGGTTGTGTTTGCAATTACACTGTGCCAGTAAGCTGGGGACTAAGGACAAAATTAAAAATTTAAGTATCTCAATACTTAGGGAAATAAAAAAAATCTAGATAAGTTATATGTCAAAGAAATATCATAATCTAAATTTGGAAATGCTTGGAATTCTGTCTACATGCTGTCATATATACATATAGATACATAGGTTAGGAAAGACATTGATGATAACACAGGTAAAGTTCATTCTGAACACTGACAAATGGAATCCCACAAAGACAAAGTGAGTTTTTCATCAAACGTTCATCTCATATTTCCCAGTTCAGTCACCTACTGATGCATTATGTCTTCCAACATGTCCAGCTCATTTTCTGGAACCCAACAAGAGATTGTATTTGTTATTGTGGTTGATGGTGATGACAGTGGTAGTGGCGATGGGTTCGTGGTCATGGTGAAGAAGAGTTCAAAACAGAGAGGATAGAGGTATCTATGTATATATTGGATAACCAACTATTTTTGTTTTTTTTTGTTTTTAAAAATTTTAATTTATTTATATATATTTTGGGGATGGGGAGGTAATTTTGTTTGTTTTAATGGAAGTACTGGGAACTGAACCCAGGACCCCGTGCATGCTAAGCACCTGCTCTACCACTGAGCTATTACCTTCCCCCAGATAACCAACTATTAAGACAACAATAATGAACATATTAAAAGTGGGAACACACTGAAAGTGTTGCTGTAAGGTCAGAGAAATTACTCATCTGAGAATTAAAAGTTGTCAGCAAAAATATGCTTAACACAAAGTTCAATGCTTTTTAATCTTTAGAATACAAGTATGAAAATTTCATCCTCCCTGTAGAGGAGTCTGTGGTATGTAAATAAATAGTAACAGCTGTAGATGATTAATTTCCAGAAGAAAAACACATGGAATGTGACAGGAGAGACTGGTAACTCCCCACGACAATAACAGTGCCTGATAGAAAATAATCAACAAGTATACATAAATACATGAACGACTAGCTAGCATACTCTAATAACTAAATAACTAATCCCATTCCTGAGGGCTATGCCTTTGATGTAATCACCAGCCAAGTCCCCAGCATCTAGCACCGCCACATTGGAGGTTAGGTTGTAGCATGTGAATGTTGGCGGGACACAAATATTCAGTCTACAGCGTGACTTCCACTCAAGCTGCTGAAGGTAGTGAGCACAGCAGTAGCTCTTTTATTACCACTGCTGCATAGTATCCATTGTATGACTGTACTTCATTTATATATTCTTCTTATTTTTGAGAACTATTTAGAATGCACCCAGATGCAGCTATTACCAAATATATTTTTGCAAATATCTCTGTATGTCCACATTCATGCATTTCTACCTGGTAGAACTCTGGGTAGAGTTGCTGGTTTGCAGGATATGCATATATTGTGCTTAGCTGATACTGAGTTTTACAAACTGAGAAAAGTTTTACTAACTGGTTCTATCAATTATTTTCCGACCAGCACTATGTAAGTAGTCCTGTTGCTCCACAATCTCTCCAGTACTTAATATTGGAGGGGTTTTTTTTAATCTTTTTTTTTTCCCTTTGCTGGGTGGTATGTGTAGGTACAGATATCTTGTAGTTTTAATCTGCATTTTCCTGATCACGAGTGAAGTTGAGCACATTGTGACATGTGACTTGGTTCTTTAAATGTGTTTTGTTGACAACTGTTCATAATTTGCTGTGCTTTTTGTCCTGCACTCTTATGGACTGATTCAGTAGTATTATAACATACTACCATAAATTAGAGCTAGATCACATCATAATTTCCAGCTCCACCTGTTACTTCCTGTATAATCTGTGGCAAGTCATTTAATGACTCTGTTTCAGGTTTTCTGAGTTTAATATTGAGACAATAACATCACATGTCTCAGTTGTTCTGATGACTATTGACAAAACATCTGTAAATATCTGGGAAAAAGTCTGTAAAGAGCTTTGAATATCATTCTGCACATAGTCGACACTATAAATGTGTTATCTATTGACCATCTTTCTCCCAAATTATGGCTAGATAGATTCCATGTTTAATCTTTCATTAATAAAATTTGGTAGGTTAACACCCACACTAACCTTAATAAACCTAAAGATACCCAATGTTTTTACTATCTTAAAAATACAAAGATCAAAGGAAAAAAAAAACTTAGCTACCATCACTTCCTCCTTCTTGATAATCTACTGTTTTCCAGGAAGTCAGTTATATCTTTTTGAACCCACAAATTATGTTATTATTGCTCTATGTAGTATGTATTTTTATGTGTGTGTGTGTGTGTGTGTGCACGTGCTCGTGTGTGTATGTATAGTCACCTATTTTTTCTCCTTGGAAGCTGGTTTTCCTGACAAACTCAGTTTTTCCTCAATTCTAAGCTGTCAGTTTTCTCTGAAGTTCTGGTTGTACATTGCAATCTATAGTCTCATAGTTTTAAAGTTAACCTTTATTGCTTTCAACTAGTAAGTGTATTTTTGCCATAATTTGCATCAAGTAATGCAAATATTTGAAGTTGAGTGTATCCACCTATGTTTTTTCTTATTTTCCCAAAACTTTGCAAGAACAGGAGCTTTCTCTGTGGAAATTCTTGGAGATCTGAGTGGCTGAGAGGTCACTCCTTTGACGTGTATTTGTGTATGTCTGTGCCAGTCCCATGCAGTGTTTCCTAAACTAGAAGCCCTTCAATTTTTTTTTCGAGCTTAGGATCTGACAGATCATGAAAGCAGTGTAAATCTAAACCTCAAATTGACAAAATAATTCAATTATTGTTTTAAATTTTCAGATGGGATTATTTTTAATGTCTCTATCAGTCAAAGCCTAAACAGACTGATTTGGTTTTGTTGTTCTCACGGACTCTGCTGGTGCAGAGATGGGAGCCCTTCAACAGCCCCAGGACCATGAGGGGTCTCTGTTCTCACTGCTCGCCTTGTGTGCACCTCATCACTGGCTTCTCATCTTCCCTGCAGGTGATTATCCTTAAAGCTCCAAGTCACCTTCAAGGGACCTGTTTGTGTCAGCACCCAGAAAACCCACACCTACAAGACTGGAAGAGCTGGTACTGGATTTGACTCTCTGTGGTCAGCTTGACATTTGAGCTGCAAGGCTTTTGTCTTTACAGGAAAAATAATTTCTGTTCACGTGGTTCCCATCGAAAATAAATATCATCTACTCTTCATATTCTGTGCAATCAAGTGGGGGTAAGGAAAAGGACCATAGAATTTACAAAGTGCTCTGCAAATGTGAGGTGACATTTTATTATAACTATGTTGCACACCTCATGGGTTGATTTACTAGTATTAGACGCATGTTCAATGCATTATCAAGTAACTGTATCTCTTCATTCAGACTTTTAAGAAATACAATTTGACCAATTAATATTTTTTCTTTGTTTTTCTTCATGAGTTCAAAGAGAATAGGCAGGAATATATCATGGGAAGATAAGCGTGCTTCCTGGGGGACCAAGGCTATGGTGTATTTCAGGCCAGAGTTGGGTTTAATGGAAGGAGAGCCAAGAATTGAGCTGCAGATGGGTTAAATGAGATGAGATTTGTGTTGTAGACTGGATGAGTTTTCTGGGGCTCAGAGAAGGGCACCCCAAGATGAACCACAGGTGCATACTGGTTACTTTGAAATAAAGTTACTTGAGAAATAGTTAGTGAAAAAAATTTTATTTAAAAAAACTCTGACCCTCCTCTTTTCCTCAAATGTTGGAAATAAATCTCCCACATAAAGGTATCCTCCATAGCAGGAGGATAGAGAGCATCTTTATCACCACAGTAAGGAATCCAGGTCTCAGAAAGCTGTCTAACAAACCTCGTGACTTCTTCATTACTTCAGTACCCTAGCACAAGTGCCTTGGTCTAGTTAAATCTTCACAAATAATGGTGTCTTATCTAAAAATGGTATGTAAACAGCTTGCTTTGGTCACTTTGAGTGTCTCTTTTTTTATGACAACTCTTTGCATATGAATTAAATTGTTTCATTATGTTTATCTTTCTTGTGTCCATTTAATTATTAGACCAGTCAAAAGAACTCAAATGAGGTAGGGGTAAATTTTCCCCACTCTGAAATTTCAAGTGCAATGCTGGTTTTCAGCTGTAAGGAAGGCACGTTTATTTAGTAAAGTTGTACAGAAGTGTTTTTTTTTAAAGTTATTGGCTACATGTTAAAGTGAATAATCCCCATTAAGAGACAGCTAAAACTGTATGATTAAACCTTCTAAAGATAAAATACAATTCTAGCTTTAATTTTTTTTTCCCAAAGGGTGAATTGAATTTCTTACTGGCAATGATCCATCAATGTACAGGGCTTTACTTTTGGGTCTCAACAAGCAAAGTTTTCCCAGAGAATTCAAAATTCTTAACAGTTGATATTGATACTCAGATTCCTTTTAGTTAAATTTTCTCTATGGAAATTTCCCCCAGCCCTTCAAGAAAAGGATATGGATTTGGACAAATTACTTTTGTATTAAGACTTAAGAGAAGGTCATAAGACATATAAAATAAAAGTGTTTAACTAAAATTAGCACCCAAATTTATTTAGAAAGCAGTTTCCTGCTGAACAGTTCTCTTATCAGAGCTTCTTTCACATCCTTGTTTCTCAGACTGTAGATCATGGGATTCAACATGGGGATCACAGTGGTATAAAACACGGCCAACATTTTCCCCTGTGCCACGGATTATTTTGAGGGCGATCTGAGGTACATGAAGAAAAGAGTTGCATAGAATATGGTGACAGCTGTCAGATGAGAGTCACAGGTAGAGAAAGCTGTGTGCCTTCCTTCTGAGGAACGAATCCTCAGGATAGCAGGAAAAATATAAAGGTAGGAAATCAGGATTATGAGGAGAGAAAAGGAAAGGTTACATCCAGCCACAGCAAACATTGATGTTTCTTTGTTGTAGGTGTCAGAACAAGCCAGCTTAATCAGTGGAGGGTCAGCACAGTAGAAGTGATTAATTTCACTGGGGCCACAGAAGATGAGGCTGTAGATCCACACGGTCTCCATCAGGCCAGTGAGTGCCCCATACACATAAGGCACTGTGATGAGGGAGGCGCACATGCTCCTGGACATTTTGCTGCCATAAAGCAGAGGGTTGCAGATGGCCATGTACCGATCCAAGGCCATCACAGCTAGGATATAGATCTCCACATGGACCAGGGCAATAAAGAAGTAACACTGCAACAGACAAGCAGAATAGGAGATGGTTTTCCTCTCTGGTAAGAAAATCTCCAGCATCTTTGGAGTCATGTTGGAAGAGAAGCACAGATCCACGAAGGACAAGTGGCTCAGGAAAAAGTACATGGGCATGTGAAGCCGTGCATGGACCCGGATGAGGACGATCATGCCAAGATTCCCTGCCACCGTGGTCATGTAAATGGCCAGAAACAGCACAAAGAAGAGAATCTGCAATTCCTGGCAACTGGTCAGTCCCAGGAGAAGGAACTCAGTAACTGAAGTGAAGTTTCTTCTCATAATTTTCTTCAATGGGAAATGAGAACTTTGGATCAACACAGGATTTTCTTAAGTGGCAAAAAAATCACAGAATCTTAGAACATTATTTTTTTCTCTGAATTTTTTGCTTTCATTTTCTATGACTTGTCTGTCCTAAGAGACCCCAGACATAGTGTTTTGATTAAAACTAGATCTAATTAACCACTAGCAAGTAAGCTCAAACTGACGCTGGGTGTCTGTCATTCGACTACTTCAATTGTTTTTCTTTGTTAATTTTTCTGTTATTTCTCTCTGTCTATTTATCTTTTTGGCTTTCACACTACATTTCTTACTCATTTCCACTTCTACTCTGTCTGTTCTTCACATTTTACTTAAGCTTACGTCAAATTTCTCATCCCAGATATAGCACTCAGTGCCAATAAACAAATGGACACTCACCACTTATCTAATTGAATTTACCAGATAACTTAATTAGAAGTCAAGAATATTATACCAAAATTTCTTTCTCTGATAACAATTATTTCTTCCAGGTCATGGCAGTTGAAATCATTTATTTTGTTTGTAATAAGGCACTAAGTGATAAATTAAAATATATACCTTAATTCACCTCTGTAAGATGTAAAATCTCAGTATTCCTATTTTACAATGACTAGGTGCTACTTGGGGGAGAAAATAAAAGAAAAGATAAATCTTTGAAAAGCTGAACAGTTGCAAACCTTTTGTCATGAATGGGAACCAATATAATGTACAGAAAAACTTTCAAAAGTCTTCTAACATTTTTCTAGTTAATTCAATAAACCAAAAAAGTTACTTTTTCAGTTGCAGGACCTGAATTAGACCATAGAAATTCCTTAGTCCAGCATGTTGCTTCCATTATGAGAACAGATTGAAGGGTCATGTGACCGGACAGACCCACAGGCTGGGATCTGAGCAGAGTCTAAACTAGAAGCAGTACCTCCCCCGTACCTGTATGAGTTTCAATCCTTGGATCCAGAGTTGGTTTTTATGGGGCAGCAGTTAAGAAACAAAGCAAAATCCAAGTAAACAAAGCAGACAACCACAACAACTTCCCTTTTCTTTGGTTATTCTCAAGCTAGATTTGCTACCACCCAAGTAGGTCCCAGACAAGGGAAGGTAGCTAAAGAGAAATGTGCAATTTGTATCTGTCCCTTTATAATGCAGGCTTGCCCTCCTCTTCCACTTGTCTGCCTACCACTGGTTGAGATAGGGATGGAGTGCTAAGCCATCCTGGATCATCCGAATGGGATGGTGGAAAAAGCAGACTGAAGCTCCTAAAATCATGGCAGGCCTGAACTTCAGAATTTCATGTAAATGAGAATTGAACTTCTAACTTGTTTAAGTTATTTTCTTTCACTCTAGTGGGAATTGAAACTATTACACAACTAATGCAATCAGTGCTCAAGACTCCCACAAGGCTGACTGCTATACAAGCTAAATCTACATCAAGTGATAATTGCTAGTTAAAATTTAATTAATCCCTCAGAGTTTACACTCAAGGACCATGTTACGACTCACTTAAAATCTGTGATGACAATGCTTAGGTAGCCCAGAATTTAGCCTCTTGAGATCTTTCAAAATTGCCTTCAACCTCTTTTCTATCCATTCCATGCCATTTAGACATCCAAAATGTACACACACACACACACAATGCAATTCTATGGAATGCAGGTGAAAGATAATACTTGTTACAAAAAGAATAAAAAAATAAAATTTAAACATTAGACATTTATTCTCTAAATTCCCCTCTGCACCCTAACATGGGATTTTTCCCCTGGATGCTTTATAGTATTTGATTCCATATCTAATCCCAGCTTCATAACACATTTCCAGTTTCTCTTATTTTTCCTCCCTCCTATTTCTTATCTCTCTCTCTTATTCCCTGGAACCACCTCAAGAACTGCCTATTTCCTCTTCATATTATTCTAAGCAGTTCACATTTTGCCCCAGTGTATGTGTGTTGTTTTCCCTGCAGAATATCTCACTGTTTCTCATCTCCCAGCAGAGGACACTGAGACATCACATCGTACCCTCTTGTGTGTTTATACCCTATTCTTCAATCTTGCCTTCTTTACAAATGGTCTCCCAAAGTATCTCGGTGCTTTCCAAAATTTAAAAAATATATATTTTGTAGTGAAATATTTCTGATCACCTTAACACTGATATTCACCTCATAAAATCAACACGTAAGTCTTGGAACTGGCAAGATTTCATCTGAAAAATCACAACTGTGCTGCACATAAGCTCTATAATTGTGCAGACAACTTACCTCTGTAAGTCTCAGTGCTCTCACCTTGGAAATGTTGTCCCAGGGGTCTTCTTTGAGGATTTGAAAAGTTAGAATGTGTGTAAATATCTGACCATGTGTGAGGCAGAAAAAGCCACATGGAATTTTTAGTTTCTACCTTTCCTTTGTTTAGTATTTAGAAGAAATAAAAATTCTCAAATTATGAGCATTAGCACTTCCCATATAATTAACTCTAACCTTTCGATGTAGTTTTTAAAGTATCTCTAACCATGGATTTATTCCTAGCAAATAAAAAATTGTATAAATACACTAGTTAAGCTAGTTCCTAACACACACAAAATGGACAGCCCTCCTTATAAAGATGTAAGGAAACCAATGGGCTTTCAAAAATTACAAATGAAGGAAATGGTTGCTTGTATTTATAAGGTTGACTCCTTTTCCCTATGGCATTTTGAAAAAAAAGTCAGGATGAAACAATCAATTCTGCCAATTAACAGTTCCTTGAAGATAGCCTTTTTTTTTTTTTTTTTTAACCCTGAGAAGTTAGTGGAACTCAGCTCCTGCTCAGCAGTTTGGGAGACAAGGGTGATTCATGACCATACACTTTAGGACCTTGATAATCAGAAACTGCACAACACTAAATCTGTAAAGAAATGGGGTGCTAAAATGGCAATAAAAGTAAGAACAAATAGATAAGTGGATAATTTATTATTTTTTTCTAATACCAATCCCTCAATGGAAGGAAAAAGCTAGACATCTTGGAGAGAATTAAAAATGGTCTGCGAAGGAGACTGTTATTTGCTAGATTAACAATGGTGGCCATTTATGCAGTCACTGTCTACCTCGGTTAAAAGAAAGCATTGCTCTTCACAGAATTCTTGTCTCTCACGTTGAACATGTTAAAACATGTTGAATAATGAAAAGTTATATGACCCTCATGGCACTACTCAGGTTAGAGATTATTGATGGTTCCTATCTACACCAAATTAAGTCTAACTATGTTGACAAAGCTTCCCTTCACTCCTCATGTGATCCAGCTTACTATTTAGCCTCACCTCTTCTGGATTTTTTTCATTAATTGGTGTCCCAGGCACAATCAAGCTATACTCCTTCCATCAGTTGCCTCTTTCTTTAGAAAATACTTTTGCACCCAACCTCTACCTTTTACAATTCTACACAACTTCCAAAGCCCAGCTCCATCGTCATCTCCTCTGGAAGAACTACCTTACAAGCCTTAACCAGAATTAATTTTTTCTTCCTCTGTATTCACAAAACAATTTTTTAAAATACATTAACTCTTTCTCTTACCTTAGCAAGTCTCATGGTAAAATAGTTGTGAGTTTTTTCAATGAATAAACATCACTCTTCATAGGCAGTATGCATATATTTAATCATTCTTAAAAACTACAGTGTCTTGCTTTTGATAAACATTAATGACTTTGTTTTAAGCTGAGTTAAATTAATATGTGACCACAAGCACATTAGGATATTTCTATTGATTGAGGTGTGAAATAAGAGGAAACTTGTCCCCAATATATTCTTGCCCAGGTGATACCGGCTGCCATTAAGTTCATTAAACAGAGTAAGTCTTCCAGGAAAAAATCCATTTTATTCTAATAGATCTCTCAATCCAAGGCCATCAAAATAAATACAAATTTTAAATATATTGCAATTCCAAAATCAATGGCTACCTTCACATGCATTCTGATTTGCTAAAATCAGGAAAATTCATTCAACAATTGAATTACCATTGGACATCTATTTGTAGAATGCAAGACAGATAAGATTTATAAACTGAGGAATTAAGGCTTCAGAACCAAAGATTTGCAGTTAGTCAATAATGTAGCTATAATTCTTGACTCTCATTTGAACATTCTTTGAAAATTCATATGATTTTATTCTGTTATTTAAATAAGGAATCACGTCCTATCAAGAAAGACAAATAAAAACATCATGTTTATAATATTTCATACATAAAAACATGATCAAATATGAACCTTTCAAATTTTTCATATAGTGATTCTTTATGCTTCTGGAAAAAAAAGATCTATGTAGTAATTCAACTTTGGATTTCTTCATATTTTCAAATGTTGCAGTTCTCTTTGTACTTATTTGTCAGTTTTAAATAAGAGTCACAAACATATAAGAAAGATAGTGTTTTAATTTTCCTGTTGATTCTTTCCAGGAGGCATCATTACCTAGCCATGTTTATAAGATTCAAAAGCAGACAGTTTTCTCTGGCCTACAGAGATTTAAAGTATTGAAAATGTGTTTGTAAAAATGCTAATTTGAGGCTCCTGTATACTTCTAGGCATACACTGTAGTTCCAATATGGTCTCTGGTAAATAACAGTTTTATTTGGTCTGAGTAGCTACAAAGTGGCAAGCCACCATAACGATGCCCCACATTGCCAGCTCTGGAGAGAACAACTCTGATGGTAAACAAGTCTATACAGAACCACTTACACAGGCAACGGTGGCCACATCAGTGTGCCACGTTTTGGATTCAAAGCTATAACTACATGAAAAGCAGATGATTATGTGGATTTCATTATCACAGAGAGCAACGGGAACAAAATATTTAGTTAACAGGAATGTGATCATGTCATACAATTCAGGTAAGTTGGAGAAGGAAATGACCTTCTTAAATAAAAAGTTAACCAAGAAGTGTGAGGCTGGCAGCTTGGCAAAGAGACAACATGAGGGTGTGATCTCCAGATTTAGGCTTAACATTTTCATGATAAAGATATTACAAATAAATAGAAACAAGACAAAGATGACAAGCTGCAAAACTGGACAACTGGTCAATCATAGGAAACTAAACTCCTTCACTCTTGTCTGATTTATTCTGAACATTTCCAGATGAATTCTTCTGTTTAAAGAAATAAAAATAGATTTATTATGCATGAATAAAATATACACTTTTAAGATTCCATCAATGTGTTTCAAGTTTTCTAGTTCCCATCACTCTGCAAGACATATCACAATCTCCACTTTGTAAAAGTTGTCTATACTTCTATCTAGCTATCTATCATCTCTCTATTTTTTAGGGAGCACAGACTATTGTACCAGACTAAGCAATAGAGAAATAATTGCTTTCAAACATTACATCTGACCTTACGGCATTTACTACTGCACGGGGAACACAGATTTTTAGTTAAATAACCAAACTTTTAAGAGTATTATATCTTGAAAATGTTAAATGTAACAGTGGAGAAATACAGAAATCTGTGAGAGGAAAATGAGCCTCAAATAGGTGAAGTGATTTTTTAGTTAATAATAACAATGAGTTAGCTTTTACTGAAGGACAACTAAGTAACAGTCACTGTCCTAAGTATTTTAGGCATTAAACCATTTCTTCCACACAGCTTCCCTATACAAATGTATTACAGAGGAGAAAACTGAGGCAGAGAGAGGTTGACTAACCTCCTCAGGAAATCTGATTCCAGAGTTCACGCTTTTAACTATTAATTTAGCTGATAAATGATGGAGTCAGGATCTGATTACAAAGCTCACTTTATTCAACAAGCAGAATTTGCTTATAGATTATAAAATAGGTTTTCTTACAGTGGATTATATCATTCAGGGTGCATGCAGCTAGCAAATACCAGATCAACAGCATTTTTGGAAGACAAAAAAGGATAGTTTTATTCATGACATGGTTTTTTCCTTCAAAAAATACAGTGAAAAAGATGGTATTGTAAGAAAAATAATCAGTAACCTTTGAAACCAGATACATTTGGCTTTCCTTTGTAAGCTATATGATTTTGGGTTAATAATTAACCCGTAGTCTCTGTAGCCTCATTTTTAAAAGAGAAACTATAATATTGAGGTAATACTATTGGTGGCCATGTTAAGTGAGACAACATATATTAAAACAGTGCTTGATCTTTGGGAAGTATTAATTCTTTCTCTCTCCTTCATGTATGCATGTGTGAGTGTGAAATGTAAACATTCTTCAGATGTCCACTATTCAATATAAAATATATGATATATGAATAAAAATGTTAGACTTATAACATTACTATTCCCTGAAATATTCAATTATTTTTTAAATACACATAGATCAGTTTTCATTAGAAAAACTACCAATTAGAGTCATGATCTTTTAGATAGGTGGAAAGAAAAATATAAACTATAATATAACTATTGTTCCTTAGAAAAGTTTAGTAAATATTGTGTTTTTAAATTGTTCCATCATGACATTGCTTAGTTTGTTCAATAAATGCAGAATCCAACAGATTTACCTTTAAAAAGAGAAGAGCAAGGATGTAAGAGATAGTTTTAACATTCTTTATGAAAGACTTTATCATTAATAAGGGAATTTTCTAATTTTGGGGTATAAACCCAGGGTCTACTGAAATAATTCATTAATAGAAAAGGTACTTCATGAGCATATGTGTATTCTATGGCCAGCACAGCATAGTAGGAACTGAAAACCAGACTGTCTAATGCCAGCCACTCAATTCATGAAAGTACTTAGTGAAAAACCTCTTTTACCTGAAACTTGTGTGCGTGTGTGCAAAACCATGGGCTTCATGTTGTTAGTGTCGGTCATAAATACCAGTGACATGGGGCACTTGTATTTCTGAGCAGTACTGCTGGCTTGTAACTAATATGCTTCGAGTCGCTTATTGGTCCATTCAAAAAAAGTTTTCTTATATATGTAAAAATGGAGGCACTTTGTTTACTTTCAAAATGGACATTCATTTATGTTTTTTAACACTACAATAATTAGGGAACCTTTATTTGGTGTCAAGCCAAGCTAGGTGGTAAAGATAGAAACATGGACCTTGAGTTAACATTTCAAATAATTTTACACAACTTTATATGAGTGTGTGCTTAAAAGCAACATATCTCCAGATATTTCTTTAAGTAGAATCTGACAAACTATTAATTGAATGTTAAAAGTTACAAGAATAGCTACCTATTTGTGTTTTAACAGAATTTGAAGACAACCTGACTTTCAAAATAAATTTATTTAAATAATAAGCTCTAGCAGTAGAAAGGTGGAAATAATCATATGAGATAATATAGAATCAATAAATATGAGAATGTTATTCTGCAGGAAATGCTGAGCAAAAATAAGCTCTAAGAGAGAAAAGATGCTTTGAAATACACCTGAGAAAAATATGTCAGTTGGGAGACATTACAGTTCTGTGTCCTTTCCTTTTCCTTTGAAAGTAACATCTGACACTTGTTTTGGTCAGACCCTGCCTGGTCTGGTATAACATTGTACTGGGAGATATGCGTATGTTGGAGCAGGTGCACAAAAGATGAGCAAATTCTTGCCTTGTACATTCATAAGATGATCTTTAATTTACTCAAAATGAATTGATTCCTCTACGGCATCAGCCCTTTCATTTTCTTATACTCTAACACTTAGCAAATTGTATTGATTTTTATCTTTGCAGTTTCACAAAACTATACAATCCTAGTGCTCCTTGAAGTGTCCTTGGTACTTGGAGCAGAACTTGACTCATTGAAGGTAATTGACAAACATTCATCAACTTTGCCTATACAATGTAGCTTCAAAGTCACCTGAAATGTTAATATCTTAAAAAAATCAACTTGTATGTGCATCCTTTAGCATTAAAATACTTCCAGGTAAGTAATCATAATTAATTCTAAATTTGGATTCATGATAACTAGTTGTGACAAAAAAAAAATTGTGGGTAAAATCTGAGCTATGGGATAAATAGCAAATATCCATCACATCCTGGAAAATAGTTTAAAAGTCAGGGATGAAAGAAGGCATGAAAAGCTTAGTCTTTAGGAGACTGGAATGTTATTGATAAACTCTAAAGAAGCCAAAATTCCTTCTGAGGCAAGACCTAAATCTTTGTACCAGCCATTCTCTGCCTGCTTCAAGAGTTAATATCTGAAAAATAAATTATTTGAAGATTCTTGTTTCCTGTTAGGACTTAAGAGGAACACGTCTTATTGAAAATTACTGTCACAGGTAGAGGGAAATAAATGAATGTCAGTCATGGACACAAGGGTGTTATCCTAAGTTCTGTCTCCCAGAGGTGATGGCAGGTCAACAGCAGCTGTGGTCACATCCTCTAAACCATTAAATCAAAGCCCCTGCATAGTAAATGATACAGAATTAAAACCACTAAAAGTTAGCTCATGATAGTCAACATGTGTATCAACAATTTTGTGTATATAAGTATATGTATATGGTCATACCATACATTGATTTGTGGATATACAGAAACTTCCTGGAAATATAAGGAATTCTTAATAGTAATTTTGAGACGTGACAATGGAAGATCAGTGTAAGGCAGAGAAAAGGAAATATTTAACTCTTTCACCGTATATTCTTCTAGAGATTGAATGTTTTACTATGAGAATGTATAAATTTTATAATGTAAAATTAACCTATAAAGTTATAAATACCAAAGTATGTAAAGAAAGAGAAATGATCCCCCATATTGACACGTATAATGCCCAGTCTTTTACACACAATGCACTCACATGTTGCATGTAAAACTATAAGTCTTCTATACCTATGTCTTTACTGTTTTGTTGCTAGAATATAGATTTTCGTCATGGATTTAAAATTGACTTTTCTGTAAATGCAGTTAAAGTTGTATCCAGTTCTCATAAATATCTTTTATTTAATATTTAAAGAAAGATGCCCTGTAATTTTACTTCAAAAGTACATTTCTTCTGATCAATTTCCAGAAAGATTGTTTCACATCCTTGTTCCTCAGACTATAAATGATGGGGTTCAACATAGGGCTTACAAAAGTGCAGAAAACAGCAATGATCTTGGACTGCTCCACTGACTTGTCCGTGGGAGGTCTAACATACATGCAGACATAAAACACAGTCACTGCCACCAGATGGGACCCACAGGTGGAAAAAGCTTTGTGCCTATCTTCAGCAGAATGCATATTCAGGATGGCAATAAGAATGAAGATGTAGGAGATGAGGATTATGAGAAGGGAGTTGGAGAGCTTAAATCCTGCCACCACAAACATGGAGGTCTCGTTAATGAACGTGTCAGAACAGGAGAGCCAGATAAGGGGTGGGTCAGTACAATAAAAATGACTAATGATACTGCAGCCACAGAAGGTCAAGCAGTGTGTCCACATGGTCTCCATCAGGCCACTAAGGAACCCATAGACATATGGACCAGCAATCAGGTGAATACAGACCCCTTTGGACAGCTTGCTGCTATAAAGCGAAGGTTACAGATGGCCATGTACCTATCATAATCCATTACAGCTAACATGTAATAGTCAGTAATCACCATGGCAATGAAAAAATAGCACTGGGCTTGACAATGAGTATAGGAAATGGTTTTTTTTCTCTAATAAGAAGTTCATCAACATCTTGAGAGTCACATTAGTGAAATAGCACAAATTCAAGCAGGACAGACTAGCAAGAAAGAAGTACATAGGGGTGTGGAGGTGATAATCTATCCTGATCAGGACCAGCATCCCAAGGACCCCCCCCCAACAGTGATCAAGTAGATCACCAGCAACAGCACAAAAAGGATGGGCTGAAGATCTGGACGATCCATTAATCCCAAGAAAACAAATTCAATCACTAAGCTGGAATTTCTTCTGACCATTTTCTTAGGTGCCAGCATTGTTCACTTAGATGAATTAAAATCAATTAAGAAGTGAATGAGAAGTCCATCATATGCTTCTCATTCTCTCTCTTTTTCTTCTACTCTCAACTACTGTCACACATAGCAATTATTAGACAGAGTCAGGAGCTGTAGGAAGTAGGACTTTTAAGAAGATCATAGCCTGTAATATCTAGGTGTATAATGTGCGGATGTTTCCCAAAGAGAATGGCTCCTGTGACTCCAACTTGTTGGAGAAGGAGGGAATTATGATCTAAAGTTTATTTAAAGTCAATTGAACCACTAACTGCCACCTATGATTTAGTACAAAATTATGGGCTTTATCATTGATCCGAGGAACATTTTGAGACAAAACAGTAACATGTGATAGAAAACCCTTTTGCAGATCTTAACAGTGTGTGCATATTTAGAAGTCTGACCTTTGAGAATCGCACTCGTTACTTGCTGTATTAGAGAGCTCCAAATTATAGAGATTTGAAGAAAATTCTGCAGGAACTATTTTACTACTATATCCAAAAATACAGGAGATTGTGGTATTCTTATGTGAAAAGACCAAACATAAAGACTCCAGATTTGGAAATAACAAAGTCCTGTATGAATTACTCATGAAGGAATTTTCACTCAGAAGAGTTTGTGTGAATAAAGCAAGAGAAACTTGGATAGAGGAAAAGGGAAGTGGCCAAACTTAGACCACAGTTTTCTTCAGTTATTAATTAATTTATTTGTTTTTCATTTATCCCAGAAAAAGTTTAAGGAGTTTACAGCATACAAAAACAGTTGGCAAATTTGAGCTGTTGGTGGAACACAAATTTGACTCTAAATTTTCTGAGAGCACATACAAATAGTTCAACCATCTTCATTACAGAATTATAATGCCCAGAAGTTATAAAAAGAAACTAATCTGGGGGAGGGTATAGCTCAGGTAGTAGAGCACATGCTTAGTATGCATGAGGTTCTGGGTTCAAGCCCCAGTACTTTCTCTAAGAATAAACACATAAACCTAATTATCTCAACCCACCCCACCCCCAAAAAAAGGAAAAGAAAAGAAACTAATCAAGAGAGAGAATTATCCTTAGTATAAAGTTTAGGTGCCACTAATTATAATGAAAAGATTACACTTTCAGATAAAATTATCATTCCAGATAATATTGATTATAATGAAAGAATAGACTGAGAAATTCTTGTGCCAGGAGTCTGGAGAATAAATTTTCATTATGGATCCTCAGTGGGTTCATGTGTTATTTTATAAGTGATACAATAAATAAGATAAGTAATCACAACTGGAATGCCTAAGGGACCAATTAGAGAATAAGTGTGTGAAGTAGGTTGGGTATAAGAGTGACTGAAGGAAACTAGAGGGCTGTTCCAGACTAAAGAGTCAGCAGACACAAAGGCCAGTTGACTTTTACCTGAATGGTAATGTTGGCCCTGTGTTCCAAGATCTTACACATCCAATTTTAAATAGATATCAGAATTCATTATTATTATTTTTATGTGAAACTTATCAAATATAGTGCTGGCAAATAATTCAAGTTTTAAACCTATCTTTAACCAGAGCATAACAAAAGAAATCTCTAGGCTTGATCCACTGAGATTCAAATAACAATTCATCAATTATATTTGCAGTATCTAAACTGTTCCTAGAGATTGAACCAAGTACCCTCAGAAGTTACCTACTTTGATCTTGTAATATTTTTATGATCTTGTATGAGTTCATCATTACAATAAGATAATCTTTGTACATAAAGAACAGTCAACACTATATGTGTGCAAATCACTTTGCCAGGGAATTAAAAATAACTAGTAACAGTGCTTGACTTGAAACATCAGGTTGGTGCCTTCATGGTGAAGGAGATATATGAAAAGAAAACTAAAGTTAGAAGTAATTAGTTCAATAACAAGATTTGAACACAGTAATTAATTGTGCTCTGGAATCAGGATATGGATCACAGAATGATAACCTTTAACTAGGGCTTGAAGGATAACTAAGACTTTTCTAGAAGGACAAGTGTAAGGAGGACTTTTAGATAGGATGAAGAGTTCATGAGAGGCAGAAAGCTTTCAAGAGAAATTGACAATAACCTGTATCAATGTAGGGTTGGTCTGTTGTGTCAACTAAAACATTTTAAAATGGCAAGTAGCCAAACAAATTGACAGTACCCATAACAGGACAAGAAGTATGAATACTCCTGATAGCTACAAGGAAGCATATTTTTGAATTATTTTGGAATGTATGTGTTTATGTGTGTTACATCCATGTTATGGTGATGCATTTGAACAAAAATTCCCTGTTAATTTGTAAAAGAAGTAATTTGCAGCTTAAATCTACAGCTTTGGCCTTTGGGAGGAAAGTACAATTATTAGGGAGCTGGGATTTATAAATGACAGAAATGCTCTTTCCAGAGCCCTTTCACCAGAATGATGAGTCCATTTGGAAAACATACACTTCGTATATGCAAATCTTCCATTTTAATGGCATAAAGATACTTACCTAATCTTTAAATTTATACAACTATGCCATAAATATTAGCACTTGTTTGGTCATCATATTACATTTAACAACTAATACAGGCAAAAATAAAGATGATAAAATATAAAATAATTTAATCATCCTGTTTCCTATCCTTTCTTATATATAAATTCAGCAACCACACTCTACATTGTAAGAAGAAAAGGCTGTTTTATTATTAGTACTTCCTCTCATTTACATAGGCACTTCAGTTTTACAGCACAATTACGCTACTCTGCTTTATTTTACCTTTAGAAGAATCCTGTAGTTGATATAAAGTAAGTACAATTAGGAATGGGGAAAATGGGTACAAATAAATGTGAAGCTTGCTGTCACCTAAGTTTTTAGATGAGTATTTTCAAAACCATTTAGCAAAACAAATGGACATTAGGCAACAAAATAGGTCTATGTTAAAAAACAAGTTTGGAAAATACTTAGTTTTGGGGAAATAAAGAACAAGGGAGAGAGAAAATTTTTTTTATTGTTGTTGTTGTTGCAGGAAATCTCAGAGCCTTTTATATGTCCATGTAAGTGGGAAATTACAGAGCAGGGTAAGAATATGCAGCCTTTCCCAAGTTTCCTCATTCAACGAGTCTGGAGAATCTTAAGTGTTCTCTTTAGGTTAATAATCCCTAATTCTACACTGAGCACCAGACATCATTAGAATTCTTGCACCTCACCAGCTGAGCAAAATATGAGGAAGGTATATTATGTACTATTTGGAAAACCATCTTCATTAGTAATACCACTAGTAGGGAACTAAAGCACTATTGAATATATCGTGGAATTGCACTCTCAAAAAAAATCCTTGGGAAAAAATACAGAACATGGAAGAACCCCACAAATATAGAGGGAATAGAAAGAAACAGGAAAGATCTAAGAACTCTGAGGGAATTAGCACACAGTGTGACATCAGAGCTCTGCACATAAGTCACAGGTAGACACAAAATATTTCTACCCTCAAAAACATAACCTATACAGCTGAATCCCAAGTGCTAGTTCTTCTTTGCTCATCATATTGCATCAAACAAAAATGGTTGTTTCTTAAGTTTCTATTTGGGACAAGGCACATGGTAAATTAACCTAAATGTAGATATGCCCTAAGACAAGCTCTAAATATTTTAAACATTCTCATAAAATTTGCACACATTTTAATCTTTCTGCTTTTAAATTAGTACATATTAAGCTCTTTAAAAAAAAATATCATGCCTCTCTAAGATTCTCCTCCTCCCCATTTTTTTAGCTCTATCTTGCCATCCATGACCCAGTTCCCAAGACCACTCTAATTGAGTTTCTTGCCTGGTTCACATTTAAAGGCCCAAAGTACCTGGAAAATGTGATTCTCAATATCTCAATAAAAATCTTTGAGATCTGAAATGTGAGTATGAAAAATATAGTTGGCAAATTTTAAATATTTTTGAGAAATTTAAATGATAAATTCAAGCTAGTTACATTAGAACTAAAGTCTTTTTTTTCCCCCACTGAAAGTAAGTATCTGAATGATTTTAGAATACTTAAAAGAAACTCAACTGAAGATTATGCTGTTGAAGAGTGGGTGCTGCTGGGATGTGTCAGAGTCTCATGTTTAATGGCTGTGGGGATGTCTTTGATAGCTCCCTAATTAATTTTAACTGCACCCAATGTGCCCTTGTAGTTAGAAATATTGTTTATTTATTTGATACTTATGCAGTAAGTATCAAAATTTTATTTCCGTAACTCTTTCATCTTCTAAATCCTTTTCCAGCATACAATACTGAATAATTCATATTAAATTACTGGAGAGATTGCTGAATCCACTTTAAAATAGCCATGAATATTTTGATCTCTGTAAGAGAAATATCACACACAAAAAATTAATTAAACTTTAGGGAGGCAGGGAACCAGACACTCTTCTAAACAGTTTTTTCTTATGACATTAGTGTCCAATTTGAAAGCTCTGGGTCATTAGTAGTCAGTGTAGGTAGCAATGAGTATTTTAAAGTCTGTGTTCTTTATTTCAAGAAATATAACTGAAATAAAATCCACATTAGTTTAAATTCACTCACCAATATCAAGTTGCTTTCTTTTGGATTGGAATTAAAATAAATAACTAGGCAAAAAAGAAAACATAAACTTGTTTATGCTAATGAATTTGATTCCCAAAGATATTGATACTCACAGATGTTAATTTTTTTATTATGCAAAGATGCAAGGAAAAAAGCATTAATCATAATTTATTTGGAATCCCTGAGCAAAAAACCGGAGGTGCCATTTATGGTAAATTTGTCAACATGGTCAATATTTGGTGAAAATTTGGAGTTCCTGGAATTTCCTCTTCTCCTCCTCAAAAAAATCAATCGATGAAATTGCAAAGCTCATCTTTACAAGTGTCACTGGTAACAGAAATGCTACTCATTTAAATATTTATTGAGGAAAAGTTTTCCCTCTTCAGGGTTCAATTGACATGTATATGTCTGATGTAGCGGAATAACAATGAAATGCTGTCACATTCACTAGCTATCGCACATGCATAGGGCCACCATTTTGTAGCCCCATAAAATGGATTGAGTGGGAGAATAGGAGATACTGAACCCAAGAAAGGGATCAGGGAAAATATATGTAAGGGTTATTGAAGTTTGGTTGCAGTCTAGAAACTGCCTCAATTTGTCATTAAGACATAGATCAGTCTGCAAGAATAGCTGGGCAAATAGTGATATTTTAAGGTAGGCAATGAAGAAAATGGTAGCTAAGTCATGTGGTTGGTGGAGCCATGCATCTCAAGGGAATATTAACTTCCCGGGAAGGAGCACCTTCCTTGTCTACTCTACCATAATGAGCTCCAGCATCTTCCTCCTACCTCTCCATTCCAACATCTCATAAATTTAAGGGCGAGATACATTTACTGATTCCAAACCATGAACGTAATTTAGATCATGCTGCACATCGTGGCTTCGTACTAGTCAATGGAAGTAAAAACTAGTAAAAACTCTTGTGCTTTTCCAAGTCTTTTTATCTTGTTGTTAGGGATTTTCCTCTGTGGACTTCAGAGTCCTCATCTATTCAATATCAGACTTTGATTAAATAATTTTTAAATTCCCATTATTTATTGCATTCATTTATGTAGTTACAAATCCTAACCTCATTACTAGTCATGTATCTCTAGGTTAATATGTAAATTTGCCCCCGAAGTCTCTCTCCTCAATAGTTTAAAGAGAGATTTATAAAGTTCTATGAGGTTACTTTTTTTTTTTTGGCTAGGATGAGTATAATTCCTGCTTCAGTTTGTCTGTTTCTTATTTGAATTATTCCACAAATATTTTCTGAGAAGAACTGTTCTTTCAACAGTATTATTCTAAAAATGTTTAAAAGATTGTCAAGTGCTTACTGTAATATGGTTATTTAACATGTGTTTAATTATTGAATGGATGGAAAGAATGCTACTTGTAAAGGAAAATGATTGGTGTAAAGACACGATTCCAATAAAATGTTATATTTTATAGTGACCAATCTAAATAAGCAGTACATAAAGACTAATTTTAACTGTCTAAGAAATTCAGCTCTCATTCAAAGCTGCTTTTGTTGTCACTAGGCTCCTACTGATGAAGACCCAGAAGTGAAACAAGAAGAGAAAATGCAAGAACAGAAGTCAGAATTTTCATCCCTACCTGACCCAAGGAAAGATTCTCTCAGAGACACTAGTGGTCCAAGTGATGAATTGCTGAGAATGATTTATACCCACCTTGTAATTGGGAGCTTTTACCCCTAAAGCATTTTCAGCACACTCTGAGGAAATAATTATAACATTGCTGTAAGAGAAAACTCCAGGGAAAATAGTGATTATGTGGAGTCATACTCATTGGAGTCTTGGGATTTGCACAGCAGGATTGCATCAGTTTGTAATCTTTTTGAGCTGACTGCTTTGGGTGATCAGGAGTTTATTCTCATGGAATTTCTGCATCATGGATCACCACTTGTTCTACTCAGATCAATAGAATAATTAATAAAGATATAAAATGATTACATAATTCATAGACATGGATGTTTCTATGATATCTTCCCAGTCTGAATCATGTTTTGTAAATGCCTTCTACAAAACTACTTTTGAGTGAATGTTTGCTAAAAAGACTTTATATCTGGAATAAAGTGGTTAAATGATAAAACCTGGTGAGTAAAATCATTTGGAAATGATGTCATAATGAATTGTAGTAGAGTGAGTTTAAGGTATTGGGCCCAAGTGTTGGAAAGTAATATTTTATGGAAAACCTGGTGAGCATATAATTTAGCAATATTTTATTTAGTTGAACTCACATGAAAATACACAGGCTAAAAGTAAAAACAGTGTGTCTATGTTTTCTTCCTATTTACAAAGTATTCAATTATCCTCTGATCCAAGAGGTACAAAGATAAAAATGATATAATCATATGCTTAAATATTTATTACTGTAATTGTGAAAGCAAAAGACATATGAATCTTTCCATGATGTATTGAATCAAAGCTTTTACCATGATCTACCTCTAGATATTTTTCTCACCCTCATCTGTTTGCTTAGCCATTTACTGGTCTTGTGAGAACCTCTTTCAGACTCAGGCCATTCCCACAGCTCTTGTCACTACCATGAATACTGTTTCTCCCGGACTTCCTCAACATCTTGCCTACCTATCATTTAAATGACTTAAAGGTCAATTTCTTTACCCAGATGAAACCTGCTCACCACCACAATTATTCCAGCTTATCTTACCTTGTTGTTTCTTTATGACATTCCTTACAATCTTAACTGTAAATATAGTGCTTTATTTTTTTTTCACTCAAGATTTGTTTTCTTTTCCAGACTATTAATTCCAAGAGGATAGCAGACTGCGATTTCATGTTCACTATATACACAGCATTCAGTATAGTAATGGCAAAATGCTAAGTTACCCATAAATATTTACTAAGGAAATGTATTGAAAAAATAGAGCAAGATTTCACTCACCAATGTGTTTTGTTTTGTTCACATGATGTTTTCAAACTGACAAATTTTGTGTGAATTACAGTATTATGAATTTTTTTTTTAATTGAACTAATCTGACTCCCCATGGCTTGCATTCTGGCATGGAAATACATGACTAAAGCTGAGCAGCAGCTTCTTCCATTAAAAGGTAAATGCACCATGGTTTGTCAAGAGCTGCTAAACTACTTATTATGATCTTCTAACACTCATGCCAACTTCACAACTTTATTTGATTTTTTGGCCACAATATTGAACATAGTGTGAGACTCACTAAACATTTTAGTTACAAAGTAGAATAGGAACACAATGGAGAAAATGATTACTTCTACTCACAAAAGTCTAGCAATGTAACTCATAGGTGATGGCTTCATATCCACAGTGCTTTGATCAAGTGAGGAAGACAGAACAATGCTTCTTTCATTTATGAGGGTAGAAAGTCATGATTTTCAACTGTCATAATAATATCTGTTCTGTGTGAGTTTATGTCAGTTAGTTGGAAGAATTGTCTTTGGCCCTTGAAATCACACTGTCATTAGCCTGGTACGTTAGAAAGTCTGATACTTAATGAAACAACCCATATTATAATAACAGATGGATGGGTAAATGATTATGGTCTATCTTAAAAAATGTAATCTTATTCAAAAGATATAAACACTCCAATGTCCATAGCAGCATTATTTACAATACCCGAGACATAGAAGCAACTGGAATGTCCATTGACAGATGACTGAATAAGGAAGATGTGGTATATGTATACAATGGAATACTACTCAGCCATAAAAAGGATAAAATAATGCACTTTGAAGCAACATGGATTGACTTGCAGATATATCATTCTAAATGAAGCCAGAAAATGAAATAAAAATACCATATTATATCACTTATATGTGGAATCTAAAAATAAATGAGACAAATCACTTGTTAACAAAACATAACAGACCTACACACATAGACAACAAACTTGTGGTTACCAAGGGCTAAAGAGGGGTGGATAGATAAATTGGGAGTTTGGGATTTGCAGATACAACTACTATATATAAAACAGATAAACAACAAGGTCCTACTGTAGAGCACAGGGAACTATAATCAATACTTTGTAATAGCCTATCAGGAAAAAGAGTATGAAGAGGAATGTATATATATATAATGTGTTACATACATACATACATACAAACACACACACACACACAGACACACACACATGCACACATATATATAAAACTGAATCACTATGCTGTTACACCAGAAATTAACACAACAATGTACTTCAATTTTTTTTTAAAAATATAATTTTATTCAGTAACAGAAAATATGTCAAATTACTGGTCCAGCCAACAACTGGATAATTCCCAAAAAATTTTGTTAAGTTTAAGAACCTACATAAAAATGGCTAGGCATATTTTGATTTCATTTATATTAATTATAGTTAGTAAAGCAGATCTGTGGTTAACAAGGGCTGGATATGCAAAGAAAAAACTATCCACAAAGAAATAAAAAGGAAATTTGGGGAGTGGTGAAAAGTTTTATATCTCAATTGTGGTGGTAGTCATATGGGCACACACATTTGTCAAAACACATTGAACTGTGCTTATAGTGAATACACTTTATTGCATGAAAATTACATATTAATAAAATAAAGCTTCAAAAATCCTATGTTTTTATTATTACTGACCAAATGAAGTTAAATCAGTTGCATAAAGGACACATATCAAATCTTAGAAAAAAATATTCAAATTCATTTATGCCATATTACAATTATATACCTTCTCCACAGGGAGTAGGTTTTTGTGAAGAAATGGTTGTATAAATTAATAGAATGAAAAATAAAACCCATATGATCATCTCAACAGATGCAGGAAAAGCACTTGACAAAATTCAAAATTCTTTCAAGATAGAACTCTCCACAAATTGAGTATAGAAAGAATATATCTCAATATAATAAGGACCATTCATGGCAAGTCCACAGTTAACATCATTCTCAATAGTCAAATGTTGAAAACTTTTCCTCTAAGATCAGAAGTAAGACAAAGGTACCCACTATCACCACTCCTAGTCAGCATAGTACTAGAAGTCTGAACTAGAGCAATTAGGAAAGACAAAAGAGCATCCAATATCAGAAAGGAAAATATAAAATTGTCTCTGTTTGCGGATATGACCTTATATATAGAAAACCCTAAATAGTCCACCCCAAAACTATTAGGACTAATAAAAATTTTATTTTTTTTATTGCAGGATACAAAATCAACATGTAAAAATCAGTTACATTTCTATATACTAACAATGAACTATTTAAGAAAGAAAGAAAGGAAACAACCTCACAATAGCAGCAAAAACAATAAAACACTTAGAAATAAATTTAAGATGTCGAAAGGTTGTATACTGAAAACAATAAGCTATTGAAGAAAATAATTGAAGATGACATAAATGGAAAGATACCTCATGTTAATTGACTGGAATAGTTAAAATGTTCATACTACTCAAAGCCATCTACAGATTTAATTCAATCCCTATAATACTCCAATGGCATTTTTTTCAGAAACAGAATAAACAACCCTAAGATTCATATGGAACTACAAGAGACCCTGAATAGTCAAAGGGATATGGAGAAAGAACAAAGCCAAAGGCATCAAACTTCCTGGTTCCCTGATTTCAAATTCTTTTACAAAGCTGTAGTAATGAGAACAGTATGGGACAGATATTTAAAAATGTACACATTTACCAATGAACTGGAAGCCCAGAATTAAACCCCTACATATGTGGCCAATAAATTTTTGAAAAGGGAGCCAAAAATATTCAATGAGGAAAGGTTAGTGTCTTCAATGAATGGTGTTGGGAACACTGGACAACCACATGCAAGAGAATTAAACTGAACTCCTATCATACATCATTCCCCAAAATTAATCTGAAATGGACTAAGGACTTAAACATAAGATGTGCAATGATAAAATACCTAGAAGGAAACAGAGTGGAAATACTCTTTGAATTTTTGGTCTTGGTGATGGTGTTTTGTGTATGACAACAAAAGACAGGTAACGACAACATAATTAGACACATGAGACTACATTCAATTTAAAGCTTTTGCACAAGAAGAGAAACAATCAGCAAAATGAAAATGAAACCTATGGTTTGGGGAGAAAATATTTGCAATTTTTTTTTAACCAAAGTATTGGTAAACCATGTATAATTAAGAAGCAATCACATATATTCACAAAACTAAAACTGAAACCCATGAAATTGAATTTAAAAAGTAAATAATTTAATTTTTAAAAAAATAAGCAAAGGACCTGAATAAATATTTTTCCAAAAGAAGACATACAAATGGCCAAAAAGTAGATGAAAAGGTGCTCAAAATCACGTCAAGAGATGAATGGAAGTTAAAGTCACAGTTAGATATACATTTGCATTGTCAGAATGGCTGGTATCAAACAGAAAAGTGATAACTAGTACTGGAAAGAATGTGGAGAAAAGGGAACTCATTACTGATGGAAATGCATATTGGTATATTCACTATGAAAAGCAATACAGAGATGTCTTTAAAATTCAAAAATAGAACTACCGTATGCTTCAGTAAGTGCATTTCTGGACTAGA
The DNA here is from genome assembly GCF_048564905.1 of Vicugna pacos. Classification (NCBI taxonomy): domain Eukaryota; kingdom Metazoa; phylum Chordata; class Mammalia; order Artiodactyla; family Camelidae; genus Vicugna; species Vicugna pacos. The sequence goes on along the minus strand of NW_027328742.1, from coordinate 14,567,256 downwards.
AGTATATCCAGAGGAAATAAAATCATGACCTAAAAGAGGTTTTTGCTCCATGTTCATTGCAACATTATTCATTACAGCCAAGACATGGACACAACCTAAGGGCCAATCAATAAATTAATACATAAAGATAATATCATACACACACACACACACACATACACACAACACCGGAACATTATTCAGCCTAAAAATAAAAGTAAATTGCTATCTGCTACAACATGAAAGATCCTTGAGGTCATTATGTTAAGTGAAATAAGTCAGACAAATGGAAAGATAAACACTGTATGATCTCACATTTATGCTGGTCCACGGACAAAACATTGAGTGGAAAGCGCCTAGACTAATAAGTGCAACTCATTTTCTCTCAGACCCGAGGACGTCTGAGACATATCCATAAAGAATATTAAAACTCATCATAAAATGCAAAGATATTTAGCCAAGAATTTAGAGTTTATGGTTTATTGGAAATTGGAGGTGTTGCTACCTTGGTGACCATATTTCATCTCATCTGAGGACTCTCTTCAATGCTCGTTTTATGTCTTTGTTTCACAGACTGTAGATCAGTGGGTTGAGAACTGGGCTTACAAAGGTGTAGAAAACAGCTATTATTTTGGATTCCTCAACAGTCTTCTCTGATGGTGGTCTTACATACATGCAGAAGAGAGTCCCATAAAATGGGTTAAGGCCAGCATGTGGGAACCACAGGTGGAGAATGCCTTGTGCCTTCCCTCTGCTGACTTGATCTTGAGAATGGCAGCAATGATGAAGGCATAAGACACCAGGATGATGGTGAAGGAATTGGAGAGGTTGAAGCCAGCTGATTAAAACATGGCAAGCTCTTTGACATAACTGTCAGAACAAGAAAGCTTGATGAGTGGTGGGTCAGCACAGTAGAAGAGGTTGATGAAATTGGATCTACAGAAGTTCAAGTGGAAGTTCTGGATGGCCTGGAACAGCCTATGTCTGTGGAGAAACCACAGACATAAGGGGATGTGGCAAAGCAAAGGCAGACATGCCTGGACATCTTCATACTGTAGTGCAGAGGGCTGCATATGGCCACTTAGCAGTCATAGGCCATTGCTGCCAGCAAGTAAAACTCAGTGAGGAATAGTGCTATGAAAAGGTAACACTGTGCAAATCAGCCAGCAAAGGTGATTGTCTTCCTATCTGACAACAGGTTAGTCAGCATCTGTGGGGTTGCATTCGAGGTGTAGCACAAGTCCACAAAGGCCAGGTTAGTGAGGAAGAAGTACATGGGCGTGTGCAGGCGAGAGTCCAGTCTGATTACCAGCACCATGGTTGCCTAGGAGGGTGACAAAGTAAACAACAAGACACAGCACAAAGAACAGAGGCTGGAACTCTGGGTGATCTGTGAGCCCCAGAAGAATGAATTCTGTTATCACACTGTCATTGGTGATGGGCATTCTCTGAGTCTGTGCCTGCATCTGGAACAAATGCAATGAAAGCAGACATGAAGGTGCAAATCGCATTACTGACTATTGAAATGATTTTCCTCTTCCCCTCCAGATACTATCCCAAATAAATACTGCCATAACCCAATGTTGTACTTCTACTGAGTTATTATTTCCATTTTCTCTATACTGCACTACTATCATATTTACCCTAGGTTCACCTGTACTAATGGCTGTACCTACTGATAAGTATACTTATGCCTAAGCCATTATCTAAGCTGTCTATATAACAAATTACTATTGCATTTCTCTCTCTTACCTACAGGCTGTACCTATAGATAACCATAATTATACCTACAGTTCTACCTATCTGTACACCAAAGCTGCATATCCCCTACCTCCCTGCACTGTTTTTCCCCTATAAGGCTCAGTTTAAAAGCCAGTCATTTCTGAGAATGTCTCAGCCCATTCCTGTCATACATGGGTATGAATTAATCCCTCTCTACTATTTGCTTCATGCATGCCCTACATACTCTATTTTGAGCACATTATATCCCCATAAAGTATCCCCTTTCTACTCATATATTAGTTCCTCAGTGTCCAGGACAAAGTATAGTTCATTACTGTACTGTGACTTCTAAGCATACTGAATTGTAAAAAGGAAAAGAAAAAAAAATAGTATGAGCACGAAAGAATGAATTATTTGCAAACTTGCACTCATCTCTGTATCCCTACAGAGCTTTTCGTGACATCAGATCCTTAGAAGAGCTAAGGACTTTTTTTAACTTTAGTGTACAAAGCATTTATTTGAGAAGCTTTTTAATCAAGCAAATTGACAGAAAGTTGGTTTCAGAAAGCGTCACATGGGATACTGGAATCTTCACATTTAACAATTATACAGGAGACTCTAATGAAGATGCTTCTAGAATCACACTTTAAAAAGGCACAGTCATATATGTCAAATAAATGAATAAAGAATTATCAAATCAAATGAATTCTCAGGCAGTATTTTGAGAACAGTCTACAGTAAAGACATAATATGTTGATAAAGAAAAGAAGTAACTTTGGTGTGGTTAGTATTTAAGTTATTAATCACAATTGTATTTATCCAGCGGAATTACAATCCTGATGGATTTTTAGCTCGTCTTCGCCACTTAACTATCCTGAGTCCTCTCCTCCTTTCTCCCCAGATGCTTTTATTTTTGTCTGTTCACTTTTGGTTAATATTTTTCAAAACCTACACAATTCTTGTTTCATTTCTACATTACTTTATTATAAGTTTTAGAAAGATAGTGACAAGTTATTTTGCACCTATATCTCCTTTACCAAGAACATTATGTACTTAGTTAATATTTGCTGAATATGCTAATAATAGTTACTGATAACATACAGTGATCCTTAACCAAGATTCACATCATTTTTCTCATTTGCAAATGGACATAATAATATCTGTCCTGTCTCCTTCTCATGTCTTTGCAGATGTCAGACTAGATATTCATAAGACAAGTATTTCTTAGTACTCAGCATATTGTGTGATTAGGCACTTCAGTTACAAAATGAACAAAACCTTCAAAAACACCTGCCTTTGTGGCACCCACATTCTAGTGAACAGACTGTGCTGTAAGTCCATAGTGTTTCAAATGGAATTTGGAAGACAGGAAGTTCACATTTTAATAATAATACCAACAAAATTCATAAAAGCAACAAATTGAAGGAGAAGGAAAGCAAGCAACAAGGCTCTTTTAAGAAGGGTGTTCTAGGAGGGAAAAAGAACAGAACTACCACTGAGCCATCACCTCCACTCCTGGGCATATATCCAGAAAAACACCCAAAACACTAATTTGAAAAGATACATGCACCCCAAAGCTCATAGCAGCACTGTTTACAGTTGACAAGGTATAGAAACAATCTGAGTGTCCATCTGCAGGTGAGTGAATAAAGAAGATGCAGTGTATATGCAAATGGAATATTACTCAGCCATAAAAAAGAACAAAAATTTCCCATTTGTGGCAACATGGATGGACTTGGAAAGCATTATGCTAAGTGAAATAAGTCAAAAAGAGAAAGACAAATACTGTATGATATCACTTATATGTGGAATCTAAAAAATACAACAAACTAGTGAATAAAATGAAAAAGCAGACACAGATATAGAGAACAAATTAGTGGTTACCATTGGGGAGAGGGAAAGGGGAGGGGCAAGATGGTGTAGAAGAAAAGGGTTATTATGGGATTCTACCAAATTATTTGTGAAACTTTTGAAAACTGTAAAGCACTACAGAATTTTAAGAATCTTTCATTCAATAAAAATTATAGTAAAATACATATAACATGAAATTTATATAAAAAAGAAAATATGAAGACACTATGCGTGACCTTTCTTTGGAACTTGTATGCATGGGTACAGAGTTCACACAGAGCAGCACAGAAGGTCATAAGTGAGGTGTTTCCTAAAACACAGTTGTTTCACTTCATTGAGAATCTGATCCATCTCTACCTATCAGTTTCCTGCCAAAATGTCACAACCTCCACTGGAGAACAGGAGTTGGTGGTTAGTTGCAGCTTCTCTGCAAGAAGTGTTACAAAAAATACTCTGAGAAAAAAGGATATCTGTTTGTATGACAGCAGCAAGGTGGCTCAGGAGAGTCCTCATACTCTTCAGCACCCAGAAAGAGAGAGGTGGTGGTTACCAGGACAGAAAATAATGGAAAGACAAAGATCAGGATGTTGGAATTTCAAAGTTATAAAGACATAGCAGGAAATTGGATTTGAGATTTCACTTGCAGAAGGTCTCATTTATTACATGTCACTTCATGATTGCCTGTTGGATCTGAAATATCTTTAACTCACAAGCTCAGAAACTTATGTGGGATCCAGATGTAACCAACTGAGGTAAAGCAGTAGTGCTGATAAGTGGAAAGAGATTAAAAAAATAAGATTATAAAGGGTTCATGTTTACAGAGAAGGAAAATCACAGCTGATCTGGCTGCTGGGTCAGGTCAGAGGAAAGATTTGAATATCTTCCTTAGGTGGCTCTTAGATTCCTGTGCTCTGAGGATAAGAAGTCTTATATTTAGGATCAGCTCTGTCTTATGCATGAAGACATGTCCTTATGTTTGTGTGGGGTGAACAGAGTGTTTGCCTTTCTTGGTTCTTTTGCTCTAGCAACGGGTCTGTAAAATGTTGTCCAGAAAGAGCAATAGAATTTCAATAAGTTTTTTGTCCAGAAAATTAGTTGCCGTTCAAACTCTGATACTGAAAACAGAAAGGATTGCTTGTACATATTTTGAGCAAACAAGGTACAAATTTGTGGGCATCAGTTTGAGACTTTAATAAAATCTCCTCTTGACTGAAACTAAAGTAGAAACACAAAGACTTACTTCTGGTTCTAATAGGCACCTATTTTCTCAAACTCTGATTGAGGGAGTTCATTAATGCCTCTCCAAGCCCACAAAGGCAACCATATTTCTAGTAGGATATGGGAGGCAGGGAACTGCCCTTAAAGCAGATCTCAGAAGGACTGAAGAGCAGCAGGAATGAGTGTGGCATTGGGAATCACTTTTTTCAGAATTAATTGGAACACTTGGGGATCAGAAAGCAAATTGCAAGCCTCAGTCATATTCTCCATAATTTCAAATTACTGTTTACCCTAAGAGTTTTATGGGAACCACACAAAGAATTTCAACTTGAAATTCTGATGATCGTCTGAGTTTTATGTTTTTCTTTTATACTGAAACTGTCTCCTCTCTAAAATCCAGAGCTTTTATCAGAGTCCTCCTTGATGGGCATCGCTGTCTGGGACAGGATCAGGAATAGGCAGAAATAGACAAGGTAATTGGCAAACACCTTTTATGCAGGTAATTTAGTTGATTTCTCAAAAAAAAAAAAACTAACAGATATGGACTTATTCTGAAGTCTTAGCTAAAGAAGTAGAAGTGCCACTCCAGGAACAGTGATGTCTAACTCACCCTGCCATGTGGCTGTTGAGTGGCAGGGTGGGATTTGAATGCCTGCCTTCACATACCAAGTTGAAACATTTTTAAATACTGAATGCAAGTATCTGTCTGTCTACATTCATACCTAAATAAATTGTTCTTTGAGAATGAAAGTTAAGACAGGAAATTCTCAGACAAGTGAAAACAGAGAAACTTTCACTGAAAGAATTGATTAAGGGTATTCATTTCACAGAAGAAAACAAAATCATGAATGAAGGGTAGAAATCCTGAAAGAACAATGAGACTCTGGAAAAGGTCACTAAAGTTAAAGGAACATTGATATTGAAGAAATAGGATCAAACCCAATTATCATTGTTATCATATGTAACACATATAATAATATTTAAGATTCATCATTAAATGATAATTTATTATTCTATGCCTGCAAATGAAAGCATATGTTAGAAGCAGGATGTAGCCAGGCTTAAATAGTCTAAGTTTCTTTTATTGTATCATAGCAAAGTAGACTTACTGATCAATGGAGACTTCATTAAGGCAAGTAGGTGTATTAAGACTTAAGGGAATTTATTAAAAATTGAGTATGGAATGTGTAATAATCAAAGAAGAATTAAAAAGAAAAAGAATTTTGAAAATACAACTGAATTCTTAGTCAGTAAAGGGAAAGGCAGAGGGAAAATTTTCTTAAAGCACAAAAAACTTGTTAGAAAGTATTCTGAAGTATCAATATTCACAATAAAATAAGAAATTAGGTGATTAAAAAACTCAGGGCTTGAAGATAAGACTACTGTGATAAGTGAAAAAGTCAGACAATGACAAACACTGTATGTTGTCACTTATCTGTGGAATCCATAATATGAAACAAAACAAATGAGTGATTATAACAAAAAAGAAACAGACTCACAGATACAGAGAACAAACTAGTGGTTACCAGTGGGGAAGGGAAAGGGCAAAGGGCCAAGATGGGGTAGGAAATTGAGAGATGCAAATGACAATATATAAAGTAAATACGTTATGAGGGTATATGTACAGCACAGGGAATGCAGCCAATACGTTATAATAACTATAAATGGAAAATAACCTTTAAAAATTGGAAGTCACTCTGCTATAAATCCAGAACTCTCTATAATATCTAAATCAACTATACTTCAATATGAAAAAGGGAGAAATACACATAATAGGTGTTAAGTAGCTAAAAATGATAAAAAAAATTAATACTGCTTATGATAAATGCACATCAGACAGAACCGGCTTTTAGAGAATAAGTATCAGAGATGGGATGAAAACTATAAATAACAAAAGGAATACTCGACATGGTCTAATTTTAACCTCAAGTTTTCCCAAAAAAAAATTGCAGAAAGAAATAAAGTCCACAAACAACTCTCTCAGTTGTATGTACAAAACAAATACTCGGAGAGATAAGACCTGGAAAAAGCAGAAAATTCAACTAGATTGACTACTAGACCCCTGCTCTGCTCAGCTCCCATCTTTTCTGAGAGATTTTTGGCACCAGAGGCTTCCCTGCCTTGTGTGCCTGAGGAGGAGATGCCAAAGAGAGCAGTGGGGCCCATGACTGGAGAGGTGTGCAGTATCTGGAACAGAAGCAGCTTTGAATGAAGACTTGACAGTGATCAGATATGCTTGAACGAGTGGTCTTTATGGCATTTTCTATTTTGGGGTCCATGCTGGTAATAGTTTATGATGAAAAAATTGAAACCACAAAACCAGTTTCACTACAGGGATATATATTGGTCAAAAAAATTAAAAGAAATAATAAAAAAATTGAAGGAAATCAGACATTTCCATCAAAAAGCTTTATGAATGAAGATTCTATTGGGCCAGTGCTAACATGGAAATATAGTTCTTAGAGTAATGACCTGAGATCCCCAAAGATCTTCATTGATATATAATTTGAACAGAAGGGCAACCCAACCAAATAATCAAGCAAAAACCTCTCATGCTATGGTTAACAAGTTTCTGGAAAATAGTTTGGAAATCATTAACCCCCCAAATTCTAGCAAACTGTCATTGCTGTAGCATCGTCTTTCACTTATGTCTTTTATAACTTTGTACCTGTATGACTACTGTGTATAAAATTATCTGTCCTTTATTGACTATTGACTTTTAGAGCAATAATAACAATGCTATCTAGTCTTGTCTTTGACTTTCTACATGTGTTTTTTTTTAAATAGAATGAGCCAATGCTGTGAACATGAGCTAATACTTTGACACTTTCTTCCAAGTCTCACAGGCAAATTACAGGAGACAAAAACAAACTCCATGACAGATATTGATTTGTTATTTTAAATGCTCACTAATTGGTAGAGAACATTGATATGTTCGATACCTGTGACCAAATGTCTATGCTACTGGGCAAACAATTTCTTTTGAATCACTTTCCTTACTGTGTTTTTAACTTCTTTGTTTCAAAAACTATAGATCAAAGGATTTAACATGGGGCTCACAAAAGTATAAAAGACAGCTACAATTTCCCCCTGTTCTACAGATGCCTCAGAAGGGGGCCTCAGGTGCATGCTGAACAGTGTCCCATAAAAGATAGTGACAGTGGTCAGAAGGGACCCGCAGGTCGAGAAGGCCTTGTGCCTCCCCTATGCTGAGCAGATGCGCAGGATGGCTGAGAAGATGAAGATGTAGGAGATGAGGATGATGGTGAAAGAACAGGTGAGGTTGGCGCCAGCCACCATGAACATGGCAGTCTCTTTGACGTAAGTGTCTGAGCAGGCCAGGACCATGAGAGGTGGGTCTGCACAGTAAAAGTGGTTGATTGCATTGAGTCCACAGAAGGAGAGGTGGAGCAGCAGGATGTCTGTGCCAGACCCTTTGCAAACCCATAAATATAATTAGCAGCAACAAGAGAGAGGCAGACACGTCAGGACACTTTGCTTCCATATGACAAGGGTTTGCAGATGGCCACGTAGCGGCCATAAGCCATCACTGCGAACATGTAATAATCTGTGATCACCAGGGCAATGAAAAAGTGGAACTGTATAAAGCAACCTAGCAAGGAAATGGTTCTTCTCTTGGACAAGAGATTAAGCAGCATCTGAGGAGTGACATTGGTGACATAACAGAGATCTACAAAGGAGAGGTGGCTGATGAAGAAGTACATTGGAGTGTGAAGTTTTGAGTCAGTTCTGATTAAGAAAATCATGCTCAAACAGCCTAAATGTCCATCAACAGGTGACTGGATAAAGAAGATGTGGTATATTTATACAATGGAATACTACTCAGCTATAAAAACCGACAACATAATACCATTCGCAGCAACATGGATGCTCCTGGAGAATGTCATTCTAAGTGAAGTAAGCCAGAAAGAGAAAGAAAAATACCATATGGGATCACTCATAAGTGGAATCTAAAAGCAAAAACACAAACAAACAAAAACAAAGCATAAATACAGGACAGAAATAGACTCACAGACAGAGAATACAGATTTGTGGTTACCAGGGGGGTGGAGGGTGGGAAGGGATAGACTGGGATTTCAAAATTGTAGAATAGATAAACAAGATTACACTGTATAGCACAGGGAAATATACACAAAATTTTATGATAACTCACAGAGAAAAAAATGTGACAATGAGTGTGTATATGTCCATGTATGACTGAAAAATTGTGCTGAACACTGGAATTTGACACAACATTGTAAAATGATTATAAATCAATAAAAAATGTTTAAAAAATTAAAAAAAAAGAAAATCATGCTCACATTGCTGATTACCATGATGAGGTAGATGACTAGGAACCCTGCAAAAAGGACAGGCTGCAGCTCCGCCCCGTCTGTCAGTCCCAGGATAATAAACTCAGTCCCCACTGTGTAGTTTGTCCTTACCATTATGCTTGCTCAACTTCAAATGAGGCCTAAAGTAAAGGAAATAAAAATGCATTTGTCTTTGGTCATTTTTCCATTACCCACATCATGTCGTCGGATACTTACTCCTCTCTCCAACTTGTAAATGTGTGTAACACAAAGAAATAGCATAGCAAGTATGAGACTGATGTTTCAGGTACCTAAACTGATAGAGTTCTCTTGTGTACAGGCAGTCACACTCCCAAACCCTGTTTTGAAAGTCTTTTCATACTTGAAAATCTTGTATTATTTCCTGATTTAGTTTTCATAAATTGTTTACTTATACTTCCCTTAAACATTACTTTTCTTTGAAATTAGGATCATTTGTTTCCTATTATATCTTTTTTACTGTATTATATTATATTATTATATTACAGTGTATTAATTTCTGGTGTACAGCATGGTGATCCCATTATACATATATATTTATTTACATTCTTTTTTGTATTGTTTTTCCCTACAGGCTATTACAAGGTATTGATTATAGTTCCCTGTACTATCAGTATGCCTTTTGATGTGATATCAAAGCATCAGTCACATGTTTTCACAGCTACATGGACTCAAGGAGGTAGCACTGATAAATGACACGAATCCTTCTAGAACTGGACTCTGTCCACCAGCCCTTCTAAACTCACGATCATTTTCAGGATGATCCCTCACCCCAAAATGCATGTCCATTTCCCCTGCTCTTGTCTGTATCAATTGGCCTACATATCACCAAAGCTTTATACTCAGCTCAGGATATCTGAGCCTTTGTAAAATATGGCCAGTTATTGGGGGCATGAGTGTGTTCATGGGGCATGAAAGTAAATCCATGCTCTTTGTGTAGAAACAGATAAACACACTGCACATAAACCATATGCCTGTGGCACTTAACACCACACATAACAGTGATAGTAAATACTCAAGCTGGGAGAGGTTAGGGGAAAAATAAAATATAAAAAGACACCCTGGATGGGGAGGAGACAATCATCAGAAGAATAGCAGAATTTAGATTAAGATGTTTGATAATTCATCAGAATATGTTTCAGGCCATAATTTTATTTTTGTTCATTAAAATATTTATTTCTGGAGTGTAAAGTGTATTTTAACAATGACTAATCCTACCTGTGAAAGAAGAGTGATTTCTAGTGACAGCGTGGCCGGGAAGGACCAGAGGAGTTTATAGCAGAATTGTCATAGAGGGACCAGCTCCCTGTGGTGCAATTACTTCCAGCAGACAGTCATTCAGACTATACACAACCACCACTGTTTTATTCTTTTTAAATTATAACCTGATTGAGAACATGATTTTTTTTGCCACTCCTCAGTATCATCAAGACATCAAATCTCCTGAAACTGAAGCAATGGGATTCATTATTTATTTTAATTTATGCCTGAGTGCCTCAATATTTGGAGACTTGACTTGGGGGAACTATTAAGTTATCTTGTTTACAAAGGATAAAATAGAGCATGGTGTGTGGAGTAAGTTTGGAGTCTAGAAAACTGTTGGAGATCAATCAAGTATTGTTGAACTTAGACTGGTTATTTCCTGATTTTATTTTATTTTTTAATAGGTATTATATTGCACAGCAATGGAGACATTGTGGGTATTCAGATAATATAAATGTGCTGGTGATTCTTCCTTTGTCAGCCTGCCCCACCCAGACCCGTTGTCTTGTCTCCAGCTGATTTTTGCCAGTGGGAGAAACCAGCAGCACGTCAGAGGTGGGAGGAAGAGAACAGTAGCCCAACTGCCCTTTCCTTTTCTCCCAGTTTCACAGAGAAGGCACTGGAGTAGCTGCATCCTTCCAAGCAATCCCCTGCTGGGGTGTGTGTTGAGAAGGTGGCCAGGGCTCTTCCTGGTTCTGGTCCTCACTGGACTCCAGACAGTTGTCCCTGCCCGGACCACATCAGTGCTACGTTGGAAATTGCCTGCTGCAATCAGCCTCCAGATGCTTAAGTCTTTGACTAATTTCTTTAACATTTCTTTCACTGATTCTCTGTCTTTTCCTTAAATTCCCTTCAGTTAAACCATCTGAGTAGCATTTTGTTTTATTCCATGTCCCTTATTCAGGTGAGAGTGGTACATGGTACTTATTCAATAAATATTACATTGGAAGTTGGAGCAGTAATAGTCATTATTGTAATAATAATTACTCCTCTTGTTAAAGTTTGAGATATCCCTGGCTTCATCATTGTCGGATGTTAAAGGGGTCATTGAATCACCCTCCTTCTGGCTTCTGATTTGGCGGAATACTACACAGGGGAGTCAGATATTAATATTACTGGCATCACCACAGGTAAAATCGGTTTCAGAATGTGGCTTAGACATGCTTTCTTGACTCTCTCCTCTGGATGGAAGTCACCTGGGCACAGCAGAGCTGTGAGACAACTCTTGCTCCCTCCTTCCCTTTCCAGAGCCATGACATATCAGCACATCTGATTGAGATGAGACACACATGTCAGTCACATAGAGAAGAGGATGTCTTGTACTGACAGCCAGGCAGCTGCAAATGATGCTTTTCATCATCTCACCAAGCTCCATTCACCCTACCACAGCAAGCCTGTGGGGGTCGATGGAGAGAAATCAGAAATGTCCTTCAGTCTCTTTTCCTCCAAAGTCATTTAAAAACCTCTGCCTCAATCCTTGTTATTGCAGTTGGCACCCCCATTCACCTGTGTGCATCCCAGAAGTCTCCGTCATCCTTGATTTCCTCCTCCCACTCCCTCCCACAGCCAGATATCACCTCCTTGACTTTTTAAATGCCTTAAGAGTCAAATTTTCCCACATGAGGAAGAAGAAGGAGAAGGATGGGGAGGAGGAGGAGAAGATGGAAGATTACGAGGTGGAGGAGGAGGAGAGAAGAAGGAAGGAATTCCTGCAATTAACCTTAGAGGAGTTTGCAACATTACTTTGACAGTTATTAGGAGATCTCCTTTCTTAAAAGCTAATCAACTTTTATTAATTCATTTCTTAAATAAATATTTCAACTTTAAGGAAGTGCCATGACCTGGAATTGAAAGATGCAAGAAAAGCAAGTAACAGCTCTGCCCACTTTTTATCTCATCCACTGCCAGCACACTGTCAGCCTAGTACCAGTCCTTTGTGCCTAGATGTATAGAAATAATAATATATTTTATAATATATATTATATAATGCATACATTTGTACATAAGTATATGTCTATGTAATGAATATATGTATATATATTCCTAAATTTTGAGAAATCTGAAACATAACTTACTATTAAACATCTAAACTCCTATGGTTTGGAGTGATTTCAGAGCCAGCCCAGAAATACATAAGACAGCAGTATTTGATTTGAAACCTAGCTCTGTGTTCTAGGAAAAATTGATTTAATTTCTCTTATATTCAGGTCTTTAATCTGTAAGAAATACTTTACAATATCTGTATCACAAGGACATTGCAAATGTTCAATAAACTTTGTCTTTCCTTGGCAATGAATGTGTACAACCATTTCTCAGTACTTAGCACACTCGTGGCTGTTATCTGATAAGCACTCAGCAGAGGATACCAGCTGTCATGCTAAGAGGGTTGCAAATAATACAAGCTCCATTGCCAGATAGGGTAAAGAAAATGTGAAAATGTAGCTTGAAAATCTGGAAGTGCTCTTCTCTTCCACAGGAGTCCAATCCAGCTGAGCAGATAGACGGTAAAACAAGTTTTTAGCGTGTGTTTTTTTATTAGTGAATCAACTATAAAACCAATTAGTTCTATTTGTTCAACCTGAATTTAGGAAAATCCAGAGATAATGGAGACTACCAAAGGCATGTATCCAAGATTATAAGGCTGAAGGTGACTGTAAAAACATCTGCAAAACCATCTCTACATGTCAACAATCATAAGATTAGTGAGCAAATTTGAATTTCTGTAATGAACCAAATATGTCACTTTAATGAGGAAACATAATTTCTTAACTACCTGTTGAAACATAATTTCTTCTAACCAACATATTTAATGAAGAATTTGACAGTGGCCTGTATTTAGGCCCAAGTGTTATAAACTGTGAATAAATTATAATATTATAGGAGAACTTTCATCCATTTCAAGTTCTTTATTTTGTTATTATGAAAATAGTTTTTGTCCAGTAGGTTTGTTGAAATGTGGCTTTTTTTTTTTCCAAACCTGAAAGATCTTTGCCCAAGAGCTTTGGTTTCTTCCTTGCAAGTTTATGGGAACTAGTGTATACAAATTATGTATATTTCACTCATCTTTTCAGAAAAAAATGTTAATGGCCCAATATCTTTAATTGTATTACCTGGGGCCTTACGTCAAGGTGTAATTACATACATGAACTTGTGAAGTGTGGTTTTATTTTAAAGAGCAGCTTTGGACTTAGTCAATAATTTAAATAAACTCTTTTGTTGAATCCTTCCCTTCAAGGCAATGGCCAGCGCTTCATAGTCTCATCTTTTTTCCCTCATATGACTGTGGAGGCCTCCCAGCACCGGAAAGGAAGGCTTTGATCTGCACTCATTACCTTCCTGCTTCTCTCTGGTCTGCCTTGGTCTCTGACATGGATGCTTAGTTTACTCTGCTGCCAGTCTCTAGGACCAGTGCAATTTGGGGTCACTGTTCCCTCTGGGCTGGACGGGGCCTGCTGACCCTCCCTGCTGACCCGGCTGCATCTTGGCTCTTAAGGGAATTACAGGCCCTGCTTAGGTCTGATCTGTTTATGTCATGAGTCCTGGCCCAGGACATCTGCTGTGGGTTCTCAGCTTCACTGGTGCACCTGTCCCAGTCATCCCATTTAGCTTTTTGCCTATTCCTCTATTAGGAAGACGTGGAATTTTGGAAACCTGGGTGCTGTTTATGTCCCATGGAAATGAGAAACTGTCGGAGCATTAACCCAAGTCCAAGTGTGGATGAACTGCTGTGTGAACCCAAGGTTTACTTCGCTGTGGCCGCCCACCAGACTGACTCAGGGCCATGCCTCCAGTGAGTAGTGTGGGACAGTCAGGCTCAGAGAGCTCTCCTAAGGCTTTAAATCACTTTTTTAAATGGATTATTAGTATGCCTGTGCCCAAAGGCAAGACTTACTTCTGTTTATTTTTTTCTGTAATAATCTATATTTTTTACGTGAGTAGTGAATGGTAGATGGAGTTAGAGAGAGGAAGATTGGCTTAATCATATGGAAGTTATAATATTGCTGCATTATTTTTCTTATTTATAGTAGCATTATTATACATCTGGTCAGAAATACTAGGACTTGACTCTAATTTCAAGCACTAATGTAGATAAGACCTAAAGAAAAATACTGTGTGAGTTAATATATATCAGGAGTCATGAATTAAAATATCTTTGTATAAGTGGCCTATGCTAATGTCTACTTGAACTAATTTCATTTAAACTGATCTTTCAGTTGGATCTGAGGTTCTAAAAACTGATTCCCTGTGTTTTAATTCACAAGATGAAATGCTCTTAGATTACTCACGAAAACAGGATAATGTACTATTTACACGAAAGTCCATGAATTCACAACTTTCTGCCTAGCATCACTATTTTTTTATTCAGTAACTCTTCTTTAAAGATTAAATGTGCACTCAAAGTGTTTACAGATTGCTACTGGGGATAGCAGATGAAATTGGCATTAATTTTGTCCTTAGACAATTACTGTCCTTAAAAGAATTAGAAAAGTTATGAAGGAGGCATGGACCACAAGAGAGGCAGAGACAACAGTGGGCACTTGGAAGAGGGAAACATTACCCCAGCTGAGGATAAGGTACACAGAAACATGCAGAGACCTTTCAGTATAAAGGGAGGAATAGCTTTTCATCTGCCCAAAAACTACTTTCAGTATCAAAATCAGTATGATGCATTTTTGCATTTTCTAAAAGACACCGTGTACATATAATGATTAACCCATAAATTAAGATCCACTTCATTAAGATGTGACTTTCGTCAGCACCTCTGGAGGGAGTTCTAACGATGTTCCATAGGTGATTTCTTGATGAATGCTTCAGGGCTGGACCCCATTCAGATATAAACCCTCCTATTTGGGGACCTTCATGGAGGCCAAGAAACCACTGTTCTCCACAGGTAAGTCTGACTGTTCTGAAAATCAAGAACTCATACGAAATACTGCTTGTTTTCTTACTGTTTCTTCTTTAGAACAACAAATGGAATTAGTAGTGACTATAAGGTTGCCAGATTGAGACCAAACAGGAGGCAGACAAAGTCCAGACTCCTTCTGCCAAAGACAGCAGGTGACTTGTGATGTATCAGGAGGTCGGGCAGACCTTGCCACCACTCCAGACCTCAGTTAAAGGTGCATTTCCCAACACGGCTAAGAAGAAGAGCAGGCTTAGATGTGGAGCTTTAGCGAATTCGAGGAATTTTAAAGATGACGTATTTCTCTTTTAACTTGTTTTCCTTCTCCAAGCCTATAACCTTAAAATTTGCTACAAGAAAATACACTCCCTCTCCATATGCCTTCAATGATTTCAGACACTTATTTTTAAGAGAAAAATTTAAAGGGATTTGGATGAGTGTAAGGCTAAAGGTGAGAAGAAAAAAAATATGTGAACACATTTCCTTCCTCATCTGTAAAGGCTTCTGTTAGGTTTTTTCAATTCAGTATTACATTAAAAAGTGACAGCATTGCTCCCTCCGTAATAATCAAAGCAGATTTACATTGCCTTGTGTAGTAACTCAGTCTCCATCAGGGGAGTAAGAAATCTACATACCAGGAAAAGTCAGGTGATGTGAGTGGAAAAGTGTACATTACTCGTTCCATCCATTCATTCAACTAATGGATCCTGCTCATTGATGATTCAGACATTTGCCCAAATTCTGGGGATATGGCCCAAAGAAATTCCCTAACATTCTAAAAGTGGAAGGGGCTGACAAAACATGAAACTAAACTTATTTATGTAAGTAAATAATGACTTCAGAAGTGATCAATGGTAGAAAAAATAGATCATACTTCATGGTAAAAGAGCTATGTGAAATGGAGTCACTTAGACAAGCAGTCAAGCCAGCCTTTCAGAGGAGGAGTCATTAGAAGAGAAACCCAACTGAAGTGATGGAATGAGTCACTTACAGGTCTGAGGGGAGAACATTTTAGGCAGAGGGACCAGTGTGTGCACAGGCCTTGAGGCAGGAATGTGCTCAGCATGTTTAAGGAACGACCAGAAGGTCACTGTGGCAGGAACAAAAGGATTGAAGGGAAAGTGGTGGAAGTGTTTGGAGTTATGGAAGAGATCACGTAAGTCTTTGTGGATCCTGGTATGAAGTGAAGATTTTAGCCCAAGTGTGATGGAACATTAGCAAACCACTTTAGGTCATTAACAGGATGTAATTTATGTTTATAACAAGATCAGTGGCTTGTGTTGGAGGATAGAAAGTTTCCAACTGAAAGGAGAAAAATCATTAACAGTAGCTTTGGCAAGAGATAATTTAATCTTAGACCTGACTGGTAGTGGAGGAGATGCTGACAAGCTGTTCTAAGATTCAATAGGCAATGTGTGGAAGTAGAGCAGAGATTTCTTGCTAGTTTAGATAGAAGGTGGGAAGTTATGAGGTTAACTGAAATAGGAATATTAAATATAAAATACAATGAATATTAAACATATAATACAAAATAAATTGGGATTTTGTGGGACACAAAGAGATTAGTGAGATCATAGGGAATACTGGGGGAAGAAACAATGCAGACCATCAATTGTTGGTTTGAAACAAAGGTGACGGGATGAAGAGAAATTCAAAGGACCCAAGAGGTTGATTGCTGTTGGAGAATAAGTAAGAAATCAGGAAGAAACTGAATCTGAATAAATATACAACGAGGCTCTCAAGGAGTATATGCCACTCCAGTTACAGCAGGTGTGCCTGCACTGGCAATGATAGAACCAATCTCCAGAAAGCCAGTCACCCCCTCCACTCCCTCCCTGATTGAGCACTGATGTCATGGTCAGACACAGGTAGCAGTTATGTTTGAGCATCCAAGGTTCTGCTTCCAAAAAGGGGCATGAAAGAGCCAACTCAGATTCAGATGTGTTGGTGGGTGTAGCAAAACAACCAGCACAGGTGGTACATGGACTTCAAGGTATGTTTATCAAATACATTTTCCCATTTAAGCAGCACCACTGACCGTGGGAGGCACCTGCTTAATCTCCTCCATCTCTGAAGGAGGTAACAATTTATTGAAACCTCTCTTTTCAAAACCAGTTTTTTGGGGTACTGATTCATTTTTATCTATTCTTGAATTGCACACAATTCATTTCTCTTTTTTAAATCTGAAAAATCATTCTTTTAATAGAGAATATGACAATGAAGCTATTTCCCTGGCACAATGGCCCCGAGGCCACCGAGATTGTTCTGCTGTGACTGACCACACACCGAGACCTGCAGCCCGTCTTCTGTGTGGTCTTCCTCCTGAATTACCCCGTCACCCTGGCCGGGAGCCCTGGGATGATTTTATTTAATCAGATTCACTCCCAGCTGCAAACCCCCATGTGCTTTTTCCTCACCCACTTAGCGCGCATAGATATGTTTTATTCTATGAATGTCTCTCCTCAGATGCTTGCACACTTCTTACCTGAGAAGACCATTTCCTACACGGGATGTCTGGCCCAATGTTTTGTTTTTGTGACCCTGCTCCTTACTAGGTATTACATGCCTGGTGCCATGGCCTATGACAGGTATGTGGCCATCTGCAGTCCCCTGTATTACAACAGCAGAGTGTCCAGGCCACTCTGCATCCACCTGGTCACCCTCCCCTACCTCTGGGGGTCCATGGTGGCCACAATGCATGTGATACTGACCTCTCACTTGTCCTTTTGTGGATCCAACGTCGTCAACCATTTCTACTGTGCAGACCCAGCCCTCTTAATGTTGACGTGTTCTAACACTTACTTAAAGCAAACCACCCTGTTTGTGTCCACCAGGATTAACCTCACAGGTTCCCTTCTCATAATCCTCATCCCCTATGTTTTCATTTTCATTACCATCATGAGGATCTGTTCCAGTGAAGGGCAGTGCAAAGCCTTCTCCACCTGTGGGTCCCACATGAAAACTGTCTCTATGTTCTACGAGTCCCTGTTCTGCATGTATCTGAGACCAGCAAACAAGCAATCTTTTGAACAAGAGAAAATTGTCTCAGTGTTTTGTATTTTTGTGAGTCCCATGCTGAATCCATTTATCTACAGCCTGAGAAACAAGGATGTGAAACAGACTTTGAGAAGGGTATTTATGAGAAACCTTGGTACAATGGGGAAAAGCTCTATTTTACCAGTTTCCCAATAAAAGAAGAAAGAATCCCCCAAAACAATCGAAAAGTATCCCTTGTTGGTTCTGCCAACATTGGGATGCAACTCTCTGGAATAGCAATCATAGTTTATATGCACGCAGAGCTTGGGATCGAGTGAGAGTCTATGGAAACAGAATGGCAAAATGTGTGGAAATGACGGTGGGCAGGAATCAAGACAGCAGAAGTCAGTTGTCTACGATTCAGCTGGTTCACCGTTTTAGAGTCACTCAGGAATGCATTTCCACTTGGTTAGTTAGCTGAGAAGTTCTCCCTTTCACTTCCTAGGTCACCAACATGGAGCATCCCTGAGCTGCTGTCACCAGCAAAGTGATGTGCATTGTAGTAAATTTCCTCAAGAAACTGGTTTTCTTCCCTGGTACATCTTATGTATATTCCTTAAAGAAATCTGATTATCTTCTCAGAAAAATCTCATTTCTCTAATTTTCTGTGTTTGGTCTGAATAAATCTTTGATGAATTTTTATGTCTACTTTGCTTGAATGAAAACCCATATATGTTTATTCTTTCAACCAAAAACCTGATATTTACATTTTAATGACCCAATGATTCATTTCATTTCCTTTAAACAAAACAGGCACCCTTATTAATAGGAGATATCCATTCCTGATTTAGAATTTTCATTTCTTAAATAAGATATTTATATCATCTTGTCCCTACAATATTAACAATTGTTTGTGCCACAGTTTTACACATCTCTTTTCAGGTCACATCTCACCACAAACAATTTTAAAATAACATCTAGTTTAATATGCATGAAATTTGGTTTTAGTGTTTTGCAACTAAATTGTAGCATAAGCATATTTCAGACTGTTTGATACTCTTTGGAACTGACCTTTATTTAAAAGAATAATGTAACAACACTGACATGACATATATAGTTCACCACCTCCTTTTAATAATTAGGGAGTCTTTACTTTTCCCTTTTTAGGAAAATCTTTACACCTGTAATTTATTGCTTCTGATCAGTTATTATATTAAGATAGGTTTCCACCATTTTATTCATTGTTGCTTTATATTTCTCTCATTTTGAATGCAGTGATATAAG
Organism: Vicugna pacos; assembly: GCF_048564905.1. Lineage (NCBI taxonomy): Eukaryota > Metazoa > Chordata > Mammalia > Artiodactyla > Camelidae > Vicugna > Vicugna pacos. The sequence continues at coordinate 14,547,708 of NW_027328742.1, read as the reverse complement.
AAAGCAACACCAGCCAATGAACACTCTAGTTTCCCCACATCCTTAATGGCCTTGGGAGTCTCATTTGATTGTGTGCATGTGTGAATATTGTAGATATAAATGCAATGCAGAAAACGTTCATGCATCAAATACAATTTGTTGGAACTCAACTTTTACTTATTTCACTTTTTCTCAATTTCATAGTGTGCTAGCTACCATGATAGTGATATTTAATCTCAAGAAGAAAAGAGCCTTTATTCAGAGGAACTTTCTCTTAAGAAGTAAACTTCTGAATGAAAGAAAAATTGGGGTTCCAGATTAAAACATTTGTAGGTAGAGAAATTGACAGTCAGTGGCCCTCATCACTCACTCCTAACAGACACATAAGGATAGCTCTGATTACCTCTGAAGATCTCAGCCTACCCAGAAGTACAATATTTTTAAAGGTAAAAATAATAGAACCTTGATTTAGAAGGACCCTGAGTGATCATCCAGTTCCAACAATTTTACAGAACGTATTTGAGTCCCTGCTTTTTTTCCCTATATTCATATTCCAATTCTAACATTAGTAAATAAATATTCTTTAATTTCATATCTTGGGATATGGATAGTTTGTTGGTTGTTTTTTTTTTAATTTCTCTTTATCCCCTTTTATTAGTGGTGGATGTAAGTAGGTTATTTATTCATTTATTTTAATGGAGATATTGGAGATTGAACCCAGACCTAGTACATGCTAAGCATGCACTCTACCACTGAGCTGTACCCTCTCCCCCTTGATGAGTTTGAAAATATGTACTTTTTGTTTTTGTACTTATAAAGCAATAATTGCTTATCATGGAAAATGGGTGCATAAGACATAAAGAACAAGTTTTAATTTTTGCTTAACCCTAGTATTTTATAAAATTATAATAATGTATATATTGGAGTACCCTTCTTTTTCATAAAAATACTATATAACATGATTTGTCCTTTTTTAAATTGGGAACCTCTTTGTTTTAATGTCTGTATACATTCTAGGGCAAAATATGTCACATAATATTTAAACTCTCCTCTAAGATCACAGCCAGCACAACCTTCCAGGGATTCTAGTTACACACAGCAGGACTCAGTTCTATTTGCATATGTCTGTGCTTAATTGTGTATTAAATGTAGGCAGGCCTCACTTTGAATATGCTGTGGTCACAGAGTTCCATGCAAAGCAAAGACACATTTCCAGGTTCCGCCAGTTTCATTTATAGGAGATCACAGGGAGTGAGGGCTGCCTGCATGAATGTATCAGTGGTTTCCTTTTTCTCAACTATAAAGCTGACATTATGATGAAAATCTTCACCCAAGTTTCTATTTTCAGCATATGCTGAAAAGTGGACTGAGTAAAAGTGTCCATTTCTAAGGCTCCTAAAAACATAATGCTAAGTTAATTTCTAGACAAAAAAGGTATTATTATTTTTCCTGACATCATCAATGTACAAAAAAGTGCCAGTCTTTGAACTCTCTTAAATATAATACCCAAAACAGTATTTAATTCATATTTTTATTACCAAGAGTTTTACTCACTCATTTTAACATTTTAAAATTTTTATCAATTTTCTATTCATAGCCTTAACATGTTGTTATTTGAATGATTTCTATGAACTTATATTTTGGTACTGTCTCCACTTCGTCTTATTTGTAGCAAAACCTTTTGTCAACTTGTTGGGTGCTGCTTAATTTTAAATTATTTTATGATCAAATTCAAGTGACTTCTATTGTGAATTTCTTTCACTGCTATTAAGCTGAGAGACATCCTTTCGCATTGCTGAAGTATTTCAGTTATTTCAGTTCTGATCAACACGGAATTTTTTTCAGTGACTGACTCACAGTTGAGAGTATGCAGGGCATGTCAGTTCTTTAGAGGGGCAGTGGTTGGCAAAAGGAAATTCCAGTAGGAATAGGAGTCTGTATTTAGATATCTTTGTTGGAAAACTATGTTACATTATGGACACTGGGATGATGCAAAAATAAATGTTTTTAGAAGTGTTGATAATTAAACAGCATTAATGCCCCTAGGTTACATGATTTCCTCCTCATTTATAGGCCACCACCTTTCTGGCAAAAAAAATTAAGTCACCTGTACATTTCATCCCTAATCTGCCCTCCCTAAAGCCTCCATTCCATACATCTTCTCTTAGTATCTGGGGACTGAACTATAGTGATACTACTATTTTAATTTTTGAAAAATTTTTATTGACATGTAGTTAATTTACAATGTTAGTTTCAGGTCTACAGCAAAGTGATTCAGTTATGCATATGCATTTTCTTTTCAGATGTTCTTCCATTATATGTTATTATAAGAAATTGAATACAGTTCCCTGTGCTATGCAGTAGGTCTATAGCAGTATTACAGATAATAAAATATGTTTGAATATTTTCCAGTAATTTACAGTAAATATTTATCATGTGTATGGCCATATTCAATTGTTTGTTTTTATGCATATGTATGCATATAGCTCATAAATTGAACCAGTATATACATAATTTCTGGGTTGAAAATATTGGATAGCTAGAAATATCTGGTTTGTATTCTCCTGAGATAAATTTGAAAGGGAAAAATAATGAATATAGAATTTCTCTACTAGGAATTAAATTGTGTTTTAAATCTACATAAATTACAAGAATTTAACTTAAAATACTTATAGATTGGTCAAAGAAGAAATTAAAAGATTCATTCATTGTACAGAGAAGATAACATCACAAGTTAGTGGGAAAATAAAGCATTGCTTAATAAACAGCAGTGGAAAATGGGTTAAAATGTGAGAAAAAGGTTATATGTAATATTACAACATACAACAACATTGTATCTCAAATATTCAAGATACTTCTGTAAAATATGGCTGTGAAAATATTTAACTAATGTATGTCCTTCACTGGATAAATATACATATATTTGAATTTTCTGTTCCATTTTAAAAATTCCTTTCCTAAGAATTTCAGTTGAGACAACAAAGAAGCTAATAATCTTAAATACTATTTTCTAACATTAGTAAAGGTACAATGAATGAATGTAACAAAGCAGAGAGATTCTGAAGGGAAATTAGTGGCTACAAATGGGGAAAGGACAGGGGAAGGAGTAAGACAGGGCTATGAGATCAGAGGTACAAACTACTATGCATAAAATAAATAAGTTGCAGGAAAATATTGTACAGCACAAGGAATATAGTGGAGATTTTACTATCACTTTCTTTTTTTCAAATTAAAGTATATTCAGATTACAATGTGTCAATCTCTGGTGTACAGCATAATGTCCCAGTCATACATATACATACATATATTCATTTTCATATTCTTTTTCACTAAAAGTTATTACAAGTTATTGACTATAGTTTCCTGTGCTGTAAAGAAGAAACTTGGTTTTTATCTATTTTTACATATAGTAGTTATTAGTTACAAATCTCAAACTCCCAAATTTATCCTCTCCCATCCTCATTTCCCCCAGGAAACATGATTGCTTACTATGTCTGTTTCCATTTTGTATACTACTCAGCCATAAAAAAAGAATAAAATAACGCCATTTGAAGCAACATGTGTGGAGCTGGGGATCATCATTCTAAGTAAAGTAAGCCAGAAAGAGGAAGAAAATATCGTATTATATCACTCGTATCTGTAATTAAAAAAAGAAAAAAGGAGACACTAATGAACTCATGTACAATAACTTTAAATGGAGTATAATCCATAAAAACATTGAATCACTAAGTTGTACACCTGAAACTAATATTATACTGTAAATCAATTGTACTTCAATTAAAAAAAAAAGGAAAAAGAAAGGTACAGTGAAATGTTTACTCTCAAACATTACTAGTCATAAGTGTACATGGTTGATGACTTTTGGAGAAAAATTTACCCACAGAAAAATTTAGCACTTTAGTCAGCATTTCCACATTTAGGAATCTATCCTAAAGGAAAAATCAGAAAGATATATACATAGATATATTAGACAATCATAAAAACAAACAGGATAAATATGATCGAATAATGGTTTCTGAGATAAACAAATAAAAAATATATCAAATGCAGAGAGAAGTTCTCTTTTAGAAAGAAATTACAAATAAATTGTACTTTTATTCAAAATTGAAATTACATTTTGTTCCAAAATTGAAATAGCTTTCAGTATTTTCAATTTTATTTTCTACAACTGATATGTAATATTTTTATAATTAAGTTTAAGTATGATTTGATATTGTGTATTACACTACATTAAAATTATGTTCACTAAAAATTTAGTCTGTATGAAAAAACAAACATTATACTATAAATTAAAAAATCAATATTCAAACTTGTATATGGCATAATATTCCAACTGTGTCTTATTAACTATAAGAGTATATAAGCGTATCAATTTATTGAAAAAATATAACAAATACATGCAGGAATTTTCCTTTGGTTTAGGACATATCATTGGTAAATGCTACTTTCTCACATCTGTCCCCAAATTTATTTATCTATAGTGAAAATATTCAATAGAATCAGCCTTATTCAATTAACTGAGACTTAAGAATGAAGTTCAATTTTCTAAAACTCAGGTCATCAGGATGATTTTTTGGAAATTAATTTGAACACATTACAGTAAATTTAGACATTGGTTCATATAAGCACTTAGTACTATGGTCTTAGTTAAAAACAGAGTGCACAATATTAGAATACAAACATTTAAAGCAGTTTAAAGAAAATTAAATCAGTTTTTCAATGTGCAATCATCTGGTTGACCACTAATGCACATACAATGTGAATGATTCACATATCTATTTATATACACTTCTATACTATCGATTTTCTCAATTGAAAATTTGAGAACGACTAGAATAGTGTTATCTAGAAAATAATGTTTCACAGATAGATTTATAAACCAAAATAAACATTGGGTTTTCTCTTCCAGAGAGATGGGTAGACATTTATTCATCTGTATATTGTTTCAAGGAAATTTTTCTATCTACAGGTCAATTGATAGACTCTATTAACTCTTGATAAAGTAGACCTGAGTCAGAGCTACTACATGAAAAGTACAACTAGAATACCATTGTACTTTTCGATGACTGAATTGGATCCATATCCCTGGAAACTCATGGAGACATTGACAATTTATTTTCAATGTTGAGGAGCATAATCCAGTATTTACAAACAGACAAACAGTTTCTCAGGATACCTATGATGTGAGTTGGGGAAAAAATTAAATTAAAGTTTAAAGCATTGGGTGATCCATATATTTAAAATTTCCCCAAGATGAATCCAGAGATTAAATGGGCACTGGAGTCATTGTTCTATATCAGAGATTGAATAAGAAATTAGATCATAACATTTCTAAAAAATGAAGTGTAAAACTTAATCACTCAGTTTAGAACATCATGGTAGTTCTGCAGACCATTAAATTCAAATGAAATGAATTTCTAATGTTACCAACAGAATGAGTTAATTATAATATTTACACTCAAATATGTAAAGATGTTAAATTGTTATATGGAATTACTGACTATTACTCAATTTATTTTCAGAGGTTCTCCATTAAAGAAACTATAATTTCATTTCAGCATTAAAGTTTGTATTAAAATAATTTGTCTTGAAGATATTAATTTTGAGGAGATTTTATGAAGACAAATTATGACTATAAAAGTCTAGGTTTTCTTTTGGAGGGAATCACTATGTTATTACAAATACTTAGTAATTACAAACAGATGGCTAAATTGCAATTCTATGAAAGGGATTTCCTTTAATCATTTGCTTCATGGCAGAGATCACATGCTTATTCTGTAAACTGTAGATCAATGGGTTTAGCATTGGACTCAAAAAACTATAAAAGACTGCAATTATTTTGGACTGCTTGACAGAATTCTCAGATGGGAGCCTTAAGTACATGCAAAAGAGGGTTCCATAAAATATAGTGACTGTTGTCAGGTGGGAACCACAAGTAGAAAAGGCTTTGTGCCTGCCTTCTGTAGAGCTGATCCTCAAGATGCCGGCCATGATGAAAACGTAGGACAGGAGAATGATGAGGAGAGAGCTGCAGAGGGTAAAACCAGCAACTGCAAACATTGCCATCTTCTTGACTCGGGTGTCAGAGCAAGCCAGCATCATGAGAGAAGGGTCAGCACAGTAGAAATGGTTGATTTCATGGGAGCCACAGAAGGACAGGTGGAAAGTCAGCAGTGCCTGAGAGAGCCCATGAAGGAAGCTACAAGAGTAAGTGACAGTGACTAGAGAGAGGCAGATGCTCTTGGACATCTTGCTGCTGTAATGTAAAGGGCTGCAAATGGCAACATAGTGATCCAACGCCATTGAAGCAAGGATATAAAGCTCTGTGATCACCATGGCAATGAAGAGCAGACACTGTATGAAGCATCCAGCATAGGAGATGGTCTTCTGGTCTGAGAGGAAATTGTACAGCATATTTGGAGTGATGTTGGATGAATAGTATATGTCTACAAAGGACAGGTGGCTGAGGAAGAAGTACATGGGGGTTTGGAGGTGGGCATTGGTCCTGATCAGCAACATCATGCCCAGGTTCCCTGCCAGCGTGACTAGGTAGATCATCAGAAACACCCCAACAGGGTCTTCTGTAACACTGAGTTGTCTGTGAGTCCCAGGAGAATGAATTCTGTCACCAGAGTGTGGTTTGGGGAAGACATTTTTTATGCCTTAAAAACTGGAAGTGACAAAGAAAGTGAGGAGTGTTGTCTGATCCAGCTTCTGCATTTATTCCATCCCTTTTATATTTACTCATTGGCCTATTAATCTATGATAAATCATGCTTTTCTTTCAACAAATACATCAAAATTTCTACACAAACATTTTTCCTGTATATCTGGCTTATCGCTGTCTTCTCTATAGCTCAGGCTCTCTTTCTCTCCCTTATGTGTATATATATATAGGATTAATTCATTATTAATATGCAATTATACTATATATGAATATACTCTAAGAATATTGCATATTTTAATACATACATTCATACATTTATACCTGTCTTCTTGGAGAACTTCACATTCGATATTTTTTCAAACTTTGTGGGAAAAAAAGCCAAAGGAATGAAAATCAGTTATGAAAAGCATCAGGTCATTAGCATCACTCAAATGGACAAATGAAGGAGTTTGGGTTTCTAGGATCCCAGCAGCTCTGATAGCCTATTGTTCAGATACATACAGAAGATTCATGTTCAGTACAGCATTTTCACCTGAACCGCATTGCTGTCTGCCTTGATCTCAATCAAAGGATGTTGAATTGGTGAAATTTATCTCAACATATGGCTAAAAAGTTTCAGAATGAAGAATTTTTCTCTCTGCTTTTTGTGAATTCACATACTCATTTATTCTTTTACACTGCAGAGATTGAATTGTTTTTTCCTGTTTTAGTGTCTGGTGTTACAGCAATGAACGAATCCCTCAACCTCATGGAGCATATATTGTAGGAGAAGGAATAGATGTTAAACTCACAGATACAGATATATCACACGACATCAGTTAGAAGTAAGTACAATGAAGAAAAATACAAGTGAGATGCTTTTAGATGCAAGTTTTCCACATGGTGAAATATTAAACTCCACACATAAGAACAAAACATATATTTAATGAACAAATGACTTACCTGTAAAAGTGGACCTACTATATTTTGAAAAAAACAATGTGGGAAGATTTATAATGTATTTCCTAAGTATATTCCCTAGGCTATTCTAAAAATCATCCTAGAAAACAATTAAAATTGTCTTTGATTCTCAAAAGCATAATGATAATTTGATTCTTTGGGAGCTAGACTCTCCTTTGAGGCCAAAATCACTGCGTAACATATATTTACAGTGCTTCATACTATGCGTGAAATATTTAGCACAGACAGAGTAGCCATTAATTTTAGTACCATGGGATGAAGAAAATATGAGTAGAGAAGTTTAGTTTTTAGATTATAGTAAGGAAGAGGGAATTCCAACCATAAGCTTTGTTTATTAACACTAAGATGAGGTCACCTGATGAAACTGAGAAGTAGAAATGTGAAGTATGAAAGAGATTTGAGGAGCAGAAAGTCTAGGAAAGCCACAGATTAGGGAAAAATACTCATATTCAGTAATTTTAACAAGGATTTCTATTCAGAATACATAAAGTCCCTCCACTGTTCACTGATCAAAATACAAACAGACTAATTTTTAACAAGTCTAAGATGTGAAGAGATACTTCATAAAAGAAAACATGAATATCCAATAACCATATGAAAAGAATATCAATATTTATAATTGTCAAGAAAATATAAATTATAACTACCTAGACATACCACTTCACAACCTCATCAATTAAAGAATTAAAAAATTGCCAAACTATTGACAATGACAATTTAAATAACTGTCATAATACATCACTTGATGAAGTGTAAAATAATTCAACTTCTTTGGAAAACAAGTTCTTTCTTCTAAAATTACTTAAAGTGTTTTAGTCCCTTATACAACTATGACCCAGAAAGTATTAGGTTTTTATCCAAGAACAAAGAATATATATATCCACAAAGAAACTCACATGTTGGAAGATATATAGATAAACAAATTCTGATACATCCATATAATGGAACGCTACACAGAAATAAAAAATGAACAAAGCAATAATATAACTTAAATGAATCTCAAAACCATTGTATTAGAAGGAGTTAACTTCTGAATGAAGTGTGATGGCCTCCCAAAATTTGCTCTTCCATGAACACACTGGCAAAACTTGTCAAAATTAACTTTTCAGAATTCTGAATAGTAACTGAAGGCTTGAAAAAATCCTAGGAGTATTTATTCAACTAAAAATATCAGAATCTCACTGAGTGAGTTTTGTGGGTTTTTTTTTTTTTGCACCCTATTCCCACGCCCTCTCCCTACCCGTGTAGCAGCCTTGAAAACTTGATTTATGATTGCATGTCTGTGCACATTTGTCCAACTGCATTAAACATTTCTACATTTTATTCTAAGTAAATTTACCTCACCAAAATTGATTTAAAGGTAAGTTTTACTTTCATCGAAGTCAAGCAGATCAAATTATTCACTAGATTTTTAATACTGAAGTACTCTTAATATACAATAGAGGCACAATGTTATCAGGAATCTTCCTAGCTATATTAAAACAAGTCAGAAGCTAAGCATTGAAATCTCAGGTTTTCTTCAAGCAAATTCTTCACCTGAACAGTTTTTTGTTTGTTTTTTTTTTAAATTACATCAAGAATGGAATTCAAAAAGCTAACTGGCTTATCTCTGATCTCCACTCATTTACTTGTTTCCAGTATCAGGAAAGCCTGGAAGAAGATTGAGGAGGAGGAGGGATAAAAAGGGGAGGGGGAGGAGGAGGGGAGTGGAGGATGAGGGGAAGACAGAGGAGGAGGAGGAGACGAAGAAGGAGAAGAAGAAGGGGAAGGGGAAGTGAGAGGGAGGGGGAGAAAAGGGCTTAGATGAGAAGTTGTAAGTAGCAAATTGGAGTGGGCAAAAGGAATACTTAGGAGACTTCTTTCTGAACATTCATGACTCTGCTCCTCACCAAGTCTTTACTGCTCAGTGCCATGGATATGGTCAGCCCATGATCATCTGCATTACAACAGCAGAATGTCCAGGCCATTTTGCATTTGCCTGGTCACTCTCCCCTACATCTAGGGGTCCATGGTGGCCACAGTGAAGGTGATACTGACCTCTTGCTTGTCTTTTTGTGGGCCCAACGCCATCAACCATTTCTACTGTGCTGACCAGCCCTCTTAATGTTAACGTGTTCTGACACTGAATGAAGCAAACTGCCCTGTTTCTGCCAACAGGGATTAACCTCACAGGTTCCCTCCTCATCATACTCATCTATTACATTTCATTTTTATCACCATTATGAAGGTTTATTCCAATGAAAGGCAGAGCAAAGTCTTCTCCACCTGTGGCTCCCACCTGACAGCTGTCAGTGTGTTTTATAGAAACATGTATCCAAGACCACTAAATGAGCGATTTGTTGAACAAGTGAAAACTGTGGTAGCATTTGTATTTTTGTGGGTCCCAGGCTGAATCCATTTCTCCATAGCCTTAGGAACAAGGATGTGAAACAGGCTTTAAGAAGAATGTTTATGAGAAACCTTGTTATAATGGAGAAAAACTCTATTTCAACAGGCTCCCAATTGAAAAAAAAAGTCTAAAACAATAAAAAAAACTATCCCTTTGAGGTGGGAAGCCCCATAAAAAGACTAGCAGGACCCCTGGGCAGGGCCGCTGCTCTCCTCTTAGCACCATCCGGTTCCCTGGCCCAGAGGTTCTGTATCACTTTTTGACTCTAAAGTGACTAACTTACACCTAGAATTCTATTGGTTCCCTGAGCTCACTTTCCTTCACTCCTGATTGGTTATTATTCTCACTTCTGATTGGTCATTACTCTCACTTCTGATTGGTTATTACTCTCACTTCTGATTGGTCCACTTCCCTAACTTCTGATTGGTCCATTTGTAGTACTTCATTTGCATGGAGCTCACTCCTGATTGGTCTATTTCTACAAAGCTTGTTCCTGGTTGGTCAATTTCTGTTGTACTTTATTTGCATATGATGTTGCAAAGTGTAAAACTGGCAGCCTATAAAAAGCCTGTGTAAACCTACAGATGGGGTCTAGAGCTTGAAGTGTTAACTCCTTTGGGCCCGATGGCATAGTAAATCTGAATTCTCCGACTCTCCGAGTGCTGCTTGGTCTCACCCGGATCCAGGATGCTGTCACAACTGAGCTGTAACACCGAGCTGTAACACATTTTTCTGCAGCACCTTTTAGATCTGCCTGAATGTAATTCTCTGGGATAACAGTCATACAATGTATATATTTGCAGAGTTTGGGATCAGGTGAGTCTAATTGAAACAATGAAAGAGAAAATTGTTTGGAAATGACAGTTGATGGAAGCACAGCATCAGAAATGAGCTGTTTATGCTTAAGCAAAGTCATTGTTTTAGTCTCACTCAAGAACTTATTCTGGTAGATTAATTAGCATAAAGTTTCTTCCTTTCACTTCCTAGGTCAGCAATAATTAAGCCTGGCTGAGCCACCCTTACCAGCAAAGTCAAGTGTACTGCAATGTATTTTATGAATATGAAAATGATTTACTTTCACTGGATATATACATAGTCCCTTTCCTAGAAACTGATTTTCTCAAAAGAAACTCAAATCTCAAATTTTGATCATTTTTTTACTGCACTTTTGGTACATTTCTTAGTCTGTTTCTTTGGAATATAAAACTATATATGTTTCATTATTTCAACAAAGAACTTGATAGTGTATACTTTTTAATGATTCCACAATTTATTTCATTGGTTTCTTTCAACCAAAACAGATTCCTTTCTCAATAAAGGATACCCAATTCTGATTTAGAATTTTCCTTTTTTAGAGAAGAGTTTTATATCATCTGTCCCTACAGCATTAGTAACTGTTCTTATATTTTACATATTACCTTTCATTTCTTATCTTCCCACAAAGAGTTTTGACTTAGCTGCTGCTCAAGTACACGTGAAGATTAGGTTTTAGTGTTTTACAAATAAATAGCAGCATACGCATGTTCCAGATTGCCAGATATTCTTTGAAACTGGTCTTTATTGAAGAGCATAATGTGGCTTCACATTGATATGTGACATTTTATGACATTACCTCCTTTTAAAATTTAGGGAGTTTTTAATTTTTTCCTTCCTTAAGAAAATCTTTAGCATATAAGTTATTATTTCTGATCATAAACTTTGTTAAGGTAGATTTCTAAAGTTTTATTTTTACTTCTCCTTATATTTATTTGTTTTTGGATGTAGTGATGTGTGAAATTACCAACAGTTAAGAGTACTCAAATTTTCCTACATCCTCAGTGAAACTCATTCTGTTGAGAGTCTTCATTTCATTGTGTACATGTGTGAATATATAAGCAGATATAAATTCAACACAGAAAAAATTGATCCATCGACATTATTTATTGGAAATCAGCTTTAATGTGTGCCACTTCATCTCGATGTCATCGTATGCTAGGAAACTGACAATGATGTTTAAGCTTGAGGAGATGGGAAAAAAAACCTTTATGGATGAATTTTCTCTTGAGAAGTAAACTTCTGAATGAAAGAAAAATTTTGTTTTCCAGATTAAAACACTATGGATAGAGAATGATTTACTTGCCCCATCACCTACATAACAAATATAAATTTATAGCTTTGTTTACAACCGAAGAAATTCAACCTATTCAGGAGCACAACAGTTTTAAGGGGGAAAATAATAGAAGCTTGAATTAGAAGACACCTGGATGACCATTTGGTTCAACACTTTCATAGAACAGGTTTTGAAACTCTGCTTTTTCCTACTTTCACAATTAAATTCTAATAATAAATAAAGACCCTTTAACTTTGCATCTTGGGATCTGGATGAATTGAAAATACGTAAGTTTTTGTTTGCTTGTTTTCTTGCCTATATAAGAAAGAATTGTTTATCATGGAAAATCGGTACATGGATATAAAAAACAAGTTTTATGTTTCCTTAATTCTCATATATTACAAAGCTGTCGAACACTTCTTTTTCCAAAAAGAGCTATGCAAAGTGATTTTCCCTTCCCTTAACTGGGATCTTCTTAATTTTACTGTCTATATATATTCTAATGCAAAATCTGTCACATAATATTCAAACTTTCCTCTATGATCACAAGCAACACAGCTTTCCAGGGTTTCTAGTTACATACAGCCAACCTCAGTTCTATTTGCATATGTCTATGCCTAACTGTACTGAATGCAGGAAGACCCCACTTTGCACAGTATTGTGGCCATGCAGATCCACACAAAGCAAAGACATTTCCAAGTTCCACCAACTTCAGTTGCAGGAGATCGTGCCAAGTGAGGTCTGCCTGAATGAATACATCACTTCTTTCCTTCTTCTCAGCTATAAAACAAATATTACTATGAAAATTTTATCTACATTTCTTTGTATGCCTGCAACACATTTTTTAAAAAATAGAGCTTACAAAGTAAAATTTTTAAAATAGGACTTACAAAGTAAAAGTATAGAATGATTTTAAGACTTCTGAAAACAACATTAAATTGATCTCCAGAAAAACTGTATATTATTATTTTTCCTGACACAAAGTATATAGTGCCAGTCATTTTGAACTCCCTTAAATATAGATACACAAAACAGTATGTAATTTCATATTTGTGATTATTAATAATTTTACTCATTGATTTCAGCATTTGGGGTTTTATTAATTTTTTATATTTAGCCTTCAACATTAATTTATATGATAACATTTTTTGTACTTCATATGATTTCTATGAGCTTATCATACATTAAGTTTACTACTTTACTTTATCTGGGGCAAATACTTCACCAAGGTATTAGCTGTCTCTTTTACCATCAAATTTGACTGATTTTTCCACTGTGAATTTCTCCACTGCAGTGACGCTCAGAAATATTTCCTTCTGATTATTTAAAAACTTAAGACATATTTTAACTTGGATCAATATAGAATTTTTTCTCAGTTTTTTGAAATTACTCACAGTGGAGGAATATGTATATTTGGAGGACAAGTCCTGGCAAAGGACAACATAGGGGTAAGAGTCTACATTTATACACTTTTGTGGGAAAATAATGTTGCATAATGGAAGTGTAATAAAAGGTAAAGTGCAAAAATAACTGATTGTGTAAAAAGTTAATAAATACACAGTATTAATGTACACAGGTTAAATGCTTTTCTCCTTGACTGTGGGTCACTTTACCAGCCAAAAATACTTAACTCTCCTACACCTTCCATCCCATCTCTGTGGGCTCCACTGCATACATCTCCCATCAGACTTGGGGACCAAACTAGAACAATATTACTAAGATATTTTTCCATGTTTTTCAAATAATCTATAATAGATATGTAATGTATGGAATGCTAGATTGGAGTTTCATGCTTGTATGTGCATATACTTTCTAGATTGAACTCTCATATGCATAATATCTTAGGTAAATGTACTGAATAGCTATAAATATCTGATTTGTGTTCTCCTAAGATGAATTTGGAAGCAAAAATAATAAAGATGGAATTTCTCTATCAGAAATTAAAACTTATTTTAAATCTACATTAGTGATAAGAATTTGGCTTAAAATACATAAACAAACTGGTAAAAAAGTAAGAAAAAAATTAACAGAAATGGATTCATTTAGGGTACAATGAAAGGTAACATCACAAATTGGTGAGAAAATAAAGGGTTGCTTAAAAGAGAGCAGGAAGAAATAGGTTAAAATGTCAGGGGAAAAGTTACATATTTTTATATATTTTCAGTATTTGTTTTTTATAATCAATATGTATTATTTTTGTAATTAAGTATGATTTAACTATTAATATTAATGGCATTAAAATGGTGTTCACAAAAATAGTCTGTTTGAAACATAAACCTTGTACTATCAAGTAAAAATCAATGTTCAAATTTGTATACAGCACATGATTACAATTTTATTTTATCAATTATAATAATATATGTGTATAAAATATTGAGAAGAAATATAAAAAAACACAAACATAAATAATCTTTTGGTTTAACACATAACACTCATACAAGTTATTTTTTCACATCTCTTTGTATTGTCTAGTTATTTATAATAAACGTGTGCTTTTATAATCTGGAAAACATATTCATAAAATGCAGTCTAGATAGATTTTCCAAATATCAAAATTGCCTGCTTTACATGAAACAGTGAGACAACTCTACTATAATGATGACAAATGATCATGTTTACCTGAAATGTCAGAGGAAACCCACATTAGGGGTTACTAGTCATATCCTCTCATCATGATCACCATGAACATGTATAGCAACAACCTCATCAGTTTATCATCCCAGCATTTGCAGAGTGTTAAGGGGTTTAATCACTGCAGTGTGAATTAGAAAGAGAGAAAATTTGGAATCAAGGGATTTGACTCTGTACTACTAAGTGGCTGAGTGACTTTGGGTAAGTCATTTAATCTCTCTGTGCCTAGGATTCCAAATGCTATAAATGGAGACAATAATCTTCTCACTAATTTCTTTGAGGATTAAACATGCAGTGATGTAAAAGTGAGCACTAAACTATAATTGAGTGTTACTTATGATTATTTTTAAATCTATTGATTTATATTCTATCCTATCTCTGAAGAATTTATGAGGCTGGTTCCACCCAAAGACCTAAAAATAAAAAAAAATTAAATCACAAATAGATATAAATAAATAGAATATTTTAAAAAAGACAGAGGGGAGCTGTCATGATGGCAGAGTAGAGAGACTCACAGCTCAGCCTCTCCCACAAATACTCCAAGAATTACATCTACAAATCCACTGAATCACACAGAACACCTGCTGAACTCTGGCAGTGTCTCTCACTTTAAAATACAGGAAGATTCTCACAAAATCTGATAAACAACAAGTCCATACTGTATAGCACAGGGAACTCTATTCAATATCTTATAGTAACTTATGGTGAAAAAGAATATTAAAATGAATATATGCATGTTCATATGTGACTAAAATATTATGCCTTACACCAGAAACAGACACAACATTGTGAACTGACTATACTTCAATTTAAAAAAATGCAAAGATATCTATATATAAAAAGGAGAGACCACAAACAGATCAAGCATTTTGATTAAGACAGTGGCCAAAACTGAGTTTAAATCTGAGTCCTGAAAGTCACAGTGGTTCTCAGAACTATAAAATAAAAGAAAGCACATAATTATTTACACAAAATGTAAGTAATTAGCAAAATGTGTAAGTACTTTACAGTGATTTTAAAACACATTTTGAAAGAGGATTATAAATCTTGATATGAGAACATTCTGTTTGCTAAGAATAAGACACAACTCTTTGCTTAGCCAAAAGGAAGTTTGTTATAAGTTAAAGGAATGTCCCACACTAAATGATGTTGATCCTCAAAAATTGAAACTGGGAACTCTATCACAGACAGAATCCAATGTTACTCATTTCTAGGTTCTAAACACTAAGTTGTCACAGACACTTAGTCATTTTAAATGAGCAGATCCTTAAACTGCTATTTTATGAAAGATTTCTCTTAATCATCTGCTGTAAGGCTTGGATGACATCCCTGTTCCTCATACTGTAGACCAACGGGTTCAGTATTGGGCTCAAAAAACTATAAAAGACTGCGATTATTTTGGACTGCTTGACAGAATTCTCAGATGGGGACCTTAAGTATATGCAAAAGAGGGTTCCATAAAATATAGTGACTGTTGTCAGGTGGGAACCACAAGTAGAAAAGGCTTTGTGCCTGCCTTCTGTAGAGCTGATCCTCAAGATGCCAGCCATGATGAAAATGTAGGACAGGAGAATGATGAGGAGAGAGCTGCAGAGGGTAAAACCAACAACTGCAAACACTACCATCTTGACTCAGGTGTAGAGCAAGCCAGCATCATGAGAGGAGGGTCAGCACAGTAGAAATGGTTGATTTCATGGGAGCCACAGAAGGACAGGTGGAAAGTCAGCAGTGCCTGAGAGAGCCCATGAAGGAAGCTACAAGAGTAAGTGACAGTGACTAGAGAGAGGCAGATGCTCTTGGACATCTTGCTGCTGTAATGTAAAGGGCTGCAAATGGCAACATAGAGATCCAACGCCATTGATGCAAGGATATAAAACTCTGTGATCACCAGGGCAATGAAGAGCAGACATTGTGTGAAACATCCAGCATAGGAGATGGTCTTCTGATCTGAGAGGAAATTGTATAGCATATTGGAGTGATGTTGGATGAATAGCAAATGTCTACAAAGGACAGGTGGCTGAGGAAGAAGTACATGGGGGTTTGGAGGTGAGCATTGGTCCTGATCAGCACGATAATGCCCAGGTTCCCTGCCAGTGTGACTAGGCAGATCACCAGAAACACCCCAACAGGGTCTTCTGTAACACTGAGTTGTCTGTGAGTCCCAGGAGAATGAATTCTGTCACCAGAGTGTGGTTTGGGGAAGACATTTTCTTGTCCCTTGAAAAACTGAATAGACAAAAAAGATGAAGAATTCTGTCTAACCCAGACTCTGCATTTATTCCATTCTTGTATCATTTACTTTTGATCTATTTATCTCTGGGGAAATTACTCTTCTCAATTAATGCATCAGAATGTTTCCATAATTATTTTCACTTTATGTCTCTGTGTTAACTCTCTCTATATATCTCAAACACACACTTCCAAACTCTTTCTGTCTTAATTGTGTGTGTGTGTGTACAATTTTTACCTGTATTCTTGGAGAGCTTCATATTTGGTATTTTTTCAAATTTTGTGAAAAAGAAAGCCAAAGGAATAAAAATGAGATATGAAAAGCAGCAGATCATTTGCATCATTCAAGTGGACAAATGAAGGGAGCTGAATTTCTAGGTTCCCTCCAGCTTTGATAGACTAGTGTTTCAGATACAAAATAGAAGACACACTAAGTACAGCATTTTCACTTGAAACTCATATTTGTCTGGCTTAATTGCATTCAGAGGATGTTGAATTAGTAAATTTATCTTTTGCTATATGGCCAAGAAGGTACAGAATGAAGAATTGTTCTCTCTGCTTGGTAAATTCACCCACTCATTATTTATGTACACTGCAAATATTGATTTTTTTTCTGTTCTAAGTTCCGAGGTTACAGCAGTGAAGAAATTCCCCAGCCTCATAAGCATATATTGTAGGGGAAGGAATAGATACTAAACACACAGCCAAGGATTCACCACAGAATTTCAGTTAGAAGAAAATATTATGAAGAAAAATAAATGTGGGGTGCTTTCAGATGGCCATTCAGCAAAGGTCTCTCTGAGAAGGCAGAAATGGAACAGTAAATAAAGAATTCAAGTATCTGGAGAAAAATGTGGAAGTTTTCTTTGTCCCCTTTTTTTGCAACTAACATAAAAGAAATTTGTTTAGGGATGCACATTAGGATAATGTTTAAACGTGGACTTAGTTCCCAGCTGTATCCACTGTCTCCGGTTTGTTAGTTTTTTTTTTTTGAAGAAAATAAGATATAACTGGAAAAAAATGTGCATTAATAATTTCACCCTAATGCTATTTTATTTAGTTTTCACATATACATCAGAAAAGCCTGCCAAAGCTGACTTACTATATTTTCTAAAAACAAGGTGGGAAGATTTATAATACATTTCTTAGGAACATTCGCTAGAGTATTTTACAATAAATTTAAAAAGCCAATTAAAGTAGTTTATATTTCTCAAGGATATAACCTTTGATGTGTTGAGGCCTCAGATTCTTCTTTGAAGCCAAAATCCCTGCCAAACATCTGTGTATTCTGTTCACTATTAGCACCTGAGATCTTTAACACAGATTGAGAAATCAGCCATCAGTTTTATGGAATATGGGAGGAGGAGAATGTGGGTAGATAAGTTATATATTTTTAGTATATAAAAATGAGAGTATCCTCATCAGAAGGCTTCAGTGTTTCTCCATAAACACTGAGGTAAAGTCATCTAATAAGACTGAAAAGTAAGAATATAAAAGAGATGCAAGATTTGAGGAGCAGAGTGTGAGGAACAGAAAAGTGAGCCATGGGAGGAAGGAAGTCAGGGGGAAGGCTCATTTGGAGAGTGGCATCATGGGCTTATCCTGAAACCAATCTGCCCTAATGAGCTGATTTCATCAGTACTCTAGGAAACAAAGATGGGTTTGAGTATCAAGATCATTCATAAAATTGATGATTCATAAAGCTGGTGATTTAGGAGGAGGTTTCAAAGTGGAATGAAGATTATTTGGACAGTATCAATTCCTTGGCACCGTGTTTGTTAGAGAATAAGGAATCGAGAGATGACCAGGCTAGTCTGTATCTTCCAAGGCACTGTTAATTCCAGTCAACACAGTCATAGGAATTAAAAGTGTGCTCTCACCAAGACAAGAGAGAAATCTTTAATTATGTTAGATCTCCAAATGATGGGTTACACTGTAAGAAAGCAGCCAGTGAGATAAAGCTGTATAGCAATACAAAAATGTAGATTTTTACCAATGTACCACATCAGAGAAAATTTGAGCAGTACCATGTATTTTTCAAATTGAGGTGGAAAGACTTCTGTATCTCAAATTTGATGTGCTTTTTCCTGATTCTTTGTAAATATAAAATAATACAATTTAAAGAATAAAATCTATTGCTTAAAGATTCCCATGAAATAACAGTTTTTTATTTGATTTTAGAGCTCATTATAGGATTGTAAAGTGCACATTTCCTGTTCCCTTAACATGGAGAGTCCTTGTTTTACAAAAAAAAAAGTTGAAGATTTGGTCCATCTTTAAGCAGAATGTCAGCTTTTAGTTTGAAGGAAAATTTTTCCTAAAGTACTTATGTATGTGTTTTCTGATATGCTTTAAAATACAATAGCATTACAATAATCATAACATTTACAAAAGCTTTTTACAAGAGATAGGACTACTCGATAGTAATTGAATGGGTAGCTGAAAGGTAGTGTATTTGCTCTTTCAGATCTGGAAGGGCAAAGTATCAATATTTTTCAGTATGGGATCCCTTATCAGAAATCCACAACAAGAATTTGATGCTTATTTTTTAATATATCATGATGAATAAGATTAGAGGGCACAGACTTTACCCAAATGTATGATGCTAACTCAAAAAAAGGGTTTTATTCATTCTCATTTTATTTTCTAGAAAGTCTCCAGATGATTGTGTTTAAATTATACTTGAAGACATGAATTCCTTCCTTAATATCACTCTGCTTCAATTCCAATGACTAACTGATGTGTGTCTGTTAAAAGAACACTTAATGACTTTAGCTACATGAATGTCACAGCAGTAGCCTTATAGTTGGAAACATCCCACTGCCATTGTAAATTTGTTACTTGTGTTTTTGTGATTATTTAATTGGCTTATTTTTTGAGTTGTAGCAGATTAAACATTGTACTGGAAGCTCTAATCTATATAATAAAGTTATGCTGATTGGAAAGGAGAAAACAAAATTACGTTATTCACAGGTCACATGAGAGTTTACATAGAGTCTCCTTTTAAAATAAGCAAAAGAAATATTAACTAGAATTATTGTGCTAAACATTTTGCAATATATACTAACATTAAATCATGTTATACATCTGAATATTTTTTAATATGCAAAAGTAAAATTAAGGGTATGTTTTGGAAGGTCACATGACTACAAGATCAATATACATAGATTATTTACATTATTATGTAGAAACCAACCACAACTGGAAAAAAAAGTAATATTTCTTATAATAACAACAAAAGCATAAACCACTTAAAATGAATATTAAAAAACTGGAAGAGTTAGAAACTTAACTATAAAACACTGCAGAGAGAAATTAAAGAAGACCTAAAGGATGGAAAAATATATTTAATTGTTCAGAATATTTAATATTTTTAAGTTGCCATTTTTTCCAAAATCGATTGATAGTTTTAATGCCAGTCCAGTCTACATTTCAATTGGCTTATTTTTAATGGATAAACTGATTGTAAAATATATAGAGGTATAAAAAAGATTTATATTCATCAAAACAATTTTGAAAGAGAAGAAAAATTATTAAATAATTCACACTATCTAATTTTAAGAGTTAAGAAGAAACTACAGTACTCAAAACAATGTGCAGATCCAAAGATAGCAAACAGATTAATGATACAGAATAGAAAATCCAGTAATATGTCCACTCATATATAGTGAATGGATTTTAGAACAAAAGTATAAATGTATTTCAATGGAGAATGTTATTGGAATAATTGATATCTATATAGAAAAAAATTAACTTCAATCCCTATATCACCATAATCAAATATTTCTATATTAATTTGATGTGAATCATAAGACTAAATGTAAATGCTATGTCTACAAGTTCTCTTGGGAAAGGAAAAATAGAAGAAAGTCTTTATAATCATGAGGTTTTCAAAAATTTCTTAGGAAGGACAGAAAAAGCATTAATTTTGACACAAAAAATATTGTGACACAAAAAATTACTACTATAATTGCTTCAGGGCACCACAAACTGTTCCCATATAAGTAAAATTAATCAATATTGTGTGTGCTCCGACTTCTCCACTAACCAGTATTCCCCATCTCCTTCCCTCTACTAGGGCTTCCCATTCCTTGAGAAACAATATTGGAATTAAGTTAGCTAATAACCCTACAATAACACCAGACCCAGAAGATCTAGCTAAAGTAATTAATGAGGACGACTATACTAAACAACAGATTTTCAGTGTAGATGAAACATCCTTATATTGGAAGATATCAGCTAGAACTTTCCTGGTTAGAGAGAAGTCTCTGGCTTAAAAGTGTCAAATGACAGTATACACAAGATCTTATGGTAGCTCACAGAGAAAAAAATGTGACAATGAATATATATGTGTTCATGTATAACTGAAAAATTGTGCTCTACACTGGAATTTGACACAACATTGTAAAATGATTATAAATCAATAAAAAATTTTAAAAAAACAGAAAGTGTCAAGTGACAGGCTGACTTCCTTGTTAGAGATTAATATAGCTTGTGACTTAAAATTGAAGCCAATGCTTATTCACCATTCCAAAAGTCATAGGGCCCTTAAGAAGTACACAAAATCTACTCTACCTGTGCTCTATAAATGAAACAATAAAGCCTGGAGGGCAGCACATCGCTTTACAGTGTGGTTTCTGACTATTTTAAGCCCATTGCTGTGATCTACTGTTCAGAGAAAAAACTTTTTTTTCAAAATATGATTACTCAGCAATGTTGCACCTGGTCACTCAAGAACTCTGATGGAGATGTAAAACAAGATTAATTTGTTTTTAATGCCTGCTAACACAACATCCTTTCTGCAGTCCAAGGATCAAGGAGTCATTTTGACTTTCATGTCTTATTGTTTAAGAGACACATTTTGTAAGGTTATGGCTGCCATCGATAGTGATTCCTCTGATGGATCTGGGCAAAGGAAACTGAAAATCTTCTGGAAAGGATTCTCCATTCTGGAGGCCATTAATAACATTTGTGATTCTTGGGAAGATGTCAAAATATCAACACTAGCAGGAGTTTGGAAAACATGGATCCCAACCTTCAAGGGATCCACAAGTCTGAGGGGTTCAAGATTACAGTGGAGGAATAACTGCAGATGTGGTGGAAACAGCAAGAGAACTGGAATTAGAAGTAGGGCCTGAAGGTGGGACTGAGTTGTTACAACTTTATGATCAGAATTTAATGGATGAGGAGCTGCTTCTCATGGATGAGCAAAGCAAGTGGTTTCTTGAGATAAAATCTACTCTTGGTAAAGATGCTGTGAAGACTGTTGAAATGAGAGCTAAGAATTTAGAATTCTTACGTGAACTTAGTTGAAACAGCAGTGGCAGAGTTTTTGAGGACTGACTACAATTTTGAAGGAAGCTCTACTGTGGATAAAATGCTATGGAACAGGATTGCATGCTACAGAGAAATTGTTTGTGTAAGGAAGGATCAAATGATGTGACAAACTCCATTGTTGTCTCATTTTAAGAAATTGCCACCTAATATTCAGCAGCTGCCATCCTTATCAGTCAGCAATCATCAACATGGAGGCAATACTTTCCTCCAGCAATAAAATATGACTCACTGAAGGCTCAGATGATGCTTCACAGTTTTTCCAAATAAAATATTTTTAACTAAGGTATGTACATTGTTTCTTAAAGACATAATGCTATTGCACACCTAATAGACTATAGTATAAATGTAACTCTTACATGCATTGGGAAACCACAAAAAATGTGATTTGTTTTATTGTGATATTCACTTTATTAGAGTAGTCTTGAACCAAACCCACAATATCTCTGAGGTATGCCAGTACTGGGTTTTATACCTCTGAACAGGGAGTTGAAATGGGATATTTGGTTATTTTCAAGCATGTAAGCTCTGTGGAATAAGTGGGATTTATGCAGAGTGACCGTATTCCCCAGGATGCCTGAGACATTTGGTCCAACTCTGCTATCAGATAAAAAGCCTCACTGGGGGATGTCACAGCTCAGGGATAAAGCACCTACCCAGCATGCACGAGGTCTTGGGTTCAATCCCCACTACCTCCAGAGGTTAAAAAATTAATAAATAAACCTAATTACCTCCCCCAAAACATAAAAAGGAAAAGAAAAATTTAAAAAGCCTCACTACAGAATGAAATGGACCCAGGGTGAATGGAAGTGGACTGGTCATTTCTAAGTTACCTCCAAGTCCTAAAATCCCATGCTTTGATGATTCTAAGTACAGAGGCAAAAAGAGGTTGTTTTAAAATTTTTACCTAAGGAAATTTTGACTTCCTTGTTTCTCAGACTATAGATGAGAGGTTTTAACATGGGGATGACCCCTGCATAAAACACAGACACCACTTTGTCATTGTCCATCACATAGCTGGAGCTGGGTTGCAGATACATGAACAGGATTGTGCCAAAAAAGATGGTGACCACCATCAAGTGGGAAGCACAGGTGGAGAAGGCTTCGTACCTCCTGTTCACTGGATGGATCCTCAAGATGGCCATGAGGATGTAGAGATAAGAAGTGAGAATAGTCAGGAGGCAGCTCTCAGTTCATTAAAACTGGAAAAAGCAAAAATGAGAACTTCATGGACATGTGTGTCAGAACAAGAGAGTTTCAGGACAGGTGGAATGTCACAGAAAAAGTGGTTGATGACATTTGAGTGGCAGAAAGACAGTTGGAAGGTAAGGCCAGTGTGAATGGCAGCATTTATAAAGCCTGCAAAATATGTGGCCAATACCAGCATGATATTAAGATGGGGGGACATAGTGACTGTGTAAAAAAGAGGATAGCAGATGGCCACATAACAGTCATAGGCCATCACGGTCAACAGGAAGCCCTCAATGCCAGCAAAAGAACCAAAAAAGAAGAACTGAGTGGCACATTCATTGAATGAAATGACTGGGATGTCCACCCAGAAATTTACTAGCCTATTAGGGGCAATGACAGAAGAATAACAGGAGTCAACAAGGGGCAGATTGCTGAGGAAAAAGTACATGGACGTGTGGAGATTTGAGTCAATCTTGATTAACAGGATCATGCCAAGATTTCCAAGCACAGTGATCATATAGATGACTAGAAATACCATAAAAAGAAGAAACTGTAGGTCTGAATGATTACTGAATCCCCAGAGAATAAATTTAGTCACTGTTGAATGGTTGCTCATACTTTTGTCTCTGAATAGATGATTCATTTGCTGAGATAAGAAACCAAGGAAATAAATTACACAAAAATATCAGGGGAATCAAACAGCTTGTTTTTTGCTGTAGGTAAGGTTATTTCCAAGATGTCCTAAGAACATGAAAAAACCTCTTTTCTTTTTTACTATCAAAAAACAACAACAAAACAAGGTAACTAAACACTAAAGTAACTTACTTTATTTAAAAATGAATATTTATGCTCATGTTTGTGTGAAGGCTTTGATAGTCTATCTTTCTATATCCTAACCTACTGCTCAAATTTTATCTCCTCCCCTCTTGATCATACTACCTTCACTACCTGTCATCCAATTCCTCTGCATTCCTCTTGCAATTAAATGTATGATACAGTTGAATAGACCTGCTGTATCCAGTTCTATTTTTCCTGTTTTCTCCTAAACCCACTCTAATCAGGCTTTCATCCCATCACTCCACAGAAACTGATCTCTTCAAAGTCATCAGGAGTCTTTATGTTGCCAAACCCAGTGGTCAATTCTCAGCCATCATTTTGATCTATCCATAACATTGGGCAGAGGTGATGGCTAACTACACCTTGAAAAAGTTCCTTCTTTTCCAGGACACCAGACTCTGAGTGTCCCTCTTACCATGTGGTTGTTCCTTCTCAGTCTTCATTTATTCCTCTTCTTTTCTCTGACTCTTAAGGTTGGAGTCACTCAGAACTCACATCTTGACCCTCTTCTCTGTCCTGCTTACACTCTACCTTTTTGATCTTACTCAGTCTCATGACTTTAAATTCTGCCTACGTACTTACAACTCCTGAATGTACGTATTTAACCCTGACCTCTTTTCCAAACTCAACTTACAATTTAGTTGCTTACTCATGTCTCCACATTAATATTGAATAGTGGCTCAACATGACCCAAATCTGATTTGCTCATGACCTCCTTAAATGTATTCCAAGTATAGCATTCCCTGTCTCAAGCCAGTGACAGCTCTCCACTCATATTTGTCCAAATAAAATTAAACATAAATAAATAAATACTAGAGAAATCATTCTTTCTTCTTTCCCACACACTCTATAACCAGTCTCTAAGATAATTATATTGTCCCTACCTTCAAGATATCTATATCAAGAATCCAACAACCTCCTACCACCTCCATTCCTATCGTGAAGGCTCAAGCCAACATCATCTTCCACCTACATAACTACAATAGTCTTTTGACTGATCTTTCTATCCCTAAACTTGGCTAAAATATTATCCTGTAAAATACCACTTTTAAAAATTTACAGCCATTTTATAAAGCTCTACTTTATGCATAATATACAAATACAATTTTTATATGTAACAAACATATAAATTGACATAAATTGAATATTAGCCTATACGATATATATGATCCTATATGTATGTGTATGTGTATACATATGTGTTTGTGTATATGTAGATAAAGGCTGAAAATTGCAGTCATTTTCTCAACGGGTGCATAAAAAGCATAAAATAATTTGCTCTTACACGCACACATGCCAGGTATTTTGGCGCTCCTTCTGCACAAAATTAATTAAATTTTCCTGCTTTATACACACACACAAATTCATACCACATATACATATATTCGCACACATATGCATGTATTCATATATGTATGTGTATGCACATGTTGAATATTTGAAAAAAAATCATCTGTTATTAGTCATCCTAAATTTCTCTCTTCTAAAAAATCCAGGTTAGTTCAGTTGATACTATTAAATTCAGTGTTTCAAACATATTGCAATTAAGATATTTAATCTTAATTACTTGAATGTTTTTTGAGTCCTCCTGGAAAATTCTATACCTCAACACTTTGAAATAAATTAAATCATCTTACCTTTTGTCCTTAAAACAATATTCCCAAAGTAGTGGTGTCTATTTAGTTTAGTTTTATTTTTTGGGTATTGGAGGAATACAAGTTTTCTTCCTTACAATGTGAAATTCATAGCTTTGATGAAAATGGAAGTGGCATCACATATTCAGCTGTGGTAGAATTAAGGCATAGTTATGAAATTAAGCATGAGTAAAAGGAGTAGAAACAATGCTGCTTCTGAATCTGAGGCAGAAGGTCAGCCTATTAAGTTTGTGACAATGCTCTTGAGATTTAATCATCTCTGCAAAACAGGAAAAAGTCTGAAGCTTGAAATGTGCTAATCCAAAATTAAGACATTCATTTATTTTTCACTCAGATAATTGAACTACATTCTCCTCAATGAACCATCTATACTCTGGGGAGTAACTTAGGCATTGAGAGAAATACAAAATCACTTTTACAGTCTTGAACCTCCATTGTGCACAACATTGAATTAAATGGTACAGGATTGATTAGATCCTGCCTCTAAATTTCAGAATTGCACTTAAAATAAAATGTCTACTCCTTTCTATTAGAATATAATTCACATCACACTCATTAATTCATTCAACAAATATTTAGTGAATGTGTTTTATGTAGCAGAAGCATCCTTGGTATTGATAGAGTAGTCAACAAAGTCAATCTTGTTTATTTCTTCATGCAGTTTTCAGTCTGGGGTGGGGGAAAGCAGCTATTACAAAGTGATATGAAAAAAATAAAGTCCAAGGCCTATTTATCAGCTTTCTTTATTATTCCTTTTGTAAACCAAACAGGGTCTTGCCTCAGGGCCTTTGTATTCACTGTAATTATACATGTAAGGCTCTTCCACAGACATTCATGTGATGCTCACCCTACTCAGGCCTTGCTCAAGTATCATTTCCACAGTGAGCTCATCTCTGACACAACCAGTCCCTATTCTCTTGCCTGCTTTAACTTCTTTAAAGCACCACTCACATCCATGTCACACACACACACACACATAAATGCCTATGCACACATAAACACAAATTAAGTACAATGATGTCTTCCTCATTTGAATACAGGTTTCATGAAATGAGAAACTTTGTTTTCTCACCTGTATATCTTCAGTTTGTATTACATGCTGATTTTTCCACTAATAGTTTGTTGTTGTTGTTGTTGTTGAGTGGAGTGGGGAGGTGTCTGGATCAAGGTGGCAGAGTAGGAAGATGCTGAGCTCACATCCTTCCACAGACACACCAAAACTACAACCACAGCAAAACACCTGTCTCTGAGAACGACCCGAAGACCAACAGAGCAGACTGCCTACAACTAAGGATATGGAGAAAAGGCTACATGGAGATGGGTGGAAATGGCAGAGTCATGGTCTGGTCAGAACCCACACTCTGGTGTGGAGACCCAGAAGCAGGAGTGACATCACAACCTCAAAGGTCCAGTCTGAGGGGTGAGGGGTCTGGGACTTACATCTGGCTCCCCAGCATGGGGGCCCTACACTAGGAAGATGAGCCACCATAACATCTGTCTTTGAAAACCAGCAGGGCTGAGGTCTGGGAGAGCCAGAGAGCTGTGGGAAACTGAAATTTCATTCTTGAAGGGCTTGCAACAAACTCACTACTAAGTCCCAGTACAGAGGCAGCAGCTTGAAAAGTGTCAGAGACACATGAGAAGAAGATCCATTGATTAATTTTACAATATGTGCCAGAGGGGCAGGGATCTAGTGAAACTTTCCCTAGTAATGAAAGTGCTAGTTGGCACCTATTTTTTTTCTCTCCCTCCACCTACCTGGCTCAGTGCTGGCAGGACTGTTTCTGTCACTCTCCATCAACCTAACCAACAACACACACCCTTCCCCAGCATTCTCCTGAGGACCAGCTCACTCAAGCCCCCTACCATGGACAGGTTCTCTAATCCAGCTTCTGTTCCACCCCAGCTTGCAGGCAGCCCCATCCAGTACTAGCACCCTTCTTGGCTCCCATCCTGTCTCACCCACAGGTAACCCCACCCAGCACTGGCTCCCACCCAAAGATCAGCAATAGAAATTGGAATACTAAGGGTTTTCTCTAACTGCACTAAGTAGCTTAAGCGGAGGACATGGAGAAGTTAACGATTAAGTTTAACTGGTTGGGATTCAATCAGATACATACATGAAGAAAATGTAGAACCATGGAATGGAAAGAGATTGAGAATGAGTCATTATATAATGGACCATGGAATCTCAGTTGGGCAATCAATGAAATGTGGATATAGGAATAATGACAAAATATCACCTTTTCCTTTTTTAGATTGGTGAATAAGAAACATTTAAAGGATAGATATTATACTGGAAGAGTTAGAATAAAAGGGAGCAGGGAGGAAGGTGCCAGCCATGATAGTTTTGAATATCTTTGAGAGAAACCATGGTTAGTAGTTGACAGAGGAAGCTGTAGGGAGACCAGAAAACTGTTCTGGGTGGATAGGATGAGTTATCTCTTCCTTTGTATTCTCTCAGAAGTTTTTCAGGGATGAGGTGGTCTTACCTGGAGCATGTGGCGCACTAGTGTTCTCTGCTCTTGTCTTCTGTAGATAGTGGGGTGAACAGAAATAGGAAATAGACATTTACCTGATTCCAAATCATTATTTAGTCCTTCTTCAGTATGCCATACTATCAAAGAAGTCTTTTTTTTCCCATTGCTGTAAGATTGACAGCCCCCAGCTTTATAATAATAAGCTATAGATAGATAAGTTAATTTGATAAATGTTTATTGAAAACTATCTAAACTTTGACAAGGCTAGACATAAAATTTTAAAGTGCTTTAACTTTGAGATCACTACCCTCAAAATATTCCAATTCACAAAGTCAGTAAAATATTCCCCTGCTATTGGTGTGGTATCCATGTTACTATAAGACCCAGTAACACTCTTTCTTGTGTATTGTTTGGTACTCCTGACATTCATGTGAGGGGAATAGTGTCACTATTTATAATGGATGCTGAGATACAGTGTCCAGATTTGCCTTTCAGGGTTGAAGTATTTATTCCCCCAGCTTCTAAGTGTATTGGCAACTGATATCTCACAGCTGAGTTCCACTCGGAGTAATCTTTGCTGCATGGAATTGTCATGCCCAAGACTGTACCCCCTTCCAGTGGGGGACCCGTATCCAAAACTGGTCATTGTGGCATTACAAATACCTGGCCCCTTTTTGACAATTTGGAATATATCTAAAGGATCATCTCAACCCCAGAGTTCTATGTGGAATTGGCTAGGTACTCTGTTGTGACTTCATCACAATTCAACTTCTACCCAACCCTGATTTTCCTACTCCCTTACACATACTATTCCTGGGAACACTTTCCAATCAACTCCCTGCATGCAAGTATCTGTCTCACAGTCTGTTTGCCCAGGTCCCAATCAAAGACACCAATATTTGTAAATAACAAAACTGAGAGTGAAAAAAGCCAAATATTGGCATTGAGACTTAGGCCCAGGTCAGCCAATTCCAAGTATTGATACTTTACCAGACACCATGCCCCCCACTATGTTGATTCATCCTATAAGTCCATGAATACACATTTAAGACACCAAGAGATTAAGAAGCATACCTCACTTTAAACAATCTACCTTAACACAGAAAAACAGCTTAAGCAATCTGACGATACAATTAATATGAAAACATATTTTCTTCTACGTAACAAGGTGATGTGTAATATGGCTTTACAGTATCTGTTTCTGTAAGATCTTCTGAAGGGCCCCTTTCACATCCTTATTTTTCAAACTGTAGATTAGAGGATTTAGCATAGGGATCACTACTGTATAAAAGACAGAGACAATCTTGTCCTGCTCCATTGAGTAGCTAGATGTAGGGCGCAAGTACATGAAGAGAATTGTCCCAAAGAATATGGTGACAGCCATGAGGTGAGAGGCACAGGTGGAGAAGGCCGCTTTCTGCCTACCCTCTAATGAGGGCATCCTCAAGATGGCAATGAGGATACACAGGTAGGAAACAAGGACAATCACAACACAACTGATGACATTAAAACTGGAGAAAGCCATGGTCACGATGCCATTGATGTGGGTGTCAGAGCAAGAGAGTTTGAGCAGGGGTGGAGAGTCACAGTAGAAGTGGTTGATCTTACTGGAGCCACAAAAGGATAATCTAAAAGTTATTCCCGTGTGTATGGCTGCATTCCCAAAGCCTGCTAGGAATGAGGTAGTCACTAGCAAGGAGCAGATTCTCCCAGACATGAGAACTGGATACAGCAGAGGGTTCCAAATGGCTGCATAGCGGTCATATGCCATCATGGCTAACAGGAAGCATTCAGTCCCCAAGAAGGAGCCAAAGAAGTAAAACTGGGCAGCACATCCATTAAAAGAAATGATCTTATTTTCAGACATGAGGTTCACAAGCATCTTAGGAGTAACAGAAGAAGAGTAAGAGACATCAACAAAGGAGAGGCTGCTGAGAAAGAAGTACATGGGGGTGTGGAGACAGGGATCAATCTTAATTAGCACAATCATCCCCAAATTACCCACCATGGTTGCCGTATAGATGAACAGAAACAATCCAAAGAGGACAACTTGTAGATCTGGATTGTCTGAGAGTCCTAAGAGGATAAATTCTGTCACTTCTGTTTGATTCTCACCTTGGATCTCTTTCATATGCCTGATCATCTGAGCTGCAGTAAGAGAGAAGATGGAACATGGCATTTGGTCAGATGGATACATGACAGAGCTATAAACATCATTTTACTGGTATGTACACATGCAAATTCTAACAGAAGAGAGCAAAGTGAAAAACTTACTATGAAGTGTGTTGGACTTGATGCCAAGTCAAAAGACATGAAAAGACAGTTGAGTTCTAGGTTTGTTGCACACTAAGAAATGACCTTGACATGAGTGACTTAATATCCATTAACCAAGGTCACTTCTGGCATTAACTATTTATTGGGTAATTGCAGGAACTTATCCTTTAGATGCATCATTATTTATGATAAATAAATTAAGTGATATATTAATATACCATTTAGACACAACTTCTAGAAAAAAAAAGATCAAAATGTATTCAGGCCACTGATTATTCCTCCACACTACTAATGGAATGTATACAAAATATTGAAAGTTAGTAAAATTAATAAACATCACTAAACAATAATAAGTCACTAAACTAAATAATAATAATAATAATAATAATAATAATAATAATAATAATAATAATAATAATAAAGAAGTTTGAACTTCCTGGGCCTGGGAGAAATTTTAAAAACTGAAGTCCAAGCCAGAAGACAGTTCCCATACAGCTAGCATGGCTCTGACCCTACCCTAATTTCCCAGTATCAGCATTTACAGAAAAAAAAAAGTTAAATAAATATTGAGCATTTTGGATAGTTGCCTTCAATATCTAGAGAATCAAGTTGTAAGAATGAGTAGACATCCCACATGAAAGTAATAGATCAGATACAGCAATGAAAACTCCTACGTAACACCCAGATTCACAGAATCACCACAGAACCAGAACACATCACCACCAGCATGTGGAATATTCCACTGTATTCATTCTGGGGAATAATTTTACACTAGGTTGTCTAACTGGAACTAGAATTCACCCCTTGCAGAGTGTAATGAAGTGAAATCATGGACTAAAGAAAAAAGAAAGATACAAGGAAAAAGATGAAAGAATGAAAGAAAGAAAGGATGGAGGGAGGAAAGGAGGGAGGAGGGAGAAAAGAAGGAAGGAAGGAAGGAAGGAAGGAAGGAAGGAAGGAAGGAAGGAAGGAAGGAAGGAAGGAAGGAAGGAAGGAAAATCAAAATAGATGTCCAGCTTAGATCTCTCAAGTAAAATTTAGGCAACAGCTCCAGGGGAGTTCTTCTCCATTTCCAGCCTAACTCCCTACCTCAATGACCTCAAATTATTAAACAGTAGATAAAATGGTGCTAATCTAGCTGCAAAATTATAGCTTAAAGTATTAAATCATTTATCATTTACAGCAGGAATTAATTTGATACTGTCTCAAATTTAAATGTGGGATCAAAGTAACCCACTATGTGGGCTAACATCGGAGCTAAAGGATCTACTGAGCACAGTTGGGGCGAAGGCTCACAGACACTGCCACACACAGAAGTGCCTATCCGCACTCTGCTCCACCTGCTTCCCCCTTGGGTAGGGGCTAAGTGCCCTCACCAGCAACAGAACCTGGCATGTTTGTACAGTGTTACAGTACTTTTCAAAGTGTCATTGCACTCATTATCTAATCTAGGCCTCACCACAGACCAGTGAGGGGGATACACATGGGTCCAGGAGTGTTAATAAGATGACCTTCTGTTAGGGGAGGTCAATGAAGTAGAGGAGCGAATCAGCGGTGAACCCTGGGTGTCTATTATTTTTAACATTTTTTATTGATTTATAATCATTTTACAATGTTGTGTCAAATTCCAGTGTTCAGCACAATTTCTCAGTCATACATGGACATATACACACTCATTGTCACATTTTTTTCTCTGTGAGCTACCATAACATTTTGAACCCTGGGTGTCTTGATGCCACATTATTTGTTCCCCAACACTACCTTGTCTCCCTTCAGATTTCCCTGGACAGAGGTGCAGCCTAGTCCTCTTCCTTGGAAAACGCTTGCTGTTTGAATTTCAAAGAAGAGCAGAAAGAATTAGAAAAAAGAAATAGATCTTTTCCTCTCATCTTCAACCAGAAAATTTCCCTCTGAGTACCTTTCTCTCAGAAATAGTAAAAAGAATAAAATGCCCCAGACATTGCGTGTGTGCTAGACACACAAAGAAAGGCGAAGATGGGTAACAATAACAAGTACTGAACTGTGCTGAGCATTTCCCATGTTCCATAATCACCATGTTAAGTATTCTTCCTGCACTGTTTTATTTAAATCCTATGAGATAAGAAGTGTTGTAGTCCTCTTTGTGCACATGGGAGATGGGAGGCACAAAAGATTGGTGACTTTTGCCCAAAGTCCCAGAGATCACCTACAGATGTATAGCCAGCCAATGCAACACTTGAGGTGATTTATAAGGACCCCATCAGTGATGGATGTGAGCACTAATGCACAGAGCAATGGATATTGTAATTCTCAGAACCTTATTGATGCACTAGAACACACTTAGTTACACTGGGAGAAATCCATACACCTCCTGAAGAGAAAATACAGTTACAGTGGTTGAAAACTGTCTTTCTCAGAACTCACATTCATTAGATAGTATTTTTAGCAAAACACCACTTGTTTTACATCTAGTGCTGTGGATTACATGCTTTCATCTTTCCTCTATGCTAGCAAATGCATTTCCTGTTTTCTCTGAAACATTCCCCTTCCCCAGCCTGAGACTTTGCAGTCAAGCCTCTAGTCCAGAGATCCTTCAACTGGGTTGTCAATTTCTAGGAGTTTTTGAAAATATTAGTGAGATTTCCTGAGAATTGCTGGTGTTGAAAAGGTCTTGAAATCATATTATTTATTGATCCTTATAATCTTCCTAATGACAAATAAAATTTAATTAATAAAAATGGACAGAATATTTAACATACTTTCTTAGCCATTCGGTATTCTTGGAACTTTGGGTCTATGGGTAGATTGCAGAAATTAACAGGATATTAAATTTTTCCTCAGGTCAGTAAATTACATGGACAGAAGTTTTTATATCATCTTCTTACCTTTGATCCTTTTGCTTGTTCTTGTCTAAGGCTTAAATTCATAAAAAAAAAGCAGAAAAAGAAAAACAAATGTTTTTCTTAGAGGAGGCAGTCACTCTAATTCTCCCAGGTTAAGCAACAGGCAGAGTTGGAATGGACTTTAGACATCATTTGTTACAGAGGTAAGAAAACTGAAATGCTTTATACCTTCCCTGTCATAAGAGAGTTGCACCTGCATTCAGCAGAGATTGAGTTTTTTCTCCTTCATTTTTCCTTAAACTTTCCCAATCTGTTATGTCATGGTAAACACAATTCAAAACACAGAAAACATTGCTGCGGTACAGCTGTGATATTGTTTGTGGTTATTTCCGGTTGCAGAGGCTCTGGACCAGTGTCTGGAGTGGGCATCCTGACTTATTTTAAGTAGGAGGCACTTCTTGTTCTTTGGTCTCTGTGGACTTCATCCCTCACGTCACCTCATTTTGATCTACTTGTTTTTGTTTCCCTCTGAATCTAAGGAAAACACATGTCTTTCCATATTTCTCTCCTTTACCCTCAGGACACCTGGGCCCAGTGGAAAAATGAATTTTCAGTCCCATATTCCAAACAATTATTTAATGTTCATTTTCTGTCTCTTCTAATAGTTGGTGGCCTGGTCCCCTTAGATGCATTGAAAGAATCAAAAGCAGAGCAGGTTTGCTCAGCCTTTGGTCTTGCCTTCTCTAAGGACTTCGAGTACAGATGAGAAGTTATGCTGCCTGAATCACAGTGAGGGGCAAACTGGAGGGGATGCAGGGATGTAGCAAGGACAAGGACAGACTTGGTCTTCAGTCCTGGCTCCATGCCTCTCTGGTTGTGTGTCTTTAGATAGCGCACTAAATCTCTTTGTGCCTTAGGTTCTTCATTTCTGTGTGAGAGTACTGACACCTGCTTCACAGGGTGACTCCGTAGGTAAATCAAAGAACATGCATCATTGCATCAAATGAGTATAGATAGATGATTAATAAATAAGACTTCCCTCCACCCTGAGTCTCCTCCATACTGTCCAGAGTAAGGAAGAGTCATCAGCCAATGAAGTCTAGATGGAGACTTACAAGCTTTCCTGTTGCCTAAATACATCTTCCATTCAAGAGGTACAGGGTCTGAGACAAATTGATCATCATCTAATGAGCATTTGTATTATCTGTGCCACTTTGAGAAGACACTCTGATTTGTCTCTCAGTACAGTGTAATAAGTTTGCACTAAATTCTGGGGGACACAAAAGCTTGATTTGTCTCTAGCAATTCAGACAAAATTCACATTATTTTAATGCTTAACCACTTGCTTTTTAAAATTTTTAAAATTTTTTTTTGTATTTTGGAGGGAAAATACATTAGGCTCTTCTGAACACAGAGTATGAAACATGATTGGCAAATAGTGAATTTTATTTAATAAGCAAATAAATATCCTTCCTCAATTAAGAGTGAATTAGTTGTTACATAGGAACAAACTGATATTATTCTTATTATAGCCATGAGACCCCTGTAAAAAAGGAAACAAATTGGGGTGGGCCCTGATTTACTGGTGCAAAGTATGTAAGGATGCTTATAATTAAAGCAGTGTATTACTGATAAATCAATTTTACAGAATTGGTGAAAGGACAAGGAACAGAATAGAAAAATACAGATATAGACCCAATAAAATGAAATGAAAACCCAATATATGATAATAGCATCTCAAAACTGTGGGGAAAGGAAACTTTTTAACAACAATTGCTGATAGCCTTATAGAAAAAGAGAAAACTTGATATTTTCTACTTATTAGACCCTGTAAAATTTCAATGAGTTATGATTTTAAAAATTTAAAAACATTTAATAGCACAAGAACTAGGAGAAAACATGGTGTAGTCCTTTGTAAACAGAAGCATAATTTAACAATACATAACAGTTATTTTTCATTTTATCTTGTCAAATACACCGATTTTTAAATTTAATTGCATCTGAATACAGTATAAATAGGACTCAAAATCTAGAAATAGTAAAATTGAAAATGATAAATTTGACAAAAATAAAGGGAAGGAAGGTAAAGAAAGGAGTGAGGGAAGAAGAGAGGGAAGGAAGGAGGAAAGGAGAGGAAGAATGAGAAAGGAAGGGAGGGAGGAAGGAAGAAAGAAAAAAAGAAAATTATTTCATGGTAAGAAATTTCTTAGCAAAATCAAAAGACAAATGATAAACTGTGGAAAACTCACGCCTTATATACTAGACAAACAGAACATGTCTCCAATATATAAAGAATATCTAAAAACTAATAAATAAAAGAATCTGTGAATAAATCAAAATACAGAAGGGATATGCCCTGGGAAAAAATGGATACAAGACATGAATAAACATTTCACAAAAGTAGAAATGCAAATGGCTCTTAAATATATGAAAATATGTTCACCCTTTCTATCAGCCAGGATCCAATCAGGAAACAGAAAAACCACACAGTAATTATATCAGGTAAAATTTAACATAAACATTTATTACCTGGTAATGGGATTAACTACTATTGAGTGATCAAGAAAAGTCTAAAGTATACAGGAAGAATGGATACAAAGGTCAGCCACTACCTCTGGAGCTGAGGCAGCACATGAAGATAGGAACAGACTTGGAAGAGGCCCCCATCTCCAAGGCTTCTTTGGACATGGTTGTGCTGGGTATGCCTATGGCTCACTATGTGGCCAAGACACTCTCTGGCTGGGTCTACTGATCAAGAAATATCTCAGTAGGCTTACACTGAAACTATCAGTGAATGGTTTCCCGCCAACTCTTACTGGAAATCCACCCCTGTGGTGCTAATGAAACTTGATGGGAAACTACTTGCGGGAGTGCTGGTCAACCTTGATGAATGGTGCACACCACTGAGTATCACATATGCTGCTGGCTACCACACATCATCCAGCCACAGGAAAGAACATAACAGTATCAAAAAGAGAGGCTTTTTATCCAGCAGAGTTCCTCCAGCATTCTCTGCTGACTAGCATAGTACTGTCCAGCTGAAGAAGGGGAAATGTTCATAGTATGAGGTCCAATATCAACAAAGCAAAGCAGAGATGGATGGTTTTGGAGCTGAGAGACCAAAAATTTATGCTGGCATGATATTATTCCTAATAAGAAAAAAATATTAATATGACTACCCTGAGAGGATACTTTCTAAGATTTTTTAAATTGAAGTATAGTTGATTTCAATGTTGTGTTAATTTCTGGTGTATAGCATAGTGATTCAATTATACATATGTAATCCTTTTCATATTCTTTTTCATTATATGCTATTACAATGTATTGAGTATACTTTCCTGTACTATAGAGTAGGGCCTTGTTGTTGTTGTTTTTCTATTTTACGTATAGCAGTTAATATCTGCAAATCCCAAACTCCCAATTTATCCTTCCCCACCCACTTCCTCCCAATAACCATAAGCTTGTTTTCTATGTCTGTGAGTCTGCTTCTGTTTTGTAAATAAGTTCATTTGTCTCACTTTTTAAATTCCACATATAAATGATATCATTTGGTATTTGTCTTTGTCTGACTTACTTCACTTAGTATGATAATCTCTAGGCTCATCCATGTTGCTGCAAAATGGCATTATTTCATTTTTTATGGCTGAATAATTTTCCACTGTGGAAAAACATTCCATTTTATGGCCAAGTAATATTCCAATATTTCATATCTTCTTTATCCAGTCATTTGTTAATGGACATTTAGGTTGTTTCCATGTCTTGGCTATTGTAAATAGTGTTGCTATGAAAATTAGGGTGCATGTACCTTTATAAAAATTTGAGTTTTCTCCAGATATATGCCCAGGATTGCTAGATCATATGGTAAGTCTATTTTTTAGTTTTTAAGGAATCTCTGTACTATTTTCCATAATGGCCACACCAAATGACATTCCCACCAACAATGTAGGAGGGTTCCCTTGCTTCCACAGCCCCCCAAGCATTTATCATTTGTGGACTTTTTAATGATGGCCATTCTGACTGATGTGAGGTGATACTTCATTGTAGTTTTGATTTGCATTTCCATGATAATTAGCAATATGGAGCATTTTTTCATGTGCCTATTGGCCATTTGTATGTCTTAACTGGTGAAATGTTTATTTAGGTCTTCTGGCCATTTTTGGAATGTTTTTTTTTTCTTGCTCTTGTTGATATTAAGTTGTGTGAGCTGTTTGTATATTCTGGAAATTAAGCCCATGTCAGTTGCATCACTTGCAAATATTTTCTCCCATTCCATAGACTGTCTTTTCCTTTTGTTTATAGTCTCCTTTGCTGTGCAAACATTTATAAGCTTGATTAAGTACCATTTCTTTAGTTTTGCTTTTATCTCTATTGCCTTGGTAGGCTGAGGAGAACACTGCTATGATTTATATAAGAGAATGTTTTGCCTATATTCTCTTCTAGGAGGTTTATGATGTCTTGTCTTATGTTGATGTCTTTAAGTCATGTTGAGTTTATTTATTTTGCCAACTCTTAGATTGGCAAATATAGATAGATAGTGAACTAGAGAGAGAATAGATAGATAAATTTAGATGAGAAAGAATTACAAACATTTGGCAACAAACTTTATGGAAGAGTGTGGGGAAATGGGCACTCTCATACATTGCCAGGGGAAAACTATAATATTACTAAAATTGCACATTAAATTTCCCTTTCATCTAACAACCCCACTTCTAAGAGCCCACTCACTTAATGTGCTGGTAAAAGTAGGAAAAAACATATGCATTAGGCTATTTATTGTTGCATTATTTTCTTCCAATAGCAAAAGATCAGAACCAACTCAAATGTCTGTCAACAGGATGCTTGATAAATAGGCAATGGTACAGCCACACAATTGATTACTACAAAGCTGAAGATATGAGACAATAATATTTATTTTAAATCAAAGTTTGACTTAAAACAAATTTTATTAGTAAGAAAATATGTAAATATTACTAGAAATTAATTTCTCATCATAAAATGAGATTTGAGAATAAAATTAAAGAAGCTATATTAGAAAACAAGATTCAACTATATACTGTCTACAAGAGTTCCTTAAGGACACACACAGGCTAAATGTGAAGAAATGGAAAAGTATTACAAAGATTTTTTATTAGCATTTTGATTTTATTTTTAATGTTTTCTCCTTGGATAAAAATTTATCTCAGGTCAAATAGAATTTCCAAATTAAGTGGCTTTTAAAAAAATTGTGTAGGCAATAAGACTCTTAAAACCACTAATTTTCCTTTTTCTTTATACAATGGAGAGCTGAAATAAATTTATATGCCATCTCTTGAAATTAAAAAAGAATTAAAGAATGTAATCATGTTTTTGGCATTTGAATTTTATCTTTCTTTCATCCTGCTTTCTTTGTTTTGTTTGTGACTATATACCAGGGGTAAAAAAATGGAAGTGTCTGGAGAGCTGCCCTAGATCTATTCCTGGGTAGGAATCTTTGCCTTATGAGTGGCAGTCTTCTCGCCCTTCTTATCAAAGGAAATGCAGCATGAGCACTGTACTCAGACAGATGAGTGTTTACATTCTGAAACTA
This sequence comes from Vicugna pacos, assembly GCF_048564905.1. Taxonomy (NCBI): domain Eukaryota; kingdom Metazoa; phylum Chordata; class Mammalia; order Artiodactyla; family Camelidae; genus Vicugna; species Vicugna pacos. Next base: position 14,508,606 of record NW_027328742.1, on the reverse strand, counting down.
TTAATGTAAGTTGTGTGCCCTGGAAAAGTTAAACAATTATTACATATTCACTTAACCTATAAATCAATGAGTCATTCACTTCATCTGAAACCAGAGGCAATAATGTTATCATCAGAAGATTCAGTTGATCACATGTGGAAAGTACCCCACAAAGCCTTTGGTGAATAAATGTCCTTTAAAAAAATAATAAGTTATTTTCATGGAGCCCCAGTTGTTCCTTTTCCTGCCCACCAAATCAGCCTCTCAAAAAAGATCAGTCTCACTAGTTTTTTATGTTAAGTTTCAGTCCCTTATGCCAGATTCTCTCTGGTTAAAACAGAATTTAACTTAAATGTCCATCAACAGATGACTGGATGAAGAAGTTGTGGTATATTTATAAAATGGAATACTGCTCAGCATAAAAAATGATAAAACAATGCCATTTGCAGCAACATGGATGGACCTGGAGATTGTCATTCTAAATGAAGTAAGCCAGAAAGAGAAAGAAAAATACCATATGATATCACTCATATGTGGAATATAAAAAAATATATATATATGTATATATACTATGAACTCATCTACAAAACAGAAACAGACTTGCAGACATAATAAACTATCTTATGGTTACTGGAGAAAAGGGGTGGGAAGGGATAAATTTGGGAGTTTGAGATTTACATATGTTAGCCATTATATATAAAAATAGATTTTTAAAAAGTTTCTTCTGTATAACACAGGGAACTATGTTCAATATCTTGTAATAAACTTTAATAAAAATATGAAAATGGATATATGTATGTATATGCATGACTGGGACAATGTGCTGTACACCAGAAATTGACACATCATAATTGACTGTATTTCAAATAAAAAAATAGAGTGGCCATTCCATATAACATGGGAAGTATCATCATCCTCTTTGAAAAGACTTCAGGCATCAGCAACCAGACCTTTCTAAACTGCCATTAAAATCACACCATGAAGGCAGATTTGGGCTTGTGAAAATAATGCATGCAACACTCATTACTGACTCCACCATCACAACTAGAGAGGGAGAAAAGAATTCCCTTGTGTTTGCTTCTTTTATCATTAATGTTGAAGAAAGTGAGAGTGAAATTCCTTAGGGGATGACAGTTCATTAAATCCTTGAGTCTCCTGTGAGTGTAGAAGTCATTTCATTACATTTTCTCAGGGGATGATTTGTGACTCTGAAGCTTAAATGCCTCCCACAAACAGAAGCAAAGGTGGGATGAGCAAGTGGCTCAGAGACAACTACTAGAGTGATTGACTGTCTTTGGATTCTTCTCAGAATATTTGTTCAGCACAGCACATTAAGAGAAGAGGAGACATTTGACCTCTCCCTAAAGGTGAAAAACAGGTCAGTATTTGGGCCAGAAAGAGAAAGAGACATGACCTACTGGCAGTGGAGCATTATACTACCCAGTGCTCCTTTGGGCATGGATTTCCTTGGCACCAGGCTCATACCATCTTAAAATTTCAAAAAGAGTCATTGACCATGGGCTTGGCTTTTGGGTGTCTCATTATAAGTCAAAATTCAAAAAAATGCTAGAATTGGAAATTATTATAGAGTGTTCATTTTCCCATTCATTTCATAGACAAGGAAGCTTCATCTCACATAGCAGTTCATCAAGTTGGAACAATTAATTTGTAGGAAAAATGGTACTATAATCAGGATTCCACACTCTTATAATCCCAGTATTCTTTTCATATAAACATGCAAAAGCAAATAATACATAGAAATCTAAAATATATTTGCCTATATTTGCTTCTGTAAGACAATGCTTTTGCTGGTCTTTTTTAAATATTAGAGTTTATTATTAACCATGAATGCTTATTTAATCACTGTTTGACCATTTCCTCAAGAGTTGTATCAGTTGAACTTTAGTTACATGAAACTATAAAGAAAAATACAGAAGTTTTATTTTCTCTTCTTTTGTCTTAACTGCTTTGATTTTGAATTTTTCTAGCCTCATCTCTACTTGTTTTATTATTCAATGGAAATGCTACAGAATTAAGGTCATACCTTTCCTAAAGGTTAAGTCAGTCCATGAAACATCACCTTTATGAAATAAGCATTGAATCTTTTTATTTCAGGGAGTCATGAGTACACACTCATCTACTGAATTAAATCACTTTCACTTACACACAACTGCCAAATGCATTAGCACTTAACACAACTCATTAACTTCACACCATATATGTGTGTATATGTGTGTGTGTGTGTGTGTGTGGAGAGAGAGAGAGAGAGAGAGAAAGAGACAGAATAAATATGTATGTATAATCTAACCATTTTTCATAAAGTTATTAACCTTAATTAACAAATGAAAAAAACCAAGACCCCAAGAAGGTAAGTAGTGTGCTAGAAATTAATAGCAGAAAGTAGCAAGACCTGGATTTGTTTGTTCACTATAAGAGAAAACGAGCTGGGTGCTTTACAATTGGTGAAACACCTTCTCACATACTTCCTCACTTAACTGGAACATTGAATCTACAAGGGAGGAAAGAATGGTTTTCTAATCACATTTTCCAATTGAATGGAATGAATAGATCAGCACATTCTCAGCCCTGGATCAGTCCTAACTCCCTGGGCTGTGTTCTTACCAGGCATCTCACCCTCCTGTAACTGCTATAGCCGGGTATCACCCTTGTGTTTTGAATCTTGATGTCTAGATCTGTTTCCTCATTTATAAAACTATGAATCTGGACTAAAGGAGTATTTCCAGTGTCAACAACAGGATTATTTTCCTTCTTGCTAAAGTGGAAGTACAAGTTGATAGGGGAAGGACTATGGTAGATACTTTTTATATTTTTTCATAGTGAGTTATTTTTATATTCCTATGTGAAGCAGTTGGATGGTGGGGAAGAACACTTTGCTATAGATGAAACTGGCAGCTTCTGATTCCATTGCTTGTTCTGCAACTAACTCATTGTGTGACTTTGTGAGTTATCTCAGCCTGTTTTTGTTTCCTCATTAATATGACCTATGAAATAATGTATGCAATCACATGTGGTAAGAATGAGCTGAAATGAAGTGGAGATAAGTAGTTTGTTCTTTTCTAACAGCTTTATTGAGGTATAACTGATGTACAATACATCGTTTATATTTAAAGAATAAAATTTAATATATTTTAATACATATATATGCCCATGAAACCATCATCACAATCAACATAGTAAACTAATCCACCTTCCCTCAAAGTTTCCTTATGCCCCTTGGTAATCCCTTCCTCCTTCTCTTTCCACACACCTGTACCCAGGCAATCATTGATCTACTATTTATCACTAATGAATAGCATGCAGTTTCTAGATTTTTAGAAATGAAATCACATAAGGTACTCCTGTTTTGAGTTTCATCCATTGTGTTGCAAGTATCAACTGTCAAGAGGTTTCCAAAGTGTTTGCACTATTTTACATTCCCACTAACAGGGATGAAATTTTCAGTCCTTCCATTTTCTTGTCAACGATCAGTATGACCCACATGTTTTTAATTTTAACCATTCTAATAAATGTGTAGGAAAAGCTCAGTTAGCAATAACCATTCTAATAAAATTGTAACAATAAATTTAATTTGTGTGCTCCTAATACAAATGACTAGAGCATTTTCATACATTTATTAGTCATTCAAACATCTTCTTTGGTGAAGTGTCTGTTTAAACATTTGGCCCATTCTTTTGGGGTTATTTTCTTATTATTAAATTTTAAATTTTTTCTATATTGTGGGTACAAGTTCTTTATGAGAACTGTATTTTTTCAAATAATTTTTCCATGGTTTGTTTTTTCATTCTCTGTTTCCTAATTGACCTAAGGTATGATGGAATGATGCACACATTCACAACATATTAAAAAAGAATTGAATAGGGATAAATATAAGTACTTTACAAATTATAAACTTTCAGACAAATGTATGGTTTTGATTACTCATTTTTAGAGCAGCTTCTCTGTTGCAGCTGCTTGTGTTCTGTGCAGAAACTTAAGGATGGGGGCACTACTATCAATCATCCCAGGATTTAAGATAGCCACACCCCCATGAAAGATGCATTATACTACTCTGCTTTCTTGTCTTTCTCAAGCAGTAAACCAATTAGAGAAGAGACAGCATGACCTCATTCATCATGAAAGGTACTAAAGAGTTTTAGAGATAAAAGACTCAGGATTCACCACACTTTCTAATGGGTGTCATATATGAGTAGAAATTGACCAGGTTCAAAATCACTCAGTCATATTATGAATTCCTAAAAACATCCCTGATGTCACATTATGGAGAAAGTAAAGGGCTTAATAGACAGGTGTGGAGTGGTCAGTCCTGAAACAGTCCAGAGATTTAGCCTTCAGGTTTTTTAAAAATATAATCTAATGTGTAAATCTATATGCTGTGTGAAAAACAAGAAATTAGGGTAGGACTTTCCATTTTCATTAACTATGAACCAAGTAGTCTATGTCTTAATTGAAAGAGCAGTTGCCTCAGAATAAGGAAGATCTTTGAATCCCACTTCTGTATCTCTACTCACTGACCTTATTGCTAAAGGACTACTTTTTTTTCCCTAATTTATTGTTGTATCCAGTCAATAAACAAAACACTTTAAATCTGTTTAGGTTCTTACCACAATCATTAGATGTATGTATTATTCTCATTTTAAAGATAATAAAACTGACATATAGAAAAGTCAACAACAAACTTGTCAAAGTTAAGTAGTAAACCAAAAACTGACCCAGGGGCTGCACTCTCCACTCTGACTTATGACAAAATTCAGGCTTTGGACTATTTAGAAAGAAGCCCTCACTCAGATTCTGGTCTCTCTTTCTGTAGGACCTTGGGCAAGTTACTTAATCTCTATAAGCCTTAATTTCATCTTACAAATGGGAATAACTTACTTTTTAACATTTTTCAAATGATATGCTGTAATCCTTGTAAAGAATCTGTCACATAAGAGATATTTAATAAACAGTAGCTCCTTCTATTTTTCTTTCATTTACATCTTAACTATCTGTCATCTTGGGTCAATGTGTTGTCATAAAATGAGGAAGCCATTTTTTCCCCATGTAATTGGTTTTAGAAGCACAAATATCAACTTGAAATGACAAGAGAAAAAATGGATGGAAGTTGGATCATGTTAGTCTTTGTCCCAGTCCTGCCAGTAATCATGTCGGATAAGTCCCATAATGTCTCTGTACTTTAATCTATTCATCAATGAAATAAGGGCTATTATTTACACCTCATCTATCCTTTGGATTTGCTCAAATAAGTGGTAAATAAATGTCTGATGTTTGAAAAGGCCTGAATTCTCCTTTATACATTAAAAACTTTAGCAAGTACTAAAAACATAGCAAAAGCAGACATTTCAATCATACTCTATAATAGACTGCAAAAATCTTATGAACTGCTGTTTTCTCTAATCAGAAACGAGTTGGTAACTACTGCACTAGGAGTTATAATAGGCAAAAATCAGTGCAGATGTGGTTAAGATGGAAGGGATCAGAATGAGAAAAAGCTGAAATTAAATTCTGCTTCTTCCACACACAAGAAAAATCTCAGGTGACTTTTTTTAAACAATCTGTGTTTAAGACTTAAGACTTGGTGGGTAGATTTGTAGATGTAGATGTACATATCAATGCAGATATAGATGTTCTGTCTTTACTGAGTTGACATGCATAGGGAGATAAATTAAATGCATATATCATGTATTACAGGAAAACAAAACAATAAATACGAGAAGAGGACTGCAGACAAAGTGCTGTGGGAAGTCACACCTTAAAGGCAGCACCTCCTTTTGGGAGATCAGGGAATTTTATGGAGGAGGGGGCATGTGAGTTGTTTTTGAAGAAAGATCCAGAAATTAAACAGGAAAGCAAACCAATAGGGAATGACAGAAGGAAGAAACATAGTGAAGAAAGGTACAGAGGCTGGAAACCATGGGACTGTTCCATGGGCCATTTTGGCCAGCTGTCCAGTGGGAAGGTTTGATGGCAAAGCTGGAATGTAGCTCAAGATCTGGCACCAATTTAAGGACAAGGGAATTTGTAACTTGGAGTGTAGGGAGTTTATCACTCATGAATTCTGGAGAAGATACCTCTTTGCTCCCTGAAGTCCTGTCACATATCCATCCACAGAAAGACCTTTGGAGAAACCAGTGTAGCAACACAGCCTTTAGGTGGGTAAATCCAAGTAGACATTGGCTACTTCAGATAGGTTTAGTGGCATAAGATGGTATGCTTTTCTTAATAAAACTTGAATAAAACTCTTACCTTTAGCCATAATTATGTGTGGTCTTCTCCCAGGGGAGGAATGTAAGCTGAAGTCTCTCCCTTCAGTATCTGCCATAGAGAGGCTACCTGGAATAATTAGGGTCTAAGATTCCTTGTCCTATTCCACAGTTACCCCTATTCCCTAACACAGAAGCTATAAAATTGCCAAAGTCCTTTGCTTGGCATTCCAAGTCCTCTTCCTTAAACACCACGTGGTATTATTTCTCCCTGATCTCTTTGTGCAACAAATTCTCCTATAAAGCTATTTCTTGAATGGCCCTGACATTTTTCTACCTCTGTATTTTTACCAGTTCTCTCCTCTTTCTACTCCCTGCTTCCCTGATTATCCCAACTCCATGTCTCAGAACATCCAAACTTGGCTCTTCCTTCAAGGACCAGCTAAATACTACTCCTCCAGACACCCTCTTTCTCTGACCTACTGGGCTGGTAAAAAAACTTACTCTTCTGAACAGCAAAATCATTTCATTTGTAACTTTCTTTTGATTGTGTGTGGATGTTATAGTTATGCACATACACGTGTAAATGCCTAAAATGCAGACACTGTGTGAGATGTACCTGGTGTCCCTCTCACAACAGCAAACTCATAATGAACACTTAAAGAAGTTTGTGAAAAGAAAGGAGTGAGATGAAATGTTTGGTGTCCAGATTGCTTCAAACAGTCAGACACCAAAAATGTGCAGCCAGTGAGGGGCTTTGGAAGCAGGTGTGTTGGTATCTGTGTGTTTAGCTCTGTTAGAGCAAAGTTAGTTAGTGAGAATAATGAGCCTTATTCTGGAGACTGGAATGGGAGCCCATGATGAAATCAACACCATGAATGCCACCCATAGATGACATGTGAAATTCTACATTTTCAGTTTCATCTTAGTCATTTCCTCCCACATCCCACCTCCCAGAAGTTCAAGTTACGTCGAGCTCAAGTACACCTTAAACTTCCTCCCTTTGCATACTTTTGCTTACATGAGTCTATGCTTCAAACACCACTAACCCACCTAGAAAACACTTGCTTCTGCTTTATGTCACAAATCAACCATCACTTCTAGAAATCATTCCTGAACTCACTTTCTGGGTTTTCCCATCTGCAGAATGGTACCAGTAATGCCTACAGTGTGGGATTTCTGTGAGAACTAAGCAAGAGTGTTACCATGGCCAATGGCCCCCCTTGCTCAGGAGTTTTTGCCCATTGTCCTGGGATAAGTATCAGCAGTGCTACATTTCACTCTCAAAAGTGCTCTAATCCAGATATTAAAATATGAGAAAATCCTAAGGAGTGTATTTAAGCACTTTGGGGCTTAATTAATGGCAGCTGTCCTTTGGGCTAGATTCACATGTAAATCCACTATAACATTAAAACATACACCCCTTATGAGTATGATAGCTCACTTCTGCTGAGTCCTAGTCCAGTGTTCTGTAAAACAGGGAAGTGTGCAACATGGTAGAAAGTGGCAGGCACAACTAGAACTGGGGAAGTGATTAGGGAAGCTCTGTAAGTGTCTGGCCCATGGCTGTGTTCAGCATGATGTTTTGATTAGTCAGAATTTAGACGGTGTTGTGCTGTGAAGCACTTGATGGAAGACTCACATTGCCTGTGACTGTGGTGAGCTGATTCACAGCAAGTTCAAATAGCCTAAAAAAGGCACTATTATAGGAATAAATGAAGGCAAGAGGTAAAACAGATGATAGCAAAGAAGCAGTTCAGCTTTCCAATTATGCTGCAAGAATGGTACTAATGAGGAATAATTAGCTTCACCAGGACTTTCTTCCTTTTCAATATTTTACAATCCTCATACTTATTAACTGGAATGCTGAATTAATGTTTTTCACTTTAAAGGGAAAGACACCCATTAGGAAAGCTGGTAACATAATGTATGGTTGTAGTGTTTTTTATATCCTCTATACCTACAATGATGACATTACAACGTTTCAATATTGCATTATTGACCTTAAAATTAATCAGCCATGTCCAAAAAGTGAAAGCAACTTCTGAAGAAATTCTGACAGGTTTATAATATATAAACTTTATCATCAATTCATAATAACTCTATTCTAGAGAGGATAGAGATGTCTAGATAAAGATAGATGATTGATTGCTTGCTTTTTACATTTTAAGTCAATTCTAAACCAGTGATGTCTACATTACTTATCTCATTAAGGAGACTTCACATATGTATTTGCTGATTGTATACAACCTTTGTATGCAGTTAGAAGAAATGGTGGCATTTAACTGTTGGATATCTGCAAAAGGGGAAATATGATTTTTATTTTATCTAAATCATGAAATAAACAAGTGAGAAAATTTTAGGAATTGCTTATGTCTTATGTAATAATTTAGTCAAAGGCCATATTTAAGTTTATTAGGTAGACTAATCTGAAGTTATATTTTGCTATTCTCTTAATTTGAAGAATAACTCTTTACTAAAGGTACCACTGGTTGAAAAGCTTCAAAACAGAGGACATATTTCTTTCCACACATTTGTGACACATATATGTATATCTGTCTCCCACACAGCATCCAGGAAAACCTCTCAAAAACATAAGTGGTGTCATACCACCCTTCTTTATAACGCTTACACTTTGCGGAGAGTACATCCCTGCTCCTGACCATAAGCAGCTTTGCCCTGCATAGTCCGTCTCATGTCTGCCTCTCCAGCCACATCTCCTGTTTCTCAATAGTTTCCTTTATTCCCTCAAATGAACAAACCATCTCACATTTCCAGTCTTTGTCCACAACCATGCTCCAAACAGAAGCTCTTCTCGATCTGACTCCTACCTCTCCTTCCTTTGTGTGCAGCCTCCTCAGAGAAGGTCATCTTTCCTATTATTGTCTGTCACCACCCCTTGATAATCATGTCCCTTAATCCATTATCACAATTTGTCAATGGAAGTGTGTATAGTATATGTATATTACAAATATCTATATATAAAGAAATTATTTCTATTTTATTTAAAGTTCTATTCTATAGCCCTTCAACAATATGTAGTGAATGAATTAGTTAATCTATTAATCCTTGACCAAATCTTCCATTTCTAATCATTGCTATCCCCCGTCCATACAATCAGCCTAAGACCACCAGGAATAAGCCTATAAGTCACATAAAATCAGATTTATTAATCCATTGCAAAGAAAAATACCACACACTAGGATTTGGGGGGAGGGTGGAGTTAAGATAAAATTTAAATGAAGCAACATTTTGAGAGATTCATTGCAAAGCAGGGCTATGTATAAAGGGGTCAAAATTAGGTTTAAACCACAAAGTAGATGCAGGGTCCTGTCTCCTCGGAAACTACAAAACTAAGATTGATGCAGTATGTTGCAACCAAAGACCCCTATCTGAAGTTCTGCACCTGAGTTGAAAGTTGAGAATGCTTCTCCCCACCAAAGTGTTTTACATCCTTCAAGCAGGAGTAAGATGTTTCTTCTTACTGATATAATTTGGAGCAATTAATTTCAAAGAGTCTGTGATTTTAGAGAACCAAGATTTCTCAAGGAGTGAGAAATTAGTAGTCACTCAATAAAGGATGCTTTTTCTGAAATTTATGGTTTGCCCTTGGGGGAGACATGTTTCTTGTTGAGTCTGCAGCTGGAACCAAGTGTCTTTTATGAATGATAGGGCAGATGTTGACTGTCCCAGCCACTTTTTATTCTATCATTTCATATTGGAAAGTCCATTATCTTAGGTTAACAGTTAACCTCAGCATCACACTAAGAGGTCTCATGTCCTCTGTTTTACAACAGCTCTCCTTAAAGCTCCTTTTACATCTTGGTTCTTTAGACTGTAGATCAAGGGGTTGAGCATGGGTGTGACCACAGTATAGAACACCTTGGTGATCTTGCCCCCAGTCCTGGAGGACTTCGACTGGGGTCTCATGTACATGAAGATGGCAGTTCCATAGAATAAGGCCACCACTGTCAGATGAGAAGCACAGGTGGATAGTGCCTTGTGCCTCCCAGAGGCTGATCAAATCCTGAGGACTGATTGAAGGATTCTGGTATAGGAAACAGCAATGAAGAGAAAAGGAATGAAGACAATGATGACACTGAAGATAAAGACAACCATCTCAGTAACTGAGGTGTCAGTGCAAGCCAACCTCAGGATGGAAAGAACTTCATAAAAAAATTGATTCAGAACATTGGGCCCACAGTAGGGCAAACTCAAGGTGAGGATGTTGATGACCATGGAACTCAGGAAACTACTGGACCAAGAAATGGCTGCCAACTGGATGCAGGTGCTCTGGTCCATAATGAGAGTATAATGAAGGGGATGACAAATAGCTACATATCTGTCATAAGCCATGACACCAAGAAGAACACATTCAATCATTCCAAAGGAGAGGGAGAAGAACATCTGAGTATCACAGCTGGAGAAGAGGATTGTCCTTTTCCCCACCATGTTGGACAGAATTTGTAAGACATTGGTGGATGTATAGCAGATGTCCAGAAAGGATAAATTAGTGAGGAAGAAGTACATGGGGGTTTGGAGAAATGGTTCTATCTGGATAATAATGATAATAATAACATTCCCCACCACTGTTAACAAATAGTAGAACAATAACATAATAAAAAGAATGAGCTTTATCGTTGGCTGAAATGAGAGCCCCAGTAACACAAATTCAGTCACAGTGAAGTTTGTTTTTATCAGATTCATTTCTTGGTCACCTCCCTCTCATAGAACCATTCACTCACCTAAAGAAAAAAAAATCAAATGCCCTATACATCACAGTGTTGAAAATTCAAGATAAAAATAACATAGCAAGGAGATTATATCTTGAGTATCTGAGTTGTACTACAAGCAGAAAGCTTTCCATCTGCTATTGAAGGGGATATTCTAAAAGAATATTCAAACTCAAACACTGATTAAGTTAAACAGATATTCTAGCCTTTACTCTGAGGGGAGGCCCTCTTGGCTGCTCATAATCTTTTCAAATCATATGCAGTCTTCAAAGCCTTGCTCACGCTCACCTATTCAGAAAGATCTGATTATGTTTTTGTTCGACACCCAACACAGAACAACTCAAGTAAAAGCCAAAAAAGACACTGTTTGATGTGCTGTTCATGAACTTAAAAATAAAGGCCAGAAGAGGCTTGCGCTCCTGTATCACCCTGATGCAATTTTCTGCTTTCTAGTATTTAGACATGCTGAAACCCTAAGAACAAAGACTGTGCACACCAACAGCAAAACCCGTGATGGGTCACACTAAGTGCCGATTCTCCCAGCTTCACAACTTCCATGCAATAGGGGTCGTTGATGATTTTATTATATTTACAATAAGGATAATGATAGAACCAATTTTTTTGAGGGTGAAATTGAATAGTGTGTATAAAGAATTTAAGGCAATGCTTACACGTAGGGAACAACCCACAAATAACAACTATTATTATAGCCCTAGTAACACACAGTATTGCTACACTTAGCCAGAATTCACTTCTCTGATAAAAACCATTTCAGAGAAAAAAGATCATTAAAAAAGATCCAGACAAGTTACCAGGTCTAGTCATTGAGCACGTCTTAGACCCCACCCTGTGCCTGCTTATTTAGTTTAGGGGCAGAGTTAACGTGTTTGGTTAACTGGCTTTCAGCAGATGAAAGCAGGAAATTAGAAAGACATGGGGTGAGGAAGAGCCCTGGAGGCAGTCAGAGCTGTAAGAGCAAAAAGAAGCTGCCAATCTTTCATCCATTCATTTGTCCATTCTTTTTCTTTCTTTCTTTCTTTTTTCTTTCTTTCTTCCTTTCAAAAACTATATTTTTGGTAATCTAGTATGTACCAGATGCTGGGCTCTTCTGATAAACACAACAGACATTTTGATACTCTCATAAACCTCACAGTCCATGGAAAGTTGTGATGAAGGAAGCATTCTGATTCCTGAAGGAACAGGGACTCTTAGGAAGAAGACATTTGAAGAACCAAGTAGGTGCAGGTCATGAAAAAGACTACTTCATGCAAAGCATCATTTTTCAAATACTATTAATATGCATACAATATATTTTAGAGAGCTTCCTTATCTTTTGACTTAAACAGGGATTTTTGAATCAAATAAATCATGAACTGGTGAACTAAGTAATCTAAAATACGAAGTCCAGGAGTAAAGGAGGGATGGGCCTGGAGAGAGGAGAGAGGAGTTAAGTCACAGTCTTGTTTACATCAAGAGTAGGAAGGAAGGGTGGTTAGGGAACTCCCTTCCAGGACCTCCAAACAATGGTTAGAAAGTCCTGCTGAAAATAAAAGCTGTTTCAGTAATGTTTAGGGGTGATTATGATGACAGCAAAGGATATCCACAGTGAATTTCTGAGTTGACAACAAGGCGGCACGCCATCAGGTCCCATCAGATCATGGGACTAGTGGGGAAGCACGCAGAATCTGAAGAGCCGAAATCACATGCCTAGTTCCATCACGTGCCAGCTGGGAGACTTTTCTTGCACAAGTCACATGGCCAGTCTGTGCTTAACTTTATTTACCTGCAGGAAGGGAGCAAGAGTGACATCCTCATACACAGAGCTGATGGATGTGGTAAATGAGGTAACACACATAAAGTCCAATAACCTAAAAATAAAGATCCCCTTCATTAGCGGATCTTTGTTATGTGTGCAGAACAGGAATTATTGGCACTCCTCATCCCCTCCCCAGGCCAATGATGGAGACACTAAGTCTTTAAGACAGTAAACAACTTGTCCAAAATCACTTAAAAAATTTCTGAATATATATGCAAGCACCCACAATAAACATGTATATAATATATCTATATTTATTTCAATAGTAGTAAAACCAGGCCAAAAATAAAGTCTTGGTTCCAGAGGCATGCATGCTTATGTAGAATACGTTCCCATGAAGGAACATAAATATATTGATTCAACATTTAAACACTCTGTAGTTTGATGACTCAATCAAAAAGATAGTCTCATGGTTCCTCTAAATGCACAGTTTCCTCAAAGAACATTTTTAGTCACTTTACAGCTAAAACTCCTCAAAGTCAGCTTGACTCTATTCAATTGTCAGTTTTTCAGGATATAAATCTGTTTTTGTTTCTATAAGAACACACAGAACTGCATCTCCCTCATAAAGACAAGAGGAATAAAGACACTTTTGTAAGTAAATATAATGCCCATAGTACAAAGCAAGCCCACCAAATTAAATATGGGCTTGCAGAAGCCCTGGATGATTTATAATTACCAGTAGATTCTATATAATCATCTCAATCAAACAGGAATCACTGAGTAAACTGTACACCCTCCATTTCACTTCACAAGATGAAAGCCACTGTTGCCACATGCCTTCTTGTCTGTCTGGAAAACTCCTATTGAATATTTTACATACTAGGCATGCATGACATCCTCTTTGAAACTCTGCCTCATTTAACTCACCCAGAGTTAATCAGAGTCCCCTCTGCTGAACCACTTCCACCCTTTAACATACTCCATTGTTGTACAGGTGGGGGTGTGTGTGAGTAAAAATGTATTAGTCGATCTTGCCAATTGACTTTGGGTTTCTAGGGATCCTGTAAGTCTTATTTATATTTTTTCCATTCCCTAGTACATAGTAAACACTCTGGACAAGGACAATCAGAATATGATTCTGGCTTCACCATTTCTTTGCTGGGTCAGTTTGTAAGTTTCCAAACTTCTCTAAACCTCATTTTCTCCCATGTGAAATGGGAACTATACTAATACTTAATCCACAGAATTGTCTTGAAGATTACACTAGAAAGTACATTTAGTAATTCACCACAGTATCTGACACAGTGAAAATATTATAGTAACAATATTACATAAATGTCACATTACACGGTTTGCTAGAAATATACTTGTGCTCTAAGAGCAGAGGAATATTAGACACAATACATCAGCAGTACTTGATTTATCACTGCAGAGGTGTTCAGAGCCTGCACAAACTCACACACTCCATACATGTGTTTAGTATTGCCAAAGTTTGTGATTTCATTGGTTATCAGCTCATCAATCAATGAAACTTATTGTTAAAAAAAATCAACATAAGGACTAAGAAGTTTAAGGACTAAGAGTAAAGAGAGCATAGGGACGATTCTGCTCCCTCCCTTACTAAGGAATAATAATTGGTAGGACTATCAGGAAGACCCTAAATATTTTTCTAATGAATCCACCTCTGAGTTATGAAAATATTCTAGAAAAGGGATGATCATTTGAATAAAAATACCACTTACAGTGTTTATAAATTGGCAATGTTCATAGAAGCACTGTTTATAATAGCCAAGACATGGAAACAACCTGAATATCCATCAACAGATGATTGGATAAAGAAGCTGTAGTATAGTTATATAATGGAATAAACTCAGCCATAAAAAAAATAAAATAAAATAATGTCATTTGCAGCAACATAGATGGATCTAGAAATTGTCATTCTAAGTGAATTAAGCCAGAAAGAGAAAGAAAAAATATCATATAATATCACTTATATGTGGAATCTAAAAAAAAAAAAAAAAAAGCCAAACTTATTTACAAAACAGAAACAGATTCACAGACATAGAAAACAAACTTATGTTTATGTTTACCAGACCGGAAGAGGGTGGGAAAGGATAAATTAGGAGTTCAAGATTTGCAGATGTTAACTAATATATATATAAAAGATAAATAACAATTTTATATTGTATAAAACAAGGAACTATAGTCAATATCTTGTAAAAACTTATGGTGAAAAAGAATATGAAAATGAATATATGTACGTTCATGTATGACTGAAGCATTGTTCTGTACACCAGAAATTGACACAATATTATAAACTGACTGTACTTAAATAAAAAAAAATTAAATTGCACCGTAGATGATAATGTACCACTTACTGTGAATTAGTTTCACAAATCCTCTTGAATAAAAGATTGGGATCTGGTTTTAACAGCACATGGGACAGAAAAAGGAAACTATGACAGCAGGGGCTCCTGGAAGGCCCTGCTCTAAGAGAGGCCAACAATGCCATGTGGCAAAACATGATAAAAGTTAATCAATTCTGATGCTTAGTAGAGACAATAAAATCACCTTTCCACCCTCTTGTCCCAAGAAAAAACCTTTCTCTGTGGAAAGGAAAAAAAAAAGTCACCAAAAGAAATTAAATGCTACCTATTATATTTCTCTATTACATGACAAAGGTGTGTAAATACTTTGCTGGTAGTAAATCACATCTTTACAATGACTCCAATGTATGTATATCCATTTTAAATATGAGAAAATTGAAGATCCTAGAGATTATACACCTGTCCCAAAGTCAGGACACATGGCAAAGCCATAATTTCTACTTGAGTTGAAATATTTTCAAAATGTCCTTTAGTCAAATAACTGGTAGTTTTATTTTACTATTACTGTTATTTTTGTAATATTTTAGTAAGCAATTGTAATCATAGGCACAAGAGATAAAAAATACCCTAACGTCATAAATGATGTGTAGAAATAATCTGTTTCATACCTGTATTTACCACATAATCATGCAAAAAAAAAGCCCATGAAAGACAGAATAAACATGATATCCACATGCAAAAAACATATAATTTCATAGAGATACAAATAAATCTCCTAAAATAACCACAAATGAGATACTGCTATAATACAACTCAGCCCTTTTCTAGATTAAAAAGAGAGTTAATGAATGCATACCCAGTAAAATCCCTAAGTCACTTGAGTTTCATTTTAGGACGCTAGGCTGAATTTTAGATTGTTGAGAGACAATGTCCCAGACCAGTAATTAAAATGTAATGAGTTGTTCTGAGGGATTCCTGGCTGATGTGGGTGTTACTTGCTCCCTCTTTTCTCCCTCCCCTGAGTGTGAACCTTCGCCATGATTAAACCATGCCTTCCAGGTGACCTCAGTGTTCTCATCCTGGAATGTAGAGATGGTTATGATCCTTGTATACATTCAATTGTCCACATAGCAAATTCAAACCCTAGGGTCTCTTCTCCCAGATCACAGCAAACTCTGGAACCATCTTCAACTGCATAGCTAGCAAACACAAACTTTTCATAAGGAAACAGTAAGGCCAGAAGGGGCACTACCAGTTTGGTGAGCTCAAACATATCATGTCACTTTCATAAGCCTCGGTTTATTCATTTTTCAAATGGGTGTTAAAGTATCTAGACCACTGCATTGTGCCCCTGTCATGGAGCTCAAGGGAAGAAAAGGAGGAAGAAAGGAAGGGAATAAAAAGCAAAAGGTTAATATTAATTAAGCCTTTTCAATGTACAAAGAGGCAGCTGAGTCAAATAATGCCTCCAAACGACAGTGTAACTTTATCTCAATATTCTAAAATCCTGGATGCAGTGGAGTTGGTTGCTGTCCCTTATTTATTTAATATCAATACCCAGGACTTATCCTGAATTAGAACCTCTGCAGACAGAACTCTGATATATGTATTTTCCCAAAGCTCCCCAGGGGAGCCCTTGAAACCTTATTTTCCCAATATTTCTACTGGAAAAGGACACAATTGTGGATTTAGACAAACCTAAGACCCAAATCTGTGTTCTTTTAAGGAGTTCCGTGTTGTTACTTCCATTTTTTCCCTACATTATTCCAACTTTTAAGAACTGTTGTGTGAAAACAATCTAAAATTTACAACATCTGCTGAAGCCTTTTTGGAAAGTTCAGTTCCACTTTGCCTTCTTCACGAGGCTTGAGACTCCAGGACTGGATCCCCACTGGGTGTCATCCCCCTGAGGCTGTACTGTGGTAGGAGCTGCTCAGTGGGCAAAGGGGAAACAGCACGTGGCAGATGTGGCGTCCTTTAGCAGATGCTTTCTCATGTGAGTCTCATGACTCCGGGAAACAGAGAGGGCTCCACTAGGATGAATCCTCAAAGGGGCAGATCAATTGGCCTGTTCTGTGTCATTCATAAATGATGTGAAAAACACATAAACATGGGTGAGATTGCCTTAAACTAAGAAAACATCTGCACATCTCAGACTACCCTTCTTCTGTGTTAAACAGAGACGACCCATTGCACTCCATGAAGTGATGCAAGTGCAAACTTGGGTCCTTAATCTGTATCCCTAATACCACTCACCTAAAAGAATAAAAGATTCTTGTAAGACAGCTCAGTCCGTGTTTTAGTGTGAGAGGACAAGTAGTATGTGCCTAAATATTCTGTTGTGTCTACAAAACATGGATGCTTCTACAAATGATAGAGTCAGGAACAAAAGAAACTAACTTCAAGAGTCTCGTGCTGGTGACGTTGTGACGTCCTGGAGATATATATATGTATATATATATACATATATATATACATAAAATCATGATAATAACCAAAATAATATTTTCAGTTGTAATATATTAACCAAAAAAAAAGCCAAGGATGTCTAGGATTCTCAAAAAATGAAAAATGTACACAGACAATATAAGAAAGGTAAATATGGTAGATTATTTCATTTTGATTGCATTTTTAAACATTTTTTATTGAGTTATAATCATTTTACAATGTTGTGTCAAATTCCTGTGTAGAGCACAATTTTTCAGTTATACATAAACATTGTCACATTTTCTTTTCGCTGTGAGCTACCACAAGATCTTGTATGTATTTCCCTGTTGACTGCATTTTAAAAGTGTGTTTGGACTAAATATATAGTACATAGAAACAGAAATTCAAATAAATACAGATACGTTAATTTTTTGGCATAAGCAGCAAATCATAAATATAAAGACCCATTTTCCAAGCAGTTCCAGTAAAACTGGAAGCTCTACAAAAAACAAGAACAGTCAGCACTGATGAATGCTACTACTAATACTACTAATAGTAATCAGTAACAGTTGTCACACAGAAGAGCCAAGTTGAGACAAAGTTATTAGATAATAGTTCCTAAATAAAAGCTAATTATGTGGACTCAATTTCTGATATAATAGATGAAGATGGAATACACTTATTAATTAATTAGAATAATTAATAAATTATTAGAATAAAGTTCTACAATTATAATAAAGTTATTACAAGATTAAATTATTCATGAGTAATTTTCATGTATTAAATTAATACAAAATAGTAACATAAAACAGGTTTCTTAATGTTGGCTGAGAATTAAAAAACAATTTCAGTGGGAGAAATCATTGTACAAAAAAGCAAAATTTTGTTTAAAATGGTGGATATAAAAGTTAGATTGACTTTAAAATTTTATTTTAAAAAAATTAACCATTTGATACATTGCTCCTGTTTTATTTACTTTAGGAAAACTGGTTGATTTTCCAAATAAGAAATCACTGCTAGCCTGTGAAGATTTTTACTCATTTTTATCTTGTAAGTTCACCTCAACTACAGGGAAGGTCCAAATAATATTACTAAAACACAAAAAAGATTACAAATATGCTTATAAATAATCTTAGTAAGCCACAACACTAAATAGAGGCATAATGAAGAAATTAATTAAGCCTACAGTACTGGCGTTATCCACATGTTTTGCCATCATTGCATTCGGGATATTTTTCTCTTCAGTCAGTATTAAACAGTTCAAAAGAATCAGTCAGACTGAATGCTTAATTGTAGTTCCTGAGGACACACAGTGAATTCCTGAATCTTCCATGGGTGCACTTGTGTTGATAACCTTGGTTTCAATAACCCTTATATTTCATACTGCTTGGTTTACCGCTTTTAGAAGCCAATTGCATGCTTTCTAGATTCTTACTAATAGAGATTAATGAAATCTCATAACATTTTTTAGTGTGCATTTCCTCTAAGAGCAAGTATTTGATTCACCATCTGGGCTAAGCAATACTCAACTTTCACTACAAAGGCAATGTGGAGGGTTGAGGGTGGGTGTTGAGGAGAATCACATGAGCTCAGAAGGCAACTCCCTGAGTACAGTCATTGGAAGAGTTTTGTACAGGGAATAACTGACTCTCTAAGGTGGGAGAAGCTAGGAACTGCCTCTTCAGGCAAAGATTTTTGTTTTTAGCTCCATTCTTGTCTGCCCAATGTCCCTATCCCATTATTTTATGACCTCAATTCTTTCCTCAATCAGTTCCTTTCCCTTACCATAAACCATCTGGTGATGTTTGGAATTTGATTGGTATTGCGTGTCTGCAATCCTTATAATTAAGCCCTGGCTTGGACCTCAACCATATCTTTCCTAAGGGACTAAAGGAGATGAGAAGCTCCTTCAAACCTACTGCTGAGGCTTTCCAAGTACTCTTTCATGTTTGCAGAAGGATAGTCACAGTTTTCAATTTAGAAGACCCTGTGATTTCTACAACCAGTATTATGGTCACCATCAGTGCTACAACGAAATCATCTTTCAGTGCTTTGCTCTCCGGTTGCACTTCATGCTATGACATTACTAATGATCATTTAAATTATCACGACACTACCACTTGCCAGGGCTCCCCAGTGTCCCATTTCTCTGGCAAGTGATATATTTGCTCATTCTTTAAATGTGCGAGCAAACTAATCCCAGAGACCCAGCTTAAAGGTTTGATTCCAGGGCTACAGCTAATGCTAATTTTGTCACCAGTCAGAGACCAAATGGCCCACTCAAATCAGGCAATCTGAGAATTTAATAAAGAGAATATCTATAAATATGTGAACAGAATATGGGAAAATAACAAAGAATAGACTCATTCTTTGACACAACATCATACTACATCTAGGCCTGAAGGGAGAAGGGGAAAGATCAGTTACCAGGGCCTAGAAAGAGAAGGAGAGTCTGCAGTAAGAGAAATCAGATAAAAGCCAGGACGGTGGTCTAGGGATTAATGGGGCCGTCACCACCTGTGCAGCGACATAGTCTGGAAATAAGTGTTCCGAACCCAGCGTTTACTCTCATTTTAGTTCTCTCTCCATTGTTCATCTTAAGTAATACAGTTCATTTGGGTTGGTTTCCTGGAGACCAGAGAACAGTATGGCAAAGGGTGGCAGCTTATTTAGAAGGACAAATGGAATATATCTAAGCACCTCACAGATATATTGATACCTATGTGTTTATTAATATTCAATTGTACATACTGAATACATGCCTTCTATATACATATTTGGATTCAGCAAAACTCAGTACAAAATGTGAAGGAAAATTATGGTTGAATATATCTATCACTGGGGAAATCTCAATATCCAAACAAAGCCTATCTAAGTCTTATTAAGTAAGATTGACCTGACTTTGTCAATGCATAGTTTTGCTTTAATTGACTTTTTGCCATTCCCTCAAGCTACAAAACCATGAGGAATTCCAAGAATGTAAAACCCTTGGGATCGACTGTTATCAAATATTCTGGAACTCACCGATTTAAATATTAGAATGTCGGGATGAGATCTTGTTACAAAGCCTGGTAAACTGTGTGATTCAGATTTACTATTGGCACAGAAATCTTTGTTTTACTCCCACAAAAACTCAACAGTCATTTCCATTCTGTTATGACAGGAGCCTCAAAGCTTCATTTTCATACTGCACAATCATTCTATGGCAGTTTCTGAAACTGAGTAAAAAGGGAGACTGGGCTTTCCCAACTATTTGTGGTGAGAAATGACAACTTACATTAAGGGGAGAAATGAAAAATAAAACTATAATTGACACAAAAAGTGCAAAAAAATTGCCATTGAGAACTATTTACCACAGGAATAAGCTTTTGTGACTAACACAAGAGCCCTAGGGGACAGCAAACTAAAAAAAAGCCATCTATACTCAGGCTCAAAATAATGAAATGTCCAATTAAAAAAAAAATTTATCCCAGGGGGATAGGAAGACAAATGATGCATTTAAAATGAATGTTGGACAATAGCTTAGCATTACTGCCAAGTGGTCATAGCCTTCCAGTTGAGATTGACTGGAAGAGAATTCCTTTCTTAAGGTAAAATTTTTAACCTGTGACTTTGCATCCATGTTTAAGCCTAAAGGAAAACATGGAGAAAATATGTGCACTGTTTCATTTGTGTGTGTTTGTGTTGTGGATTTGAACATTTTCAGCTGAGGAGATCCACAGAATTCAGGCTTAGGGCCTGATGCTTAAGAAATCAAGAGTTATTTTTCCCTTTCTCTTCAAGATGTGACTAACAGCAAAAATATCTAAAAGAAAGGAGAATTTAAGTCATGGCAGGAGAAGGCTTAGGAGGAATTTACTGTGGGAGAAAGAGCATAGAACGTGGAGTCAGAGGCACCAATCTCAGACTCAGCCATGCCACTGATTTGGTTTATAATTGCTGGTGGTCACTTTGAGTCTCTAGAAGAGTGTCTTTCCTCATCCCCCTAATCCTGACATTGGTAGGGATGGAGTAGGGAGTTTAAGCACTCATTAATCAGCCTTGCTCTGCACATGCTGATGCCCACAGTGGTAGCTGCCTCCCTAACACCACCCAGCTTTTAGCCACAGCCCCTGACACTTCAAGCATCTTAACATTGGTCCAAGTGAAGACATTGCCTTTGAGGATTTTGTGAATGTGGCATGAAAATACCTCTGAAGTCTCATCTAACGTCATGCCAACAAATACGCTGCATGCTCCCAATGGATCTGATGGACTTTGACAGTTCCTCCAGCCTCCATTCCATTTCCAGTTTCAGTGTCTTGGCGGCTGTGCCTTTTGCCAGAAATGTCTTCCTCCAATGTGGTAGCCGTCCACGCATCTTCAAACTCACAAGCATGTTTCTCCCTCCTGTGAAAAATGTCTCATCACACACACAATGCTTCCTAGCAAGCTCTTCATCCTGGCCTGCCTCTCATTATCAGATACAACAGGTAATTCCACCATAACTTGTTGTGTTTGTTTACAAAGATTCGGTGCCTCCCAATAAATTCCACCTTCTTCATGCCACGCCCCATACTTCAGTTCTATCACTTTCCACAGTACCTGGCAGAGTATCTGGAACAGAGGTAATGCTGGATAATTAGGGAGATCTGGGGACAGGTGATTAGCACAGAGAGAAATAGATTTAATCTTCCCTGTACGAGTCTTACATTTTGTGACTTTGAACAATGGATGTAGAATCATTTCTATGTCCCATATAGCCCACATCTAAATGGGCATAATGATGATATTTATTTCACAAGATTACTGTGAAAGTTAAAATGCAATGACTTTAAAGCACTCAGTGTGGTTTCTGATGCATACTGAGTACTCAGTAAGTATTACTAAGATAAATAATGGAGAAACCTGACAAGTTGCTTTTAAGGACATTAGCCAATATGAAAGGCTTTTTGCCATTTAAAAGTTGGGTAATGAGTTGATGAAAAGTGAGGCTGAATATGCTTGGTGCAGAGCCTGTGTTTATAAACACTCGGGGTAAGTGCAGTCCGCTTTTGAAGCACTATTATCTCAGCTGAATAGAGACTCAAGTATTAAGTCTTTGAAGCACATTTGATGTAAGGGGAAGACTATGAATTTTCTGATCAGATTGCCTTGGGTTCAAACCCTGACTGCCCTTCCCTGGGCAAATTAATTAACTGACCTGATCTATTTCCTCGTCTGTAGGAGAAATGGCAATTCATTCTCCATAGGTGTTTGACAACTAAATAAAGACCCCAGGAAGATGTTTTACAAAAAGTAGTTTCTCAAATGTAGTAATTAGCGTCATCAATTTTTTAACTCAATCTCTTCTTCGGCACTGATGTTAACACACTTTTTGGTTAGTTTGCCTTTCAGAGACTTTCCAAGCTATGAACTCCTGAGGTGCTTAAAGATCAAATACACTGGGGAACTTGAATAAAGATAAGTCATCTGGACCCATGATGTCCTCCTTTGTTGGCTGTGACTACGACAACTGCCGGTAAATGTCCCTGTCCTGGGAGAGGCGAACAGAATGCTTCTGTACTTATAGACAGGACTGGCTGTAAATGGAAGAGACACAGGACTCTGATGGAAGACCATTTGGAAGCCGTGAGTAAGTGTTTATCTGATGCGACATGTGTGAGGTGCTTACCTGTGACAGCACGTGTCTCTCAGAATTATCGTATCAGTTTTGAGTTAGGGTGTTGTAACCAAAAAGAGAAGGACCCACGGAGCCCACAAACAACTGTTACTCTAATGTCAGATATTAAGGGAGGTGACTTAGTGGTTAAGTGCCAGGTCCCTGGAGTAAGACAACACCACTTACTAATTGTGTAATGACTAACTACTCATGAAAACTCAGTTTGGTCCTCTGTAAAATTATTTTTGTTAATCCTTAAACATACCCATGATGGATAAATAAAATAATGGGAATAAATAAACTAATGCCTATGAAACATTGAGCTCAGTACTTGACTCAGAGTACAGTGTTCAAAATGCTCAGATATTATTTTTATGTGTGATAACGTTCTAGTACAAATACGAGAATCATAAAACAAATGGAAACAGAAGTCATTAAGTTTAAGGTTCGGTACAAGAGTTTTCAACTTTTTCTCACAGGAAACCCCTTTTAGTTCTCCTGGATCCGTGTTTTCAAAGACTTTGCTCCATCACCAAACTATTCTCAGTTTGTACTGACGTTACTCAACTTAGAATAAACAGCCCACAAAACGTCAAAATAAACGTACAAATTTAAATGAGATAAATACTGAACTGATACACATTTTGCATCAAAAGCAGGTGGGAAAGATGATATTCTACTGAAGGGGAAAGAGAATACATTGAATTAATGAGAAATATGTAATACTAGAGAGTGAGCAGCACTAGGGAGAGTAATAAAGTAGAAGGGGGTATAAGAACATCAGGGAAGTGGAGTGCACCATGGTGATCAGGGAACACCTGGAAAGGGGTAATGTGAGTGGCAACTGACCCCTGAGAAAAGGGAGGGGATTCTCTATAAAGATACAAAGGAAGGGCATTCTATCCACAGGGAAGAGTAACTGTCAAGGGCTCTGCGTGAAACCAGTTTATTCTAGGAATCGAAAGGAGGGCAGCATTGCTACTAGGCTGGAGCAGAGTGAACCGTGAAGAAGAGAACAGGAGGGGCTGGGAGCAGAAATCTAAGGAGCTTGTACATCTCTGTAAGGATTTAGACTTTTACTCTGAATAAACTGTGAAGCCATTGGAGTGTTTGAAGAAGAAGAGTAACGTGATCTAAACAGGTGTTCTCACAGGATCACTCTGGCGGTCTTGTTGAGAGACTAAGCAGGGTAAGGACGGAAGTGGGGAGGAAATGGGAAGACCATCAGGAAGCTCTGCAGTGATGCAGATGTGAGATAACAGTAGTTCAGTGCAGGGCTGAACCACCGGAGCTGGGAAACTGGGCCAGTTTCTGGGTATATTTTGAAGGTAGAATCAAGAAGTCACTGATTAGTCAACTACAGAACAAAAGACAAACAAGGGTGAAAAATATCCACTGATTATCCTTAAACTGACATGATGCCACTTACTACAGTGGAGAAGTCTGAGAGCAAAGCAGTCTAGGATGGACTACTGGAAACTCATTTTTTCCTGACCTTCCCAGTGGACATCGTGTAAGAGATGTTAAGCAAGAATTTGGATCCATGAATCTGGATTTCAGAGAAGAGGCATGGTCAGGAAGAAACAGAAAGACACACACACACACACACACACACACACACACACACACACACACACACACAGACACACACAAAGCAGGGGGAGGACCTCACATGTGAACAGCACTTATAGTCATTAGACTAGATGGTCCACCAGAGTGACTGTGGATGGAAAAGAGGAGAGATTCAAGGGTTGATTCCGGGGCATTCCAAAATTCAAAGCTAGAGGCCATAACACCAAAGCTACTGGAAAACAAGTAGCTTTAGAAGTAGAATAAAACCTGGGCAGGTCTGATGACCTGGAAACCAAGTGAAGAGAGTGTTTCTAGCAGGAAGAATGAATAAAGTACGTCAAAAACTGCTGGTAGATCAAGTCAGATGAGAACCAAAGCACCAGCATTGAATTCAGCTGTGTGTGGTTTTGAACCCACATAGGGACCTTTAGAAGAGAAGTGGTAGCAAAGGCCTCAGAAGGACAGTCTGATAGAGTCCTACATTTTACTCAGAAGTAGGTTTTAGTAACACTAATACTGAGTCTTGGACAAACAGTATTTTTATAACTTCAAGATGGCAAGCATACACATCACTGTCATATTCACTGAAAATTTTGTTTATTTAGCTACAAAATAACTTTGGTTGGTGGGAACTTAGTGTGACTGGAACTGTTCCTTCAATGCATGGATGCACAGACACTAGATATATTCCTGTCTATCCAGTTCAAGAACACAGCTGGAGTCTATGTGCAGGGAATCCTGAAGAAAGTGAGCACATTTCTGTGTCATTGGATGGAAGGCTGAGTCTCGTGGTCGTATCCTAAGATATGTAATTTTTTGACTAATTGTTATTAAGATAAAAATTATTGATAAAAACATTATAGTGCATTAAAAGTTTTAAATAACTTGTAAGTTTATTCTCCTATAATTCTTACATACTACATATGAATTGCTTACATCTAAAATTGACTATTTACATACAAATAAAAATAGATTTTAAAAAAGTTTATTCTGTATAGCACAGGTAACTATATTCAGTATCTTGTAATCACCTTTAATAAAAACTATGAAAATGAATATATGTATGTCTATGCATGACTGGGGCATTATGCTGTACATCGGAAATTGACACATTGTAATTGACTGCTTCAATACATTTTTTTAATAAAATAAAATAAAACTGGCTATTTAGATTATTGTCAAATATATTTTTATTGATAGAATAAGGAAAAAATAGTTAATCCTTTGCCTTTTATAATCCCATCTTTATATATTATTTTCCTGCATACATTTCCTCCCCCAAATTGTATATATTCAAATTTTTATTCTTATAATCTGAGTATTTTCTTATGCCTATAAGTATTAATATGACAAGAATTTATAGGGATTCAGGGTGTCACAATATGCGGAAATGTTAAAAGAAAACTGCTTGATTTTTTACAAAACAAAATACATTAAAAATAGGTGATGTTCAGAGTTCCAGATACAAACAAGTAACACGTTAAGCTTAGAGATCACACATTTAGCAGTAAAGTAGTCTGGCATGATGAAGAAGGCTAAAATACAAGAAAATAGAAATTATAAGGACATCCTTCATTTGAACAATCATTCCTAAGGTGGAGGGGGGGACATTAACCAACTCCAGACTTTTGGAATTGCATATCTAAAGTCATTAAACAAGTGAGCCATCAGACTGAGGTGGCTCTTATTTATATCTTGATAACGACTGCAAGCAAAATAAAACATTAAGCCAGAGTTAAGGACCTTGAATACCAGAAAATGAAATTTAAGAAGCACCAATCTCAAAGAGCCAGCTAAGGTCTCCCAAATTTGTCAACCACTTAATCTATAGCCAATCAAATGATTGTTTTGCTTTGATCTGTGTCTTTTCTATAAAAATATCTCTCCTATGTTTTCTCCTGGGGTACTCAGAATTAATCTGATAGCTGCCTGATTCAAATAGGTGTTTGTTCAAATAAACTATTGAAAGATTAATGTACCTAAATTTATCATTTAACAATATATATAATTGTAAAGTCTAAGTGGTTTATTACAAAATGAAAATGCTTTCTAAAATGAAAAATTACACTGTTGGATCATAGATTATTTCACATATTTTCTATGTATACAAGACAGTGATTTAAACTGAATTCTCATTTTTTTTCTTCTTAGGTGAGATTCCAATAACCATGGAGAGAAGCAATGATACACTGACTGAGTTCATCCTGCTGGGCTTCACAACAGACCCTGTGATGCAGCTGGTTCTCTTTGTGGTGTTCATTGGTGTCTACTTTGTGACCCTGGTGGGAAACATGATCCTCATGGTGTTGATCTGTAATGACTTGAGGCTGCACACACCCATGTACTTTTTCATTGGGAATCTATCTTTCCTGGATCTCTGATATTCATCTGCCTACACTCCAAAGATCCTAGTGACCTGCATCTCTGAAGACAAGAGCATCTCCTTTGCTGGCTGTGCAGCTCAGTTCTTCTTCTCTGCTGGGCTGGTGTACAGTGAGTGTTACCTGTTGGCTGCCATGGCTTATGACCATTATGTGGCCATCTCAAAGCCACTGCTTTACTCTCAGGCCATGCCCATTAGGCTGTGTGCATTCTTGGTAGCAGCCTCATACCTTGGTGGCTTTACTAACTCTTTCGTCATTACCAAAAGAACTTTTATCATGAACTTCTGTAATGACAACGTCATTGATGATATTTTTTGTCATCTGCTTCCCCTGGTGAAGCTGGCTTGTGGCAGAAAGGATGGCTATCAGGCTCTGATGTACTTCCTCCTGACCTCCAATGTCATCACACCATCTGTGCTCATACTGGCTTCCTACTTCTTCATCATCACCACCATCTTGAAGATCCACTCCACCCAGGGTCACCTCAAAGCCTTCTCCACCTGCTCCTCCCATCTGACCTCTGTCACCTTGTACTATGGCTCCATTTTCTACATCTATGCTCTTCCACAATCGAGCTATTCTTTGGACAGGGACAAAATATTTTCTACATTTTACACTGTGATGTTTCCCATGTTGAATCCCATGATCTATAGCCTGAGGAATAAGGATGTGAAAGAGGCTCTGAATAAACTCCTCAAATAAATCAAGATTCTTTCCTTTTAGGAGATCCAGAGACAATATTTGATCAGGTTATTATATTTTAAGAAGAGCTGCTATTTTGTTCCATTAGGATCAAGAATTCTTATAATGCCAGTTAAAGAATTTGCATCCTTAGTGCATGACAATTCAAAAGAATTAAAATGAGAAAATCAGGGCAATTTAAGAGATAAAATTTAGGTATAAAATATAAGAATTTGTTTTGAATTTCATAATACTCTAAATAAAAACAACCAAAAAAACTTAAAATCAAACCCTCCTCTCTACCTTCATAAAGTGACAGAATAGCTTTCTCTTTAGCATGAGAGCATTTCTGACTGACTGGTACACATAGAATAGTATCCAATAGTCAGCATTTCTGACTGACTGGTATGTATAGAATAGTATCCAATAGTCAGCATTTCTGACTGACTGGTACATATAGAATAGTATCCAATAGAAATAAGAGAATGCTGAATTAAGTTTTAATATTTTTATATGATTATTAACTACTTAAAATCATCACTTTCCATTCCCACAACAGAACTTCTAAAGCATTTTTACATGCAAGTTTTTTCCCCAGAGGCTTTAGCACAAAAGCCCAGAGGCATCCATCAAATATCCATAAAACTATAATCAGCAAGCTTGATATCTCCAATCTACATGTCTCTTAAATATGTTCCTCAATAAGGAAAAATTGGTCAAGTTGCCATGGACACGATATTTGTGAATCACTGTATAACTCCCTGTGCTTCTCTTTTATTTTATAGGAGTGAACCTACAAGGACTTCTACTTTCAAATTGTGACATTCATAGCATCAAGATTACAAGAATAAAATTACAATAATAAAAAATAAGTATAGTGAGGTTGAACAACTTAAGAAATAAGTCTACAAGTACACATTACTCAGAAGAAAAATTTATAGATGGATTTTATACATGTAGTGGTCAAACAGAAGAGGAAATATGATGAGAATGCATATAATTTTGATTTTTAAAAGCAATACAATGTTAATGTAATTTATATCAACAAAAAGTGAAGAATGCCCTTTTTCTATTTGTATAAACAGTAACAGTAGCAACAAAAACATTCATGAAAGTGAAATTTAAGCAAGTATTCCCCCAAATTGTAGGAGATCCTCTCAGAGCAGGAAAAAGCAATCAGCACTGGCCATGATACATATTAATCTGAAATTAAACCCACGGTGTGTAATCCCTAGTAGCTGTAACACATAGTAACCCAATAGGGACATGGCCCAATGGTGTAATTGGAAGATGCTTGGTTTAGACAATGTTTTAAAAAGAAAAGCTATTAATGCCAACTTAGATTCTCATTTTCTAAAATCCCTTTCTCTATTTCCCACTAATAATAATGAAATTCCTATAAATTATATTCTTTTTAAGTGGTTAACAGTAGAGTGACAGAAAATCAGTTATGTGATGCTGGTTAACTGAAAGTAGAAAATTCACCATTCTGGAGGGAAACATTAGTTACAAAAGGTAAAACTGATGTAATAGACCTATTCTTGAACATCCTAGTATTACAAATTCTGATATTTAACTACAAAAAAGGATATTCAACTACTGATGAAAATTTTCTTTTCTAAAATAATTGCATTCCTTTAAGACAAATAACAAAGTTCTATTCTCAAAAATTATCAATATACCCAGATACCATAAGTTTCACTGGTTTAAGCATATAATCATAATATTTTGTGTATTGACAAGTGATCTTAACTCCAAAATCAAGTCTAACGTTACTAAGACCCTAGTTAGAAGGTAAAGTACAGCTGATGATAATCTTAGGAAGACATGAAAATACATAGTATTAATAAAACTATATTTCACATGGCACTGAAGTTTTAGAAAATGCTTTAGAATATGTTTAAATGTGGGATCAGTAGTAAGTTTTTAAAGTGTTGTTGGCTACGTTTCATATGTAGTTTATAGTTATGAAACATTCTGAAGACTCTTCCATATTAATTTAAAATTATAGTAGAAATTCTTAAAGGAATTTTATCAAATCACAAATGAAGCTTAAAGTGCTAGAGTAGCTTCTAACTATGTCTTTCAGTATATGAGTATTAACAAATATTTTTAAGTACCTATGTTTATGAGTGTTCTCCATGTAAATAAATGCCTCAGATTTACATGTTTTATTTTTAAAAACAAACACATGGTGATCCTTCACAGCATAGATGATGCCGGTGGGTACTTCCTACTCGTGGGACTTATGGTATCTCCGAAATTATACTATAGGGTTTTTCTATTCACATTCAGTCTTGTTTCTAGGAAAAAATAAGGAAAAAGAAGTGCAGTAACAGGGTCTATATGGCTGAAATGTACAAAACTGACTACTATCATAAATTCTACTGCCATCGTAACAAAACAAATCTCTCTACATCCCTTCTTGCATGGCTCTAGTCCCTTCACACTTTCTCAGCACCTCAGTTAAATGAGAATTACTGGGTAAGTTGTCCAAATTATCTTATTGTTAGAACTGGGTCTTTGAATATCTTGTTTATATTTGTCTGTGGTACTTTTCCTTTGACAGAGAAGGCTAAGGGGATGCTAGGAAATGTGCTGCTAAATCCCCTGGGTTCCAGCCATGATACTTCTTGATCTCATTTTATAGCCTCCAATAATTTTTCTCTGGTGATTGACATCAATAGCCCTGCCCAGGAGAGTGACCCCTCAGTTCAATGCAGGAGGAGCCCAGCATGACCAGGGTACTTCTTGGATTCCAACTGGTCAGAGCACCTGACCAGGTGTTTTGCTGGGGCAGCATTCCGTCCTTGTGCACATAAACTTCCAAATATACTGAGTGTGTGGTTATGGACAGGGAAATTATATTCCTATTGGGATATTTCATATAACAGTAAAAGAGACTGTGTTAGATGGGTTCCTTTGGAGCAGACACCAAAGTGGAATTACATATGCATGAATATTATTTGGGAAAATAACTGAATGTGTAAGAGAAAATGGAGAGGGAGCCAGAAGAAAAGAATGAATGCCACCAACATGACAGAAGTCTGGCTGCAAGTGAAGAAGAGATGGAAAGAAGGATGGGCAAAAACATCCTGGGTCATTGCTCAGACTATAGTCAGTTCAGCAGCATCACTGGAAGGTCCTTGAGGTAAAATCAGTGATCAAGCAGGTCCACTGTCTAACACGATGTTCCTGCACTTGTATGCCTTCTGTACTCAGTCATTAGCTGGGAGGACCATGTGGGAGGCATGACCTTGATACGAATTGGGGGGATGTATATCAGAGGTCAGCAGCTAGGTCCTTTGGGCAATTACACTGTCTGTACCTGGATCTTTGGAAGGCTTATTTTCCTGGTCACTACAGGGGCCATTCCCATCTCATCTCTTGGGTTTATAAGGATAAACATTCTCAATAAGGGAAAATGAATGATACATTTGCTGCTCTTTTTAAACTTGTAGCATACTTAGCAGACACCTCCGTAACCATGACTGAACTTTCATGTGGCCACTCCATTATTGCATCAGGGCAGTTACTTCTAAATAATGATGTAAATAGTAAAACCAATTATTCCTGCAAATTGGGGAGGGGGGGATTGTTACCATTCCTCTGCCATCCAATATATTTCTTGGTACAGGTAATGTTTGGTGGATACCATGGTCATGAAAAAGCCATTATGTAAGTCTACATCTGTTGGTGCTGGCAGGAAAAATAACTGGTAAGAAAATGAATATGTAAAGAAGATAAGTCCCCCAATAGTGATTATTGCAAGGAGGAAATTCATTACTTCTGCAATTCTGAATAGCAGGAAGTTGTCTAACCCAATCACTGTGCTACCCAAATGGTTCAGCATTCTCCCAGAATGTGAAGGCATCTCAAGTGCATAGCGGTGGCCTCTGCCATTTGCATTTTGGACACCTAACAGCAGTGCTAGACAAGTTTGCCTTAGTGAGAAGACAGTGTTGTTGAGCCCATTCCAGCTGCTATGGCCACTCTGTACAACAGCCCATTGGACATGAACTGGAGTGTGTGGGGAAAGAGGCTGACTGACATTCACAGAGCATGTCACTTCAGCCACCTGATTAGTGAGAGCCTCCTATGCATGCATTTGTGACTAGAATCGAATACATTGTGGACATAAGGGATTTAAGACATCTTCCAGTCTATGATTTTGAAGTTTCAATAAAATATGGCAGTCTCTCAACCTCCTTTACAAACTTAGTGATCTCAAAATGCATTCTTTATACCTCAAAGGCTGCAACTGCTTAATCCTAATGTGAGTTAGTTCCATTGTACAGTTTTGAGGGACATAAACTTGTTTTAACTCCAAGGTGAATCCCTCCATTTTATTTCCCAAGACAAAAGTTATTATTCCTATAGTCTTTCTTTAACTTGCCTACCAGTAAACCTTGTTCACTCATGATCTCCACTTTGAAGACCCTCAATCCTTTCCCTTAGACAAAGAGATGAGTTAAAGTTGATGAATTGGGACAACCAAACTTGCATCTTCAAATTTAATGAAGGCACTGATTTTTGCACTTCTCCCCAAGGATGCAATACTGCATTTTGCTTACCGTTGTGGCAGAGGATGCCTAAGGGGAGCAATTACAAGGGCTTCTTCTAGAACATTCCAACAATAATAACCCTAATTCCAAGTGCCAGGGACAGGGAACTAAAATGAGGATGCTGTTTTATTCTGTGACATCCATACCCAATATGATGTCTGGGTCTGGGTAAATAATGATCACCTGTAAGTCTGGCCCCATTGCACCTACTGAGAGATGAACACCAGCCAAAAGTACCTTTCAAGTTACTTCCACTAGTCCCACCGGCAAGTGTGCAACTCTGGTGTTTTTCCATCTCTGGAGATTACTATCAGTTCAGAGTCAGTATCAGCTAAGCTACAGAAGAAGGTCTGGGTACTTCCATTTTCCCAAAATAGGATTACCTTTATGTATGGCTGCAAGCCATTCACAAGAATGCTTGAAGGAACACACTGTATTGAAGGCTGAGTATCAGGGTCCCTCCTAAAAGGAACGTGGACTCACCATCAGTCTATGGTTTCCATGGCTATAAACTAGCTTAGGTCAGAGAATTACAGAAGAGGCTGTATTTCCCTACTAGAACATCTTAAGCTAGTTTCTGCACAAGTAAAAATGAAATGTGTTTTTTTTCTTTACATAAAAATATCACCTTAGTTGGTTTCGCATCTACTGCATTCTTCAGGAAGCACCAAGTCCAAGAGACATTTCCACAAATGTCTGAACAATAAAATACTTGGTTACTATCTAGAGTTTGTG
This sequence comes from Vicugna pacos, assembly GCF_048564905.1. Classification (NCBI taxonomy): domain Eukaryota; kingdom Metazoa; phylum Chordata; class Mammalia; order Artiodactyla; family Camelidae; genus Vicugna; species Vicugna pacos. The sequence goes on along the minus strand of NW_027328742.1, from coordinate 14,475,582 downwards.
GTGTGTTGGGTGATTGCTCCCATCCAGGCTCTGAGAGTTATATACTGCAACATGGCTCTCTGGCTGCCTGTTTGTTTTCTCAGTTGAACCGTCCAGGTTTAAATTTCAGTAGAAAACAACTCCCCACGTGTTCCTTAAAATCTCTATTTCATATATCTTCACCAAAGCAAACTGACTTCTCAGTGCCCTCCCTCCACCTGTCCTTCATGTCATGATGCCCTTGGTGATCATTTTAGTAAAGTTAATGCCATTGGATACCACAGGTTACCATCATCCCATGTACCAAATGATGGGTTTATATTCTGAATCTTCAAACATGAATAATTTAATACCATTTGAATTCTATCTCTTGGGACTACTTCTAAGATCAGTATCAGTTATAAACCTGGCAGATAGCAAATGGCCACTTATACTGGTTAATTTGGGGAGGGTTAAATTAAGGGCTAATTACAAAGGAATGTGGGTGTTTTGGGGAATTCCTGGTATAGTATGATAACTCTAGAACAAATAACTTCCAACAGCAGTTACCTCCTCAGTTCCTGAAGGTGCATGAAGAGGGAGAGTTTATGTGCACTGGAGGGAGAACCTTGGAATGGGTCACCTGGCAGGACATGTGGTTGAGGTCCAGAGGTGTGGCATCTCTGCAAGACAGGAGACTAGGGAAAACCACTCTGACCTCACTGTCTTCCCTGCCTTTGACAAACACAGGCTAAACACACTAAGTAGACAGAGAGCAAAGATGCCTGAGAGGCAGTTAATACAGCTGAGCATCCTGGAGCAGAGAGGACATTAAGAGGGTGGAGAATGGATTTGGAAACAGATGAAAGGTATTCAGCATGTACCAAAAATATCAGTATCACTGAATATTTGTGCTTTAATATGTAGATAATGCATATGAATATATATCACATACATGACATATATGCACATTTATGCTTAGTCTAACTTCCATACAATTCAAGATACAATGACAATGGAAATTCTGACTGATTACATTTCACCAGGGAATTGCAGTCTAAAAAATATCTCCAATACTAAATGATACCAGTTTGTTGACATACAATTTTATTTAATTGTTTTTTTCATTATTTCCCAAAGTTATGAAATCCTAAGGGGTTGCAGGACTACATTGTTGAAGGTCTAGAAACTGATATAAAAGATTCTGGACAGGCAGACTTGATCTCTGTTGAATTCAAATGGTGATGGTGTTGCTGAGAATTTTAGGTGAGTTGTCTAATACAGATGTTATAGGTAGATGAAAATTTTTACTTATTTCTCACAATCAGCCCTAAGGTAATTTACATATTGAGATACAATAAGGGCTAAAGAAAGGGGCCCTTTTCAAATATCTTCATTAACTTCCTTGCAGTTTCTGAAACTGCTGAGAGTCACAAGAAGTAGCATTTCTCTCTACTAGAGACAAACAAAAAGAGCAATTACTATTACAGAGAAAGACAAAGGAGAAAATATAAATGCACAAGCAAGAAAACAAGGAAGCAACTATCTGGACCACTTACAAAAGATACAGCATTGTACTCATCCCAAAAGCAACCCAAGCAGCAGGAAGAAGTAGCAGAGATTACTAGAAATTATTCCTCTAAAGTCCAAAAGATATCAAAAAAAGGTTAAATTTCTTTCAGTTTGATGGTTTTTACGAAAGCACAAAGACATATGGTGCCTCTAAGATTTCCAGACAAGAGAAACTTATCTCTAAATACAAAAAAAAAATTGGTTTTATTAATTTTGGAAGGAAACTGCATTATTTAGCTTGAAACACAAAAACACAGTCTTAGGAAGAATAACGTGTTAGCTAGTTTGCAAACACAGCCAAATTACCACAGTGTTCTGGTTCTGATTAACACAAAACCCACCTTCAAGCCAGTTTCTACCCAAGAAAACGTATGTCCCACCTTGTTTGTGTTGGCCTTAAAATTCAAAGTAGATCTTTATATAGCTCTTATTTTTCATTGCAAACATTACCGAACACTTGCTTACATTTTTTTTACTCCTTGAGTCTTTACGACATTGCAGGCAGGACTCTTGTGATGAAGAAGAATAAGGATACAACAGATGTTTATTTCAGCATTTCACATACTTGATCTACAGACAACCTGCAGTATAAGCCCTTGGGCTGCTTTAATGAAAGCTGGTTCCCAGGCCCCACCCTTAGCCTGTTGAGTTAGGAACTCTGGGCTGGGCCAGGTGAGAGTTTTATGCACTGAATTTGAGAAAATCTGGTTCCTTGAGAGTCAATGATGTCCAAGCACTGTGCTTAGTCCTTCTTTGAGTTATCTCCTTCACAAAAACCTTAAGGTAAGAGATTTTCTCCTCTTCTTACATGTAAAGAAATTGAGCCTTTACAATGTTGACTAGTGATAGAGAGTTGAATCCTTGTTAATTGCCTGAAAATCAACGCTTTTTCCATCATACCCCAGTTCTCTAGTTTGAGTAGTCAGCTCTCATTTTTAAGGCATAATACCTATTTATTGTGACATATGAGGAAAATCTGTTCTGACATTAAAAACACCTTCTACACAGACCTCCTACAGTTTGGCAAACAAATATTTGGTAAGGCTATTTTGTAGGCAGATTTCTTTGTTTCTTCCTATTCCTTTCTCCAAGGAACACAACCCCCAGGGATTACTCATGCCAGAAAATGCATGTGAGATATCAAACAATTCCACTGGTGGTTTAAGGATAAAATGGCATCATTAGAAATCACCCAGAAAATTGATACTATTGATTTGTTTCTCTTTCAACTCATTCATTCATTTTTTTATTCATTTGTTCATTAAATATGTTTGTGTGTCTATTATGTGCCAGGTAATATCTAGGCACTGGGCATATAGTAATGAACAAAGCAAACAAAAATTCCTACTTTCATGAAGTTTGCTTCCTAGTTGGCTCCAATCTCTGCATCACCCCAATGACACAGTAAACCCTTAAAAAATGTAAATGAGGCAATACATCCTCAGGGGTAATCTTACTATGGAGGGATATTGTCCAGTTACCTTTTTATTCCTTCATAAAATTCCTAGAAGAATATTATGAAGACTTACAAAGCAAAATACAAAGCTTTGGGGTGAAGTTTTATCAGGATGATAACGTCCTTAGAGAAACATTTTTAATTGTGTGATCTTTCATAAAGGTCAGGGATTCTACTGATGACTTAACACGTAGCAGACAAGGATGAAAATGTTTTGCATTGATAGGACAGTCCCACCCAAAGAAAAATGTCCCACCCAAAACATCCAGTGTCTTGATGGATATGTATGCATTGCAAAAAGGATCATTACAATTAAGTGAGTTTGAAATCTACTCCACTTTACAGATAAATGCAAAGTATATTTTGCCAGACTTTCCTAGGAATTCAAAATTGAGGGAAGGTTGTCATTTGTTTTGTTTGGAGCTTTATCAAGAATAATTCACCTTGTCAGAAAGATTACCAATGTAAATGCAACTCTTGATATTTGAGTCACTAATAGAGTCACAAAGATTCTACATTTGTGTGTATCCATTTCACTAAGTATTCTAGCATTTACATGTTTAAATGTACATTATTTTACTATAAGTCTTATGATTATTACCATATAATACTTGTATTATGAACTATCATTCTTTTTTATCACCTTTACATTAGACTTAGAATATTTTACATACATATGCATACATATGTTTGAGGGATATAATTGTGATATTGTGATTTACAAGAGAAATAAATTTGACAGTCATTCAAATGACCAAAATGCATTTCTCATATATATTTGGTCTTTCACCAGGGTTCCTGGCACAGGGCTCCCCAAACTTTGAAATTTTCTAAGCTTTCACAGTGATAAAGATGTCTTTTGTCATGTGCGTGAGGTGACTTGTGGAAATCACCTAACATTAGGAGTGATCGCCAATGGCACCATGTAATTACAGAATTAAAACTTTCATTCCAACCATGGACTCCATGGGAAAAGGGCTGAAGTTTGAACTAATCATGGATGACAGTGATTTAATCACTTGTGCCTATTTATGTGGCTGATACTGCAATCGGTCTCAAAATGTTATATATGAACTTGCATCAAGACCACTGGGCTACTTAGGATAGAGGAAGATTCTTGGGACTCTGACCTACTAAAGTTGATTGTCTAAAGAATAAGGCTCAGAGAGCTGGAATTTTAGTGGTATGTCAGGTGGAACGAGGACAGAGTGTGGATTCAGAAGGACCGAGTTTTAGATTATCCATGCCTACTGATTTGCTTCATAACACATAGTGGTCAGTCTTTAGGAGGGTCTCTTTCCTAATTTTTGATCCTAAATATGCATACATTCATTAATCAGGCTTGCTGTGCACATAACAATTTGAGCAGTGGTAGTTGCCTCCTTAACACCACCAAGCTTTTTCCACAAACCCTGACATTTCAAGCATTTTAATACTGGTTCAGGTGAAGGCACTGTCTTCGAGGGTTTTTTGAGTGTAGCATAAAAAACCCTCTGCAGTCCATCTAACCTCTTTCTGACAGATACACTCTCTATACTCCAGATGGATCTGACAGCCTTTCTGACAAACCATCCATTTCGTTTCCTGCTTCTGTATCTAAATAGTTGCAGTTTCTTTTCCTTTGCCAGAAACGCCTTCCTCCCATGTGACGACAGTCCACATGTCTTCAAGCTCACATCCATGACTCTCCCTCCTGTGTGAAACCTCTCATCACACACACACAACATTTCCTTCTTTGCCCCTAGGATGCTCTCCATTCTGGCCCGCCTCCCACTGTCACTAACAATAGTTCTATCACAACCTACTGTACTTATTTGTTTATAAAAGCTTGGTTTCTTCCAATAAACTACATATTTTTGAAGTCAAGCCCCAGACCTTTGTTCTATCACTTTCCATATTACCTGACAGAGCGCCTGGGATATAGCAAATGCTAGAGAGATATGCAGGCGTTTGGACAAATGATGAGCACTGAGAGAACTGCTCCTGAATCTTGGCTCTACAAGTCTCAAATTTTGTGACCTTGCATACAATCATTTCTATGTCTCATACAGCTCAACTGTAAAATGAGAGTAATCATCATATTTATGTCAAAAGATTATTGTAAATGTTAAAATGAGTTGAGTCTTTTAAAGCCCTTAGTGGAATGTCTGATACAGACTAAGGTCTCAGTAAATTTTATTATGATATATGACACCTTTCTTATCATTTAAAAATTGGATAATGAGCTGAGGAAAAGTGATACTGAATATATTTGTTGCCAGAGTTATCTGTATAGACACTAAGGATAACTGAAGGCCACTTTTAAAACATTGGAGTCATAGTTGAATAGATACTCAAAGATACGTCTCCCGGAAGTACGCGTCTCCCAGAAGTACGCTTGGTGTAGGGGAAAAACTGAATTTTCTAATCAGATTGCCATGTGTTTAAATTCTCACTGCACTCACTAAGTTTACCTGGGCAAGTTAATTAATTACTCTTAATCTTTTCTTCTTGTCTATCATAGAAAATTCCAATATATACTCCATAGAGTTGTTTGACAATTTTAAAAAAGTTCCAAGGAAAGTGTTCTGCAAAGAACAGTTTCTCAAAATATAGTAATTAACATCATTACTTTTTCACTCATTCTCTTCTTTTACATTGAGCAAGAATCTCCTAAATAATGTCAATGCACTTTTTGGTGACTTGCTTTTTCAGAGTCTTTCAAAGCTCTGAAACTTTGTGGTGTTTAAAGTATCAAATACACTGGCAGCTAAAGCAGTTATAAATTACCTGGATCCATGATGTGGTCCCCTGTTGGCTGTGACTGTGAGTTGCAGATAAATGTCCAGGTTTTGGGGGTGGTGAGCAGAATGTTTCGATATTCATAATCAGGATTGGCCGTAAACATAAAATCCAAGTGACTCTGCCAGAAGATGATTTGAAAGCCACTCGGAAACATGTATCTGATGCCACATTTAAGAACCACTCACTTAGGACAGTATCTGATTCACTCAGCATTATCCTATTTGTTTTGAGTTAAGGTATCAAAACCAGAAGGAAAAGGACCTATGGAGTCCACAACTATCACCCCAATATCAGATATTAAAGAAGATAACTTAGTGGTTAAGTACCAGGTTTCTGGAGTAAGACGGCATCACTTACTACTTGTGTAATTACTAGCTACTCAGTAAAACTTGATATGGACATCTGTCAAATTGCTGATATGTTGTGGGAATAAATAAAATAATGCGTATGACTCACTGTAGAGTAGTTTATCAGGTCTTTCTGTTGGAAACATTCTCTTGATAAACTATATCAAATGCTTCTGATACATCAAATCAGATGAGAAGCCAAAGGAGATTATGGATTTAGCTATGTACGGTCATTGACCTTTGATAAGGATGTCTTTAGTAGAGCAGTAGTACCAAAAGTCTAAGTGGAATAATCATATATTGATCAATATTTTACTCAGGAAAAAATTAATTTTTTAGAATGGCATTTATTAACAATAATATTGATAGTGTTTTATGAACTAAGTGTTTTTTTATATTCCAAGGTGATGGGGATACAAATAATCATATTCTCTGTTTTTTATTTAGCTACAAATATAGGTTGATGGGAGTTAGTGTGGATGGGGTTGTCCTTTGAGTGTTAAATAGATGTACAGTTGTTTGATATATTCCTGTCTATCCATTAAAATAGAATGGTTATAGTTATATGTGCAGAAAATCCTGAAGAAAGTGAGAGTTCCTTGTTATTAAACACGTCACTACATCTAGTGTCTTATTCTAAGACATCTATTTTTGCTTAACTGCTATTATTAAAGAAAAAACTCCTTAATACTAAAAAATTATAAAAGCAATAAAATTTAAAATAATGTAAATGTTTCCAGTACAGTATTATTTATATAGTATATATGAATCACTTACATTTAAAATTGACCCTTTATCATTTTTTATTGTAAGACATGTATTAAAAAGTTTATCCTATACATACTTTTTCCCAAAATTGTGTATATATTCTCTTTTTAAATTATAATCTCATAAGTATTTTCCTCTACTTAGATACTGCTATGAGATATAAATTTATAATGGCTGTATGGTATTCCACTATATGGACACACTAAAAGAAAAATATTTGATTATTTAAAAAAATATATTAAAAGTAGGTAAAGTTCAGTACTTCAGATACAAACAAGTAACAATTTAAGCTAAGAAGTCACACATTTAGCAAAAAAGCAAACTGTCATTATGAAGGGGAACAAAGTACAAGAACATAGGTAAGTCCATCTTTCCTTTAGTTGAACAATTGTTCTTCACTGGAAAAAATAATTAACCAACTTCTGAAATATGGAATTGGATATTTTTAAAGTCATTAAACAAGGAAATCATAAGACTTAGATATCTTTTTTACCTTGGCAGCCTGTGTAAGCAAACCAAAACCAACGGCAGGCCCAATTCACTTGAATCTGAGAAAATGAAACTTAAGAACAGCCAATCACAAACAGCCAACTAGGTTTTCCTAATGTTGCAGACACTTAAACTATGGCCAATCAAACATTTTCCTTGTTTTGCCTCCACATCTACTCCATAAATACCTCTGCCCTAGCTCCTGTCTTTAGAAAAACTTCTAATGGCATTTGGTTTAGAGCTGCCTGATTTAAATTGATGTTTGTTCAAAGAAACACTTGAAAATTATAATGTGCCTAAGTTTATCTTTTAACAACATATAGTTGTAAAGTCTGAGTGGTTTTGTGGCAAAATGAAGACTCTTTCTAAAATGAGCACTTACATTGCTGGATCCTAGACTTCAATAATTGGAAGTAATACAATGCTGTATATTCTGGTATATTTTCTATTTGGAAGACACAGTGATTCAGGCTCATTTTCTCTTCTAGGTGAGATTCCCTATGGCCATGGAGAGAAGCAATGATACACTGACTGAGTTCATCCTGCTGGGCTTCACAACAGACCCTGTGATGCAGCTGGTCCTCTTCGTCATGTTCGTTGGTGTCTACTCTGTGACTGTGTTAGGAAACACCACCCTCATGGTGTTGATCTGTAATGACTCAAGGCTGCACACATCCATGTATTTTTCCACTGGGAATCTGTCTTTTCTAGATCTCTGGCATTCTTCTGTCTATACTCCAAAGATCCTAGTGACCTGCATCTCTGAAGACAAGAGCATCTCCTTTGTTGGCTGTGCAGTTCAGTTCTTCTCCACCGGGCTGGTGTACAGTGAGTGTTACCTGTTGGCTGCCATGGCTTATGACTGCTATGTGGCCATCTCAAAGCCACTGCTTTACTCTCAGGCCATGCCCATTAGGCTGTGTGCATTTTTGGTAGCAGCCTCATACCTTGGTGGCTTTATTAACTCTTCCATCATTACTAAAGGAACTTTTGCCTTGAACTTTTGTAGTAACAATATCACTGATGACTTTTTCTGTGATATCCCACCACTTGTGAAGCTGGCTTGTGGCAGGAAGGATGGCTACCAGGCTCTGATGTACTTTGTCCTGGCCTCCAATGTCATCACACTCACTGCAATCATACTCACTTCCTACCTCTTCATCATCACCTCCATCTTGAACATCCACTCCACCCAGGGTCACCTTAAAGCCTTCTCCACCTTCTGCTCCCACCTGATCTCAGTCACCTTGTACTATGGCTCCATTCCCTACATCTATGCTCTTCCATGATTGAGCTATTCTTTGGACAGGGACAAAATAATTTCTACATTTCACACTGTGGTGTTTCCCATGTTGAATCCCATGATCTATAGCCTGAGGAATAAGGATGTGAAAGAGGCTCTGAATAAACTCTTCAAATAAATGAAGATTCACTCCTTTTAATGAGATGCAAAGACAATTTTTCATCAGGTAATTATATTTCACGAAGTGCAGCCATGATGTTCCATCATGATCAAGAATCCTCACCATGACTGTTAAAGAATTTACACTCTTGATACCTGGCCATTCAAGACACCTAAATGAGAAAATTAAGGCAATTTGGAGGAAAAAATTTAAATAAAAAAATAAGGATTTTAATTAAATTTCATGTTACTCTAGATTAGACACAAAGAACTTGAAACCAAAACCTCCTTTCTATCATATTACAGTGAGAAAACAGCACACTGCTTTAGCATATGAAGGTTTTTGACTGGCTGATAATATTTAAATAGTTTTTCCTAGGAATAGAAAAAGAATGCTGAATTAATTTTCAGTTTTTTTCTATAAATATTAAGTAGTGGAATTTCCATACCCATAACTAAATTTCTTAAGCATTTTATATATACTTTTCCCCCAGAATCATTAAGACAAAGATCCAGAGTCATCCATGAAATAATCAGTACAACTAGACTTAGCAAGCATGACCTCTTCAATCTACATCTCTTGCCCATGTTGCTCAATTAAGGAAAAAATCAGTCAAGTTCCCATAGATATGATTTTTGTGAATCACTGTGTAACCCACTGGGCTATTCTTTTATTTTATAGTAGTGAACTTACATGGAATTCTGCTTCCAAACTGTGACTTTTTGAGCATCAAAACACAATCATTTTAATAAATAATAATAATAATTACAGTGAGATGAAAGAACTTGAGAAATAAAAGTCTGGGTACACATTATTCTAAAGAGAAAAAATTTACAGGGAATATGTAAAGGGAGTGATTAGGCAAGTGAGGAAATACGATGAGATGCATAAAATTTTGATTTTTAAAACTGAAACAATGTTAATGTAGTGCATTTCAATAATCCTGAATATGTCCTTATTTCTATAGGTATAAGCAGTTTAAAAAATGCAAGAAAGTAAAATGTCAGCAAGTAGTTCCCCAAAATGTAGCAACTCCACTCAGAGCAGGGAAGACTGATCAGCACAGGCAGGGATATATATTAACCTGAAATTTAAATCCAACATATATCATCACTACTTGTTGTAACACAAAGTAATCCAACAAAAGCTAGGCCCAACAGTATAACCCTAAGATGCTTGATTTAGACAATGTTCTAAAACCAAAAGCTATTTATTTATGCAGACTCTCATTTTCTAAAAGATATCTATTACCCACTAATAATAGAAAACTTTCTATAAAATATATTCTAACTACATCATTCTATGGGGAAATGTCAGTAACAAAAATTTATGTTGGTGTAAAAAACCTATTCTTGAAACATCCTAGCATTGTAAATCTTGATATTTAACTACAATAAGATACTCAAACTACTTGTCAAGGTCTCCTACTTAAATCTTTTTAAACGAACAAACCAAGTCCCATTCTCCAAATAATTTTCAATATACCCAGATATGGTAAATTTCATTGACCTAAATGTATAGCCATAGTATTTTGTATATGAAAAAGTAATCTCAACACCAAAACCAAGTCTAAATAACATTACCATATCCCAGTAAAATGATAAGATACACATAATGATGATCCTAGGAAGACATTAAAAAAATGAGAAAGTAATAAAACTTTAATTAAATATATGGCATTAGTGTTTTAGAGAATGTTTTATAATATGTTTAAGTGTAAATTTGGCAGTCAGTTTTTTTTACTCACTGTTGGGAATGTTCCATGTGCAGCTTATGGTTGTAAAGCATTCAGAAGAATCTTGAACATTAATCTGAAATTGCAGCATATATTTCTAAGAGATTTTTATTACTCAAATTACAAATGAATTTCAAAGTCTTAAATGAAAGCAGTTTCTAAACTGTGTCTTTTAGATATATGAGTTTTAATAAACATTTTTGTAAGTACAAATGTTTGTGAGTGTACTTCAGCATGCAAAAATTTCCTTGGATTTACACGTGCAATTTAAAAAAAAAGATACGGCCTTTCACAGCATGTGATGGCCATTGGACATTTCTGCAGAGCAGGACTTTTGGTATCCCCAAAATTACACTATATGGAGTTTTTTTTATTCACATTCAGAGTTGTATCTGGTAAAAAAAAAAAAAGGATGTGGGCAATAGGATCCATATGGCTAAAATTTACTATAAATTCCCATTGTAATAATTACAAAACAAACCTCTCTCTTTACCTCCCTTCTTGCATGGCTTGGTCCCTTCACACTTTCTCGGCACCTCAGTTGAATGAGAATTACCAGGTAAGTTGTCCAAATTATCTTACTGTTAGAACTGGGTCTTTGATTGTCTTGTTTTTATTTGTCTGTGGTACTTTTCCTTTGACAGAGAAGGCTAAGGAGATGCTAGGAAATGCACTGCTAAATCCCCTGGGTTCCATCCACGATAATTCTTGATCTCATTTTACAGCCTCCAGTAATTTTTCTCTGGTGATTGGCATCAAATACCCTGCCCAACAGAGTGACCCCTATCAGTTCAATGCAGGAGGAGCCCAGCATGACCAGGGTACTTCCTGGATTCCAAAGTGTCAGAGCACCTGAGGGTGTTTTGCTGGGGAAGTATTCCATCCTTGTTCACTCATGACCTCCCCTTTGAAGACCCTCAATCCTTTCCCCTCAGACAAAGAGAGGAGTTCAATGTGAGGGACTAAGATCCCTAACCAGGCTTCTTCAAGTTTTGATAAAAGCACTAATCTCAGCACTTGCCCCCAGGGAGGCAACACTGCATTTTGTATACTGTCTTAGCTGAGGAGGTCTAGGGGAAGCAACTACAGGAATTTCTACCTGAACTCCCAACAACAGTAATCCTCATTCCATGGGTCAGGGACAGGGAGCTAAAATGAGAGTTTTGTTGTATTGTATGTAGCTATACCCAATATGATGTCTGGGTCTGGGTAAAAATAATCATCTACATATCTGTTCTGACTGGGCTCAATGAGAGATGCATGCAAGCCAAAACTATCTTTAAATTATTTTACGAGACCCACTGTCAAGTGTGTACCCCTGATGTTTTTCCATCATTGGAGATTAGTGTTAATTCAGAGTCAGTATTCAATAACCCACAGAAGATCTAGATATTTACCTTTTCCCCAGATAAGATTACTGTCATAAATGGTTGCTAGCCATTCACAAGAAGCCTTGGAAGAAGATGTACAGTGTACACATTGGCTAAGTTTCAAGATTCTTCCTCAAAGGATCCATGTTTCCCCATCAGTTCAAGTTTTCAGTGGCTGAAAACTAGCTCAGCCTGGAGAATTATCAAGGAGTGGCATTTCCCTCCTGGACCATCTTGAGCTAGAGTTTATCCAAGTAAAGACAGATATTTTTTCCTTACAAGAAAAATATCACCTTTGTTGTTTTCTTAGCTACTTCATTCCATAAGAATCACCTAATCCATGAGACACTGCCATGAGTATCTGAACAACAATATATTTGTTTATGATTTAGGGTTTGTGGCACATTGGAAAATTGCTCCCTTCTTGTCTCTGGAAGTTAAATATTGCAATACGGCTTTCTGCCTGCCTGTTTCTTTTCTTCCATTGGATAGTCCAGATTTAAATTTCAACAAAAGCCAACTTACCAAAAGATATGTATAATTTCTAATTGTATCCCAAGAAATAGTGTACTAACCCTAGAACTAATAACTTTGGAGAGTGTTACTTCTCTATTCTTGATGGTGTAAGAACAGAGTGAGGTTATACGCTCTGGAGAGAGAGCTTGCAAATGGGTCACTTGGCAGGAGCTATGGTCTAGGTCCAGGGATGCAGACATCTGTGATTTCTTTGCAAAAAAACAGGACAGAGAAAAATCACTCTGACCTCACTTACTTCCTCACCAGTGACAACCACTGGTTACACCCATTAAGCAGACAGAGCACAAAGGAACCTACTGATACAGTTAAGACAGCTGATCATCCTGAAGCAAAGAGCAGGTTAAAAGTGTAGAGAATGGATTTGGAAGAACAAAAGAATTGTATTCAACAGCTAATAAAGATATCAGCATTACTGAACGTGTATGCTTTAATATGCAAATATATGCATATAAATGTATAGTATACACAAGCGTGTGCACATATGTTTATTATGTCTTCTACATAACTAGAGAGAATGGCAATGGATATTGTGACATTACATTTCAACAGGGAATTGTAGTCTCAAAAAATATATATTTCCCATCATTGAATAATACCCAATTTGTCAACATGCAATGTTATTTAATTGTCCTGTTAGTTATTAACAAAGCCCAGGAAATCCTAAGGGGCTGCAGGAAGCACAACCCTGGGGATTCAGAAACTGGCATAAAAGATTCTGGGACAGGCAGATTTGAACCCTGTTGAGGTGATGATGTTGCTGAGAATTTTAGGTAAGTTGACCAATTCAGATGCTACAGTTAGATGGAAAATGTTACCTGTTCCTCACAACCTGTTTTAAGATCTTTCACATACTAAGATACAATATGTGCCAATGAAAGGGAATCTTTTGAAATATCTTCACCATCTTCCTGCTGAAGTTTCTGAAACTTCTGAGAGTTCACATGAAGAAGTAGCACTTTTCATTATTAGAGACAAAAATATCCATTAATATTGCAGAAGACAAGGGATGACAGAAAGAAATAATAATTACCTAAATACACCAAAAAAACAAACAAGCAAGCTACTATCAGGAACCACTTACAAAATAAGCAGCATTGTTAATATCGCAAGGGCAACTGAGGTAACAGGATGAAGCAGCAGTGATTACTTGAGGTTATTTTTCTTAAGGCCAAAAGACATCCCAAAAAGTTCAAATTTCTTTCAGTTTAATATTCTTTAAGACAGCACAAAGGCATATGGCATTTTTGAGAAGAATTCCAGCCAAGAGAAGCTTCTCTCTAAATATAAAAGGTTATATTTTAATAGTTTTGAAAGAAAAGTGCATTGTTTAATTTGACACAGAAATATATCCTTAGGAAGGACAACATGTCAGCTACTTAGCAAACACAGCTGGATTGCCACAGTGTTCTGGCTCTGGTTAACAAACACAGAACTCAGTTCTTCGAGTCAGTCCCTGCCCAGGGAAATGTGTGCCCCATCTTTTCCTGTGTTGGTGTCAGGATTCAAAGTAGCTCTGTCTGTAGCTTCCCTTTTAAAATATGAACATGAAACACATCTTTGCATTTGTTAACTCTTTGAGTCTTCACAACATTAAAATGGAGACAGGACTCCTGATATGAAGAAAAACAAGGAAACAACTGATATTTATTCCAGCATCTCTCAGACTTCATCCGCATACAAGCCCTCAGGCTGCTTCAGTGGAAGCTGGTTCCTGGGCCCCACCACCAGCCTGCTGAGTTAGGAGCTCTGGGCTGGGCCAGGTGAATGCCATGGGCATGACATCTGAGAACCACTGGTTACTTGAGTGTCTACGATGTGCCAGGCACTGTGCTTAGTCCTCCCTTGAGTTATCTCAGTAACAACACACCATAGGAGGGATAAGTTATCCTTGCTTCATATATAAAGAAATTGAGCCTTTACAAAGTTGACTAGTGATGGAGAAGTGGAATCCTTGTTAATTGCCTGAAAGTCAATTTTTTTCATAGTATCCAAGCTGTCTCTGGTTTAAACAGTCAGCTCTGATTTCTAGAGCAGGCTTCCTATATCCATCGTGGCATATTATAACAGTAAGTCTGTTGCTGACCTGAAAAGCTTCTTTTACACTGTTGATTGAAATGCAAAAGCACAATGTGAGAGCTGTCAGTTTCAGTTTTATTTGGGGACTTAGGACTATTGCCTGAGAGACACGAGGGTCACCCTCTTAGATGCCTCTAAGGAACTGCTCTGAAGACACAAGAGGGGAGGTCAGCATATACATGATTTTAGAGGTGTCATGCAATCAAGCACACAGCTTGGTAGAAGGTTGCTGCTGGTCACAAGACACAGACATCTTAGTGATCTTAGTGCTTCTCTTCCTAAGGGAAGATGCAGGAAATTGCATTCATAGAATTTTCTCCTGAAAATATCTATTTGAAGACCTGTCCTGACAGTTTTCCCAGAGCACAGTGTCTCATTCCTCATCTCCACCCTGAACTGTTTTCAGGGTGTGTTGAAGGTCGGCAAATTCAGTGGCTAATGACTCAACCCCCGTAGGGCCAGACAGTGAGTGACAACACAGACTCAGTCCATTTGGACAAATAAATATTTGGTAAGGATATTTTGTAGGCAGATTTGTCTGTTTCTTTCTACTCCTTCTGCAGGCAACACAACTGGCCAAGGGTTACTTGTGCCAGAAAACACATATGAGATCTCAAACAATTCTGCTGATAGTCAAAGGATAAAATGACATCATTAGAAGCCACCCAGAAAATTGATACTATCAACTTGTTTCTCTTGCAACTCATTCATTCATTTGTTCATTCATTCATTCATTAAATATATATGTGTGTCTACTATATGCCTGGTAATATTCTAGGTACCATGTGTACAGCAATGAACAAAACAGACAAAAATTTCTACTGTCTTGTAGTTTGTTTCCTAGTGGGCTCACATCTCTGCATGACCCCAGAGACCCAGTAGACTCATGAAAAGGTGAACTGGGCACAATATCATCGCAAGTAATCTTACCCTTCAGGGATATTCTCCAGCTGTCTTTTTATTCCTTCACAAAACTCCTAGATAAAATGTTTCTCTGAGTTCTGTGAGTTGCTCTGGGAATTTAATTAAACTCAAGTTGGGGGCTCCTGGAAACCTCTGATTTATAGCAGGTTGTTCAGAAGTACAGGTAAAAACCTGGGCTTGCAACTGGTATCTGAAGTTGGGAGAAGGAGCAGTCTTGTGGGACTGAGCCCTTTTCCTGTAAAATCCAATGCTATCTCAGGGTAGATAATGTCAGAATTGTGTTGAATTCTTGGACACCCTGCTGGTGTCCAAGAGTATTGTTTGTTTTATGTGTGGGAGAACAACTACCAAATGGGATTTTGGGTCTCAGAGGACCAAAATGTTATATTAACTATAAATTTCATTTTAGACCATAAAAAAAGCATTAAAAAATGTTGTAAAGTGGAAATTTTTGAATGTGATAGAACTGAGAACTACCACTACAGATGGGATCAAACTGGGATGTGTCCTTTGTAGAATTGTACATGGCTAGTTACAAAAACTGGAAAATAGTGCTAAATCCTAGGCTTTTAGACCCCAAAAGAGCTTACAATTACTTTTTTTTTTACTTGCCATAACCAGATGGATACTTTGCAGGTCTCCACTGTGACAGTTCACTCTAATTCTCAGTTTGATTCTCTCTCTCTGGGATTTATAGATGTGCCAAAGGATACTGCAGAATAACTGAGGGGAGAATTTCCTCTATGATTGTGGAGGAAAATTGTGCAGGGGAGGCAAAATTTTACTTTAGGGTCTGGGCCTGAAAATTAGACTGACATAAAACAAATTAACAGGAGAAAAGCATACACATTTATTTAGTATAAGTTTTATATCACAGGGAAGCCCTCATGAAGAAATAAAGACCCAAAGAAGTGGCAAAATCTAAATGATTTCTACAGGCTGAACAAAGAGAAGCAATTGTGAAACAGTGACTAAGAATATATGTGTAGGCAAAAGGAAGGACAGAGCTGGAGGGCTCACACATCTCAATTTTAAAACTTTCTACAAGCTACATGAATTAAAACAGTGAAGCACCAGCATAAATGCAGACACAGAGATCAGAGGAATAGAATAGAGAGTCCAGGGGAAAAAAAAACTGCTACATTTGTGGTTTTTGTAGGTAGGATAATGCCTTCCAAAACACTCATATTCTAATCCCTGGAACATGTGAATATATTTGGTTACAAGGGAAGTGGAAAGTAAGGTTGCTAATCAAGTGACTTTAAAATAGATTATACTGGATTATAGGCTGGACCTAACATAATCACAAGGATCCTTAAACATTGAAAACAGAGGCAGAAGGAGTCAGAGGGAGATGTGATTGTTAAAGAATGGTCATAGAGATGCAATGGTGCTAACTTTAAAGATGGAGGAGAGGGAACATGAATCATGGAATGTCGGCAGTGTCTAGAAGCTGAAAGAGTCAAGGAAAGGGTTTTCCCTGAGAGTCTCCAGAAAAGAACACAGCCCTGCCGACATCTTGATTTCAGCCCTGTCAGACCCATGTTGAGTCCACCTTCTAATCCTACAGAACTATAAGATAATATATTTGTATTGTTCTAAACCACTAAGTATGAAGTAACTTGTTACAGGGACAACAGGAAACCAAAACAATAATCAACTGATTTTTGACAAGGGTGCCAAGATAATTCAGTTGGGAAAGAATAATCTTTTCAACAAATGGTGTTGGAAAAACTAGATATTTACATTCAAAACAGTGAAGTTGATTCCCAATCTCACATCATATACAGAAAACAACTCAAAATGGGTCATAGGTCTACATTTAAGAACTAAAATATAAAAATCTTAAAAGAAAAAGAGCAAATCTTTGTGACCATGGTTTTAGGCTATTAGGCTAGATTCTTTCTTAGATAAGACACCAAAAGCAAGCAAGAAAAAAATACATAAATTGGACTTTATCAAATTTAAAACCCTTTGTTCATGAAAGTGCATCATCAAGAAAGTGCAAAGATAATCCAAAGAATGGGAGATAATATTTGCAAGTCATATTGCTGATAAGAGACTTGTATCCATATATAAGAACTCTTACAATTCAACAATAAAAAGACAAAAAATCTAATTAAAAATGGGCCAAAGATTTGAATAGATATTATTCCAAAGAAGAAAAACAAATGGCCAATAAGCACATGAAAAACTGATCAACATTACTAGTCATTAGGAAAATGTATCAAAATCAGAGTATTATAACACTTCAGAAACACTAGCATTGCTAATATTACAAAGGCAGACAACTTGTTTTGGTGAAAATAAGAAAAAAATTAGAACCCTCACACCATGCTGGTGGGATTGAAAAATGGTGTAGCTAATGTGAGAGACAGTCTGGCTGTTCTTAAAAATGTTATATATAGATTTACCATGTGACTATGCAATTCTGCTCCTAGACTTCTACTCAAAATTTGTTCATAGCAGCATTGTTCATAATTGCCAAAAGGAAAAAATTTAGTATCTATCAACTGATGAATAGGTAAACAAAATATAGTGTGTCTATATAAAGGAATATTGCTAAGCAATAAAAAAGAATAAAATAATGAAACATGCTACAACATGGAAGAAAAAGAAAAAAAGAATTATTTTAACAAGGTCTCTTTGTGCAGAATTCTTTTGGTCTCAACTTCCTGTCTTTGATAATAAGAATGTTTCTTTTCTCCTGGTATTGGGAGGGCGGCTCTCACATGAGAGTTTTAACTCTTGTTTTAAGGAAGTAAAGGGGAGCTCAAACTGTACTTGGGTATCTACTGTTTTATTTTTTTAATGCCATTAGTTTAAAATAATTCTTAAGCCAAAGTGGCATATTGGGATGGTATATTCTACCACCCTTCATCTGTCACTGCCTTCTAAACCACAGGACCTTTCCCACACCTCACAGGCTTCGAATTACTTGTCCATTTGTAGCTGGGAAATGGGAAATAGATTTTTTTTCCTCAGTGTTTGAATTTAATTAGCTTCACTCCCAGTTCCTCTTCAATTCATGAGCCAGTTTAATTTTCTTAATATCATCTAGCATTAACTAAAATTATTTCTATACTTTTTGTTTATTTACTGTGTATCTCTCCCTTCTAAATGAAGACTCCGTAAGAGTCAACCTTATCAACCTCACTGCTGTATTCCAATGCCTAGACAGCACCAAGGGCTCAAGAAATATTTTATTAATACAAGAATAAATGGCCAAGCAGCATTAAGGCTTCCTAATACTAAATGCATTTTAAAGACAAATATGTTGTGGCTCAGCAAGCTTCCATCACTTGCCAACCCAGCCAAGATTCCTGCTCAGATCTTCCTTATTCCAATAACAATGGCCTTGACCATATCTCACAGGTTTATAACAGAGAATGACCTCCTTTGGTACTGGTTGCCATAAACATCTCACTCTTTCATTTGTAGGTGAGGTCTCCTTAAATCATGGAGAGAAGAAATCACACGGTCACTGAGTTCATCCTGGTGGGCTTCACAACAGACCCTGTGATGCAGCTGGTCCTCTTTGTGATGTTCCTTGGTGTCTAATCTGTGACCCTGGTAGGAAATACCACTCTCATGGTGTTGATCTGTAATGACTCAAGGCTGTACACACCCATGTACTTTTTCACTGGGAATCTGTCTTTACTGGATCTCTGGTATTCCTCTCTCTACACCCCAAAGATCCTCGTGACCTGCATCTCTGAAGACAAAAGCATCTCCTTTCCTGGCTGTGCAGCTCAGTTCTTCTTCTCTGCTGGGTTCGGGTAGAGTGAGTTTTACCTATTGGCTGCCATGGCTTATGACCGCTATGTGGCCATCTCCAACCCCTGCTGTATGCTCAGGCCATGCCAAGGAGATGGTGCATCTACTTGGTTATCTACTCCTACACTGGAGGTTTTGTCAATGCAATAATACACACCAGCATCACACTCACTTTGAGTTTTTGTGGTGACAATGTTGTTGATGACTTTTTCTGTGATGTCCCACCCCTAGTGAAGTTGGCATGTGATGTGAAAGAGACCTACCAGGATGTGCTGTACTTTCTCCTGGCCTCCAACATCATCATACCAGCTCTGCTTATCCTGGCCTCCTGCCTCTTCATCATAGCTGCCATCCAGAGAATCCACTTTCCCCAGGGCCGCTTTAAAGCCTTCTCCACCTGCTCCTCCCACTGGTCTCTGTCACCTTGTACTATGGCTCCATTCTCTACATCTACTCTCAGCCAGCTATTCCCTCAATAGGGACAAATTGGTGCCCACATTTTACACTGTGCTGTTCCCCATGCTGAACCCCATGCTCTACAGTCTGAGGAATAAAGACATGAAAGAAGCTCTGAAGAAACTCTTCAAGGTAACATAATGTGAAGCCTAAATTACATACATTTCTCAAATCAGTGCTCAGTGCAAATAAAATGCTTCAGGAGAGGCATATGGAGAGGCATTAATAAAACATTTGTTTATCTAGTCAAAGAAATCCAGTGAAAAATATTTTCTTTTGTTGCATTGCTTTGTTTTGCTTTAATGATCATGCTATAATCTATTCTACAAAAGATGGATTCAATGTAATATTAGTGTATTTTTCAAAGAACAACATCAAGGTTTAATGTGATATAGAATATTATGTATTGCTTCTGGAATCCTAAATGGTTGAATGTTAATTTATTATCTCCCCTGAGATAGATCCAATTTTTTCCACCTACTTAATGAGGTATTAAGGAAATGTGAAGAAAATATTAAATTGATTCTTGAGATTTGTGGAATATACCACAAGTCCTTCTTGTTCAGTACCCACAGAGTATCTGTGGTAATGGAAAAGAAAGGAATGTGAAGAATATTGTGATGGAAAAAGAGAGGGCAGTGGCATGTTATTTAAAAGTCTGCTAAGATTCAAAGTCAAACTATATGCACAAAACCCTACCAATTCCTCTTTTCTCTTTCTAAAACCTCTCACAGATAATCCAGCTGATAATTTGTATGAAAATCGAGTACTGCCAAGAAGCAAAATACAACACTGTAGAACATCAAACAGCTCAGTATTTTGGATTTAAAATAGTTTAATCACAACAAAATAATAATAAATAATTAAAAATGATTTGATCACAATGTTTCATCTTTTAAGTATAACCTGTTGTATTTACTTGAAATGTTGCAACATTTACAAACATGTTTATAAGCCAATATGTGGAAAGTGCAATGAGAGCTTGCTGCCAAAAGATAACCTTCATCTCTGGCAACTTCTGGTCTGTGTTGCTTTCCAGAAGGCCTCTTTGACATCTTTGTTTCTCAGGCTATAGATGAGAGGGTTAAGCAGTGGGTTGACCACAGTGTAGAACAGGGCAGCCACTTTGTCTTTCCCCAGGGAGTAGGTGGAACTTCACCTTGAATACATGAAGAGCAAGGATCCATAGAAGAGCATGACCGAGATGAGGTGTGATGCACAGATGGAAAAGGCTTTGTGCCTTCCTGAGGCTATGTGGATCCTCAGAATAGCCAGGAGGATGTTGAAATAGGAAATCAGGATGGCAAGAATGTTGGAGAGGACAGTGAAGCCCATCACTCCCATGAGGACCTTTTCGTAGACCTGGGTGTCTCTACAAGACATTTTCACCAATGGCAGTGCATCACAGAAGAAGTGGTCGATGATATTTTTGCCACAGAACCTCAGGTGAAAGGTGTTGGTGGCATGGGCGATGGCATTCAAGAAGCCTCCTGTGTAGGAGCCAGCAACGAGTCCGGTACAGAGAGACCTGGACATAGTGCTTGAGTAGAGTAACAGGTTACAGATGGCCGCGTGGCAGTCATAGGCCATGGCCGCTAGGAGATGACACTCACTGTAAGTCACAACACAGGAAAAGAACAGCTGGGCTCCACACCCAGCCAGGGAAGTGCACTTATCTTCTGAGACACAATTTGCCAGGATTTGGGAGTATGCACAGAAGTGTACCAGAAATCAAAAAAAGACAGACTGTCAATGAAAAAATACATAGGTGTGTGCAGGTGGGAGTCAACATGGATCAAGATAACTAGAGTCATGTTCCCTGACAAGGTGGTCATGTAGGGCACCAGGAATATTCCAGATAGAATCAGCTGCCACTGGGGGTCTGAAGAGAGACCAGTAAGGTAAATTCAGTCAGGACAGTGCGATTTCCTATTTCCATGTCCACAGAGGGGAAAGTCTGATAACAGTCATGAGAAAAAATAAAATAGTGATTTTTGTTTTGAAAGAATTAAAGGTATATGGATCAAGTCAACAATTCATGAACCCCTTACTGTCTAGATAAAATGATAAAAAATTCAGTCTGTGACTTGGAAAGACCATCGGAATGGGAGTCGGGGTCTGATTTTGGAATTAGGGCTTTTACTTACTAATTGTTTCACGCAGGGCAAGTCCCTTTGTCTCACCCAGCAGGTGAGAAAAATGATGAGCTACGACAGGTGGTCTGATGGATTTAAGGAGATGTAAAGGAAAGCATCCAGCCAAATGCCGGGCCCACAGTGAGCACCCAACATGTGAGTGTCTCGGGGGGGTCAGTGAGTGTTTACATGTCAGGCACATGCTGGTCGCTTTACAAATGCCAGTTCACTGTGCTACTCCTGCCACTGTTAATACAGACTAGTACAAACATGACTCACTGTGCTCAGAGTATCCTCAGTTCTATACTTAACTACTTAATTCTTTCCACAATGTATATGGTAAGTATTATTATAATCCTCATGTAATTTAAGAAACATTTCCAAGGCCCCAGAACTAGTCAACAGCAGCTGGTATTTGAACCTCAAATTTTCTTTATGAAAAGTATGTGCTTTTAGCTGTTAAGCCACTTGCCTCTCTTATTAGTAAATATATTGTTTCTCTTGTTCCCCAATTAAGGCAATCCTATAATCCTCCGACAACCTGAATTTCTTCACCTATGAAAATAGATTTTTTTAAAAAAGTGTTTTTATTCCATGTTTTTCTCTAGTTAACATGAGATATACATATACATATGTGTATATATGGTTTAAACATTTTTTGATACAGTAGGTGGTGAATAGTAGGAAGAACCAAATTTTTGGTGTTAAAGATATATTGAGAAACCATGAATCCTTCAGAGTTTGTATCTTGAACTTGCACAGCTCTCAGAGAGAAGGTAAAAGAAGATATTTAATGTCAAACACTATAGAATTAGTGCTAATGCCCCAGTGACCAGCTTACTTCCCCCCAGGCAGAGACACAATGAGAGCAAACTAAAATTAAGAAGATTGTGTTTTACTTAAATGTTAAAACACTTATCTTTGAGCTAAGCCAGGAACAATGTTATGACTAGAATGCAAATCCAAGTTTCCTACTTCAAGTTCTATTGTTTTCACTTGTTACTTTGTGAGATATCTCTCAGAGATTGGGTATCCTAACCTTTCAAATGTAGCTAATAGGTTCAGAGAGGGTGTGACTTGATTGATGACACTGTGGTTAAAGAGGACCATTCCATTTCTTTACAGTATCTAATGGATCACGTCTCATGAACACACAAAGCACAGATGCTCTAGTCATACATCCAAGGTTCTGGAAAGTGGCTTTAACTTAAACCTCTACAAATCTTTTCCTCACCACTTGTTTTCACCTACTAGAACTTCTACCAAACTACATCACTCACATGATTGGTTCCCACACATCCCGGGAGCTCCCCAGTTACAGTACTGGGTTGTTATTTATTTGTACAACTTCCTTCTGAATATGCTCAAGCTTGAGTAGAATTATCTTGGCAGGAATTTTTGGTTATTAAATTTGTAGCAGATAAAATGGTGGGTCATGGACACCACCTCAATGGTTACTATAAACTATTTCTGCTATGTTATCACTTGTCTAAGGAATTTTTTTAAAAGTCTGGAACTTCTGAAGCTCATTTTTAATACAATATTATTTGGGGTGGGAACCTAAAATATCTGGACAGAGCCGATTACTACTGTAGTAGTAGTAGTAGTAGTAGTAAACTACTGACTTAAAGAGACAAATAACAAAAAAATTAATGTTCTCGGTTTTTGTGCATATATATCTAAGCTTAAAGTCTTCTCAGAAGAAAAGATGTATAAATTTGATCCGAAAAATGAGCGCAATACAGCCCATTGTTGGGGGGAATGAGAAGGGAGAGCACTTTCATGAGAGGGAAAAACATGTATCAGGTCCCTCACATGAGAGAGTCTGGAGAGTTGAAGATGCCGACAGGGGCTAAATAAAGATGGCAAGGAAAGAGGAACCAGAATGAGCCATAGAGTTATCAGTGCACAAAACTCACTGGAAGCCAGATTAGGGATTTTGGCCTTAAAACCAGCACAAATGGTAGTCATCACCATTATGAGAAAGGGACACAAGCTGGTTAACATTTTCAAGGTTTACTCTTGCCTCAGATCATAGAATGGATTAAAAGAGAGGAAAATTGGTGGGAATATAGTTCGGTGCAGCCATTATGGAAAACAACATGGAGATTTCTCCAAAAACTAAAAATAGATTTACCATATGATCCAGCAATCCCACTCCTGTGTGTATATCCAGAGTGAACTCTAATTAGAAAAGACACATGCACCCCAAAGTCCACAGCAGCACTAGTCACAATAGCCAAAACATGGAAGCAGCCTAAGTGTCCATCAGCTGATGACTGGATAAAGAATTTGTGGTATATTTACATAATGGAATACTACTCAGCCATAAAAAACGAAATCATGCCACTTGCAGCAACATGGATGGACCTGGAGATCATCATTCTAAGTGAAGTAAGCCAGAAAGAGAAAGAAAAATACCACATGATATCACTTATATGTGGAACCTTAAAAAAAAGACACAAATGAATTTATTTACTAAACAGAAACAGACTCACAGACATAATAAACAAATTTATGGTTACTAGGGGGATGGGGTGGGGAGGGATAAATTGGGAATTTGGGATTTGTAGATACTAACTACTATATATGACTACTATATATAAAATAGGTAAACAACAACTTCCTACTGTATAGCACTGGGCAATATATTCAGTATCTTGTAGTAACTTATAATGAAAAAGAATATGAAAATGAATATATGTATGTATATGTATGATTGAAACATTATGCTGTACACCAGAGATTGACACAACATTGTAAATTGACTATACTTCCACTAAATTTTTTAAAATTAAAAAAATAGCTAAATTAAGAAAAAAATAAAAGAGAAGAAAAATCCCTTCTTACATACAGAACTTCTCTGAAATCCTTCATCTCCATGACCTGTTGAGGCCAATTTCTGATAAAGGTAGGACAGATGTACTCAAACTCATTGAATTACTAGGGATTATGTAAACTGGGAACTTATCCTGATAAACAAGACTCAAAGATTCTCAATCTCAATTTCTCTTCTAACCAGGAATGTGTATTTATACAGTAATTTAACCTTATACTAGAAATATATTAAAGACAAAATCCCTTCAAAGGATTGGTTGGTAATGAAAGCATCCCCTGTGTATTTTGGTAAGAAAACTACAAGAAACTACAAAATCTTGAAAAGAGTGGGTAAATAAAATTGATATGCCTTAGAACATTCTATTAAAAGCCTGAATCGTAGTCACCATTCTGACTTCTTTGTGAAACATAACTGTATCACAAACTAATCATATTATATTTGGTACCAAACCTCTAATATGGAAAAGAAGAAGCGATAAATTAACCACTAACCAATGATCTACATGATACATACTTCTTAAGTGACCACAATTCTTCACTGATTTCATGATATCAGGGGTAGATTCTGTTATGCTACCTTTCGATCTGGGATGGCCTTGTGACTTGTTTTGGCCACCAGTTTACAACATAGGCAGCACCATGCAGATGCCAGGCCTCAATCTCAAGAGACACTGCAAGCTTCTCTTCTCACTTTTGGAATTCTGCTACCACAATGTAAGTAAGCCTCGGTTCACTTGCTGAATAATGACACTTGTGGCTGCATCCTTTTTGGGACCCAGCAGACAGCAAGCTGGACCTGTGATGTGGGAGTGGGGCCATTCCATTCTTCATAATCCAGCCCTCACTGACCTTATGGCTAAACACAGACATAGCAGGAAGCCCAGCTGAGAGCAGACGGGGCTGCTCTAGGCAGCCTTGCAGGGCTGACAGGGCTGGGATACGCAGCCTCGCATGGCTGCACAATTGAAAGGGCACCCGAGTTCAAATCCTGATTCTGTTCCTTGGTAGCTCTGTCACCTTGAGAAAGTCCTTAACAGCCCCCAACCCACATTTCTTCACTTTAAAAAAGGTAAGAGAACTATCAGAGCTATGGATGTAACATGCTTGGCCTTGTGTGTCACCAGAAAGTATACCTAAATTATGGTAGCTATTTTTATCCTGAGAAAAATGAATTACATCTGATTTACTTTTAAAATCTGAGCTCAAGAAAAAAACAAAACAAAACAAAAGGCCAAGTATCCACCAAGAGACAGTGTAAGCCAGAATAACAGTGTCCTTCATAATCTTTCTGCAATCCTGAAAGTTTTTTTTTTTTGACCACCTACTCGCATGCATTTCACAAGGAATTGACAGGTTTGGAAGTGAGAATTCGATCTGCCTTGGACTGATGGGTCCTATGATAGGGACAGAGCTAATCACCTGTGTGTTTTCTTTCCTTTTTTTTTTTTATTGAAGTGTAGTTGCTTTACAGTATTGGTTAGTTTCAGGTGTGCAGCATAGAGATTCAGTTATTTTTTCTGATTAGATTCCATTGTAGGTTGTTACAAGATAATTTCCTGTGCTATACAGTAAATCCTTATTGCTTATCTATTAGAAGTATGGATTAGCAGCTACAAACCTGTATGCTTTTAAGAGTGCCACCTGTCTTCCCTGTAACACAGTCTCACCCACATGCCAAAGCGATTGATCCCTTTCCAGCACCCACCTTCTATGATTTCAGTTTGTTAAAGCCTCTTAGAGAATCTATCATAAATATAAGAATAGATAACCTCACCTACAACAATACAGTGTGCGGAAGAGATTAATGACCCTCATACATGCACGTATCTTTGGAGACATCAGACATCTTGGTTGAAGTGAGAGAGGGAGTGTATCTTATTTTAACATCATGATTTGCATTGTCATCCTTGTTTCCATAAAAATCAATCATGTGAGCTGTGTACATACCTTAACCTCTTTACCAGGAAAATCATTAATTGCCCTGAAACTCTTCTACTGCTGGATCTCTTTGAAAACCTCACAAAAGCAATACATCTTCTCCCCAACATCCAAAACTGCACATAGGCTTAAGCACACAAAATTTTAGATGGTTCAACAAATCCCCAAAAATCTATCCATAATTTCTGTGGTTATGCTTTGCAATTAAAATTTCTACCACAAATTTCTACCACTATAATATGCCCAAGTTACATTCTATAACTATAAGAGATAAGTAATAAATACTTCTAACTTGACACATTTACATCTGAACTGCTAATCTTCAGTCCCCCAAACTGATCTATCTGCTCATTCCTCATATTAAGTAAGAAATTTTACTCTTCTTCTTTCTCAAGACACTAACTGGGAATCAATCAACTCTCTTTTTCTCCCACCTTCTCTTCAAACTCCCCAAAAACCCCAGTGCCCTTACCTTCAGAACATATCCTGAACCTTAGCACTTTTCATCATCTCCACTGATACAACCATGGTCCAAACTACCACCATTTTTGCCAAGAACATTGCAAAATCCTTCTAGCTGGTCTGTACACTCATTCTTCTGTAGTCTATTTTCAGTATAGTAGTCCATGGAGTCCTTTACAAACACACAAACAAAAAGTAAGTCATTTCACTCCTGCTCTTAAAACAACCCTACAAATCTATCAACTTATTCTAAGTTAAAGTCAAATTCCATACAGTGGCCTCAAGATCCTCTATGAGTAAACCCTCTATTACCTACAAGTTCTTATCTCCTAAGTCTCCCCCATCCTTCATTCTCTTCCAGCCTTGGAAAAAAAAAAAAACACTTTCAACTTTCCCAGAATCCCAGTAGTACTACAGACTGTTCCCATCTAGCATGCATAGCAGTTTTCCAGCAGTTGCTTATTTTGTTTATTTCTGAGACCACAGGCTCTTATCAATGACATAAAGACTATCCTAAAAATAAATAAATTAATAATAATAATAATAATAATAATAATAATAATAATAACAACAACAACAACAACTACGATTCTGGGAAAGTTGAAAGTGGTTTTTGTTTTTTTTTTTCCAGTTTTTAATATTACTTGACAGTTTGTAAGCTGCTTGTAAGTATATAATATTTCAATCTCTTATATGGAATACTGATTCGAGTTATGGACTCACTGTCATGTTTAGGTGGATGAAATGGCTTGCTTCTAGTCAAGCAACTCATGGGTGAGGAGACAAGAAGCAAGCCCAGGGATTCTGGCTCCAGAGGCACATAGTTATTTGTTAGGAGGGAGAGGTACTTATGAGGTCATAAGCGAACTACCTACTGTAAAACGCCCTGCAAAATACATTTATATTTCTTTTCTTATCTTCACACTTTTGCTTGCTATGATACAAAGATTTCCTTGACAATGTATGTAGGAAAGAACAAACATCTTTATTTAGAGTCACTGAAGGATTCCAATAAAAGAATATTTTCACCAAGAATTAAAAGAACCAAGGACAAAAGAACTGCTGTATGAAGCAGACAGAAATGGACATATAGATAGAGACAGACAGATGAGCAGAGAGACAGACTTCAAAAAGCTTTACATCGAAGAGAGAATTCAGAGTGAAACTCTGAGCTAAACCAATCATTGACACAAGGTCATATTAATGTTTGGATTTCTTTGTTCGGTTTATGTATGACTTAATGAAAAATGAAAGGATGCTTTATTTTGATGGATCACATTTCCTAATTCAAGTAGTCTTTATACTTACAGAACATGGAGTTTACCAAAATAAACAAGCCCTGGTGCTGATAAGCGGTACATCATTTTGCTAAGGCTGCTGTAACAAAATGCCGCAGGCTGGTGTCGTAAACAGAGGAACTGTACTCCTCACGGTTCTGGTGGCTAAAAGGCCAGGATGAGGGGCCGTCAGGGCCGATCTGTTTTGACGCCTCTCCCCGCTGCCCACACACGGTCAGCTTCTGGCTTCATCCTCACGGGGTCTGTTTTCTGTACACAAGCATCCCTGGTATTTCTCCGTGTGTCCAAGTTTCCGATCTTTGTTTTTGTAAAGACACCACTCAGATGGGACTAGGGCTCATCCTAACCACCTCATTTTAAGCCAGTTACCTTTGTGACGGCTCTGTCCCCAGATACAGCCACCTCCCAGGCCACTGGAGGGTAGGGCTTTGACATGAGGATTTTGGAGGGTTACAACGGAGGCTGTAGCACCAAGGATTGATAGGGGTTTCCTGAGACAGGGCAGCATGGCCTGGACAGACAGAGGCGCATATGGCAGGGAAAACCTTATAGCTCCCCAGATAATTCCCAGAAAAGCCTAATTGGCACAATTTGGAGTTTCGATTATCAGATACATGTGACTACATATATGATTACACTGTGACTTACATCCATGTTGCGAGTCCACTTCTAATGAAATGCTCCTCATTTCATCATATCCTAATTACTATATTACTCCCATAATCCAAATGAACTTTAATTGTGTTTCTGGAGACTGAGGTGTCTGGTTCTGGACTATTCTGTGGGAGGGGTCCCCAAGGGCTGCTGAGGAAATACATATATTGGGTCCAACAGAACAGGCCAAGACATCAGAGGAGGGGGTAGAGGGTGTCACTTCCTGGAGTGTCCTTCCTGACCAAGGTAAGCAGCTGGGCTCAGGGGCAGCTAAGTGGTTTGGTTTCTCTGTGATCTGAGTTGTGACCTCAGACGGAATCTGACCTGGCTCCCAACGGATTGTTATTATGCCAACACACACACACACACACACACACACACACACACACACACACACACACACACACACACACACACACAGTCTTCAAAAGAGAATTCCATTAATGATATATATAACCCTCACCTAGAATTCAAATTCAGTCCAGTAGTTAACCCTAGGACATCGTATACTTCCTTACACAGTGGAGAAAAGAAGAGGACAAAAATGGTGACATGCTTTTTGACTAGTGGTTCTGGTCCTGTGAGCTGTCCAAGCTGCTAGTGTGTCATATATTTACTTCTTGGTGCTGATTTTCTGGTACTAGAAGGACACACTCTCCCCTAGGACTTTAAGTGCTCCAGTGGAAGGAGCAAGGAACAGCGTTCCTGCAGGGGACACACGACTTGAGACGTCATTCTATATGGCATGCTTTAGCATGACTGGCTCTGACATCTTCTTTGTCATTTATTTTATTCCCTTTTTAATTCCAATTCATTTCAAATTCAGGAATTATTTTAGCCCATCTTCCTGTCTTAGTGGTTATGAGTCTCCTCTGTGATTTACTCTCCCTTCTTATTTAGTGTGTTGGCAATGTCATACACTGACCCGGGGCATCCACTTGAAGGAAGGTTTGTCCTGAGCAGTTGGAGCTAGAATAGAAGTAGATGATACTTCGAGGAAAACCTGCCTCAAATGATAAAAGTAATTAACCATTAATTAACTTTAGAAATATTAATTAAGTGCCAATTGGATGTTAGGAACAGTTTTCTACTTTGGGATTCAGCAGTCAACAAAAAGCAAAGAAATCTTTTTGGTCCGTGGTTAATGCATTCTAGTGGGGAAAAATATACAACTTAATAAACTAGAGTTAGAAGATGACTGTAAGTCTTGGGGAAAACAGAGCAGGGTCTGAGCAGAATAATAAAGATGGGGATGGTTGGTCAGAAGAGGATATGGAATTTAAAAGAGAGTGATAAGAATGGGCAGAAATGTCAGAAAATGACATTTGATTGGGACTTACGAGAGACGAGAGTGTGAGTCTGGCAAATATCTGGGGAAGAGTGTCTCAAGGGAAAAGACAGTTCAAATATTTTGATGCTGGGGCAGGGCTGCTGCTTTTGAGAAATAGAAAGCAAGGCTGCAAGAGAGTGAAGGATGGGGGAGTCTTAGGAGTTAAGAACTTGTAGGTAATAGAGGGTTTACTCATAGAGGAACTTGAGGCCACTGTATGGAATTTAACTTAGAATAAGTTGATAGATTTGTAGGGTTGTTTTAAGAGCAGGAGTGAAATTGACTTACTTTCTGTTTGTGTGTTCGTAAAGGACCTCATGGACTACTGTACTATATATAAAGTCCATAGAGACGTACACGCATGCATTACACACACCACACATCCCTACAGACAGACAGACTTAAGCCAAGCATGCAAAATAAAAATCCTACATGACGTGAAGCAAACCAGACCCTTCAATAACCCAAGGACGCCCGGTCGACTAGAGATCCTTGGGGCCACAGGAGGACAGGTAAGCTGCATAGGCACACGGAGCACAATCCCAAGGCCCGAGGGGAGCGAGTGGGCCGCGAACCCCAGGGGACACTAGGGAATCCCCATGAGCCCCGGGGAGCCGAGAGGCCCGCGATGGCTGGTCGACCACGGTGTGGAGAACAATCCGTTCGGGGATCCCCTGGCGACACGGGGAGCGAGAGGGCCGCGACGTACGTTCAACCTCGTTGGCGGTATCCACTCGGAGATCCACCAGGGCCGAGGGGGCCGCGTAGCCCGCAGGACACAACGGGATCCACCGTGGTCGCGGGAGCGACTGGGACGCGAACCACATGGGACACTCGTGGTCCCGTGCGGAGCCGTGTGGAGCCTCTGCTTCTGGTCGACCCCACGGGGACCCGGAAAAAGAAGGGGAAGCCGGCCTGCCTAGGGGCCGCGACCACCCACAGAGGCCCGTGCGCCGGTGGGTCGCCTCGGGCCGGCGAGGTTTCACAACGGGGCGCAGCCGGCACCGACACGGCGCGTGCCGGCTCGGACACCCCACAGGCGCCCGGGGGTTCCCGCCTCCCGCAGGGACGCGTTGGGGGCGCGCCAAACACGCGGCCACCGACCGTCCGACGGGCCGCCGGGCGAGGCCCACCCGACGCCCGCGGCGGCGGCGAGCGACGTGGCGCGGTGCCCCGGCCCAGGGGAGGCGGAGTCTGGGGGACGACGAGGGACGGATCCCCCGAGTCCCCACGGGCCCGACCGCCCCGACCCCAAGGCGGACGGGCGACTCCCCCCTAAGGGTCTTTAAACCTCCGCGCCGGGACGCGCTAGGTACCTGGAGAGGGCGAGGCGGGCGAGTCGTGGACGGCAGGACCCCCCGGCCCCAAACGTCGGCCACCGCCCCGACGCCGACCGCCACACTCCGGCCAACGACACGGGGCCACACCGGGCACCGGCCGGCCCCCGCCCCCCCACCGGGTCCCACACCGCCAACGCGTGCCGACGGCAACCTTACCCCGTTGCCCCCCGCGTCCAGACAGACCGCCCGCCCTCCTTCCCACCTCCACCCCCAAACCCCAAGGCCCTGCAGGGCCACCAACCCGCAACCGCGTTCCGGGGTTCCCCTTCTCGCCACGGGGGACGAGGGGGGCCCACGATGCGACGCGGAGCACAACGGGCGGGGCGCCTTGGGCGTGGGGGGCGGGAAGCGAGAGGCGAGAGGCGTGAGCCGGCCGGCAGGCCCGGCCGGGGAAAAGAGGCCCGAAGCTCGCTCGGGTGGGGGGGAAGCCGAGAGGCACGTGGCAAGGCGGGGCGGCGGGATCGGAGGAGCAGAGGGCCGACGACGGCCCGTGGGGACCGGCCCAGGGCGGCGAGCAGCCGGAGGCGGCCGCGGCCGCGAGGAGCGGCCGGCGCCGGAAAGACGAGGGCGCGGCGTGCGGAGGGGGGCTGGCACAGCCCACAGAGCCCTCGGACCCTCCTCTCGGCAAGTGGCGTGGAGGCCGGGCGGGGAGAGAGAGAGAGAGAGACACGGTCGCCGGAGGCGCCGCGGGCAGACGCGGCGTCGCCTCGGGACAGGAGGCCGTCCGGCCGAGACCACGGGTGGGGGGCACGCGGTGCGCAGGAGCAGGAGGGGGCGGGGGGAGACGGGCGGGGAAGGGAGGCGAACGAGAGCCGCCCCACAAGCCGTCCCTTGCACGCCAACCCGCCACTGTTTCCCTCTCCCTCCCCTCCGGGACGACCGCCGGCCCGGCCCGGCCCGGTCCGGACCGGCCAGGCCACCCGCCCGCCCGGGCAGGCGGGGCAGGCCCGCCCGCGGCACACCTCCGGCCGCCCTCTCCTCCCTCTCCCGTCCGTCCGACCGTCCCGCGCCGCACGGGTGGGAAAAGCTCGCGAGCAAGCGGGCGGGCGGGGCGGGCGAAGGCGCTGGCCAGGCGCCCTCGCTTCGCTTCGCGCCGCTCTGCTGCGCACGCGCGTTAATGATCCTTCCGCAGCTTCACCTACGGTAACCTTGTTACGACTTTGACTTCCTCCCGATAGTCAAGTTCGACCGTCTTCTCAGCGCTCCGCCAGGGCCGTGGGCCCACCCCGGCGGGGCCGATCCGAGGGCCTCACAAGGGCAGGGACTTCAACGCAAGCTTATGACCCGCACTTCCTGGGAATTCCTCGTTCATGGGGAATAGTTGCAATCCCCGATCCCCATATCACGAATGGGGTTCAACGGGCTACCCACGCCTGCCGGCGTAGGGTAGGCGCACGCTGAGCCAGTCAGTGTAGCGCGCGTGCAGCCCCGGACACCTAAGGGCATCACAGACCTGTTGTGGCCCAATCTCGCGTGGCTGAACGCCACTTGTCCCTCTGAGAAGTTGGGGGACGCCGACCGCTCGGGGGTCGCGTAAACTAGTTAGCATGCCAGAGTCTCGCTCGTTATCGGAATTAACCGGACAAATCGCTCCACCGACTAAGAAGGGCCATGCACCGCCACCCACGGACCCGAGAAAGAGCCATCAGTCTGTCAATCCTGTCCGTGTCCGGGCCGGGCGAGGTTTCCCGTGTTGAGTCCCATTAAGCCGCAGGCTCCACTCCTGCCGGTGCCCTTCCGTCAATTCCTTCAAGTGTCAGCTTTGCGACCATACGCCCCCCGCAACCCAAAGGCTTTGGTTTCCCGGAAGCTGCCCGGCGGGTCATGGGACTAACGCCGCCGCCTCGCCAGCCGGCATCGTTTATGGTCGGAACCACGACGGTATCCGACCGTCTTCGAACCTCCGGACTTTCGTTCTTGATTAACGAAAACATTCTTGGCAAATGCTTTCGCTCTGGTCCGTCTTGCGCCGGTCCAAGAATTTCACCTCTAGCGGCGCAATACGAATGCCCCCGGCCGTCCCTCTTAATCATGGCCTCAGTTCCGGAAACCAACAGAATAGAACCGCGGTCCTATGCCATTCTTCCTAGCTGCGGTATCCAGGCGGCTCGGGCCTGCTTTGAACACGCTCATTGTTTCCAAGTAAACGCTACGGGCCCCGCGGGACACTCGCCTAAGAGCATCGAGGGGGCGCCGGGAGGCGAGGGGCGGGGACGGGCGGCGGCTCGCCTCGCGGCGGAACGCCCGCCCGCCCGCTCGCCCGCTCGCTCCCAAGAGCCAACTCCGAGCTTTCCAGCCGCAGCAACTTTCGTATACGCTCTTGGAGCTGGAATTACCGCGGCTGCTGGCACCAGACTTGCCCTCCAACGGATGCTCGCCAAAGGATTTCCAGTGGACTCATTCCAATTACAGGGCCTCGAAAGAGTCCTGTAGGGTTTGCCGTCACTACCTCCCCGGGTCGGGAGTGGGTAATTGGCGCGCCTGCTGCCTTCCTTGGATGTGGTAGCCGTTTCTCAGGCTCCCTCTCCGGAATCGAACCCTGATTCCCCGTCACCCGTGGTCACCATGGTAGGCACGGCGACTACCATCCAAAGTTGATAGGGCAGACGTTCCAATGGGTCGTCGCCGCCACGGGGGGCGTGCGATCGATCGATCGGCCCGAGGTTATCTAGAGTCACCAAAGCCGCCGGCGCCCGCCCCCCACCCCCGTCCGGGGCCGGGGGGAGGCTGACCGGGTTGGTTTTGATCTGATAAATGCACGCATCCCCCCCGCGAAGGGGGTCAGCGCCCGTCGGCATGTATTAGCTCTAGAATTACCACAGTTAGCCAAGTAGGAGAGGAGCGAGCGACCGAAGGAACCATAACTGATTGAATGAGCCATTCGCAGTTTCACTGTACCGGCCCGTGCGTACTTAGGCATGCACGGCTTCGTCTTCGAGACAAGCATATGCTACTTACTGGCAGGATCAACCAGGTAGGCGAGGTAGGCGAGACCGCGCGCGCGCACACGCGCGCGCACGCCCCGGGGTGGGGGAGCGCGCGGCGCGGCGGGGCGGAAACGGGACCGTCCGTGCCGGACGCGGGGTGCGCGAGACGCCAGCGGGGGCGCGGGGCGCGGCGCGAGGGGAGGTGGCGGAGGACGGAGCCGGCCCCGAAGGCCCCCCCGAGCCGCCACCGCGGCGAGGGGGCCGACCGCCACGGGCCCGGGGACGCAGACAGCGCAAGGCCGCCGGCGCGGAGGGAAGCGTAACGCGCCGTGGCGCGGCCCCAAGGGACGGGCGGACGGGGGAAGAGGACGGACGGACGGAGAGAGGACAGGACGAGCGAGGAAGCAGCGGCCTGGAAGCCGGCAAGCAGGAGAGGAGGGCCGTGGAGCCACCGCCAGGGGCCCGCGCCAGCAACGCAGACGCGAGTCGGCCGCCGGGGTGCGACACGGGGTCTCAGCGCCACAGGCCCTCCGGCACGGGGGCGGCCCCGCGGCACCCAAGGCGCCGACTGGCTCTCTCCTCGGCACCCCACGGCACCCTCACGGGGGCTCAGGGCCACCCTCGCCCGACACCGCAGAGCCTCAGAACGGCCCACCGCAAGGCTCTCCCGCCGCACGGGCCGGCGCTGCCCTGCCCCGACGCACACCCAAACGTTCGTGCCGTGCCGTGCTGAAGCACCCCGCCTACCCCGGCGGGTCCGACGACGCTTCACCCGGGGCCACCTCCAGTGGAGGGACAGCACCCACACGCAGTGAGGCCACGTTCTGGTCCAGGACGCGGGGTCGGCGGGGGAAGGCTCGGCGCGGGTGGCCATCGGTCCGGGCAGGGGAGGGCCGCCGACGACGGGGAGGGGCCGCTCGCGCGCAAGAGCGACGGACGCAGCAGGGGTGGGGGGTGTGGGCGGGCACCAGCCCAGGGAAAGGGAAATCCCGAGACACGACCGGGCCGCCGGGGAAACAACCGCAGGATCCCACCGCCCCCACACGTGGGGGCGGCCCCACGACGCCCAGGACGCCGGCCGGCCTCCGCCAACCCTCGGCGGTT
Organism: Vicugna pacos; assembly: GCF_048564905.1. NCBI lineage: Eukaryota > Metazoa > Chordata > Mammalia > Artiodactyla > Camelidae > Vicugna > Vicugna pacos. The sequence continues at coordinate 14,439,904 of NW_027328742.1, read as the reverse complement.
CGCCCCACACCCCGGCCCCGCCGCCGGGACTCGCGCGCAGCAGGCTAACCCCCAACTCGAGAGGATAGCCCCTTCCGCTCGCTCACTCGTCCGCCTGTCTCGTTTGTCCGTCCACCACACCACACATCCAGCTTCGTCTGGCTCGCCCCCAGGCCTCGCGGCCCGGGGAAACGCTCCCGAGCGAGGCGGCCCGACCCGTAGCCCACGCATCGCCACCGGTGGCTGCGCCTCGGGACCAGAACAGGTGGGGTGGCTCCTCGCGGCGGGGAGACGGGGGGGGCACAGAGTCGGGGTGGACCGCCTTCCCCCTCCCCCACGGCACGCGCCGATGAGGCAAAGGCCGCGCGCACACACGGCCCCGCGCCAGACGCCGGGCCCGTCCCGGCAGAACCCTCCCCCGACTCGGAGGGGGGAGGCGCGCGCCACAGCAGGCAAAGAGCAGCACACGGCCCCACCGCGGGGCCCGCGCAACCCACACGCCAAAGCGACGGGGCCCTGCCCACACGCTGTGGCAGTCACCCCCGTGGTGACTGCACGCTCTGGATGGAGGAGCGGCGGCTGGGGGTTGTCCGGTACCCCAAGGCTCCCCTCTCAGATCGCTAGAGAAGGCTTCCTCTCACCGAGGGCACATCGCCCCCTACCCAGCGTGCCCCCTTCAGGCCCACGGCAGTCCGCCAAGGTGGACGCCAGCGCTCGGCTGGGCGGGAGGGGTCTGCGGGAGGGGTAAGCGGTGGGCCGAAAAGCGAGCGTTCGCGGTCGGGACCGGGGAAAGCCCGTGCCGCCTCGCGAGGAGGCGCACCCAAGACCGCGTGGGGACGAGACACACGCGCGCCCACAACGGCCCATCACCCGGCCCCACCACGTTCGCTCCCACGCACGGGCGCGAACCCCGCAGAGGGGGACCCACCCGGCGTGCGCCCGGCCACATCAGTCCCCCACGGTACAGGGTGAGGGCGACGATCAGGAGGCGGCCCGGGCCCCACCGCGGGTGGGGAGCGGCCACGCCTCGCTTACCATCTCGACCCCTCCGCGCTCCTCAAGAGTCGCTCGGGACACACGACCACCACAGGGGTTACCCGAGAGGACTCGCTGGGGACCGGGAGCGATGCCACCGCTCGGCCTCGGGCACCTGAGGGACAACCTGGAGCGCTCCAGGGGCACCACAGAGGGCCAAGGCGAGACACACGCTCACACCCCGACCAGGGGATAACGTGGCGTGGCGGCGGGGAAGCCCTCCCCCACTGCGGGGGAGGGCCCCTCGCGAGACAAGACGCCGAGCAGGCCAGGAGGCGAGAGTGTCTGCCGCGTCACAAGACCCCGGCCCCGCCAACACCACAAGGCACGGGAGACCGAGGTCGGGCCGGAGTCCGCACCCCTTCCTTGCCCCGCCACCCACGGGCGGCGGAGGAGAGGCGAGGGGCCCGCAGGCAGAGCGAGAAGAAAGGCCACGTTTACCATGAACGTCCCGCCCCTCGTCTGGCGCGGCTTAGGCCCGGCCCGGGAGAGCATGACACCACCGCATCAGTCAGGTGAGCGAGCGAGCGAGCCATGGGGCAGGGAAGCCCCACAGGGGAGGGCGCGGCGAGGACAACCACCAGAGGGGGCCTGCTTCAGCCTCACCAGGCGCCACCCACTCCTCGGTCCTCTCCAAGGAGAGCGGCCAACGACCCCAGGCGGAGAATGCCTGACACGCGGCACGGAGCGTATGAGGGTGGGCTCGTGCCAGCCACCACCGGGTGCCTGCGACGGGGAGCACACAGGGTATAAAAGACCCACGTCGCCACCTCACCCCACCGCCCTCGGGCCACCGGAGTCCGGAGGCCGCACCACGGGCCACGTCAGCCGGACGCACACACGAGAGCCGGCGCGCAGGCCCGGGCGGGCGGCTCGAGTGTCAGAAGCAGAATCGGATGCTGCCAGGCCAGGCCTCACGCAGAGAAAAAGCCCAGAACCCCACACGCGTCCGGAGACCCAACAATCGGTGACAGACACCGAGGAAGACCGTGTCACCACCTATCTGCTGGCACAAAATGCCCGACACGACAGAAAAAATGACAGCGCCCGGAAACGGGTCGGGTCCACGATTTGCAGGGGGGGGCCCCGGATCTCGGTCCGGCCACCTGCCCCCAACCCTACCCCCATTAATGGCAGACCCGAAGCTCTCGGGGGCCATCTGATCGACCGTCGGGGGGGGTGGTAGGGGGAGGGGCGAGGGGAGGGGTTTAGGGGGAGGGGCGAGGGAGGGTTTAGGGGGAGGGGCGAGGGGAGGGGTTGAGGAGGAGGAGGAGGAAGAGGAGGAGGAGGAGGAGGAGGAGGAGGAGGAGGAGGAGCAGTGGGAATGGGAAGGGACGAGAGGGAGACGGGATCGGGATCGGGCCGGGGACGCCCTGCCCGTTTCTCGCCCGCGTGGCCGGGGACTTGGGGAGATGCCACAGAGGCGCCTCCGACGAGAGGGCCCCCCCACGAGGGGCCGCTCCCGAGCACCGGGCCCCGGGCCCCGGGCCGGGGAAAGCCTGCCTCCCCCACATCCCTCGCAGGACGCCCCCGTGCCGGTCCCCGAGTCCGGATGAAGTCTCGGTCCCTCAAATGCCACCGGAACCCACGCGGGCAGGCTTACGGGCCGGGGGGCGCCCTCCCTGGCCTCCCGCGCCAACAGGGGCCGGCTCAGCCACGTCTCCGGATCCATCGGGACTCAGAAAACATTTCATCCAAGGAGGCGCCTCCGACGACCGACCGGGAACCCCAGCGCGCCAATCCCCGGCCTCACCGCACTGGGCCCGGGCCGCTCCTCGCCTCAGGAGCAGTCGTCCAAGGGACGCAGACGAGGGCCGGACCACCTAGCCGCCGGCGGCCCGGGCGCGGGACACCCTGTCCCTTTCCCCCGCGGCGGCATGGCGCAGGCCGCGTCCGATCGGCTCGGGTCGGTCCCCGCGGCTGGAGGGGCACAGGCGGATGCTGTTCGACCAGGCCAGGCCACACGGCTTCCCCCAACACACGAGATCCTGGGAGCGCGGAGACAGTCACCCCCTCATCGGCCTGCGAGTCCAATCTGTGCCGAGAGCAGGACGCGCCCGCGGCTCAGCGCCACGGGGACTGTCACCGCCGGTGTTTTGGAGGCCAGAAAAGACTGGGATAACATAAGCCAAAATATTGCAAGGTAAAGAAACACTGCCCACTAAGAATACTACACCTGTCCACAAAAGAAAAAAGAAAGAAAAAAGAAAAAGAGAGAAAAACTGCAAGACAAACAAAGTTCAAAAATGACAGCAGTAAGTCATTCTTGATCAAACATTATTTTAGCTGTAAATGGGCTAAACTCCCTAATAAAAAGATACATAGTGGCTGAACGGATTAAAAAGCCAAGATCCACCTATATGCTGTCTGCAAGAATTCATCTTAGATTTAAGGACACACATAGGCTGAAAGTAAAGTGAAGGTAAAAGATATTCCATGAAAATGGTGACCGAAACAAAGCAGGAGTGGCTATTATACTTGTCCCAGACAAATGTGACGTTTAGCCAAAAATGCGACAAAAAATGTGTTATGTAATTATAAACATGTCAGTTCACTAGGAAGTTATAACAATTGCAACTATTTATACACATCTAATAGCAGATCGTCTAAATATGTGACGCAAACATTGACAGACCTGAAAGGAGAAATTTAATGCAGTACAATAGTTAGCATCTCTCTATCTGATTATCAACAGCGGATAGCACATTGAGACAGAAATCAATAAACAACCACTGGACCTAAACAACACTTTAGACAAATGGACCTAACAGACATACACAGAACTTTTCATCCAGTTGCAGAATAATTCACACTCTTTTCAAGTGAAAACAAAACATTCTCCAGGATACATCACATGTTATGTCACAAATTGAAGAAGATTGACATCATACCAAGAATCTTTTGTTGCACCATGAAATGAAACTAGAAATCAATTACAGCACAAAATTAAAAAACTCCACAAATACGAGGAAACTAACTAACACAATCTCAAAAACCACTGGGTCAAAGGCAAAATCAAGAGAACTGCCGATTATAAAATTTGAATTTGAGAAGTCATAACTCACCTCTTCTCTCTAAGACTTTTAGATAAAACTAGACTCATCACAAAGCGGATGTCTGTTACTTAGGACTTATGAACTGTGACTAATGGCAAATGATACCTCTACATGGAACAGAACACCTCTCATGTGAAACATTTTACTAAGTGCTTAGGAGTATTGATTTTTAAACTGAGGTCATGTTTAAAGTGTTCTGTATAGAAATCAGTGAATTAATTGTCAATGTCTATTACTCACTTCAATCACAGAGAATTCAGATGCCCAGCCCTGCACATGACTGAAGAGGATTCACGCAGATCTTGGGGCTAGCAGGTGCAGATTCTCTAATAACTACACACCTCAGATGTCCATTACCAGACGTGTGGACAAAGTCAGCATCACAAGAGACAAGCACCACTCGGAGGGTTGGAATACTCAGATTTATTACACTGGCGGGCTCAGAGGGGCTTCTGCTCTGAAGCTCTGAGCACCTCCAAACCTTGTGCATTAGGTTTTGTAGAGTTAATTGCAAGCATGGGGCTATAGCCAGTAAGGTGTGAACAGCAAAAGCAGGGAATCAGTACACTGGAATTTATCTATTAGGAACAGATCATGCTACTTTTGGGAGCCCATGATTGGGTTAACAAATTGTAACAGACCCCAGCCATTCGTCTCCTTAAAGAAGAGCAAATGTGCTTAGTTGACTGCCTTGCAACCAGGCACCTGTGCATCCGCACGCCAGTCTCCTGGCCATAAAAAGCAGAGACAATGCCTTGCTTGCATAGTTGAGGTTTTAGATAGAACTCTGCTCATTGCAAAGCAACCACCCAGGCCCTCAGCTATAAACACTGGGTGTCTCTGCTGTTAGATAGTCTTCTTTGCCCAAAACAAGGAGCTGGCTGGGCTGGTGGTCTTTTCTAACATATCTATAGGGATATATCTTGTTCCCCTCTTCCCATGACTTCCCCGAAGATAAACAAAGCCTTTGTACTCACTGTGATTTCTACAATCTCAATCCCACCCTGTCTTTCCTTAAATTCCTGCATTCCATCACACAACTGTTAGTGATTTTTCCTTTGATTGTACACAATAAATGTGGGGGCATTTGAGAGGCTCGTGGAGTTGGCTCCCGACTCCCTCTCCCTCTCTTGACTTTTTCCACAGAGTCTTGAGTAATTCATTCCGTCTCAGTGGGACTTCTGCTGGCCAGAACCCAGTTACTGGCACTTGTTGGGCTAGGACTTATGCGTTAACTTGTTAGCCCAGTAAACCAACACTTACTAAACTTCAGACTTATGAGTTAGCCCAGCAGTACTTAGATCAGTAAACTGACACTTATTACACTTAGATTTAAGGGTTATCTTGTTAGTCCAGCCTGGCTTTTCCTTCTCATTATGAGAAAATGTCGATCGTGGCAGTATTTTGCCTTGAAAATGAGATAAGCTAAGAAGCACATTTTAAATATAAAATATTTTAAGTACAAAATAAGTAGTTGTATTCCTTTAAAGACAGGAAATTAAAAGCATAATAAACTCTGACTTTGACACACTTAAAATAGAAAAGTCAATATAATGTGTTTTCATACACCTCTTTCCCTGTGTCAGTAACTTCTCAGCCCCCTTCACGTTACTCCCGAGTCCCCGCCAGTGACCTGTGGTGTTTACCTCCGACCACACGGGGAAGGGGGGCCCAGGCAGTGAGAACGAGGGGCGCGAACCCTCACCCCGTCCCAGCAGCTGAGGACAACAGCCGAAGCGGGTCCGCCGGCGCGCCCGTCCCCTCCCTCCTGGACTGGGAACCCAGCTCGGCCAGGTCCACACACACCCCGGTGTGAAGCTGGCTTAGCATGCGGGGAAACCGGCATCACCTCAGACAGCGAGCGAGGAGCGTCCTCCTCCTGCAGGAACGAGGGCCCCGCGGTCCCGAAGCCGCCGTGGCGCCGCCCGCTCCGCCCCGAGGAAAAGGAGCGTCGCCCTCAGGGAGGACGCCGACCACGGCTGTCGCGGAATGCGCATGCGCCCCACCACCTAAGCCCTGTTGGCTTCGCGCGCCCCCTGCAGATCCTTGGGAGCAGTGCTGGATGTTCAGAACTCACCGGAGAACACATGACCCGTCCCAGCCATGACGCTAAATCACTGGAAATCTCAGTGCCCTGGTCTCTTTGTTAATGTCACTGGTGATGCTCTGATCCAGCCGTGTCTGCTCTCTTGCCTGGATCATGCCTCACTCCTTGGAACCACGCCTGGATCAGATGCAGAAGAGTCTCAAATCCCATATTTAGAGATGATCAGGGTTGGTCTGGAATCCAAACCCAAATCTCTCAACTCCCTGGGGTCCTCTGAGGAGCGTGGCTTTCTCAGAACCGTCTGTTCCATGTCAGGAGCAGACCAAGCCTCAGGTAGCTTAGAAGGAATGTCATGCAGCCCATGCTTTGGACAGTTCTCAGTCCTGACCTGCATCATCTTGAGACCCTTTTGTAATTCCTAACACCCTGTTTTCTCATACCTGTATTGATGGTTATTGATGGCTAACTGAAATGTTGTTCTTATAATGCAGAGGTGCTATTGTTCTTCAGATAACAGAATATTTTGAAGGGAGCAATTATTTATCACTCCCCCTAATTAAACATACTTTTAAAGCTAGAAATTTTTCAGGCGGGCAATCAGGTCCTCTTCTTGTACCAGTTGCTGTGGTGCTGGGATTATCTGGTCTGAGCTCCAGATCCTGATCCTTCTGGTGGCTTATGGTGATACCCGTGTGAACATGTTTCTCCTTGTGCATCTGTGTGGAAAGGGGACAGCCCTGTTCCCAGATGGGACAGTTTCATGCTGACGCTCAAAGCAAGCACAAAAAAGAATCACAGAGTCCCCAGTACCAGCTCTCCCAGGTAGAAACGCCACCTCCATCACAGTGTTCCTGTGCTCCCATCAGGCCTTCCCTGCTCCCAGCAGGTCCTGCATGAGCAGTGTGACAGGTGAGTGCCTGTCCCAGCACAGCATGGTGGTGACAATCCCACCTTAATCTGTTTACCTTTGGAAGTTCCCACACCTCTCTGAGCTTCACTTTGCTCTTCTCAAAGACAGGGTTGTATAGGCATGGACCTCACAGGGTTATGGGAGGAAGTCATGGTACATGCTCACCTGGCGGCTGGCTCTGCAGAAAGGGCTACTGGGCGTGCTGTGTGTCTTCACATTCATCCTTCTCTCTCCCCAGTGAAAATACTCTCAGCCTCATCCTTCCCTGGCCTGTGGCCTTTCTGCATTTGCAAAAGAACATGCCACAGCACTTTAACCATGATGCCCTCACAGCCTCTTCTAGACGTGGTGCACCTCCCATATTCACCCGCACAGATGAATCACAGGACAAACTAAAGCTGTAGGTGGTCTTTGGATCCACAACAGGGGCTGCTGTCTCCTCAGAACAAAGTAGGTTCGGGGGCTGTACTGGGGAAAGACGGACAGAACCTGGAGCTCACACATCTATTAATTCCCCTGAAGAAGAAAATGAGTCACAACGCGCTGTGGGTGGGGTCCCAGCCTCCCTGGGATTCAGAGGACTGTTGGACTGAGCTGATCCCTGAGAGACCCATCCCCCCAACAGCCCCATCTCCCTCACCTGCTCTCTCTACATGCACCTCCATGACCTCCATAGCTGGGGGCCAGAGCAGGAGGAGTGGGGAGCAACCCACTCACAAAAGTGCCTTCAGCCCAGTCCTGAAGCTCCTGTGCGTGGAGGATGGGGTAGGCTGTGCCCATGGCCTTGGAGAGAAGGGTGTCGGTAGGACCACACTCACAGCGGGTCCCTGTCAGGCCTACTGCATGACCAGCCCTCCCGCTACAAGGACGGCTGTCACAGGGGTGGAAGTGGGCTGAGGCCACCACCTGGGTCCAAGAGCCAAAGAAGGGAGTGTGAGAGCTCAGCATGGATGAAAGGCCAGGCCTCTGACTCTAGTTCATGCAGAAACCTCCCATGCCCTTTCCAGTACCTTGGGACCCTAGCGGCATCAGTACCTGCAGCTCACCTGGCAGCCCTGCACAGTTGGCCTACACTCCACAAGCCACACGCTACAAGATACAGTTCCCTCCAACATGATGCACCTGCCCCACCTTTTCCGGGTCATCGTGAACCTTCTAGCACCCACTGAGGCAGGGCCAGAGGGTAGGAGGCCTGCAGGCAGGGGGAGCTGTCTGAGTTGGGGTTCAGAGGCTGTGTGTCCCTTTTGAAGGCAGCAGAGCTTTCTTTTGGGGGAAGACACAGGGAAAGTCAGTTCTGTGGGTGAACCTTTCTCTTTACCCTCCTCTTGTGCCAACCCCACACCTGAAAATTTGCTGGAGAGCCAGAGGAAGGGTCAACTTAGGGCCTGGAGACAACCCCTCTCTGTTTTTACCAGCACCCCTGGCGCCGCAGCCAGCGTCACCGCCACCAGCTGCTCCAGTAGTGGCACAAGCAGCATCTGCCCCAGTGGGGGCGCACTCTGAGGCGGAGCAACGGGGCCCGTCCACTCAGCATTCCATCTCCAGCCTCAAAACTGGAGACAGAGCCAGCTCCAGCCCCAGGGCCCCTCTGCCCCTGATACATGACCAGGAGGAAGGGGACAAGTAAGGAGCAGTCTGAACTCACAGCCTCCCCACAAGGCTGGCGGCAGAACTGCTGACTCTCCTGGATGTGCTGGTGGGTGGGCTCTCATGGGGGTGCTGGAGCAGGGCTTCCCTTTGAAATAAGCTGTCCCACCCCATCCTTTCCAGGATCCAGACTTCTGGGACCAGAATCCAAGACCGCAGCTCCACCGCTAATCAACCGTGTGACCGGGGCAACTTTCTCAAACCCAAGCCTTCTCTGTCCACCTTCAGAGGTGGAGGATAACAGGATGTTCCGCACAGAGTGTATGTGTAGATTAAATAGGTAGAACAGAAAGAAGAGCGGGTGGGGCCTGGCCCATTGGTTGCGGGGGGGGGGGGGGTCACCCTGTGCAACCAGGTCCAAGGGTCACCCAGAAATATGCCCAGAGGTTCAGCTGCCCTAGCACTTATCACATATCTGATGTGCACTTAAACACAGGGAGAGAAACAAACAGCCTGAGTGTAGCTGCCACTGGGGAGCATGCATCTGGGGAGTCAGACCAGAATGTGATCAGGATGGTGGAAGATGCCCCCTGGGGTTGAGCAGAGTGGAGCTGCCCTCTGGAGCCTGGAGTTAGTGAGGTTGGGCTTGTGGAAATTCCCCTCTCCTTTACCCATCAATGCTGGGTCCTGTGGGTACTGAGTCCCACAATCGGTGTGGTGCTGGTGCCCTCAGCACAGAGAAAAACCCAGGCTTCAGCCATGTCCTCTACTTCCTGGACTCCCACTCTGGTGACCCCCACCTGGGATGCAGAGATGAGGTATCGCTGATCATGTGATGTTCCCTCTGCTCCGGGAGGTGTTGAAGAAAGTGGTTCCCTCTCAATGTCTGGGATTCACCCAGTCCCAGAAAAACAGCCCTGGCAATGAGCACATGGCACCACCATCCATGCCACTATCACTCAGCTGAACAGTGTGGCCAACTGCATCATCACCCCTACCACAAGGACTGAGTGTGGTGGCCCAGGAGCAAGCCTGGGTGGTGGAGCACTGGGTCAAGGCGGCCAGGGTATGGGATGGACCATCCAGTGGAGCCTGTCTCTGGAATCTCGGGAATGGCCTCTTCTCCTCTGCCTGCTTTCTGGATGGAAGTCTGCGATCCAGGCCCCTGCACAGTCCCAGGTCCATCCTGCCGGGGCCGTGCTGACCTTGACTCCCAGCTCTCAGTGGGTGGATGCTTCCTACCTGTCTCCTTCCTTGGGCTGAGCTAACTTCATTCCTGTGGATTTTCAACATCCTGCTGTCTGTCTTACGTATTGTGTGCCTTCTAGGTCCTCCCTGGGCTCTCTGGGGGTGTGTCTCATCCAGGGCAAATTGAGACAGTGAGGGGACTAAAGCAAGAGCAAGCAGGGCAGCAGCTTCCCACCTCCAAGCCTGCTATGTTCCCCTCCCCAAGGGTTCCAGTCCTCAGGAAATTTTGCTCCCTGAATGCAGTCCTCTCTGCTCTGCCTCAAATCACTCTCCGAAGGAGACATGGGGCAGTTTCTACGTGGCTGGGTGTCTCTCCACAGGAAGTTCAAAGTCAACGTGGGGTCACTTATTTGTCTGCCATCCCCAACCCCAGGCAGCTGGCACCTCCTGGGGGAAACAAATTTGACAGGCATGATCTGGGTTGGGGGCCAAGTCTCTAAGCCCCCTTGGGAAATAGGCCATCATTCCTACTGCTTTAGGAATTTATTTTCTTAAACGCCCCAGGGGCTGCAGTCAAATTGGAGAATTTCTAGTGTTCTCTTTATACCAACAGAGCCCTGCCCAGCTGAAACTCAAACTGGTGAAAACAGATCTTCTCAGTAGAAATGGAAATGGAGGCCCCAGGTGACCAACCCCAGGGCTCCATCCCCAGCCCCACAGCACCTTCCTGCCCAGAGAATCCCAGTGAGACCCTCATCCAGGCAGTCTGAACACTCCATGTTCTCAAGTAAAAGGGATTTGCCCTTTAACTCCTCATGCACACATTTTCTCTGAACTTCTCCTTCCTTCTTCCCCTTCCCCTTAGGAAGAGCTTCTGGAAATGTGAAGATCCGTGTAGCAAAGCCGATTCCTGGAGCAGGGGTCTGCTCATCGAGGTAGCGTGGAGGCCTGAGGTCTGGAGGGGGGAGGGTCAAGGAGGGAAGGGGACGGGGTGGGATGTGGTTTTCAGTTGCTCACTAAAGCGTCTGAAAAATCCCCATCTTCTCTGGATCAGCAGGACGAGGGATGTGTTCTGCCCACAGAAAGGTGGAGGGGCAGGAGGCCCGGGGAATGTGGTGTGTCCGTGCTACTCCAGGAGGGGGCACTCGGATGGCAGCGCTAGCGGGTCTCTGGCTCCCATTCTAGTCCCTCCCGCTGGCACGTGGCTTCTTCCAGGCTCCTGGGTGGACGGGGTGGGTAGGGGGAACTTTCTTCTCTGACCAGCCCCATCTGTCCTCAGGAGCCCAGGTCCTTGCTGCCCATTCTGTCTTCACTGCACCTCCGAGGGGAGGGCGCCCTTCTCATCCCAAGGATGAGCACTGCAGGGGCCCTATGGTCTAGGTGTGCATATTGCCGCCCAGTCCTGGGTCCTAGAGGCTGGACCGGAGACAGGTATGTGTGCATTCTGTGACTCCACACTGCGCCCAACTCACCATCAGTGCTGGTCAGTCACGGTCAGGATTCTCACCCTGGTCCCCAGTCAGCAACGACCCAGGCCCCGGGTGGCCCATGAGAAATGTCTGGGAACTGATGGGAGCTTAGTTGATCCTTCCTGAATGACTTCAGAAGCTTCATGTGAAAGAGGAAGCAAAGTGTCCTGTCCCCTCCGACCTTGTGAGTCAGAGGTGGTGCCTCAGGGGTCACGTTCCTGAGTGCATGAAGAAAGCCTGCTGTGCAGGGGGTGTTCTGAGCTGTTCCCGGGGAGGGCAAGGCTTCAGCATGGCCTTGTTTCCAGCCTGGGTGGCTGAGACTGCAGGGATCCTGGGGCAGGCAGGGGCCGCAACCTGGCCTCCAAGGCCCATGTCCCCTCCATCCACAGCTCCACCCAGATGGGGGCCCGTCACCGCTTGGGAGCCCGAAGGGCACAACTCCCACCGATGGCGGAGCTGGGCTGGGGGAGGGACGCTGCCCCAGGGCCTCTGGCTGAGAAGGGGTTATGGCCTCTCCTCTGTGGGCCCCTGAAGCACCCCACTGCCCCTCGGCGGGCCTCTGCCTCCTCAGCCGGGAAATGGAGGGAGGATGACCCCGTGGGGCCAGCCTCACAGAGCGGCGATGAGGAGAAAGGTAGGAGGGTGCGGGGCTTTCTGTTCTGCTTCAGCAGGAGGTGAGGATAAAAGTGACATGGCCCTGAGACCTCAGGAGAACCTGGCGGGTAAGTGGGCGTCCAATACTTGCCAGGTGAGGAAACAGGCTCCGGGGGGCTAGGCCGCAGCCCCAAGTCACACACCCAGTGCGTGCCAGCGCTGGGATTGTTCTGGAATCAGAGCATGCTGGAGGGCACGTAGCACTGCTACCAGTGCCCGGGTCAGGTGTCAGGGTCTGAGGTCGGGGGGCTTGGGGAACCGGGTGAGGGGGGCAGGCTCAATGGCTCTGTCCTCCACTCCGGCAAGAGCAGCCTCCAAGCCCAGCGCCCTGGGGCGGGGCCTCCAGAGCCCGGGAGAGGCTGCGGGAGGGGGTGAGCGCCCTGCAGGGGAGGGGCTGCAGGGTCACAGGAGGGCGCTACCCCCAGCTGGAGGCCCCCAAATCAAGGGAGGAGGGGCCTTCCTCCTCCAGCCCCGCCTCCCACTGCCACGTTAGCTAAGATCCTCCTTCCAAGTGACTGCCAGGAAGGCCTGGAAAAGCTGATGCAGGTAGACTTGGTGATGGGAGTAGCCAAGGTTCAAACACCCTGTGATTTGCTGACACAAGTCTTGGGGGTTGACTAGGAGCCAGGGTTCTTGTAGGGCGAGGGGTGTGGAGATCGAGGAGGCTAGTAAGAGTCCCAGACTTCTCCACCTGCAAACAGTGGGGTGGACCCAGAGCTGAGGGTGAGGGGTTTTCACGGAAGGGTCTGTGGGGCCCTGAGATCAGAACCCAGGTTCATCCTCTCCCTCAGCAAAAACATCACCGACCTGGTGATGCTGGACCCAGTGTGGAGGGTGATCTGGATGTGAGTCTGGGGGCTGAGCAGGGGGACCAGGGTCAAGGCCTGGGAAGAGAGAGGCCACACACCAAGGCCTGGGCTGTCAGCATTCAGCAGACCTTTTGTGAGACCCTCATGGCCGGTCCTGTGAGCTGGGGTGTCAGGCCCATTTTAGGGGTGAGGAAAAGGAGGCTCCACATACAACAGTGGTCCAAGTTCCCTGGGCTGGTGGAGCCACAGAACTGGCAAACCACAGAGCTGCAGGGTGTTTTGTTGGAGCTGGACTCAGCCTCTCCCACAGGGGCTTCCATAGGGTGAGAGTGAAATGGGGCCTCGCAGAGTCCAACATCACATAAGTGGCGGAACAGTCCCCTCCTGCCCCAGGCTTCAGCTTCCCTGTGTGTCAGCAGAGAGGGTTCTGCTACAAGCTCCCCAAGACTCAGCCCCAATGTCTTCCCTCCTTTGGTGCCAAGATTTGGTTTGGATCTAAGTCCTGATTTCTGTGCATGCCCGGCCCCCTCCTGGGGCCTGGTCACAGGGCAGCATGAGAAGGAATGGGCATGGGGGCTGGCAATGACAGCAGGGCTCTTCCTGCTGGGCTTCGGCTGCCTGCCTTCCAGGGGCGTGAGTCTCTCCCACGTGTACATGCTATTAAACTTTTGTTTGATTTTCCCCTGTTAATCTCTTTCATGTCAATGTAATTCTTAGACTGGCCAGAAGAACCAAGAAGAATAGAGCAAAACTTCTTCCTCCCCAACAGTCCACAGTGAGGATGAGCTGCAACTTCCCTGGCTAAGCACACCTCACTCACAGCTGCTGCAGGTGGAGAGCCTGGGGCGACTGACAAAAGCCAGCAGTAGGTGAGATTCTTACCAGGTCAATCCCCTGAGTCTCTGCCTGCAGAGTCTTTTGGAAATGAGAAAGGTAAGAATTTTCCTCTTCTAGAATTCTATTAGCAGGAGAAAATATTTGTAGGGTTAGCTCCTTGGGCTCAACAGTTCTTGGTTTGAAATTCAGTGAATTACTCTTGGTTTGTGGATCTTTTCCCAACCAGACATTGTCACTAGTTTTCTTTATCTCTGTCTTCTGTGTCATTTGTCATAAGGAGAACAACCGCTGGTCAAATTAGACTTTCTTTTTGTCTGTCCAGTGTCTTGAGAGCTTGGCCTGTTGGCCAGTGAGGAAACTCCCTGATCTCTCCCACTCAGGAGGGGCATGCGCAGTGTGAATTTGGAGACCAGCTGAACAGACTGGAACTCCAAGCCTCCTCCTGGTCAGTCTGCACCAGTTCTCAAGGGAGCTGGCCATAAGGTGTCCCAGTCCACGAGGGGCCTCTGTTGTCTCAACCTTCGCTGCTTTGTTACTGATATAACAAAGTTCTTTACTTTCTCAGACTTTCTAGGGAATGAACTTTTGGATCATGGGGGCTACATCATGTTTGCCGTCAACAAGGATACCTCCTGCACCCACGGTAGACTGGAAAGTCCCCGCTGGGTCTTTCTGCAAATAGGCTCTTAAGATATTATTCTTCAATGGCCAATGATGGATCCTTTGAGTTGGAAAAACTTCTAAATTGCTAATTTTTTAGAAAGCTCTCATCACTGACAGCTAGTTTATTAGCACTAATGGAAAGACCAAATTTAAAAGTGGATACAACGAAATGGAACAGCTAACCTGTAGAACAGCCTTAGTTAAAAAAAAAAAAAAAGGAAAAGAAAAAAGAATAGAAAAATAAAGTTTTGAAAGGCCTTACTGAATCTGCAGTCTCAGCTTCCCCAAGTGGGTTTTTCAGATGCTATTTAAAAACTTAGACTAATGTCAGGCACAATTTATTATTTTTTGTCATTGATACGTCTTGATTTATGCAATAAAGCACTAATTATTTCACTGCTCAGGTTAAGTTTTTCTGAACCTTGGCTTTCCTTTGATAAAAATGACTTTCCCTCTTCCCTGAAAAATGAGAACATATCCTGTACCCCTCAGAACCAAGGGTCCTTCCGAGTTGATACGACCCCCACGGAGAGAAAGTGAAAAGCACGCTCAGCGCCTGAGGACCACGGCTCTTCAGTTGCGCCATCGCCCACGGGCGCTTTCAGGAGCTGCAGTGACTGAAGGCCTCGGGACAACATCTAGCCTGGGAGGAGTTTCTCGAGACGCAGGAATAAGGAAAAGCCTCTTCTTCCTCAACGTGATGCTTAAATACTGTCACTGCCTGTCAATACAGGCAAGGGCTTCCAGTGCCAAAGTGCTTTAGAAGTGATGCCTGAACTTGGCCTCCTCACCCCGATGACTGAACTGAGGCTTGAGGGCAGAGTTTTGGGTGAAGCAGAAAAGACTGCTTTATTTCTTTGCCAGGCAAAGGAGCTCACAGTGGGCTAATGCCTCCAAGACTGTGGGCCTGCCAGGGAGAGAAGGAAGGGTGCTTGAATTCAAGGAGTGGCACTGGTTTCCTTAGAGATCACATTCTGGGTGACAAATTGTTGCAAAATTGTCCTTGCTTTTGCTGAAGCAGCTCTTCCTTCCACTGGGCATGTCATTATGGGCACATGGTTGACCTCTGGCTTTGGGAATCTTCTAATATTCTTGTGCTTAGAACAAAGGGTGTGCAGGAAGGGAGGCTGTGGAAAAGCGCTAGAAAAAAAAAAGTGTGCAGTTTAAAGTCAGGCTGGTATATGTCTCTAATATCTATGCAGACTGAGACCCAGGGCCTCCTTCTGCAGCACCGGCACAGGCCAGGACCTGCATCTCAAGCAGCAAAACACAAAGAAACCACAAGAGACTACAAACGAGTGCCTGTGTGTGCAGTTGCAGTGAGTTATGAACAGTAAGAGACAGAAAACAGAAACCCAATTGCCACTTCTGAGGTGTCGGGGGCAAAAGCACACAGCCCCACCAGGGGGCTGGGCAGACCACCCAGCCACCCCTCCTCTCCAGCCTCACCCTGGTGGGCCAGAGCAGGAAAAACGCCATCTGAACCCTTGAACACCTAAGCAGTTACAAATACCAGATGGTCGCCAATGACAATACTCCCCACTGCGAATTCCTTCCATATCTATGGAAAGTGGGAAGTGGACGCCATTCTCCCCAAACTGCTTCCTAATGAACTGGGGTTTCATCTGGGTTTTTTTCTGATGGAAAAATGCACGTGTTCATGCCATTTAGAAAGGGGTCATGTTAGAGATTGTACCGTAGTTTGACAAAGGTAGGATACATAGCACATCAAAAGCTAAAAAACATCTAAAACCCTGGAATAACATTGATGAGCACAAGCAATAG
This sequence comes from Vicugna pacos, assembly GCF_048564905.1. Lineage (NCBI taxonomy): Eukaryota > Metazoa > Chordata > Mammalia > Artiodactyla > Camelidae > Vicugna > Vicugna pacos. Next base: position 14,423,885 of record NW_027328742.1, on the reverse strand, counting down.
CTGAAATATTCCTGAAATCATAGAGCACAGCTTTTAGGAATTGAAAACAAACTTGGAAACCAATGAGGGACGTCAGAGCGAACTTCAGGGGCATTTGTGTCAGCGCCGTCAACATCCTGAATCCAGGTTTTCACGTCATCAAGAAGGGAAGGGGCATTTCCAGATTCATCAGGGATGTGAACACAGTGCGTGGCAGGAGTAATCACACTGCTTTCTCCCTGAGAAGCCGGCAGTATGTCTAATGCCACCTGGCTCTGAAAAGCTGTCTTCCACACTAGGGGGAACTCCGTGCTCAACAGTGTAAAACTCTGCTGGCTATCATTCGGGGCTTTTGTGTGAAGTTAGCCAAGGCCTCTTCGTGCAGGGTCACCTTCTCCAATCCTATATTAGGGACAAAGAAGTTGAGTAGACAATCAAACCAGAGCAGCGTGAGGACAAGCCCCAGCAGCAGCCCTTCTGAGAAGGGGCTGCTGGGTCATCCTTCTCCTTGGAGTAACCAGGCGCAGCCCAGATCAGAGCTCAGGCCAGGTGAGCTTAAACCACTTGGCAAGGAAGACTCGGGGCTGCACACCTACGGGCGTGAGGACTGCGGCAAGTGTAAATGTGAGGAGTGCACCCACCCAAGGCCTGCCATCAGCTTGGATCTGCAACAAGCAGTCCCTGCACTTGGCCCAGAATGTGACTGACTGGGACCTGTGTCTGCATGTGAAAGGCCTCATCTCTCACTTTTCCAATGATGATGAGGACGACTTGTGTCCCTGCTGCCAGTCTCACCACTGTACACACTGGTCGGCCACAGGCGTCATCTCCCTCTTCTTGTCCTGACCATGGTGTTACCTTTCCGCCTAGGGTTGCCCCAGATTGTGCCAGGGGTGTTACGATCTGGTGAACAATTCTTAATGACACTGTAAACATTCACATAGGTTGCTGCAAAACTCCCACTGTTTTTTCCAGACACAATGTGCTGTATCTCTGTTTACACAACACCACCTGTGTCTGAGAAAACCAACCTATGCCCCACTACATGACACAGTCACCAAACACCACACCACTATGTTGCACATTGGGAAGCGTGTGAACCGATCAGCACATTTTCAGACTGTGTCTTGCCCCACAGAAGCCTTCGCTGCAAGACCCTCACTTCCCTTGGACCCCATGCACACCACACAGTCACAGTAAAACTTAACTTTTACTTTCCAGGCTTCCTGACAAACCGTTCAGTGCAAAGAATATCTATGTGAAGATCCACCACTCTGTAAAAAAGAATATTTTAAGAGGCTATTTTAAATTTGATCTTGCTGGAACTTTTTATAAGGGACCTCAAGTTAAACCTTTAAAGGCCTCCCAAGGTCAGGAAAGCCATGCCACCAGCCCTCACCTGCAGTACCTGCAGGCCCAGGTGGATTTTTCTCTTCCTGAGCTCCAAAATATCTTGAGGTTCCCGCAGCTGCCATGAAGTGGCCTTCCTCATTCATTTGGAAAGGTTGCTAGGAACCTAAGAGTTTCCTGGAGGTCTCAGGTAGAAGGAAAAGATAAATGCTTCAATTCTGTTCACAAAGGTGTCATTTACCAAGTTCCTGTAAGCCATAACTAGCTTCAGGGGAAGATTACCTCATATCTGGAAAATAAAGATTAAAAGCCAGGAATAGTTCAGATAAAACCAAAAATTGGAACTATATTCATCAGTTTACTCCATTTCATGTAACTAATATTTCGTTAACAGTTTTATGAAATAAAAAATTCCATTAGATTTCTTTAATTTCTTACCCAGCTCAGTGGTGTGATCTGAAAATCAGAAACCTGTACTTATCAAAAAGTGCTTTCCATAAACCTTTCGGAAAGGAGGCATTTTGCAAGGGCATCAGAGTAAAAGCCTAACTGTCTATGAGTGACAGAAGGCTCAGGAAGGCATGGTTACAGACCTGATTACAATGCAGCTGATAAAGAAACTTGGTTAATGCTGTGACATACATTTTAAGACAATAACTGGAATTATGATTGATAATATTTTATCAGGACATACCAAATTTTAGGTATTCCATATAACTTCTAGACTCTTTATGCTAATAACATTCACAGGTACCATATAATGTAAGATATTTTGTCATCACTCATTCAATAATGCTTCCTATGTAATTTAACCTATCAAATGAATGCAATCAGTTTGGGATCTCTTTTGGGGATGCTCCAGGGGCTCTTTGAAGCATTCCAAAGTTAGGTGGAGGTCAAAGAAAGTTAGTTAATATTTGATAATTGGGAAGTTTGTCAGAGTTTTAAAATATTTGGTCAGATAAGATCGTAGATCATTGCAAAACAATTCTTATTTGTTTAACCAGAATGACAATAAAATATTTCAAGAGCAGCTAGGGAACAGATTGCCTAAAGACAAAGAAATCCACATACTCTGTTATCAGAAGCCACTCAACAGTTTAAGAAATCTTTCTTTCACTAACAGAGAGTAAAAACAAATGCAACCTTGCATCTGTCTACTCTTAACAAAATCCGTTTACCTAATTACATTTAGTCAAGCCTTAGATTTTCTTAGAAAATCCCGACCATGTACAAAATTGTTTTCTCAGTGTGTCTTTTCCACAAACCTCCTTCAACTTTCTGTATCCATATTGTTTTGTCCCTTATTTTTTTCTGTTCAGAAACAACGAACTCAAGGAGAAAATCATCTTTTTTCTTTTTCCTTTTAACAAAAATCATTTCCATTCCTCACACCTTTATTTACTGAAAACATACTTCCAATTTTTTTCTTACACACTGAAGGGCATACATACGGCATGCGGTATTACAGTAAAATACCACCTTTCCCCTAGTCATGGGTCTGTACCTCGTGTTGAACCAAGCAATCAACATTCTTCCCAAGGGACTGTGATGAAACAGAAATGATGTCACCCATTTTGATCTCTAAGCAAAAGACACGAAGCAGACCTCAGTCAGCAGATGGAAGCCTCAGAAACCAGAAAGAGCAGAAGCTGAAACTGAACTACAGAAATCCAGAATGGGTTCCATGTCCCACTAAGCCCGTGATCACTACCCAGGTGGCACCTTCCAGACCAGGAATTCCAGTTAAGGGGTTCCACCAGATTGAGAATCCCTTTTCCAGAGTCTTACCCAGACATGGGCCCGGAGCCCTGCTGTGCACCCCTAGGGACTTTCGCTAATTCTGGCTGAGGGGTCGTGACTTCTCTGATGTTGCTTTTCTTCTTCTCCACATAACTTCAGTGCAGCAGGAAGTCTAAGCTGGTGCAGGTGAGGGAAAAGGGTGTTTCCCCAAATCAATAGTGGCTTCAGCAGATGCCTGGGTGGTCCCTCCTCCATTCTCCACTCCGTTCCCATAGTCCCTACCACCAGAGACAGAAAAGTATGACCCTGATGAAAGAAATTGGAGAATATGCAAATAAATTGAAAGACATCTCAGGTTCATTGGTTGGAAGAACTATTATTGTTAAGAAATATTTCTACTACTCAGAGCGATATGTATATTCAATGTAATGCCTGTCAAAACTCCAAGGGCATAGTTCCCTTAAACAGAAACACAATTATGCAATTGAAACTTGGGTTTGAACAAATTAATAGAGCGTCAAAGTGTTCAAAAATGCAATAATTAAACTTTCAACTTTGTAAGTTAAAAGAAAATAAAGATAAACACAAGTGAATTAGGTTTGAATCATTTAAAATAAAGTAAATTTTAATAAACATGTAAACATAATTAGGAATTAAGAATGAAATGAAGAATGATTATTTTATTAATAACAATTTTAAAAAGCAAAACTTTCAGGGAAGTAAAATAAAAAAGGACAATTCAGACTTCATTCTCATTCAGGATGTAAAAATTTAGAAGTTTTAACTCTATCTAACAACAAATGAAAAACTAAGTAAACAAACAAAATCAATGACTCCTGTTGGAAGCCTCAGAGAACTGAGGTTACAGGTCCCATTGCCACCCCCAAACTGGAGAGACAGACAGATGGACACAAAGACATCCACTGACCAGAGAAGAAATGCACAAGCAGAAACCTCCATGGACCCCAGGCAGGAAACCCGAACCGTAGCTGACAAACTGCTGGAGGCTCAGTGCTCCAGTCTGAGAGTTAAAAACGGCAGGGGCCGCAGTTCCAGGAGGCCCCCCAACTTTTGTTCAGGATTCCTACCAGGTTTTCACATTGACAGTTGGAGACAATGTGCCTCACTTCCAGCAGGGGAAACAGAAAGCAACTATTTTGAAATAGGCCCACAACATTTCATTCTTCTCAATGAGGGCTGCCCTCAAGAGACAATGAACAGACCATAAACAACTGGGGACTGAGCAGAGCATAACTGCCCTGAAATACGCAAGTCCAGCCCTCCCTGGAGAAACCATATAAATGTAACAGATGTAAGAAAAGCAGTAGCCAGAGAGCCAATCTTTATGCATACCAAAGAACTCACATGATAGAGAAACTTAATGTTCACAACCAATGTAAAAAAGCTCTCATTGATCATAAGAACATATTCTCATTGCTGAGCAGACAGGTCTATAACGACTCTGGGTGAGCCTCCATCCAAGCTCCAGCCCTGGGTGCACACAAGATAATGATAAATAGGAATAATCTCTAAAACACAAAAGAAGGAAAAGCATTATTTTATTTGGAGAAGAAAGCTCTTAGCTTGCACAAAATAATTCTTAGTGGAGAATCAATTCAGTCAATTACACGTTGGGTTTCTATTCCTCACACAGTGACACTTGCAGGACATTGGGGGATTCTCACTGCAGGAAACACTGTCAGTGTCATAAGTGGAAGAGGGTCTTCAGTGATCACTCATTCCTCAGTCAACTTTTGTGATCTCACACTGCAGAGATGGCAATGTTTCAGTCAATGTGACAAGGCCATCAGCTGGAATCCGTGTCAGAAAACATACTGAAAAGACAGGCTACGAAGACTCCTTTCGCATACCGCTGGGCGTTGGACTTTTGCTAATGATCTATTATTTTAAATTATAAGGTAAAGACGGGATTCCAAAATGTTCCTGGAAATGCTGAAGGAAATTTTGGAAACAAGTAATAATCAAGAAGATAAATCAACTGCAATCGATTCATACTTGCCTACATGCCTACAGTAAGAGTTGTTGCTGAATTTGTCTTGTCCAAACCATGGAACATTATGATGAATGAAAATGGAATATTTTTTTCCTTCAATAATATATTACTAGTAATCCTTTAGTCAATTCCTATAGTTAATGAAATAATAAACACTATTACAAAGATATACATCAATCAGAAGATAACTTTGAATGGTTCTGGAAATTGTGATGCCAAAAATAATGTCTTTAATATTAATTATATATATGGATGTGTGTATGTATATACATATGTATTTAATATTTATGTGTATATACAAAAATAACAAGAATGAGAGATAATTCTGATAAAAGAAAATTGAAGTGTATTTTAAATTTTTGAGGGGGCTCCCACACCAGCCCTCACAGGCTCCCTCTTCCGCCAGCTCCCCCCTGCCCCCTCCACACCCACCCATATACGGGAGCTCAGCCACCGGCCTGGGCATCTGCCTCGGGTTGCCTTGCTGCTGAACAGCACACATGTGAAATTTAAAAAAAAAATCACCCCAAGAAAATGCCCTCTGTGCAAGCTAAAAATGAATGAATGAATTAATATGTCTGTCTGTCTGTCTATAAATATCTCTCTCTCCCATGTGCTCCTTACACCCCGGGACCCGCGAGGGGGCGCGGGCTCCGGCCGAGGGGCCTCTCCGGCCGGCGCGGCTCCCCCGGCCTCCCCGGGCGCGCTGAGCTCAGCGCCGCAGCCGCTCGCAGCAGCTCCTTCCCCGAAAGCCACGGCGCGGGGGCCGCTGACCGACCGTGTGAGTGGGGACGCGGGCCACCACCGAGGTGTGTGCGGGCTCAAGATCCAAGCCGCAGCGCCACCGCCGCCACCGCGCCCGGGGAGGCGGTTGTGGAGACCGAGCCCGAGACGGCGAAGCGCAGCGACAGCAGACGGCGCGGCCCCGGCCCCGGCCCCGGCCCCGGCCCCGCGCGCCGCCCCGTCCCCGCCGCCGCCTCCGCCCGGCGCGCGCCTTCAGAGCCCCGTCCGCACCGCCCTCCCGCGGGTCCCCGGGCCCCCGCCCGGACCCTACGCCTTCTCCTCCGGGGTTGCTCAGCCTAACCCCTTCCCTCCCACCGAGCAGGGCTGCACAAAAGTAAAAGAAAAACAGAATGGGAGAAAGGCTTTGCTTTTCTTGTTCCCTTTGGCCGGGTGGCCGTGCTGAAACGGTCAGGTCTTTTTGTCCCCAGCCCAAGCTCACAGTCACCTGGGGAGCTCCCGAGGGGCTGGAGTCTGTGAGAGCGGGTTGAAAACTAGCAGAGCTCCACAGAGCCCGACCAGGGCGTCTGCACCGCCGCCCGATCCCGCGGAGGGATCGTCCTCCTCCAGCCGCCTCCCTCGCTCTGCGTTTCTCTTCCAACCCCCGACCTCCTCCGCTCTCCGGCCGAGCCCGCTGCCCAGCGCCAGCTCCATCCTCCACCTGCCCCCTGGCTCCTCGGTCCCCGGCCAGACCAGCGATGCGACGTGAGGCAGGAGGGGGATTTGCGAGGGGACCTGCCTGCTTCCCACTCCCGTGGCTCCCTGCCCGCTGCCTCCTCCTGCCCCCTGCTTCCCTCCTGCGCCTTTCTGACGCTCCCTAGTCGCCTCTGGTGTGCGTCTGAGTGTGCTTTTGAAAAATTGCTCCTTGCTTTTGCAACCCTGAAGCCAAAGTGGGGTGATGGGGGCACCTGAAAGAGAAGCGGGATGTTAAAAAGGCAAGAGACTGTAGATTTGCAACACTGGACGACCAGCGGAGCACCCTGGCTCATCTGATCTCTGCGCCAGGTGAGGACCTTCCCGGTTTTACAGCAAGACTCTCATTGTTCTCAGTGCCCCCTATTTCCTCCGGGTTTAGGATCCAAGGAGTCCCAGGAAAATGTTCTCCCCCTGGGCAGTAGCAAGGGGGTATCAGGGTGGTAGCTGGGGGGAACCTCTCAAGAAGAAGCAACCATTGCTCCCATCTCAGTTTTGGTAGCTGGGTGGAGGTCCGGGTTGAAAGTAAAAGTTCCCCAAATCCTGGTGGGTTTAGGTGAAGGGGATTCCAGGGTAAAGTCAGAGCTGGGAGATCCTGCCAAGTGTGCATCCCCTTCAGTATCTGCCTCCCATCCCTTGCCAGCTCCACAAGTTTAATTTTGAAACAGTAACAAGGAGTCAGTCCTAGAGGGTGGAGACTGGCAGTAAAATTTCACAGAACTCTGAGACCGGCAATGAGTCATTCCCTGACTTAACTTGTCATCGTTGTTGCTGAGAGATGAGTGGGAAAGTGGGACATAGAAGACTGTTGCAGAAGTGGGAAGGGTTCCTTTTTCACGACCCCATAGTACAGCAAGGTGTACGTACATACACTTGATCTTGTAACCGCAAAGAATTTCCCCAAGGAGATGCATTTCATAGCTCTTCCCTGAACATGCTCACTCCTTGCTTTTGATGAAATAGTCCTAAGAACAAGCTGGGAGATAGGTGTGTTTGGCAGGGGATCAGAGGTCCCAGCACTGCGGTTTCAGAGACGGAAAAGATGAGATTGTGACCCTCAGCAAGGCCTGCCTCCCCTACCTGGGGATCCCCAGAATTCCACATGCTGCTCACATCTGTACCCCTGTGGTGTCTACCACCCCAGGAGGGCAGGACCCTGTGCTGTCGGCATCACTGCTCTACCCTGGGAACCTGGCACACAGTAGGTACTCAGCAAATCATCATTGAATGAACAGTAATACTGGGTCCAGTTTCTGTGGGTGTCTGTCCCCCCAGTTCAGGGACCCCTCAGGGCCCACCTCACAACTGACATGAAAATAATAGCATCACCAGGAACAACGGCAGTTCCTCAGAATAAGTGGGCTTTTCCAAGCACTCTCCACCTGTTGCAAAGGCCTCCCAGCAGGGAGGTGGGCTGTGAGGGGCAGCACTGCACTCGCCACTGTGACAAGAAGAAAGCCAAGGGCCGCAGAGAGGAGTGCCTTTCCAGTGTCACTGCTCACATTCCCAACTTTTGGGAGACTGGAGGCTTTTCTGCTCTATTCTGGACCTGAAGCCCCAATCCTGAGTGGACATGCCTCCCTCTCTGGAGCAAGGAACCACTAAGTGACCTGTCACTTGTCACCAAGCAGAGGGATTCATCCCAGCTCATCATGCTAACTGCAGATTGGGCTAATAGCAGGATCCTCTGGGAGACATCACACTCTTCCACTGTGGAAACGGGCGGGCGAACAGCCCGTTTTTTCCTGGAGAGGATGGTCACATGGCCTCGATCTGGCCAATCAGCATTTTCCATCCTCCCTGGCCACTGGGATTGGCTTAGGGCTGGGCACCAGCCCAATCAGGCTCCACAGAGGTCAGGCCTTGGTGCTGGAATCCTGGGGGAAGAGAAGTTCTATTTCACTTGGGAGTTGAGGGGTGGTGATGTCAGCCTGTGGCAGTTGGTGGCTGTCTTGCTCTCATAAAGGTAGAGCCGTGTGAAGATGGCACCAATGCCAGAGCCCAGAGGTGGGGAAGGATGACTTCTGCTGATGTCACTGAGCACCAGATAAAGCCCTGCCTGAAGCTGTCTCCCTGTGGATGTCTCCGTTAAGTAAGTCATTCTCTCCTGCCCGGTTTGCTTCTTTAAGCCACTTTGGTTTTCTGTCACTGGTTTAAAAAAACAAAAACAAAAACAAAGACAAAAACAAAACTATTCTTTCAAGTTGGCTAAATGGAGACCCTAGAACTGCAACAGTGTGGTGACAGGCAATGATGTGGCTAATAGACTCCAGAGACCTCTGTTCAAATAAAGGATTGTAACTGACAAGGGAGAGTAAACATGGCCTCAGGGAACAGATTTGCTAGTGGCAGCTCCCAGTTCCTGGATATTAGTGCGCACACACTCAGCCGGGTCTCAGCTCTGCTGTCACACCTGCTAACCCACACCTCTCTTCTCCCACCTGCCCGGCCTCGGGGATGGACACCCCAGGGCACTTGGAACAGCCCAGGGCTTTGTGTTGTCATTTACACAGGGTGCCCCCACGTCTGAGGGTGAGGGTGATTGGTCCCAGTTTACAGAGGAGAAAACAGACTAGAGGGGCTCGCTGGTGAGCTGTGGGGGTGGGTCTCCAACCTACCATCTGACCTATGACTTCAGAGTGGACAGCCTCCCCACCCTTAGCCAGGATGCTTGCTAAGCCTAGGGGCTCAGGAGTCCTGCTCCGTCCAGCACTCCACCTGGAGGAGAGGGTGGGGAGCGGAGGGGTGGGCTCTTCTCTCTACAACACTCACCCCTGCAGGGACTCATGTGTGACACCACAGACTGTAGTTCCTTTCTTATGACCTGGGCCTCCTTGGCCAGGTGTGAGAGGCGCCTTGACATGTGGGCACTGCAGTCCATGGGCGCACATGTGAGCAGGTGCACCTGTGACTGAGGGAACAGCCCCCCAGGTTAAAGCCCCCCATGCTCGGATGATTACATTCTGGAAGTGAGGGGTGCCCAGGGGTCAGGGGGCCAATTCTCACCTTGGGGGCAAATTGTTGTCATCCAGGGGGATGATATTTTAAATTAAATTACACATTTTCAATCCAATAGTCAAGCCCCTTTCTCAGCAGCTTTGTAGCCTCTCAGCTTTTACTCCTCTCTGGGACCACGTTCTTAGCTTCAAATTGAGTCCCATTATGGACATAAACATATCCCTTTCATGTGTCACCTTCAGAGTAAGAGACCACCGCCAACTCCCTTCCCTTCCCCTTGTCAACACCTCCACACAGGAAGTGAGGCTCTTTTGAAGCAGTTGTGCTGATGTGTGAGCTAAAGATTTAGAATGACCAGGCTAGGAGGGGCCTGCCCCACATGTCGGGGGGGGGGGTGGGGGTGGGCGGGTAGCTGGTGATGATTTACCTATAAAACCTCAGCTGGTATCAGGCAGTGACAACAGAGTGGCAACCAAGGGCTGAGCAGGTGCAGAATAAGCGGATTCAATGTGTTTACGCAGCCACCTCTGGGATGGCGGCCCCGGAGCATGACTACAAGTGTGGAAGGTGGAGGGCCCCCAGAGCCTGTACCCCTACCTTCTGAAACTCAGGGTTGAGGTGTATCTTTGAAATCAGAAAACTGGGGTTCAAAGCTTCCACCATCACTTGCTCAATTATTCAAAGCAAATGAGCTTCAGTTTTCTCATGTGTGAAATCGGAACATTGAAGCCTCTCCCTCTGTATATATATCACATTTTCTTCATCCATTCGTCTGTCGATGGACACAGGTTGTTTCCATATCTTGGTTATTGTAAATAATGCTGCAGTGAACATGAGGGCACTATTCTCTCCTTAAAATAGTGATTACATCTCCTTTGGCTATATTCCCAGAAGTGGAATTGCTGGATCATACGGGAGTTCTATTTTTGAATTTTTGAGGGAACTCCATACTGGTTTCCACAGTGATGGCACCAGTTTACATTCCCACCAACAGCGCGTGAGTTTCCCTTTTCCCCACACCCCCGCCAGCACTCGTCATCTCTTGTGTTTTGATGACAGCCATCCTGACAGGTGGGAGGGGATATCGCACTGTGGTTTTGATTTGCATCTCCTTGATGATG